>NC_044008.1:27861346-28537596 GCF_900496995.4 Aquila chrysaetos chrysaetos
TCCGGACCTGCCCCCGGCCGCGCTCGGCCCCCCCCCCGCCGGCGGCAGCCGCATGATGAAACGCGGGGAAACACCGAGAGGGCTGCGGGGGGGGGGGGGGAGGAGAAAAAAAAAGACAAAAAACCGCCGCGCAACTCCTTTCACGTCTTTACGGTTTTGAACAAGAATTTCAGGCGGTGTTTTCACCACGCAACGGGATTTTTAAGCCTAAAAAGGGCTCATGCAGGATGTTTTTGGGTTGTTTTTTTTTTTGCAGTTTACTCGCCTAAGCGTCTTGCTAGGATAATACCACGGGCGTAAAGCCACGAATTTTTGTGCGTGTGTATTTCTGTGGACAATGCCCAGCAGAGTCCTGAAGTGTAAAACTTACACCCCCCCCCCCCCTCGCCCCCCGGGAAGATACTACATGGGCCGAGAAATACACGTGTCTCATTAAAATAGTGTCGATAAAGCATAATCTTCATAAAATTGTACTTTTGTGAAATACATTTTTCTTCTTCCATGACTCTCTCGATGAGGTGTTTCTTTGTGAAACAGGATTTGTCAACGGAATGTGACAAAAATTCAGAAGTCAGTTAACATAACCAATCCCTGCTTTTTTTGATGTTACGCAGGTTACAGTCACATAGACACACACCGAATATTGCAATTTGTTTGGATTTCTCCTGTGTTTCCACAATCTGTATCGAGGGGGATAATACTTCCCAGCATTTTAAGAAACAGGTAGTATTTCCTGAGCAGTACCAAAAGGACAAAAAATCCAGGAGAATTTTTCCAACTGGTAATAGCTACTCTGTCCTGGGATTTTCTAGTCTGCCAATGAAAAAGTCATCATGGCGAAAAACATACCAGCTTTCCCAGAATGTTTACAACACCTAAAGGCATTAAACCAAAATAAATCTGTAGCTGTACAAACTGATACCTTCTCACAGTAGCAAAGGCACCACGTTTGTTCTTCCAGATTATGCTATGGGACTTGAAGCTGGATGGGGAACGCTGGCTGTGTCTGGAGCATTCGATGGTGACAGGATCTTCTGATTAAGGGTGCAAGACTGGCGGAAGTTTTTCCTGCTAATAAATCACAAAACTTTTAAAATTAGAAGATACAGATTAACTACAAAAAGGTCATTTATAGTTTAATTACATACCAAAGAAAACCACATTTCAAATATTTCAGCTTCCCCTTCCAGTTATAAAGGCAAGAAATACTTAACACATAAGTCACGTCTGAAAAAAGTCAATATTATTCCATCATGCAGTTATTTATAAATCAAAATACTCACCTCATGTTCCCTTATGTATTAGTAAAAAATGCAAAACACTAAGCAATTGTTTCATTTTCATAAATGTTCCTCTACATATTTTAATTTTCAGATTATTGCTTGTATTATAAAACTAACTATGATCAATTCCTTTTATGTATGAAAGACAGAGGTGGTTTATGGGACTTTTTAATTTTTTTTTTTTAAACAACTTTTCATTCTATTAAGCTGTGCTTTATTGAAAGATGGGAGTGGACTGTGTTGGTTTCTTCAGCTGTGCTTTCTTTGTAGCCCCTGTATTACTAGAAGATCAAAATGCTGTGAACTGTGCCCGTTTAAAGCACAGTTATTAATTTTATGCCTGTCTTCCTCTAAGCACCACTGTTTCTTCTTCCCCTGGAATTACAGCAGTTATTAATATTTTGCAGTAATTGTATGCATTTCACTCCTGGATCTCCAATGTTTTTACAGTGAGCATAAAGTATTTAAAAACCAAGCTGCCAGTGGAGTCCAGCTCTTCAGGCTCCCAGTAGCACATTCCAATGGATTTCCCATCGGGTGCTACACACAAAAGTTAAGAAGAAAAAGGAAAAGAGAAAGGAAAAGAGAAAGGAAAAGGAAAAGGAAAAGAAAAGAAAAGAAAAAGAAAAAGGAAAAGAAAAAGAAAAAGGAAAAGAAAAGAAAAAAAGGAAAAGAAAAGGGAAAAGGGAAAAGAAAAAGAAAAAAAAAGGAAAAGAAAAAGAAAAAAAAGGAGAAAAAGGAGAAGAAAAAGAAAAAGCATGTATCCAAACCCAAATGTTTGCATGAGGTGAAGAGCAATTACCCATTACGATATCTTGACTCATGACTAGCTTGGTGCACTCATATGACAAATTACATTCCTGTTGTCCCTGCTAAAGAAGCACCTAAGCTGACATTCAAGACAAGTTCACAGTTCAGGCTCTGTTTAACACAAATTATCTCTCCTCTTTCAGTTCTGTTCCAAAGGAGTGCCACGTATTAATGCAAAGCCTTAAAACATGTGTTTGCTAAGTCAAGACATAACAGAATACAGCTGAAGTGATCATTGGACAAAAATTATTTTGAAAAGAGTCTTTTACCTTTCTGTTAAGATTTTCCACTCAATTATCTCACTCATTTAAGTGTTTTCTCACACAACCCCGCAGGTACCCCAGTTCCTACCCCAAAATAATACCTGTAAGTGCGAACACTACTAATTTGTTTGCCATAAACCGAGTCCAGGGTTCCTAGTTTCTCATACGACTGTTGATGACTTTGCTAAATGAAATCAGGAAGTAGAAGCAATGACAGTTACTAAATATGAGGTACAGTGAAATTACTGTTTTTTTCCAGAAGAAATGCATGCTCTTGAACTTGGGTCCTGGCAAGTAAGAAAGAATAGATGGGACCACTATGCAGCAAAAGTCTAGTTTGAATATTCTGCCCACCCGATGTTTTTATGGGTCAAGATCTAAAGTACTGGGGTTTTTAATGTTGGTTTGGGTTTTTTTTTAAATAAACCTTAAAATATCTTCCGTCTGAACATTTCAGAGATCAATAACTTTTTCTAGGCCCACAATGTAGAATCCCCTTGGAGCCCAGCTACAAAATAGGATTGCATCAGGTTTCTTGGCAGCCGAGAGACGGCCAGGCACGTTTGTCGAGGACGCTCAGAAAGGGCACGAACAAGACCCACATCGGCTCCGGACCTCTGTGAGCGCTGGGCAACGTTGTCAGCTTGGTTCAAAGGAGCCAGACATCCCCCTGCCCTTCAGCTGATGCCTGGTTAGCAATTGAATCCAGCTAAGCAGTGTTATGCCCAACACCTTTTAATCTAGATACATATTAAACAACAATATATATATGTATGCATGCATGCATATATCTACATGTCTATCTATAATACACATAAATACATATGCATATAGCGCACCTATTAAACACATCAGATGCATCATAAACAATATCAGGGATGAACTGGAGATGGCAGTCTAAACTGAAATCAGTGATGGTGAAAGACAGCGTGCCAACGCGAGTGAAAGCACTGGAGGAGAGTTCATGGGATCCCATACCCAGCACTTTTCAGACATACCAACGTCTGAATAAAATGGCTTAAAAACACATATGAAAATCTGTTTTCAGCTAAAGCACATGGTCCTTAGTCACAGTCTGGAGAACTGAAAATACGCTAAGAAAGACTGAAATAAAAATTCACGCTTAATTTACAATTTAATCAATGTATTTTCATTAAAACAAAGATATTTCAAAAGTATGCAACTACAGACTTCTGAACAGTGTGTCCAGACTGAAGTTTCTGTTCCCCATCTTGAAAGTGAGATATTACGGTATTATAGCAATAGCCTTCAACTTAAAGGAAGACTGTAATATTTAAAAATATGCCACCATTACTAATGAGGAAAAGTCACATAAGCATTCACATGCCTCGAGTACCACTTGTCAAAAAGCTTAAAAAAATTGCCTTCCTTATTACTTCCAAGGCAGTATGAAGGTGGGAACACGGGGATGAAGCTCTGCCTGTTTGATCAGTTCAGAAAGCATGGGAGCTGAGTTTGAGGGAGCTGCATCTTCAGATTCCCAGAGACCTGCTTAAACCGAAGAAGGATGGAGGAAAAAAAAGAGACGGCAAACTCCCCTAACCCACGGGGTTGTCCATGGCCATGGGGACTCTGCCAGAAAACAGGGTGATGTAGAACACGTCTGGGCTGTTGTAGGGGAGGGAGGAAAGACTGAAAGTCGTTTTAAGATCTTTACTGACAAGAAAATCAACCAACAAGCTGCCTTAATTGCAAGAGAAGTCACAAAAACTGAGTTAGAACTGGCTCAGTTAAGAATCAGATGTCAATGCAAAGACGGGGCAAAGAAAGGTGTTACCAAATAGTTGGTGCAAATCAGAGCACTGTTTCAGTATTTTCAGGTAGTGTTCAAAATAAATCTTAACCAGAAAAAAAAAAGGAAACCCCCAAACAAACATTAAAAAACACCCCAAACAGCCCCAAACCTGCTTTCTTCTTTTGCTTTTTTGCCTAACAAATTACTTTTCTCCCTAAAAATTGAATTTTTAAAAGGGAATTCCACCCTGACCATCAGCACACTTAGGCGTCAGTGTGGGGCAGAGGGGCCCATCCCAAACACGCACATTTGCTAAAGCATACTGAATTTTTTTTTTTTTTAAATCCATGGACATTTCCCCCAGTAACACTTATATATCTTTATGAAGTAGGTGGACACACACATTCGTTGAGGCATTTTATGATGATCCTTTATCAAAATCAGGTGGTGGACCAAGACACGTCAGTACAAGACAGTACATGGTTAGGATTCATCAGGGACTCATGCGAGCTGCGAGGTTAGCCCCTGGTCAAAAAAAAGCTCTCGGCAAGTCAGAGTCTGACATCTGTATCCACACATGTTCTGTACATCACGGGAGGCAAACAAGGCTGTGGGAGAAACGGGGAGGCAGAGACAGATGGCGAAAAGCCCGGAGGGAACCAGCGCTGGTTTCTCCGTCCCCTATTTAGGTTAAGGAAAAGTACAAGAGCTCAGCTCCCCACATCCATGCCTCAGACTGAAGCCAAATAGTAACTCTGCTTTTTTTTTTTTTAAGGAGAGGCATTTGTGGGTGCAGGAGATGTCTAGTATCTTGTTCTTTTTTTTCTTAAGAAAAAAGATGTTGAGAGTGGTCTTTAATTTGCTGAGCGTTGATACTATATTTAATAAACAAACCTTTTTAAGAGAGAAAAAGGTCTCGACTCCTCTCCTCGGAAATCTGCAATTAGCAGAGCATAGTTTATTTTTCCCCTATCATTTGTCAACACGGCATCTTTACCAGCTACATATCGGTAGAAACACAGAAATCCACTGACAGTTACATTTTACTTAATCTCCAGAAATTCAGATGAGGAAATTGAGCAGTCACAGTGCTGGGTCACGTACAGATAATTATTGCTGCTTGAGGCTGGCAACTATTCTGGAGGATAAGAACCGCTCTGACTGTAGGCAGATGGGGATGGAGCAAGCAGCACATCCTCTGCCATGGAAGCAGGTAGCATCCAAATGGCACACAATTTCCTTATATCACAGCTAGATCTGGCTCCGGAGCCAAATCTTGTTAAACCCTTGCAAAATCAAGTACCAAAATACCCTTTTGCCTTGCCTGACGCAATTCTTTCCTCCTTGGCCTGCTCGTCTCGCCTTTTCACATCCATCCAGAACATCATTGCTGAGAAAACCTCTCCCTGCAGACTGTGGAGCCCCCATCTTCTTTCCCTCTCCACAGATGAAGGTCTCCATGAGCCCTTCTCTTTAAATTCGGGCTACAGAACAATTGCCCGTCTTACATGTCAGCTTCATCATACCCTGCTTTCTTCCCTCCTTTGCTGCTCTTCAGTCTGTTTTGCTTGATCTATATTCTTGCTGGTTCACGGCATTCTCTCTTCTGCACCCAGCAGTCGGTCTTCACATCCAAATTCCTCTGTGACAGCATCCTTTCATTCAGTCCATCCTGCCTCCTCTTTTAGTAACGGTGCAATCGCTATCCCAAATTACAGTTACCTCACTATATTTATGTTGTAATATTGTGGAAAAAGGAGGAACATATTTTGCTGATGTGCAGCGAGAAAATGTACCCCAGAATCTCTGCTTAAACAGAAAGCCTTGTTGATAACCCTGATGTAGTCCATTAAGGAGAAAGAGAGTTCTGGAAAGGAAAAACCACGATGGCCATTTCTTGAGTAAAAGTGGCCTGGCTGCAAAAGTGACATTTCAGAGCAAGCCTGGCCTGAAACTTAAGCTAATCCACGCTCTACATGCTCATGAAGCAGCAGAATAACCCCACGGGCAAAGTTCCTCACTTCCGAGGTGGCTGGGGAACGCAGCCCTCGTCTGTAAAACATTTCTTGTTTGTTCAGTTGGCAGGAGCTGACAGACCCTGCCGCCTGGCTCAGCCCCTGCGTGGGCAGGTCGTGGGTCCAGGAAAGAGAGAATGGAGCTTGCCACTGGTACAGGCACCTGGGTTGCCCAACGTCCTGAAACAAAGTTCAGTGTTAATTGCTGGTGCCAACTTCATGCCTCGCGTTGAAGTGGGATGCTCACATTTGTTACCTGAACCATGTTTCAAGAAGAAATTTCATAGATTTCCAGTAAGCCTTCCTTCCCCTCTTAGTATTAATCTGAATAGCTCATTAATGTTAATCTCAATAGTTCATATCTCTTTTCTTCTACATTATTCAGATTGTGCTCTTCAGTCAAACTCAGACCTAGGTGAATTCCACATTATAGATATGCTTTTATATAACATTTTTGTATTTCTGCCTCCTTCTGATTGTGAAGAACACAGAAGAGTAAGGCGATGGAGTCCTGTCTGGTCTGAGAAGATTCTCTTCCTTCTCACGCCTGCTAGTGTTGGTAAGCCCAAAGTAAAATTACTTTACCCGTCATAAGCTAGCTTATATCCCACTTATCTCTTATCATACAGCTCTGAATTTACTGCCCAGCCGAGCAAAACTGGACAGCCTTAGCCGAGGCTGTTGTACACGCAGGGGCGAGGTGAGTGCCTGCAGCCCCAGAAGACACCGTGCATTTCCCACATACCCCACCGGCTTGTTGAGAACAACGTGTGTTTGTACTCAAGCGCCAGTTGATACCTGCGCTCCCGTTATTCAGTACATATCCCCGGCCCCATTTACTACCTATTATTGAAATCCTGCTATAGATACAGTATTATTCATTCCCTGATGGCTTCTTTCATGACACTTGCCACTACAGTACCAAGGACTTCACATGAACTTCTTCCATAATCTCTTTTGCAGACAGAAAGCTGTGATGGAGAAGGAATAACACTAAATATAGTCACTAATACGGGATCT
Organism: Aquila chrysaetos chrysaetos; assembly: GCF_900496995.4. Classification (NCBI taxonomy): domain Eukaryota; kingdom Metazoa; phylum Chordata; class Aves; order Accipitriformes; family Accipitridae; genus Aquila; species Aquila chrysaetos. The sequence goes on from NC_044008.1 coordinate 27,868,494, forward strand.
TGTGCATTGCTGAATACTCATGACATCATACTTGCTGAACTCCAGCCTGACATCAGTTTGAAACAGCAAGCGCTTCTGCAAATCTGGGCTTCTCTGGGCTTGCACGCCCCAAGGTGAGACACATGAGCAGACCCATAGCAAAGGAGGATTTTAAGGAGCATTAAATAGAAACAAAACTCTCCTAAATCCCAGCAGCTGCTGCTGTGTGGGGAAAGGGGTGGTGGCTGTGCAGCTGTAGGCTGAGCAGAGTGCTGCGGCGGCTGGGAGGAGGCACCAAGGTCAGGGCAGCAGGCTCAGCCCTGGCACCAAACCGCTCTGCAATGGCTCTGAATACATAAACGGAACATAGTAGTACTTACACCGGAGCTTTATACAGGTACAGACTTGTGAGACGTCAGTATCTCTCTAAAGCTCTTTCTCTCAGACTCGTTCTCTTTGCCGAACGCGATCACACAAGGGCGGCTTGCGCTGCCCTCCCTGCCGCGATAGGCGCGACAGAGGTGACTTGCCCAGCATCAGGGGTGCTCTGCGCGCCCGCGAGAGTTCAGTTCCTTCCCTTCTCAATATACCCTGCCCTTTCCACACGCTGTCCCTTAGAAACAGGACTTGTTTTATTCCTGCCTCTGCTATTTAGCCATTTTCAGAAAGGAAGGGAAGACTTTCTTCTGCTTACCTCATTGTTTTTACTAGAGATATTTGGGTATTTTTCTTGCCTTCCCAGCCCCCAGAAAATTAGCTGTTAGGCCTTCTCCATCCTGAGATATAGACTGTTCCCAAAGCCTTTATCTTTTCTATTTTGCACTTCTATCTTCTGTGCTCAGGACACTTTAAATCCTTAGGAACCCCCCTCCTACAGGCTAGCCCGTCTGCTCTGGCTAATTAGTTTTAATGGCGTACCTTCCCCTCTGCTGCTCCAGCAGGAATTCTTCTGTCCCATCTGGGTTCCAGACAAACACACATCTGATGAATCCTCATTTACATTTGACTCCAGCATCAGCTCACTTCACTTTCTGTTTAGAGACAATCAGCGCAGCTAAAGAAGCCAGTTTGTCTTCATCCTGCTGACTGAATCAGTTGCTCTGCGCGGCAGCAGGGAAGAAGGACAAGATGAAAACCCTCGTGGGTAAGCAGGGAGCTTCACCTATACACTTCCATTTGTTCCCCTCCGCATTTCCTAGCCTTGCTGGCAGGCACAAATAGCCATACTGAAGGGTTTTTTCCTTACGATTTCATCAAGACTACGAGAGGTTCTGAGCAAAGGACACAGTAACGGTTGCTGCTCCCATGTTTTCGTCTTCTATGGTGATCTCCACCACCAAAGATGGCCACGTGACTGTAGCAAACCCATCATCATCTGCAGTGAAAATCCACTGTTATCTATAACCTTGGAACCCCTTTCACTGGGTCCATTACTTTGTTGGTAACTTTGATTTTTCCTAGAACAATAATGCTTGATTGTGGGATTGCCAAGGTTGCATCTGCTACCACCCTGTTTCTCAACCTTGTCATCACCTGTGTTTTGACACCGGGCACTGGGTTACCACACTGCGTCAGCAGCTACAATTTGGGTAGCCACTTTACTTGTCTGGAAGGATATTATCAGGAGGGTGAAGTATCAGGTAGCTGGGTTTATTCTTTGGGAAATTACGTACTGGCACTCTCTACCTTCTTCATTTACATTCAGGTAGAGTAACTCTGGTCACACCAACTGCTGGTAGGACTGCAAGGCCCACAGCATCCAGCTGAAAGAGCTAAGAAGAGGCAGACAATTTGTTAAATGGAAGATGATGGCTCACTAAGTTTAGTAATGAACTGGGACAGGACACATACTCATTACTGACTTTAACAGGTTCTTTTGCACCCAGAGAATCAGCTGTGTAGCAGCGTCTGCCTTTGCCTTGCAGCAAAGCCCTGGCACAGGAGCAGCACTTCAGTTCCTCATGAGCATATGGCATTTACTTTCTTAGCAGCATCTCTCAGGTCTAGTCTTCTGCAGTTGAGCTGGCTCCTGGCATCTGTGACAGCTAAAGGACTCTTCATACTCACAACATACCTACAGGAACTTTAAATAGGCTCTTGAATAAGACAGGTATTTCTGATACTCTGTGAGAAGTTCTGGCTAGCTTGGTGGGAGATACTACCTATCCCCACACACAGAACTGTTGGGACACATGGAAAATGCTTGCATGGACGTTACACCAGCTTCCATCCAGTCTTCACCGGTGCACGGCAGGAGAGGTCAGATGCGCTTCAGTGCTTCTGAAAAGAGTACCAAGTTCTCCTCCCGGACCCCTAGCTTAGGCTGCCTTGTCAACTCTGACTGATGATTGATTCCTTTTCCTTCACAGAAAAAAGGTAGGAAAAAAAAAGCATATTATGTCCTCCCTAGCAGAAGAGAGGGTGGCGCATTTCACCTCCTCAGTTTTGACTGACACCAATGCCTACAAGGTGCTGCTGAACAAACTGCCTGCTGTTGGCAGAAATATCCCAGATAACAAGGATCCAGCTCATCACCCTGGATGAGTCCACAGCAGCCCTTGACCCTTCATTCCAGGATGCTCTTAGCTCAGAATCCATTTGCTGGCTGGTCCACATCATTAGGATACAGAAAAGTCTCATTTTTGTACACTCCCAGTGCCTCCTTTGTCAGTAGAGAAGGATAACATCAGGCACGCATACCTATCAGTGGTTGGTTGGGGTTTTTTTCCCCTCCTTAATTTAGCATGGGCTTTAAAATTATAACAGAAATCTAATTACTGATGAAGACAATACTAGAGAATATTATAGCATTCAAGGCAAGATTCTAGCAAAAGGAAATCCAAGTACTCTGTTGATATCAAGATAGCCTGCAATATCACACGGACCGAAACAAACAATATGCAGAGAAAAACAAGCTTCTCAAAATGAACAGAAACCAAAAAGCAGGATGTAGAGAAATGACTTGGAGGATCAGATTTCATGTAGAAATTAGAGTTGCTGGATTTAGTCTTTAGCCTAAAAGCTACACAGTCTGGAGACACTCTTCAAATACATAAAACGTGTTGCAAAGAAAATGGGAACAAGCTGTTCTGTATGCCCACAGCTAAGATAAAAAGAGGTTAAGATCCAGCAAGGAAGATTTAACTTTTCCTAGTATCTACCTTAATACTACTAATACCAAAGCCCTAAAAGAACTTGGAGAGGAAGGATAATCTTTATCATTAACAATTTCTTTCGGAGCAGACAAGTCTCTGTCCTGCCACGTACAGGCGAGATGCAGCTGATCCTGCCACACTGTCAAATAAAAAGGAAGATGAGCTTTTGATTTCCATTCAAGGATTTCAAGATTTCTAACACCACTATTGTTCAGAAATCTTCCAGTCGAGTATCTGAACTTTGGAGTCTTTAACCACCACTGGTTTTTGGCCAATCATGTTTTGCTACCTCATGTTCCTATTTTTACAGTGAAGTGAAAGACTTGCAAAGCTTACCCGTTTTACAGCACCTGAAAGCCGGTTTAACAATGCAGCGTCACATAAAAGGAAAGGAAGCAAGCAAGATTCTTCTTCCTGCTACTTAGTTTAAAACTGCTAGTGGCTCTTGAAAGCTCAGATTTCTACTCTAGTTGCTTGTGCAGCTATTAACCTTAAGTGTCACAGCAAAAAAAAAATCTGTTCACCTTTTGAATATTGATTTATTTTGTAATTAACTTACTCCTTTTCCAAACCTCTTCCCCTAATTACCAAATTATGTGGAAGTTATTACTGCACAGTTAGACCAACAGACAGGAGAAAGAGGTGCTAGGTCACCATACCAATGGCAGGTTATTAACAAAAGGGCCACAGAGGCATTTGGTGCAGCACCCTCAGGAGTTTTCACCGGGTTAAGACAGACTGCTGGGACGGGAAGAACAGCTCCAGCAATACTGGAAGCACGCCGTTGCCGTTTGCCAGGCACAGGTTCAGGAACAGCACGTGTACCCAGACAGGCGGGCGGCAGAGGCTGTAGCTCACAGGCAGCGCGTACCGAAGACTTCTGTTGTGAGCGCTCTGCCAGCCTCCAGCAGATCTACGCTCCTGGAACGTGACTTTAACTTAACCGACCCCTTCCTCAGGGCTGCAGACGAACAGGACGCTTGGTGGAGTCGAAACACATGGCACCTTTCTTCTTTAAGGAAAATCATAACCGGTCACATTCTCGTACCTCTTATAATCTGACTGACACATCCTGCGTTATAACTGGATGTACTGCCTTACCTGGGAAAAGGCAGCGTGACGGCATCCCAAACCCCAGGGCTGGTATCTGGGCCCCTTGCTGCATGATTGGCCCTTCTGGCACCTTCACAGCACAGCAAGAATTTGAGCATTTCTACCTTTGGGCACCTAACTTTTAGTACCCGGCTTCTGCAACAGATGCCCAGTTTGAGACAATACATACCACCATCCAGTACCCAAGAAAGCCAGCACGCTGGGCAGGGAGGCAGCTCAAGCAGGAGGAAGGAAAACATTTTAAAGCCACTGCAGCCCAAGAGAGAGAAAGGTAAGTAGTTCTTCCTGCACTCAAGAGCTTCTGGCTGTGATTTTTCAGTTAGGTTCATGAACACTTTATTTGCAAAAGAAGAGGTTGCCTGGTTTTCTTTCAGCCAATAATAAGAACATTTGCTCTAGGAAGACTGAGTCCCCTCTTTACCTCATGGGACTAAAACTCTCTTCTCTACATGTGAGGAAAGCAGCCTAGGTTCCAGATGTACCACAGGAGGTAACTTTTGCCTTAGCAGGCTGTTGCACCATAATTGGCAAACCCCCGAGGACATTTTTACTTGCTAAGAAAGAGATTGTGAGCTTGTTTTTGTGAACCCTTCCTCACAACGCTGCTTGTCTTGCATTCGTAGTGTTGTGCCAAAGCTGTAGCTCAGCCTTCTCCATTCTCACTCCTAAGTAATTTCTGAAATAACCTTGAAGGGTAACTCAAACTTTGAATTGCACACTGGGAAACTACTTATTAAAGGAAGTACTCTCAATTCTTTCACTGATGCCTACAGTAGCTGTACTCAGTATACACTTGACATTGAAAGATATTAAGCACATTTAAATACAAAACTGAGTATTTACTACAAGTCATTATTAGCATGTGGTGGTGTCCCCCCAAACCAATCAACCAAATACTACTTTAGCGGGCACGTTTACAACCCTGTCAGCTGGAAGTTGTTTCAGATCTGAAATTATTTCAAACTACAGCTAGCCAGGCAAAAGTCCCTACATGCTCCTCTTGACTTATGAGGAATAAACCTAACAGACTTGCCCCTGCACAACTATTGATTTGCAAAGAAAAGAGTCTAAAACATGTTTACAGAATATATCCTTTAAGGCAACGATTACTGCTCTTATTCTCTCTTGTGATGAGCACATGGATAATATCATGCTGAGCAATACCTGTTACAGGTAAGCCATAGTAGCAGAGGAAAATCTTGCCAATAAGCAAACCTACCAAGTATTAAGCATTCATTTTCATTAAGCATTTCAGATAGAAGGAATAAAGTACATATTCACAGTTCCTTTCCTTTAGCTGTGGAAAAAAACTGATTTTGTTTAAATCTGATGCAAATTTTTCCCTTTCAAAAAAAAAAAAGTTCAGAGTTGACACTGTCACACAAAAATTGACACTTCAAGGTTATGAACAAACTAATTTTAATCTAAACCTAGTTTACAGTTGCATCAGAGGAAGAACAGTTTCAGTCTTTCCAGTAAACGAATGCGACAGAAGCTATGCCCATGTCAGCAAGTAATTCAGTACGATAGGGGTGAATCCATAGCATCAAACAGTTGGTGTTCCAACATCTATACCTACAGTATGTACAGTGTGGAAATCTGAAGGCCAGGTTTAGTCTGATCCTCCAGACAACCTCAACGCATCGGTGGTTTCAAGCTGCCTGAAGGGAACCACTGCTGTGGACTCCCATCACCATTAGGAGCTGGAGGGCATCTGCTGCACACCCAGCACAAACCCCAGTTCCCAGGTCAGAGTTCTCCAAAAGAAAGTGAACTCAAGAGCACCAGAACCTCTTTGTCAGCCAAACCAGCATGTGGCAAGTGGGGATGAGAGAGGGATTTACTCCCAAGCTGCACAGACTGCATCACTGCCATAGACGCAGCTAGAGTCATCCCCCTAAAGATAACACATCTATTAGGCTGTTCAGTCTCACACAAAACTTTTAACCCTGGGCTGAATGATCATTTACTAATGAACTGCATTGCAGTGTTCCCAACTGAACCAGCCTGCAGAATTGTTATCAGCATGTAGAGCATAAGCAGCAGTAGTAATGTAAGCAAAACTGCAACGATTTTGAACTTTCATTCTACCTGCAGTATGAATTTTAAGGCAGACTTACAAAAAAGGGGCTGCTCAGGAGAACCTGGAAGCAGAATTGCCACTCCTGTTGCAGATGTTCAGAAAGAACAATTCCTTACTTGCAGAAGTTAAAAATTCCTTCGTATAAAGGGGCACTAAGATGCATAAGATGTAACACACTTCATAAATGCAAGCATTTTACAACTCCATATTACAAGCCATAATGTCTAGTACATCAACATTCCACAATACAAAGCTTGTCTTTATATTTAAAAATAGAATATAAACAAATAGTAATTCACATTAAGACAATTGCCACAGCAAAATTTCTCTGAGAAAGTGCTTTACCTACACAAAATACCCTAAAGCCTACCAAGCAAGCTCTAAAGTTCTCCAATTTAAAAGGGGTAGAAACAAAAACATGCAAGTGACATCCAAAATTTTGAGAGAAATCAAGAACTCCAAATGTGCCATGTGCCTCAGCTGACACTCAGGTCGGCTTCATCTAGGGAGTCATTACCTCTAAATATGATACAGCATACCACTTTGAAAAAGTAACAGTATAGTTGATTTACTTATAAATTGCTTTATTGAAGCTATAACTTAATAAATTTGATGTTCAAGGTGTAAAATTCTCACAGACTAAAAAATTAACACAACAGGAAAAAATATAAGTAATACAAATCTACTTATGTCACCCCACTGGTAGACTTGAACCTGTAGGATGCTATTCTTTGAAGATAAGGAATTAAGACTATCACAGGACTGAATAAACAGAGAGGGAAAACACAGTAATAGACTACTTCACAGTAAAATACCTCTTTATTAGGAATATATTTAAAACTAGCTTTTTATTTCAGGTAAGAAAAATAGCATTCTGACTTTTAGCCAGTGCTGATTCCGGTCATATGCAATACTCTAACAGCTAGAAAAGTTATTTGCACTGTTGTTGCCCATTAACAGTTCTCCTAACTGTCCAGTCACTGCCTTTTATTTTTAGCTTGTTCTTAAATATGTTGAAGAAATTTTTCAAACAAGGTTTGTATTGAGATCTTAGTTAAGACTGACAGACTGACTTGACAGTGACTCAGCATCTGTTATTAGCTCACATACAGCTTTTATAAGCCACCTTTTAAAGAACAACATGGTTCAACAGCTGATCTACAAAGACAATTAAGAGGGCAATTCTCCAGGAAGACTGTGGTAGAACAAATCCCACTCTTCTACTATACAGTTTAGTACTGTAAAGTAGCAGCAATTTCAAGAACTTCATTTAATTCTATACCCCTTTATAAGAGAGCACTGAAGAACAGAATATAGGGGTATTGCTACTACAATTGAAACAGTAAACTACTTTGTGTGTACATTTTTATACTCAGTACGAGTCTAGACTCTTTCTCTTGCTATGCTGTAACTTAAGAGTTTAAGGTAATTAATTGGATCATGCTGTAAACAAAGATATAAAACCTTTGTATAAGCTTTACTGGTTTAGGAGTGCGCATAAAAACCTGCCTTCTATAAAAAAAAGCTGTTTAATTTTCCATCATAAGCATATAATTAGGTGCATATTTTAAAACAGGTTTTCATCGAATTAAAAAATGAAATTATGCATTTCACAGAAGTGTTATACAGCATTTGTAATGAAGTCTGAGTTTTTAGATACCTAATGTCCATTTTCAATACGAGATATATCAGACAGGGAAAGTATGCTTCAGACAAATGTATTATTTTTGGTCTTGTAATTTCTTCCATCCTCTGTAGCCAATATGAAGCTAAAAGATACCTGTTTTAAGTAGACTTCCATATGTAGATGTTTCTTAAATGCAGATGGAAACAAGGGATGATGACACTACAACAATCTCCAAATAGAGTGAGAACAGCCAATAGGCCACAAGTTTGTGGCTGTTTTAAGCAGTATTTAAAAAATATACAGAAACACCAAAAATAGGCTATATCAGGAAGCAATCTGATACTCAAATAAATAGAAAATTTGCATTTTAATGTCACATTGAATTTTAGTACATTTCAATCCAAGAAAAAAATAAACTGACAGACATAGTAATGAGTACAGGATTATATATATTACAATATGCCTTGTTATAATACATTTGTGGCTTTATGATAAAAAAACCTCAAGGGCAGGTGGAGTTTGAGCTCATTTAAGTAATTGTCAGGAACAAAGCATTAAATGCATTTCTGGAATAAGTACTTTTATTTAATTTCAAAATCTTAAAACAGCATTAGACCTTGGCCTTTTCTTTTAGAAAAAAAAATTTAGTTACCACAGAGCTAGCTAAATAAGTGTTCTAAAAGGTTTAAACGATATAGAAAATGCTTTTCCCAATTTTACATACAATGAAAGGATAGATGATTTCAAAAACAGCACCTATGGCTAACTCCATGTTGACCTTGACCTAGAAATGCATGTTACTGATCTCCACAAGGAATCCAGCAAATTTTGGAAGTTGTCCATTTGACATGACAGCAAGAGAAAGGGTTATCATATGCAAAAATATTTTTCAAAACTGTTCTTAACATGTAATTGAAAACTAAAGGCATGGTCTCTTCATTATAAAAAAATAAAGGTACAACAGAAACTCTAAAGGAAGATATTCAGCTACACTGAAGTTGCAACCCTCTGAAAAGAAAGAAAAAGGAAAAAAGTCAATTAGCTAAGCTTTGTGCTCTAACCAAACTACTTACAGTGATTTTCAATGGCAAAAGCCCATGCTGACTGGGTGATTTGACAGTTCCAAATACTTTTTGTAATAATTTTTATTTGTATACAAGGACACTAAAATGATCCAGTCATGCAACGTTCACTTTAAGCATTCTGCATCTCTTTTCCAATCTTATAGCTAAGGATCTTGTTCCAGTCAATCTTGGTGCGGGTTACTGGCAATTGTCGACGTAAGGCCTTGAAAGTAGTGTCCGACATAGTCTGATAATTCTCACTGATAGCAGTCTGTTAAACACAAAGTCACAAAAAACAAAGACACATGAAGAACAGAACTAGGATGTTATATAAAAAGTTAAATGATTGAGTAGTCTATTACCTCTTGAACAGGCTTAATAAAAATAATGCTAAATTAAAATAATATTTTATGAAGGAAAGCTGTTAGATCTAGATTGAAACTATGTGAAGAAAATTAGTGAGACAGATGCAATAAACCTGGCCGTAGCCTAGGTGTTTCAGCAAACCACAGTGTGGTTAATCAGCAGCATGAATAAAGTGCTGATCAGAGTTAGCTTGTACATCGTTAATTTCAGACACCAAAGTCTTCCACTGTTTTTTTTCTGTGGGGATGGTAGAGTCAGTCCACAACATCGTATGAACTTGAATATAAAGCATGATACATACTTAGTAAATTTATATTAAAGAGCGCTTTTTTTTAAAAACTGACAGAACATGGTGTCTGAAATTTACCTTATATTCAAGACCTAAATGAACGTGAATACAATTCTGCAGAGGATATCTAGAACAGTTATAGTTTTCTAACTTTAAAATGACTAATTGAAATGGATAATGCTTATAGTCATATTTAGCAAAGCTGTCTAACAGAGTAGCGTCTGAACAGAATCTGCAAAAAAATTCCACTTAAGGAATGCGCTAATACTAAAGGAGATCAGAATTGCTGATATTCAATCACTCTAGGGACTTTTCTGCTTTCAAAAAAATGACTTCTAATGTAACAGTAAGTCAGTGAGTGCAATCACCAGAAGGTACAGAAAGGGAGGATACAGTTAATAGCAGCATGTAATCTATTTATATTTGTATGGAACTGCATTATCTTAATATCAAAAGCGTGCTAATTATAGAATACTAGCTTTGGCTAAATATATGGTAATGTTATACATGTGAGTAAGGATATAGCATTTGTTTCCAACATACCTGATACTCATTTTCTGCAGCCTCTACGATTTTTATAAATTCCTTTGCTGTCTGGGCTTCATTCTAGAAAAAAAAGCATTTGAATTAGGTCTGCTGTACAGCATGATTCTAAGACCAGTTGGATTATGTTTTTTCCTACAGTTATGAGCAATGTCAAGTAGACTCCATGAGAACACATGACCATTTAGTGGCTCAACCAAAACCGAACAAAACATTCAAACACATTCCAGAACACATACACCACATTATTTTTTTAATATAAAAATAATATAACAATAAAAACAGTCGAACTGCAAAAGCATTAACATTAAGATTACCATGGAGCTCATTAAAATATTTGGATTTAAAGTTCCATGGTATTATAAAAAGACATATGGAACAGAACAGCATTTGGAAACATGACAATGCACACATACAGGTCTCTAAAAACATGAAAAGTATGGATATTAACATTATTAATGTTAAATTTCCAGTACAAATTCAGGAAAACTTAAAGAACACCAGCTAACCCAGAAGTATGCAGAATACAACCAAAAAACCCAAACAAATTTGTTCACCTCTAAACATTCTGAATCTGGAGACTAAGCTGAGGCAAACACTAGACTGGTCTTCCAAAAACATCCCCAAGTACATTTTGCAGAAGTGAGGGTGCAACACACCACAACTTCCAAATTTCATCATGACTGATAAACAGTTTATTGGCTTTGGGCCTCATCCTTAAAGTATGCAAGTGTGCATTTGTTTTAAAAATAAAAAACGACCCATCAGTCAATCTGGAGACATATTAGCTGAAATGCTTGAAAGAAGTGTCAAGAACGAAGTGAGGGTTCATGAATTTTGAAACTTCCAACCTGGTGTTGGAAACACTCCTAAGGGTACTTTTGCAGAAGTTGTTGAAAGTTAGGAGCGTTCTTGCCTCACGTGATCCCTCATTCCTACAAAGGCAAAGACTGGGAGAAAGCTATGGCAGTTTCAACTACCACTGGTTCAAAGTTTCAGTGAAACTGCATCTAGCAGCTGTGAAAGCACTCCTGGACACCACAGAAAGAGATGAAGGAGGAGGTAGAGACCAAGTAGAACAAATGAAAGGGTTTTGACTTTTCAGTGAACTGAGGCAATGATTTCAAAGGCTCTGCTAATGAAAGGAAGAATTCAGGGGTATGAGGTCTTATCTGGCTCAGGGAGAAATTAGGGATAAGCAAGTAACCTTCACCAAAATTATTCATAGCTCTAGCAACAAGAGAACTCTTCAGTCATTTATTTCAGTAGTGCCCATTGATGGTACAAAACTGCTTCTCTGCCAAACAACAAAAAAAGATGAGTCATTGGGGCTCCTTTTAATCTACCTAACCATTTCTTCTGTGTGAAATGAGAACTTGTACAGCCTCTGCCCTCTATGAAGCTCAAAGCCAAGGCTAAAAATTGGTAATCAGCAGCATACTTGCTTTTGTTCTAGCAGGAGGTAGGAAAGTTATGTAAAAGATGCTTTTCTACTCATTGGTCTTCCACCGCTTTACTAAATTGTACAACAGGATTAAGTTTCTTCCCAACAGAAAGTGAAGCAAAAGCTATTGAAAGGAGAACTTCTTCCAAATAATCTTCCATGAAGCAACTCTTAGTTGAATGAAAGATTAAGCAGATCCCTTTGCTTAGGGGGTCAAAAGTAATTTTATATCTACAGCTCCAGAAGCGTTATCAGTTGGCACCACACTCTCCCATTCTTTATGGTGCTATTGCAAATGAAAAGCCAACAAGCCTTGCTTTATATTAACAAACAATGTTCTTTATTGAGGAATTGAGCTTTTGAGCCAAATTGGTCACTACTAGTCATTATCATTAAAATACTTCTACTGTTCACTGTTACAATTTCCCTTTGCCAGTTTAACCTCACTGGCTTAAGTTTTATTAAAGAACACTCCAATGGAAAATCTTACTGTTTATAAACACAATCTCCAGTAGGCAAGAGGAGCATTACTTAAAAAGTAGTAGTTGTTCACGTTGCAACATTACCAACCATTAAAGGATACATCTGGTACTATTTCCAAACAATTTTTATTCCTACTGTCTGCTCCTCATTGCTATAAAGATCCACTTGGAAAGAAGTTGAAAAAAACGATGCTTTAAATATAAAGTGTGTTACACTTCTCAAGCTGAAGCATCTCTGAAAGGGCTTTTTGTACAGAAAAGCAAGAGGCTGACAGCACCAGTTACAGACAGGGAGGAAATGAAGGAAGAATACCCACTACTGCTTCCCAACTGGTAGCATTTGTTTACTATTTTTAGCATACTGGTCTTCTCCCAGTGAGCAAAGGAGACCATCTCCTAGAGGTTGTACTACTTAAGCGGGTTATTATAACTCAAACCTCCTTCATATTCAAAAATTAATTCTATAGGTCACTCTACAGATCAAAGTTTAAATACTACATAAGTGCAGTAAGACTGACAGCAAGCTAATTAAATCAAAGTTAATTTATCTTATATAAGCCACAGTTAGGTAAAAGTAGTAAATACTACAAAGTATTTATAAATTAGAACATTAATTCCCATTCATGCAGAAGAGCAAACTAGCCTCCAAATTTCTGAGCTTTTTTTAAGCTTGCTTCTCTTTTTAAATTAAAAAGTCACTTCAATATACACACTAAGGTCTTTAAAGTTCACTTACAGACACTGTTAGAGAATCTTGTATGTCTTTATGGCTCACCAGCTGAACATTACCATCTTCATAATAGTGAACCTACAGAAAATTAAACAAAGAACATCACATTAAATGTTACAGGCCAATGACACACAGGAAAATCAAAGTATTGTAGTATTTACCAGAAGAACAAACCCATACAAATCAAAAAAACACACATAAAATGTTACAGAACCACAAAAACAAATAGGAAAACCAAAATGTTGTAGAATTTAAATATTTTTGAGGGGGAATAGTAAAGATGCTATTCTGGAAACATTTTTGTGTTGATGTGCCTTAAGTAGTATTTCATGCAAAGAAGTTTAGGTTTTGATTAACATCATGAAGACGACAACATACTATTTATGTGACCTTACTAGAAACTCGGGAAATGGTGAAGATATATTTAAAATGAGAATAGTTTTGGCAAGGCTTCAGGATACTGTGAAGTTGTTTTTCTGCTTTACCCCAAATGTTTTCTAGGGACAGCACAACATTAAGCTTCCCTTTCTAGATCTGCCTGTTTTTGATATTTTCCTCTATTAGATATGGCTCATAAGAAAAGCTGGTATTTATCTAGACAAAGGAGCTCTTTGAGTCAAAGTTTGCCAAGGTTAGATAGCAAAGCAGAATGAAATCTATTTACTCTTGAAATGCAGCTTCCTTGATTATTTTACAGGAGGAGGAGACCAGTAAAACTCTACTCAAGCTAACTTTAGTACTTTTAAATTCAGTTGGGAAGGATCTGAAAACATTCAGTTTCTAATGCAACTGTTGGAAAACTTAAAAAATAGGAAGCATATATAAAGTTACACGTAATCATTCATAATAACTGATACAGAAGAGTTATGCAGCTCATTGACATTTAAACAGGTATCTTTAAAGGTTTTTTACAATTTTGATAAAGTCAACGTAGCTGATGTTACAAGGAATTGAAACATTTGTGCCTCTACCCTATTAGGCAAGATAACATTTAAATTTAGAGATGAATGCACAATACTATATTTCATATACATTATGATCACATGTGCAAGAGACCCTCAATTTTATAAACAACAATAGAGAAAACATGACACAGAGTAAGACAGCTATAATACCTAAGCAAAAGAAAGGTTTCCTATATGAGAGAAAAAACATTATTTTCTGTGATTCATCTTACATTATTATTTTGATTATTGTCAAATACTTGTTTTTCAACAAAAGGTATCATCCTAACCATAAAATAAGCTTCTTTTCAAATCAAATATTACTGGGTGAAACTTCTGCCAGCCTTTTTCAATCCAGTTCCTAAAAGATGAGAAGTGCTTACTCAGTGCAAAATTCTGAGACCTCCCAATGAAACAGCAGAACCTAGAGAAGTATAAACCTCCCACTTCTCCATCACAATCCACTGCAGAGGGCCCAAACCTCCCCTGTGCTGAGGCTGACATCAGCACCAACGTCTTATCTGTCTCACATTCTTGGCAAACACTCACGCCTAAAAACTTAACAGGGATGAAGAGTCAAATCTAATTCTGAGATGTGTTATATCTTAAACAAAATATGAAAAGTAACTGTTCTGTACTATACCTCACTGCTGACATCCTTCTAGAATGCTAGGTCTGGGTTCAGAAGACTACAAGAAGGATGATGTTTATGAACAGAACCTCTTGGAAAGGTTAACTAAGGAGGGATGAGAATAACAAATTATCTAAGAGATAAAATTAGTAACCAGTACACTTATCAGTTGTTTTCCATGCACAGTTGGAGCATGTCAAGCACCACAGGGACTTAGTTTTAGTAAAAGGCTCTGCTGTTGCAGTTTTCCCCTTATATACAATTAAAAGAAAATTAAACAATGGAAGGGATTAAGACAGTTGAAAATCTCCTATATTAGAATTTATTAATAGAATTTAAAAAAAAAAAAAAAAAAAGAAGAAATTGTGCAAGTGACCTTAAAAATACTTAAGACACCTGAAGATAGCAGGTGATGCTGGTATCTCCCCCAACTTATTCATAAAAGGTCTTATCAGAAACAGGGCAATGGCTGTATTGCTGTCAAAGATTCTGCAAATAACACTGAAATTTCAGTACTCTGAAATTTCATTAATATAGTGAGATCTCATTCTAGAAGATTATTTTGCTTCTTAAAAATATTAAAGCACTTTTTTTTGTTTGTTTGGAGAGGCAAAGGGGAAGCACTCCCACATACATTGAAGAAATTGCACACAATTTCTAAAAATTTGAAACCGAGTTCAAAAGTCCTTAGTGAAACAAGTAGTTCCTATACAAGCAAAAAAGTAAAACTTTTCATCACTCCCCAGAACACAGACTTTAATGGATGTAAATAATGACTTGATTAATTATGTGAAATAGTAATAAAAGACAAAATCAGCTGGTGCCCAAATTGAGATGCCAATTAAAACCTGACTAAATTACCTGTTCAGGCTACTTTCTAGGCTACTGGGCTAACCTTTCCCAGAATTAGGTAGACACCTGCCTGCTTGTTCTGGAAAATCTCTTAAGACATTTAACCAAAAGTGCATGCTGCAGAGAAAATGCCTGTTTTGCTGCAAGCTGGATTTAAGTGACAGTTTACTTAGATTCTCCCAAAGTCTTGAGAAGCCTAGAAGTTACTTAGGGTGCTTACCATGACTGTCTTGATCTGACAACATAATAATGGCTGTCCACATTTTGACTATCATTCCAGTTGTTGTAGAATTTGCCCCAGAATGGGAAATCAGATTCAGGCCCTCTGCTTGGGTGGATCTGAACACAGCTACCACATCCTAACATAACATCCTAGCTTCAGGCTATGGATAATAAAACATTCCATTGCATCTTCCTTCTGAAGTCAAGTCACTGAGCAGCAAGGAAATGCAAAACTCACGGGGGCACAAAAAAAGCAGGAAAAGGGAACTTGACTCCATGTCTTATAAAAAGATGATAAAATACTACAGACTGCACTAAGACTCTCGTCCCCGATTCCAGAATTATTTTAGTAAACTCCTGCAAAATATGTGTCCACATTCCAGGGAACCAATCCAGGAAGTCAAGTCCCCCCTGCCTACCACATGACAGTCAGACTTCCTTTGGTCTCAAGATATATGCATTCCTGCTTGGACAGTATCTGCTTTGTGAATGCCCTAAAGCCAACAGGAAGGGCAAATTCCGAATGAAGGAGACCTGGATTCAAAAATTTCAGATGGTGGAATGACTGAAATCAAAGGTTCCCACCTTCCTGAACAATAGGGTGGGTAACATGAAAAAAACCCCTGCTATTATCAGTCAAAAAGAAAGTAAAGCTCTCACAAAGGGCCTACACTCAGGAAAGGCTTGTGCCACTGCAAATGCAAGAACAGGAAACCAAAGAGGTATATGCTGGGCTGAGGTGAATACATTATATTAAACACATATTTTGTGTTTGTAAGTATTAGATAAATACACAACTAAGTCACTAACAACTGAATGGGCATCTCTGCTTTGCTTATTGGGTCCCTAAATTCTCTTAGAACATTTAATACACTGGCCTGAGTCTCCCTTGATAATAACTGGGGACTTCACTGATCAGGACACAGTCTGAAATAAGCATACCTGAATTTTCAAGATGCCAGCCACTTGAGTGGTTGAAGGGGTGATTGTAAACTTCCATTCTGACCTCCAACGGCCATTCCTTTAAAAAATAAAACAGAAATCAGATGTCACCCCACTAGTTAAGAAAAAAACCCAACATACAACTGATAGTCAAAGGAAAATAGAGAATGAAATATGCTGTCCAACTACACATGCACAAAATCTTTCCCTAAAGATTCAGCCCCATAATCAGTTGAGAAAAGAACAGTTTCCCAAAATATTTAACTTCAGTGTTGAATGTGGACCAAGGAGATTTATTACTAAGGACCTTTTAACAATAGGACTTAAATTCTGAAAATACCTAAAACCTCCAATGTTCTTTCTCTCCGTTATTATTAATTAGGCTTCTATAATCATTTGTTTCTGGGACCTGGATGACTTGCTGGATCAGCCAAAGCCACACTTCACATCAGGCTATGAAAAACTTGAATGGAAGGAACATTAAAGTAGCAAGACTTTCCACTATGCTGAATATAACTAGGCCTTTCAGCTCTTCTAGCATTTCTGTTCCAGGACAATTATTTCCTTCCAGTTTCCTTCCACAAATTCAATATCCTTGCCAAATTGCTTAAAGGGAGTTTCAAACATCTGGAAAACAGTATGGGGAGATTGTAGTTTCACCTGATTTCTTTCCTGTAGACTAGACATTTTCTTATTTAGTTATAAGGTTAGTGGATTAGAAGGTTAGTACATTAGAGCTATATTAAGAATGGACTATGGCTGTCTCTCGATTCCTCCTTTGCACTTAAAGAAGGAAAGAAAGTTGATACTATGAGTGCCAGTCCTACTGATGTTAGGTGTAGATTCCAGTGCATTCAACAAGGGGAGAGAAAGAGATAAATACTTTAAGATTAACAGCTACTAATGGATCTATATTGACACATCTAAGACACTAACAGTGTTAACTCTATAAAGCCATTGGTTATTATTTCAGACAACATCCAAATTATAGATTATCACTGAAAATTCAGACTAAGGCAATTCAGAAGCTTGTTGGCATCTCTAAGAAAACTGATAAGGTCACCCAACTCAGCGACACTAATATTACTGGTAGCCTTATAGACTGACCCATTAGTTATAAGAAAGCTTATGTGCTGAACTACATTTTAGGTACATTATTAGTTTTTAGATGCACAGGATTCAATGACTAGCTAACAGATTTGTTTGCTTCTTAGTCACTTTGTGGTCCTTGAAGTTAAGATGAACACAACGCTTCCACTCTGGGATATCTTTTTTGTCCTTAAGATGCTATTCCAATAAAAAGAGTTCAAGTTCAGAAGGATCCTTCTGTAGGAAATGCTCTAAGTTAAAAACAACATATCATTACTTTATTTACCTCTCCTGACTTAAGATGTTTTGTAAGAGATTAACTGTCTTTCCTTTTCTTTCACGCTCTTTAATAAACCATCTATCCTACTACGTTGATAGTATTTCAGAAATTCATAGAACATTTTTCTTTGGCATGTATTGGTTTTCTATCATCCAACAAACTTGCTTTCAATGGTAGGCTGCCAGCATTCCAAATGCCTAAAAAGGTGAGACACCTTAAGAATAAGTACTGGCTGTGGCTTGGGCTGGATATCGAGACATACAGCTGGATAACTGAGGAGCCTGGTTAACTTTTAATCCACTCCTCCATCCCCAAATCCCCCAAACCAATATGCATTTATTAAAACTTGCTAAGAATAAAATTAGAGTCTGATTGTCCCCCTGTAAAACTCTTAGAAACATGGTCAATATTTACCCATAGATGTCCGACCATAGATTTATTAAAGAAAACTTTCAAGAAAGATTTTCTGCATCTATAAAAGGTTGTTGCATATCTGTTTCTCTTCTTTAAAGACTATAATATTAAAGTAACTACTTGGAATACAAAAGTCATTCATACTTCTGAACTAAAAGGAGAATCAGTATTATTTTAAGTTATTTTTAATATTGATGTAAAACATTCAGACTTAACTAGTCAAGTTTAAGTCAGTAGGAGAAATTATTTATTAACTGTGCAAATTCAAAAATTTACGGAACAGTATGATGCGCAAATCATGTAAATGATACACATGCTGAAATTACTATGCATATGTAATATTCACATTCAGCATTAGAAAACAAAGACTTCTGCACTTCCATTCATTACCCGTGGGATTACTAAATATAATTTCAAGCAGATGCAAAATAGCAAGTAAAATAATAATGAAATATATGTGGTTGGTTGGAGAAATGTATTAGCTATCTTTAGAAGATACTTCCTTAAACCAGTTCCGATACTGTGATATTTATCTCGACTCTGGCTAGTTTCCTGCAAGGAGCTATCCAAAATTCACTCCAGACTGTGGAAAACATCTTTCAACCAAGTACAGAAAAAAATCAAGATGCAGTTTGTAAGAGTTCCTTTCATCCAAGATCACCTTTATCTATTTCACCCCAAAATTAATGATGCAAGTCCTACTGTAAATTAATCTTTAGTCACCTTCTTTCTCCTAGACATGCAAACTAGAAGGAGCTGTTTTTATTCTGTCAGTCACAAAGGAAGCAACACAAGCAGAAGCAACTATATTAGGGAACACAGGCATGGGTATTGGTGCCAGTGTGATAAACTGGTAGAGTCATAAGGAATCTTACAAGGTTCCCAAAGTTCTGCAAAGGAGATGCAGACGTGCAGTCTGTCATTTTACTTACCACAAAGGAAGAGATTTCTATATAGTTTTGGCAGAAAAACTTGGGGTGGGGTGGGGCAGAGGGAGAAAAAAGTCATATGCAAGATGTGCATGCACCTCCTTCTCTGAACTAAGGATTATCAGTGTAATGGCACTAGTGCAGATAGTTTGCTGTATTTTACTGTATTTGTAACCATACAGAAACTTACCAAAAATTTTTTGCTTGGAACTGATGGCTCTCTATGCATGCAATAATGGTCTGCTGTCCATCAATTGTTTTACCATATACCTTAATTAAAAATGAAAAACAAAAAACAAAAAACAACACAAAACAAAAAAAACCCCAGAGTTAAAGTTTTAGTATCTGTCTTGCTCAAGCTGCTTAGAGATGTCTAGTTCTATTATCATTACGTAAACTGTAAAATTTAATTTTATAACCACTATGGTTCTTACATAATATTCAGTACATGAAACATTGAAGTGTATATTACAATGCAGAAAAAATTAAGATCAGAAAATCTGAAGGTCAAGCATCTTAACTGAAATTTTATATACTGCGAATTAATTTTTCTGCAACTATAGGAATTTTAAGCCTGTAGCAGTGACTACTGTGACAATATATATTAACAGCTGGATTTCAGATACCAGTTATTCTACAACTAAGATGATTTAACCCTTTACAGACTAGTGAAAAGGTGATTAAAAAGGTGGGTTTGCTCCTCTGTTCTGCTTTATACCCTAAAATCAAATACTAGTAAAAATGATCTCAATGAACATGCAACGTTCAACTTGTTAACTCAGCAACTGATTTTTTTTTTTTTTCCTAGTTAATTTTTCCATCAGGTTAATACAAAGCACAGGACAGCTATCATTAGATCAGTTTGCTGCACTTTAAATAGTCATAGGGCTCCTAACAGCAAATGAATGCTATTTTAGTCCAGACTGAGAGGTTTTACTTTAAGAAACCATCAGAACCCACTGATTCTGGTGGTAAGAATACAGCACTTTGATATATAGAAGATGTGATGGAGAGAAAACAGTTTGCTTTACTGACAGTTTTGTCAGTAAACCAAGCCAAGACAGACACTTGTATCTTATGGATTTTTTTTTTTTTTTTTTAAAGTAACCACCCAGGTAGCCAGGATCAACGGGCTCAACCTGTAGTAGTCTACAGAAGGTCTTAATGCCTTAAGAAATTGAAATAAAAATTCTTGAACTGAGAGGCAGGTCTTCACTATGACCTGCAGTAATCACATACTAGTAGTCCAATAGCTGAAATATTAAACTTCTGAAGCTTTCCCTCATTTCCCTGTATGAACCCTTGACAGGACTAAGTGCTTTACAGTTGAAACTGCCTATCTTCCTGGTTTACAAATAGTTACAATTTTTTTTTAGATTTCTATCTATAGTGGTACAGCAGTTATATAATTTAGTACTTACTGTGCAGACACCATTTGGGTAGTGTTCTTTCACATATGCTTTCATTGCTGTTTCAACTGAATTTCTCCAGGATTCTATGGCATTTTCAACTTCGTGGGGTCTAGGATCAGTAGCCTCCTTTCTTAAGTGATCAAATTTAAAAGAAATCTTGTTCTTGGGATCCAAAAATTTTCCATTTCCCAAATCACCATGTTCTGTTATCAAAACCTGTATTATAAAATTTTAGTTAATAACATTTGCTATTGAATAAAGAGAAAAAAACCCCATGCCAAATCTAATTATATCCTACATTTAACTGGAGCTTACTTATATCCAAAGACTCACATTTTAAACAAAATATGCATATAGCAAAAGATGACGAGGCTAACATGACACACTGACTCAGAAAAAAAGTCCTGAATCTTACCCTCTTACTGCAACAAACAATGAAATATAGAAATTCATGTCTTCTAGTACTAAAGATGGAGTAAATTTTTTCTACAGTTCCAAATCAGGTCTGACTGAATTCAGGCCAACACCACAGACCAAAATTTCAAGCTCTCTGGATGCCATAAATTATTAACTTATAGAACTGGTACTATTGGAGGGCCATAATCTCTGTATTTTGGCAGGGAAGATGCATTTCATTTCATTTTCTTGCCAAGATATGTTCCAATACCAGAACATGTTTAACAGTTTAAGGAACATTGCAAGTATTTCATTGTATTCATACCTGTTCATCATAACCGTCAATTTTTACTGGAGTAAACTGGTCCAAGTTGTACTGTGCAAATGCACTACAAAAGAAAAAAAACACCAAAAGCCTGCATCAAGCACAATCTTCTTCCTTAGTAGCTGTAAGATATTTAAATAGTAGCTAATAATCTGGACAATGATGCATCAAAAAATGGTATAAATGCTTCATTATCTAGCAGGCCCAAATTCTTGGAATCACCTTGGTTCATTCACTGCTCACATTACAGATTCCAACCACCATTACACAATGATTTATATTCAAAAGTAACCTGATATCGACAAACACATATGCTCTACAGTAACCCATAGAAACTGGAGGAACAGATAAAATTTAAATTCCACAGGGATCCAACCTACTAAGCCAGACATCTCCATTCTTACATATGAAACTAATTTTGGCATAAAATACAGCAGGTGTAATGTTTCAATAAAAAAGTAGGGTCTAAGGAAACTGTGTCTTACAGATGTTCAGTGCCTGTAACATCTACCAAGAAACAGAAACAAAATCCAAAAAGGTGGAGACTAGTTCTAAGATCCAGGTCACCCATTTCCAAACCAGTTGCTCTAATCATTAGGATACAATACAGATCTTTCCTCTGCCAAGTATTTAATCTTGATCAAAGATGCACAGCACACATAATAGGGTTTTACTTGCCAAGCACACATCTTTTTAAACGAATCACTGACAGTGAAAGTCTTACTGAAAAACATCTTGCTTTTATGCAACTGAGTGTGTGGCATCTGGTACTTACTGGGCTGCTCCTTCCCTGAGAAGATTGTCATTATTAAGCAGCAACCGAACATCTGAAAGGAGATATTTACAACACAAATGTACGGTTAACTCAGAAACTTGTGTCAGTCACATAACAAATGTCCACAGACTGTACAAAACAAAAAACCCAAACCACCCCATACCCATACAGATCACTAGGTAGGAACTTTATTGCTTTGTCTTTCATAATTTTGACTGAACAAAATGAGAAGAATAGTACAGAAATTGATTCCTTTCAACACAATCTGGTAAGCAGATATAAGCCCTATTCTCCAGGCTCTGTGACAGCTCAAGGAATCCGTCAAACTAGTTTTTAGAGAAGTTCTGAATGAGAACAGCAAAGGATTCAAATGAGTTCACTTTTAAGGTGTAAACTACCAAATCCGTCACACTGTATTGATGGTAGTGGTTACTGTATTTTGACAACACTAATATGGTAGGTGTTGTACTTTTTTTTTTTTTAAGCCTTACCATTTCTGCTGTTGTTCCTTAATGACACTTAGTAGTCAGAGCACAATATATCACAATACCATTTCTTCTATCATCATACAAGAAACATATGAATACAGAATAAAGTCAATACTCTTCTCAGAATTACTTCATATTTACTATGCAGTAAATTGTTACTTATGAACTTGACTTACCGGCTCATTATTTACTAGGCACTATTTTAATAACAATTCAATGCACTGATCATTAACTAACTGATCATTAGTCTCGCTATAACATTTTAAACTCTTCTAAAGATTCCCAAGGTATCATGCAAGTGAAAAAAAAAATATCCGGAATATACATGAAGTTTCTTTTTTTTTTTTTAAAAAAACAAAGCAACAACAACAAAAAACCCAAACCCAAACCAACGAAACACCCCAAATGAAAAAAAAACAACCCCACAAACTCAACTGCCTCCATGCCAAACCAAACAGACAAAATCACAATTTACAGATTTGGAATTTAAAGCTTTCTCTCTCTTTTTGTAAGAAAGTCAGTCTGAATCTCATTGAACACTGGTCACACATTTATGATCAAATGTTTTGTTGTGTTTTCAAACATATACCACATTATTGAGCAACTAGTTGCAACTATGAACTAGCTTAAGAAGGTTTGTAGCAGTACTCCTATAAGAAATTGTATTAACCTTCAGGGAGCTGGGTTAATGAGCTGCTCACCAACAGCTCATTTCACAAATGCAGTACAAGCTAAGTTTAAATAATAATCAGCTAGTTACAGTTTAACTGAAGAACAAGGTACTTCTAAAAACATTACATTCTTTAACAAATTTAAGCTCTCTCGAGCCTGACACTGACTAAAAGTTTAGTGTACTAAACTTACTTCTTTACTTAAATAGCAGAGATACTTGTAAGGAACAGCTACAAAACATATGCCCTCTTATATGATATGTATGGCCACACATCTTGATGCAAGACAAACACAACAATTTTTAAATAAAACTAACATCTTAGGTAAAGTTCAGGCAACAATTGTTGAGAGAGGCTAATTCCAAGTTTCCTTTCAGTTTACCAATACACTCAGTACAATGAAGTGTGCCCAGAATTTAATGGTTGAAAATGTTTGGGGAAGATTAATCTTTCCACAACTGACATTAAGAAGTAGTCCTTCGTATATTCAAGGTTAATTATTTGTAATGCTATTCCTTTTAATATCATTTTAATTTCAGCTAGTTTAATTTCTGTTGAAAAATGTGTCTATCAAAGACTAAAAAAAAAAAAAGTACATGCGTCTTCTAAATGAAAACCCGAGCAACTGTTAATTCATGACTGATTAAAAACTGAAGAAAGCAAGCTCATTCTCACGTCACAATGAAAAGTGGTACTTCGCCCTTTTGCATTTAAACTCCAAGCTGTCTTGTGACTGCAAAGCTCATTATGCCAAGCTATATAACCAGATCTTACAGCAAGTGAGCTGCTAAAATATAGACTACATGAAATTCAGGAGAGTAATCAGCAATACAATTTTGGATATAGATGCCTTAAACGAAAGGACAGAGCAGACAGATACTCACCATTGAACACCTCATTGAATTCCCCAGGAGGAGCATGAATTATGAATTTTGCCGCTATACGCACCTTTAAATACAAAAACAATTATGTGGTTGTATATACTTGTATTCATTCCTATTCAAACCAATGATGCATTGTATAGCTTTAATACCCAGACATGAATGGTATAACTCCGACTGTATCATACATTTGTTCACATTATTTAAACTACTCTGTTAGAAACACAGATTATAAAGTTTCACCTCTTCAGACAGAATAGAGGAGATTATATGTGATGGAAGCAGACAGATAAATTGAGTCTCTCGTGTTTTGTATAACTGGCAAAAAGAAAAAGATTAATATAACAAATAAGATCATATCTATTTCTACTTTCAGTCCCTGGATGCCTGGGAATCAACATACATTCCAAGAGAGCCAGCTTCTCCTCTAATTTTACTATATGTCTGTGCTAGTTTTGGCTGGGATAGAGTTAATTTCCTTCATAGTAGCTACTACGGGGCTCTGTTTTGGATTTGCACTGAAAACAGTGTTAATAATGCGGAGATGTTTTAGTTACTTCTGAGCAGTGCTTACACAGTCAAGGCTTTTTCTGCTTCTCATGCCACCCCACCAGCGAGGAGGCTGGGGGGGGGGGGCACAAGAACTTGGGAGGGGACACAGCCGGGACAGCTGACCCCAACTGACCCAAGTGATATCCCAGACCATATGACGTCATGCTCAGTACATAAAGCTGGGGGAAAAAGAAGGAAGGGGGGACATTCGGAGCAATGGCGTTTGTCTTCCCAAGTCACCGTTATGCGTGATGGAGCCCTGCTGTCCTGGAGATGGCTGAACACCTGCCTGCCCATGGGAAGTGGGGAATGGATTCGTTCTCTTGCTTTGCTTGCATGAGTGGCTTTTGCTGTACTTATTAAACTGCCTTTATCTCAGCCCACGAGTTTTCTTACTTTTACCCTTCTGATTCTCTCTCCCATCCCACTGTAAGGGAAGTGAGTGAGTGGCCACATGGTGCTTAGTTGCCGGCTGGGGTTAAACCACAACAACATCCTATGGTTCTAAACTTTCCAAAAGGCCCACACCTAGACAGTAATCAATAGATTACATAAGCTTAAAAACACTTGCGTAGACATGTAAAGCATGTAATTTCACCTGCATCTACCTGTAAGGCCTCTTAGAACCACAGTATCAGCAGATAGTTTAAAAAAAAAAAACACCTTAAGAACTTCTTTAATGCAAGTCCTTAAGCAATTGCCTTCAGCCACAACTTCTTGCAGACAAAACACAGCATAAGCCAGTACTTCCACTAAAAGTACGTGCACCTGCCCTGGCTTTCTTCCTCCTTCTGCTTGCACAAGCACTTGTACAACTGCACAGTGAGCAAAATTAGAGAGGTTATTTTTCTTTTTTTTTACAGACCGGTTCCCTGAACTGGCTCACCACACAGCTGCAGACACATGTGCTTGCAAAAGGAGCATAGAAATGCTTCTTTTGATATGAAGCAACCTTAAAACTTTTCAACTATTACCTTACTTGCAGAATGTCACTCAGCAGACTTGCTTTCATTCATTCTTCTTTCCCCCTTAAACTGTTAAGGGCACCCATTATAAAAATAAATAAATAAATGTTGGTTTCCCAACTTAA
Organism: Aquila chrysaetos chrysaetos; assembly: GCF_900496995.4. Classification (NCBI taxonomy): domain Eukaryota; kingdom Metazoa; phylum Chordata; class Aves; order Accipitriformes; family Accipitridae; genus Aquila; species Aquila chrysaetos. The sequence goes on from NC_044008.1 coordinate 27,894,262, forward strand.
CAAAAGTTCCTATCCTTCACACTTTACAGTTACCTAAGTTCAGGAGATGTTCAAAGCTCTCTTGCATCCTTGATAGGATGTCGCTATTCAAATACAGGATACTGCCTGAACCATGGTTTCCATTTCTAACAACTTCAGTTATGTTTCTGTGGAATAAAGACCTGGGAGATTCAGGATCTGCACTCTGGGCTTCCCGTTTGAGAAGCACATACTCCATTAACAAATACCTAAAAATAACCAAAGAATGCTTTACATTTACACATTTATAAGTATTTGAAACTACAAAAGAACTGTCTGAGCATGCTACAGCTCTTGAACTGACTTGTAAATAGCTTTTACAGTCCAGGGTAGCAATACAGCCAGTGCTCCGGCCCTTGGTTCTTGACAGGGCCCAAGTTTCAGACAATGGTCTCCAGGAGAGGTGGTTCAAGCTTAGAGTGCCCTGAGAGAATGCTCAGCTGCCTTGCTAGCAGTGTTCAAACCTCAGTGACATCCTCACTAACAGTCAGCAGACTGCCACTCAGAGCTGGCTAATGAAAATGGAAAGGCTGTCCATTCCCAACTTTCTAAACTGAATCTACATTTTGGATTGCAGACAGCCTCTATCTGCTGCCTCAAATACCTAAATCAGAACTCCTCTTCCCTTGTAAATTTAAGTTTGCATTATACCAAGATAAATGCCATGGCGTTTATTCTTCTCAAAAGAGACAGAGAGGCAAGAGCATCTTCTATCGCAGCTTATTAAAGCACTTGCCCAGATAAGAAGAAAGCATGACTTGGATGTCTCCTTTGACCCAAAGGAATGTAAACTCATCTGTATTAACTAGACTACCCCAACCACCAGTCTGCACACTTTTCCCGAGTGAGGACATACTCCATACCTCTCCTGCTTAAGTCAGGGCACTCAGTACACAGTGAACAGAGCTCAATGCTCAATCCACAGAACTCTAAAGGATGTGAAATATAGCTAACCTACAGCACTATTAAAGCACTCATGAAGGAGAAGGGCAAGACAGGCTCCAAGGCTCTATTACCAGGACATTTTATCAAATGACCAATTACCAGAGTCTGGGATCAGACTGGAATTTACACCTCACATTTAAAAGCAGGTATGTAGTTGTGCTTTCAGCATGACTATCAGGCTGACTCCCAACTCAAAGTTAGATGAAGGGACATTGTTTTTTGGTTCCTCGACTTCAGGATGTGAACAGGACTGCTTAACCCTGCCAAGGCTGGGTTAGCTCTGGGCAAGCAGAGAAACAAGACTTAGAGAAATTTTGAGTTCTGAAATAAAAGGTCCATCAGTTTTGGGCTGGGCAGCAGCTAAATGAGTAAAATTAAGCAAAACTTGGGTGCCCAAACTGCACTCTGAATGACCATGTGCTTTAAACTGGTACTATCTGTAAGGTGAGATACTAAGTTTGTACTAAAACCAGAATAATCCCTAATTTTCAGCTGGTTTGGTAATCTGAAGCTGGTTTTGCTTCTTTTTTTGCTATCAGTAAGAATTATTCTTATCAGCCAGATTAGCTGTAGTATGAGTAACGTCCATTCAGAAGTATTCAATAGTAACAGATGTTTCTGGTAATATCTGTAGAGGTGAGATACTAAGTTTGTACTAAAACCAGAATAATCCCTAATTTTCAGCTGGTTTGGTAATCTGAAGCTGGTTTTGCTTCTTTTTTTGCTATCAGTAAGAATTATTCTTATCAGCCAGATTAGCTGTAGTATGAGTAACGTCCATTCAGAAGTATTCAATAGTAACAGATGTTTCCTCAGGATAGACCAACCTAAACATTACTTTTAATGAACATTTTACTAGTAAATTCAATTCCTCAATGAGAATTTTTTCAGTGTGATTATGCCTCATGGATGCCACTTCTTATAGAACAAACACAATCATGCAAATTCACAACAAACATCTCATCAAGAATTATAAAGTATTTTCATGCTTACAGAAGCAAAAAACCTAATGTGTCTTCAAAAGTTGAGAGTCTGTCAGCTAAGACACTCTCTGCATTTTGCTAACCTGCCTTTGTGAAGCCTATCTAAAACTAATCCAATTTTCTTCAGCAGTTAAACCAAATTAACTTATCTGTGGAGATGAGTAGCAGAAAAAAGCAATATTTCCCCAACTCATACGCACAAGAAGCCCATATAAGTGAGACTACTGGATTTAATTCTTTTAACACATAAGAACTGAAAAGCATTTACAGCTTCTTTATTGCTACTGAATTTTTCCAGAAATAAGTGCTCTAAAGGAGACTTCTGTATTCCAAAACCAGACTGATACTGAAGGATAAACAAATACGCTTTCCTGAGCCTCAATGAGATGAAGATCTCCCCCTTTTGGCAGTAAAAAGCCACTGGCTCAGCTATCACTTGAGGAAGCACAATTTAAACAAAGGGACAGTCCATATAAAATGTGGTATTTATGGGCAAATAAAAAAAAATTAAAAAGGACATCTAGCAAGAGGCACATTACTTGTAAAACAAAGTGACAGACAAAAAACTCAACTGCAATATAGTCCAGTTGAGATAAACAGTTTTCAGCAAAAATAACTTCCTAAGAAAACACATCAACCAGATGCATTACAGTTGAAAGCAATGCTGGATATTCAATACATTGCGACTTTTAAAAATTGATTAGAACTGATTTGAACAAGTCAAAACAGAAACAACATAATATTTTAAAAATCTAAATGACAAAACCACAAGAACCTTATACACATATCAGCAAGTAACAAAAAAATTAGGTTACAGTTTCGTTTAGAAAACTCAAAAGCCAAGACTGAGAAAACACCTGAAGTTTCTCCACTTACCACTCTAGTTACTCCCAAATCACCACCAAAAGTTTAAGACAGTGTTTTATTGATGTAGTTTCCAAGATTTGATTTACAGACACTGTTTTCAGTTAAATGTCTGCAGAACAGCTTGCAAGAAACCATAAACTTCAGAGTTCAGTAATCCAGAACATCTGATCATCAATGGTTCACAAAAAACAGGTCTTGCAAACAGCTTTTACCAAAAGCCTAGGCAAGGAATTGAACATTTACTGTATTAAATTCCTTGAATGCACAAAACCAATCTAAATACATTTTCATGAAGCGTTACTTCATGCAGGTCTGAGCATTAATTTGCATTCCCCACTGCAGGTGTTCTCTTTAGCTGATTTTCACATATACACCAGCCACAGTCTCACTTAAATCAAAGTATGATATCAGTAGGGAAGAGCTAGCAAGATCTACTTTCTCAATTCAAGTGAAGCCAAATGCTACCCATCACATCAGTTACAAGCTTTTTGGTTTTATAAAGTAAACTATTTCAATTAAGGTAAAAATTCAGACTGAGAAGCTTAGCAAAACAGAAAAGGAGATTTGTTGTATGCCATAAGCATGGATATTAGGCATAATAATGCCTAATTCTTCATTCTGCTAGAGATGAAAACAATTGGTCTATCAACAAATGCCTACACTCAGTTACTACAGTATTTGCAGTTTTCAGATTACACAAGCACAGAGGTAGCAGTGTACAGAATGGTGCCAGTTATGCTAAATCTGCCTTGTTTTCATACTTCTGCCTTTATTTCACTATCTAATTTCTCTCAAGGTGTGACTCCCATCAGATACACGAGAGAAATCCTACTCCTCTACCTTTTCTGGTCTGAGACATTCTTAAGTTTGTTTTATTTTAAAGAAGTTATACGCAGTGACTCCAAATGCCCCCAAACCACTCTTCCTGTTCCTGGCACATCGGAACTGAAAAAGCCCGACCTTCTGCACTGTATGTGCCTATATATGGTCATGAATACGTGCTCGCAGAAGTGCAGGGGCTCCCGCAACGCCACGCCACGCCACTGTCAGCTCCGCTAAGATATGCTCATTCCTGATAATCAGCTAGGGTACACCTAACAATAATAGAGACATTAAAACTTAAGTTAGCTTTTCTTTTTTTTTTTTTCCCTTTCCCTTTCCCTTTTTCTTTTCCCCTTTTTAACTTAACCGAAATGCAGCTGTATTTGCCAGGCACCGTGAGAGCTCGCTCCTTCAATCAACAGCCACGCTGCACAGGAACAACGTGCTGCTAAGCCAGATGCTGTGAAACCACATACTTTTTGCCCTTTACTCTTTCCTACACATCACTTACTTCAGCTGTGAACTTGTAACAGGGAGACCCACCCTTCCTCTACACTCATAACAGGTTGAAGTTTACTGCTCCAGAGCAATAAAAATGAAATACTGAAATAGATATTAAAAGCCCTTTTCACCTAAAAACTGCATGAACATTGGGGAGGGGGGGCGGGGGGGGGGAAGTAACAGAAGACCTCCAGAATACATTTCCACTCAAAAGACAGCTTTGTTGCTAATCACGGCGGGGGGGAAGGGAAGAGAGCTTCCAGCAGTTACTTTTATCAGTGATTATAGAAAGCGTTACAGCAGGGGCCAGGCATTGTATATCATGCATTTATATTCTGCATTCCTGAGACCACCCTTGCTTCCTTACAAAACAAGACAAATCTCCCACCCACAGGAACCTATGTTTGGCAAAAAAGTAGATGATATCTCACATTTGGGAGAAGGGAGCTCTTTGGTTCTGCTCTAGGAACAGTAAAGAGTCCAGAGAGCCCTATTCCCAGAGTCATGCCTTCTACCCTAGTTCTCCTTGGTTCAGGAAGCCTTTCTGCAGGCAACTAAACAAATGGCTTTGTCTTGACCCACTGAACTCTATTTACAGGTAGCTACAGGGGTTTCTCACAATTAGCTGGTAGTTACAGAAATATTAACACAGTTAAGCTGATTCAAACTAGGTAAGTTCCAATTCTCTCAAGACCCTGTAATTCACAATAACATGCAAGTCATTCAGGGATCCTGCTTGTACTACCTGGAGTGATACTGGACAAAAGACTTGTCTAGTTTTATTGAGTTCTGAGTTTGATTCAAATTCGTGTTTCGAGTTCAGCTGAGCCATTAATTTTCAATATGCAGCTTTACTTTCTAATGAACAACAAAACCGCTCTGACATCTTCTACCAGTCAAAATTAATTTTGCATTGACACATGTAGCACATCAAGGAACACAATCTAAGGTTCAAGCATTTGCAAGATACAATGCCTGATTATCTGTCAGTACTGCAAACGCCAACATAGTTTTTGAGTTTGCAAACCCTTCAATGTTTAAAAAAAAAAATGTAACTGGCTTCTCCTTTGGACAGATACTTGGAATTACTGGCTCCAATTGCTCATTAAATTCTTAGGTTAGATACTTCCTAGGATGTTACACCAGCAATTACAATACATCTTTTAAAATTAAAAAAAAAATGCTAGGGGTGTTTCCTAGATGGCATAAACTGATCTAATACCATGCTGCTGCTGCTGCCACCAAAAGGACTACTCTCCCTGCCTCCTCCCAAATAAGCCCTGTGATCCATTTTTACAAACTCCTTTGTATCACCAGCGCTCATCTATTTATGTGACCATCCAGAGAAGCAAATTGATCTAGCTAAAGAATAGCTTTAGAAGGTGGCAAGAACATAGCAACCAATTCACTTATCTAGAGAGCTTTAAATAATTATGGCTTCTTCCTGCTAACAATTTAGTGAGGTGAATAAGCCTTCAAATGGCCAGACAAGCACTGAGAACTTTATGTGAGAAAGGGATTACCCCATGTCAGCAGCAAAGTGTCTTCTCAGTACCTCATGAAACCCTCACCCATACCCATGAGTATAATTTCAAATAGTGAAAAAGCATCCTGAAACATGCAGCATCGCACACAAACATGGAGCAAAGGCAGTGACTCTGGTAGAGAGGGAATGAATATAAAAAGTAGTGTTGCAACTGCTTTCCTACCAAGCACAACTGAAAAATACACTGTAGTATTTAATTCACTTCTGCTTCTGGGAGAGCTGAGGAAGAAAACACTGCAAAAATGTAGTTCTGTGGCACAGGAAAGGAGGGGCACATTCCATGCCTATGGCTTTGACTGAACAGACATTTCCTTCATAGCAATGCCTGAAGCTGCATTGCTTCTGTAGAACGCGTGTTTTCCTCAATTATTTTTAATACACAAGTATTTAAGAGTATGTAACAGTACCAGTACTTAATAGTGACGCAAAAAGTAAATCTTACACAGCATGAGGTATTCTAGCTGCATTCTTTCTACCTGAAGAACTGACTTGGATAGTGAGATTTATTTTCACAAAAATAACCATTTTGAAAGGTGCTGATTGTTTCACTGTAGGGCCTTTCAGCAGCAGCGTATCTAAATATTATAAAAGTCTACATCTTAAAATCGCTTTGCAAACCACATTATATTAAGATGAAGGATTAAAAAAAACCAAACCCAAAACAGGACTTACGAAAGTAATTGTATCAGGTACAGATTGCAAAGAGGAATATGAAAGCAATGTGTGTTACTTGGGTAATATACAGGTCTAACTAGAAAAAAATTAGAGAAGATAAATATTCCCCATGTAATTTTGCAGTTACTTCTATTACTCCTATCTAACTGGACACTTTTTTATGTCATGAACTTCCCATATTTTAATTCAGAAACATATTAAAAAACTGTACTGGTCTCAAATTAGTCAAACAAGTATGTGTTGTTTGTAGACATTAAAGAATCAAGATCAACCTGAAACTTTAGCTTCAGCTATCACCATCAATTACTAAAAGCTCTGAACTGAAAAAAAATTGCTTGTACTTGCAATACAGACAGTAGAATACATTATATTATTTTTCCCCACATCTGTATTTCTCTGAAAGCCTATGTCTTCTCAGTAGTTGGCTGGAAAACAAATAAGCTGAGAAAACCGCATAGACGCAAAAGCAATTCCAAAATTATTGATAGTGCTACATGTCCCAAATCTGTCATACAGAACATTCTTCCTGCATCATCTTTACTGCAAGTTTTTATCTTTAATGTCATAGTCCTTTTCCAGGTATGTACATGAAAGCTTGTAATATGAGCAACCAGGCGGGGGGAAAAAAAAAAAAAAAAAAAAAAAAAAAAAAAGGATTAAGAACATCTCAGGTTCGCAATTTAGATAAAAGTTGCTTTCAGTAAATTCCAAAAGACTTTCTGTGAAAAGAATAAAGAAAAAAAAAAAGAAAAAAGAAAGAAAAACACCCCTGGATGAATAGGAGGTGTGTCCAATAAAGTAGCATTAAGTTCCAGTCTCAGCAGAGTATAAATTGGGTGCTTTAAAATATCAGTATCTCAAACTCTGTCATTCTTTGGTACTTCCTATTTCATTGTAGGGTCAAGCCCCAACATATGTAATTAACCCAAGTAACAAAATATTGTTTTGGGAAGCATGCTAGAGGCTAGCACTCCCTTAGCTGAATAGAAATCTGATATGATTTGACAAAGGTCTAATGCAGTCATTGGTCTGATGTAAATTTAAGAGTAAATCTTATCCGTAAAACCTTTAGAAGGTGAGCAATCCCATACTTTGCTTATGGATCAGACAGACAAAAGATAATAAGCATTAAAAAAAAATATCTCAGAATTTCCTTGCAAGAGTCATTCGTTGAAAACTGAAAAAGTAGTAAAATTTTACACTTAGTGAAAAGCAAAAGCATTAACTTTTGTTTGAGAAGTAAAAGGTATAAGAAATGGCAAACTAAGACTTCACAAAGAAAGGAACCACTAGCATCATCTCCCACATACAGAATCAAGAGGTTCTGTTAGCCCAACACACGGGCTCCTCAGTTCAGCAACGAGACCTCTCTTTCACAGCAGTCTTTATAGAGTAGTATCTACTATAACCTAAAAAGCACTTGGTTCACATTTGCAAAGCATTCTTCTACCACAAAGTCTAAATTTTTAAAGTGATCCTTCCTAATACTCCAAGATCATTATTTATAATTAGATATTCCAAGGACAGCAAGCCTGGATTCAATCACAGTGGGAAGAGAAAAGGAACAGTATCAGAGCTTGCTCTATGAAAAATGCCTTTATTAAAAGTCATAGAATAAGGTGCCACCTTAACTGTATGCCTCCCCCTCCCAATTCCAGTGTCTTCAAATTCTCTTGAAGTTACATATTAGTTTGAAAGTTTTAATGCCTTCTGTAAAGTTAAGAAATTATTTGAAATATTTTACATTTTGGAAGCTTTTTACTCAAGGATAAAAAAAGAGTAATTTCCATATGCTGAAAAATCTGCTTTCATTTCTGCATAAGCAGTTCAGTCTCCTTTATGCCCCACTTTCATAAACTGGAAGTGAATATTATACAGTGCTGCCCGAGAAAAATACACTGATTTGCTAAACAACGTGGCCAAAATCCTTAACCTGTTCCTCTTTGGCTGCCAAAATTGAAATCAACCAAAGATGGTATTTCACAGCAGAACTGTAGGTTGATGACCATGTTGGTGGGCAATATAACCTTATCTGTTATATCACAATTATTGTCTCTGCTTTTATTACTGAATTTGCCAATAATTTGTTCTACTACTCTTCTCTATTTTTGGTTCAATTTGTTTCTCTTATCTACTTAAACTATGAGGTTTCCCGGGTAGCAAGCTTCCGCAAAAGTTGTGCGAGCACAAAGGCAGCAAGAACAGGGCTTTTGATGGTCCTGAGGTGCCACTGCATTATAAATACTCCATGACATGGTAAAAGTCATAATCCACAAAAATTAATGTAATTTCTTCAAACTACTACTAACAGAAGAATATATGAACTGCAGTTTTAGAAATCACTGATCTTATATTTGTAACAACAGGTGTTGTTTGTATTCATCTTCAAGCTTCAGATAATTATTTTTAACTTGTCAAAAATGCACAAAATTTTGCTTTGCACAACAACTTTCTGTGGAGGTGCACAGTGAAAAGACAAGCAGCACTGGACACAAGTTGCAACAATTAAATATTAGGAAAAGTTTCTCACCATGGGTGTAGTCAAACATTGCAACACATCACCCAGAGAGCCTGTGCAGTCTCCATCTGTGGAGATGGCCAAAACTGAAAGTGCAAGTCCCTAACCAACCTGATCTAAGTTGGCCTGCTTTGACCAAGCGGCATTCAAGTTACCTCCAGAAGTTTCTTCCAGCCTGTATGACTCCACAAACAAATGAAGTTGTTATTTGCAGTTATAGATACAGTATATGATCATTTTTTTCAGACAGTGTTGAACGCTTCTGTAATTTCCCAACAAAGTGATTAAAATTTCTGTTCTGTCTTTCAATCTCAAGGGTATTGATTGGTATGGTTTGGGGTTTTTGTTTGGTTTTTTGTTTGTTTGTTTTTTGTTTTTGTTTTTTTTAATTAATTCCTAACTCAAGACAACACACTATGATATCTCAGGATGTACATAAAAATCTTAATCTTGGAATTCAGAATTACATGTCAGTCTGAGAAGCACTCCCAACTTCCTCATTCTTATTAAAGAATTTCCTCAAAATGTTTTCAAAGTGTAACCATTGAGTTTAACCTCACCTTTGTAATAACAATTCCTTCCACACAACTTCTGTTACATTTTACTTGTGGAAAAATGTTAACTTTTACAGCTTTGATAATGTGGTAAATTAAACAGAAGATATGCTTAAAGAGTAACTGAGTTATTTCACATTTAAGTATTAAAGGTTTTTCAACCTTTCATCAGAACCTGCTACAGCATTTCCAGTTCCATTCAGAATTTAAATATAAACAAGAACCAGAGAGCTCACAAGGTCCTCCTGCTAGTCACGTTAGCAAAGCCGCACTTTTAAATATAAAAGAAAGCATACACTGATGAACTACAAAGAAAGAACATTAAGGACACTTGCAAAACTTTACCTTAAGTTTACCTTATAGATTACAGTGCAATTATATCCAGAAAAGGCTATCCAAATCCTGCTTCCACACCAACACATCCTGCTTCTAATCATCTATGGTCTCAAAGTCTCATTCAGGGCAATTCTAAAAGTCAGAATTCAAGATCCTTCCAAAATGAATAATTTAGAGCACATGTATTGCTTTAATACCTGTAAAGATTTTTAAAAAGTAACAAGTTTTTTGTCAAAAAATTCTGCTAATGCTTTCAAAGCAATTTCAGGAAAAAGGTTTATATTTGCATTAAGGAAACACCTGAACCTCCCACATTGGTAGGTTTGTACATGCAAGTGCGATCTGCTGTCTATGTATTATGTTTTAAAAATGAAGTTACACACATGAGAATGCATTTTACTGGCATAGACTTTTCATCTCAAAGCACTGACTAAAGAAACAAGTTTTCCTCAAACAATCTGATGTAACTACACTGCAGAGTTTTGTGGGTATAAGACATCCACCTTTATTACTTAGATTTGTAGGTTTTGACACCTAATTTAAGAAGTTACAAAGTTACCCAATGCACCAGGAAATACCTGGAAGCAATGCTGGTTCATTTTCACAAGTGGGACTACTTCCTCCTCATCAGAAGAGAAGTTTTGCTCTAATTACAGCAAGCTGACCTACTGTTAAACCCCCACCTTCCTGAACAAGTAGAACTACTGAGACAGAACCTTACCGAAAGGGGTGTGGTTCCTTTTTTTAAAGTCATGTTTGACAATTCCCATATTTATACACTCAGCATTTTAAGGAATGCAAGAGTTAATTCTGCATTAAAAAAACCTGATGTGTTATCCTTTTCTACAAGGATTCTCCCCTTTCCTCCCCGAAGGCACCCCGATTTTCTCAGGCTTTATCTTGGTATCAACAAAGCTTATTTAACTCCTGTGCTTTGTAGAGAACAGGATTCACATTAAAAAAAAAAAACAAAAAAACCACTACAGTAAACACATCCCTTTGAGTCACCAAAAATGGACTGCAGAACACTAGTTTTATGATTTAAATAGTTTTAGTCTTGCTTTGCATTTGCACTGGGGTTTCTTTTAATGAATATTTACATTAGTAAATGCAACTTTTACAGTAAAATCAGTACCTTCCATTAATCATTGCCTATATTCATGTAGATAAATTGTAGCTTTTATATTCACACTAATATGCTCATTAAAAACATTTTTATATATGCTTATTAGTTTGACATAGCCACAGGTAAGAAAACAATTTCTACAGAAACTGGAATAAAATTAAACTGCAAAAAATGGTTACTAGACTTTAACAAAACTACTTCAAATATGCTGGATAAATAAACAGGTTTTGCATTCAAGACTTGTTATGTGAGGATGCATTACCCATAGGAAGGGCACAAAAGTGATGACTTCCCATTGCTACCTCCCTTAAGAGTTCAGGGCTTCAAGATTTCCACCTCTCACAACTCATTTTTATTTATAGACTGAAGCAAACATAAACCTACGTTATTCCACCTATCTAAAAGCTTCTGAACTTTCAGTGACCTAGGTGAATAAAGCAACTACAAAACACTGCGTCTCACAAAAGCTGTTTTTATTAGCACTGCAAAATCCCTAGTAGTGGATGCTAAAGCCAGTAACTTTCACTGGCAATGGCCCAACTTCAGATCTTTGGATGTACACAAATCTTACACAATGTATTTACTACAAATAGTTCTCAGATGTTGTTAAAAAAGCTTTTTCAAATTTATCCTCACACTTATTATCGTCACTAAAAGATAAGCAAGACTTCAAAAATCTCATGCTAAAATGTGAATCTAAGGAACAATACTAGGTTCAAAACCAGTTACACAATCTTCAATACTGAAATTGTGTTCTTTCTGGCAACTGGCTCTTCTCCCTCCTTGGTTTTAGAGCTTCATCACTTGAACTGTAACTCTCCGTTTTGCCATTATTCCAATCCATGTCCTGTCTGTATTCTCAATTACACTAAACACTGCAAGTTTTAAACCCGAATTATGTCAGAGCTAAATACAGCCATCTTACACTGAATACTAGATAGTAACAGGAATGTATAGCCGCTACAAACGAAATTGCTTACTGCCTTTGCAACACTTAAATCCACTGACTATACATGAAGACAGACATGAATCAAAGACTTTTCAGAACTTGTCTTAGCACTACATCACTTGATCTCCTATGTACTTATGCTTTTACAGCATTATTACAAGTCTGGTACAAAAAAGTTCTGTCATTTTGTTCACCTTCTTCACTCCTTGAATTTCAGCAGTTTTGACCAGTGTTCTAGTTATGTCTCTACTGAAATTGCCTACAAAACTATACCACCATCATCATCTGCATCAACCTTCAACACTATCAGTTCTGTATCATGGGAGGAAAAGTATATAAAGGAGCAATGTGATTTATTCCCCAAGAAAATGAATGTTTGTCTGTCTGCCTCTACCCCTACATTTATTTATAGTCCCAACGGGATGGGTGAGAAGGGTGTGCTTTTCAAATACTGTCCAGCTGATTTTTTTTTAGCTCAGTAAAACTGAATGTTTGAGATAACATTTTTACTGTAAGATGATAGCACAACTTAAACGTATCAGAATTAAAATCTTAAGGCATCACAGGATCTGCATGGATATTTGCCTGCTTTTCCAAGACTTTGCAGTGTTGCCTATCTTTGCTTTATTAACCAATAAAATAGACTGCCAGGCTTGGAAAATTCCACTCATACAGGACAATCAATTTTATATGGGACTGAAGCGGATAAAGGAATCAATTGAAATTTACAATGGAAGAGTGTTGATTCTATTCACTTGTACCAAGGCAGGAAGAGTCTCTAGAGGGTCTGCACCCATTTGGGGAGAAAAGAAAAACTGGAATTAATGGATAGAAGAAAGTTCAGAACTTAACTCTGTCAGTCACAAAGGCACAAGCAGCACTTCTCAAATCATACAGAGGCAAGATAACACTGTCATTGTGTCTTTTATTATTTGACAGGACCAGAGGCAATGGGCACAAAACAAAACACAGGAGGTGCCGTCTGAGCGTAAGGAAACACTTTTTTACTGCAAGGGTGACCCAGCACTGGCACAGGCTGCCCAGGGAGGTTGTGGAGTCTCCATCCTTGGAGATTTCCAAAAGCCATCTGCACATAGTCCTGGGCAGCCTGCTCTAGATGACCCTGCTTGAGCAGAGGGGTTGGACAAAATGACCTCCAGAGGTCCCTTCCATCCTCAACCATTCAATGATGCCAAGATAACTTGTAGTCTAAGTATTTTCAAGCATCCCCTATAGGAACAACATACTGGATTAGAGTTACTTGTATTTTCTATAAGGGGCTAAAAGAGTCATGGATTACCACATATACTTCTTGATTACATTACTACTTGTACCAACAGAGAGGTGGCATTTGAATGTGAATTTAGAGGAGGGCACAGTCTTAAAGCCTCTTGGGAAAAAGATAGTGAGATCCTGGCGCTATGCATCTCTTGGTGTATCAGTGCATCTCTAGTTCTGAAACCTGGCCCTGTTAACCTCAAACACGCAGGAAATCTGCCTTATTGTAACTACTTAGACATTTTAGACATCCTTTTTCTAACTTCAGAGAAGTTTGAAACATCACTTATTGACGTCTCCCACATTTAAGTCATCTCACAGCTTCCACAGCCATGAAAACCTATGTTTTTAAAGTAAAAAATGAGTAATACCGTGCATTACATAAAGCCATGAGCAGTGCACCAGCACCATGTACACAAAACACCACACCCTAGCTCTGAAACAGGCAGCTGCCATGAAGGTGGATCCCACAGAGGAAGACAAGCAGCACTAACAACTGAGGTCTTACAAGACACCCCGGTGCTTGTGAGATTTTTCTGGAAAAATCTGCCTGAAATCTAGGAAGTTTCCAACTGCCATAAAAAGGGATTACACGTACATCTCGTTCACACAGACCCCCTGCTCCTCGACCTTACACTTGCCCAATTACTGCCTCCTAATGGGAAGTAGAACAGCCTTCCTCATCCCCACACCCTCCCCTCCTCTCCGAAATCCCCCGCACCCCACCTCCTCCCGGGGCTGAAAGGGGCGGCGATGGCCAAGGCCGGCCCCGCTCTGGGGCCGGGGCCGCGGCACGCAGGCCCTCCGCGGGGAGGGCAGCGCCGGTGCTGTGGAGCAGCCGGCTGGCACCGGCAAGGCGCCTCGGAAACGGGAAGCGGAGATGGGGGAAGGGGAGGGGAAGGGAGAGTCGTGTGTCCCCCCCCTCCCCGCGCCTTTTCTGCCTCTCCGTACCGTCCTTCCCGTCTCGTCCCCCCCCCGCCCCGCCGCGCACCGGGCGGAGGCGGCGGCACGCAGCGGCCGTGCCCGCCGCCCCGGCGGCAGCGAGGAGCCGGCAGAGCGGCCGCCGCCTCCGCCGGACACCGGGCCCCGCCCCGCGCCGGGCCCGCACCGTACAAGGAGCGGCGGGAGATGCGCCGGGGCCGGCGCGGCGGCCGGGCCAGCCCTTCCCCCGGCCTCCCCGCCGACCCTCCTCCCGCCCCCCTGACTGACAGGCCCGGCCGCGGGGCGACGGTAAAAATACGAACCACAGGGCGAGGGCCGCGCTCGTCCCCGCGGCCTCCCGGCTCAGAGGGCCGGGAGACAAAAGGGCGGCCCGCCTGGGCGCAGCACCTCCACCCGCCCCTACCTTCTCCTCGTCGGACAGCTGCTCCTCCAGGTCCGCCATCTTCCCGTCTGGCTCCGGCCGCCGCCACCGCCCCCGTCTCCTCCCTCCCAGGCAGGAAGGGCGGGGCTCCCCCCCCCCCCGGCTCCTTGCGCGGCAGGCTGGGCAGGCGGCGTCTCTGCGCATGCGCGCCGCGAGGGGCGGGGGTCCCCCTGTGGGGAGGTTACGGGAGCGGGGGGGCGGGTGAGGTGTCGTCCGTGTCCGTGTCCGTGTCCGTGTCCGTGTCCGTGTCCGTGTCCGTGTCCGTGTCCGCGTCCGCGTCCGCCTCCGCCTCCGCCTCAGCCTCCGCCTCCGCCTCCGCCGGTGGCTGGGTGTCGCGGCAGAGGGAGTCGGGGGGGGGGACGACGGCGGCGGCAGGGCCTGCTGCGCCCCTCAGGGCGTCTCCTGAACGAACAGTAGGGGCTCCCATCTCTGTTTTGTTAGCAAAATGAGCCATTTAAGTAAGATGACTGGAAATGTGGGCAGACGGAACTAAAAATTGCTAGGTTTCAGACATCCGCCTGGCAGCATGCTCGGTGGGGGCTAGTGGACACGGGCGCTGGGCGTTTGGGCGACGGCGAGTGCCGGCGGGCTTGCGTGGAGCAGCCGGCAGTCTGCTGGAAGAGGTTTCGGAAAGCTCGGTTTGAGGCCAGCAACAGAGACTGAGGAAGTAGATTGTGTGAAATTGTTGGTACTGTAGAAGATTGGACATGGAAGAGGATGGTGGTCAATGGGAGGAAACAAGAGAATGAAGAGATGGGAGATTTTTTACCACAAGAGTAAGAAAGTGTGAAGAGTGTCTTCAGCCATGTGACGTTGCAGGTACACAGAGGGGCAACCGAGATGACGGCTTGCAAGGGTTGCCTGGAAGAAGACACAGCAGAAGTTTTGAGGAGAATTGGGATAGAGGAAAGACAACATTTGTGTAGCTCAAACCATGTGGGTTTGAGGCCAGTGAAATTGTGTGTCTTCTTCCAACAGTGACCCAGGGGCAGATGCCCAGAGAGTGGTGAGAGAACAAGGCAGTATGTGTTGGCACTTCCCAGGAATGCTTCCTCCCTCCCTTCCAGCCAGCCGTGGCGCAATGGTGGTCATCCTCCTCCGTGACTTCATTCTAGCGAGGATTGTTGAACTATTCTTCAAGGGTCAGGTAGACAGTGGGAAGTCTTGTTTTCTTCTAGGAGCAAAGTCAGACTGGGAAAACAGATAAGCAGGAGAAGCTGCTTTGATAATGATCTGTTGTGGCAACAGTGAGACAGTTGCAGGCTCCATTCTGCAGAAGGTGAAAAACTGCAGAGGCCTAAAAAGGAAACCAAAAGAGGAGTCAGATGACCTTTTTGAGAAATCCTTCCCGTTCCTGGATCAGTAGGAAAGAAGTAGAAATAAATAAGTAGAAAGAACATGGGAAATACTGGTGTTAGCCAAGTAGAGTGTTTGGGGTTTGTGGAGCACTGGGGTAAAGTCTGAATAAAATTGGCTGGCTGTAGGCTTCATCTCATTAATATCGGTGCCAATTCCTAGGATGATACAAGAGCAAGGGCAGCCGAGAGAACAAAATAAATATCCTCATTCCACATTCTAAAAAAGGACAACTCTAAAGCATTATGAAGTAAATCCAAATGTTATATTGTTTGTAAGGGGTACATCTTTCAGATTACTGCGTATTAATGTTAGGAAACTCAATCATGTAAGACAATTTGGAACTTGAGAAAGATTATATGATTAGTATAACAAAGTTAGTGGGCGGAGTCTTGTATGATGTTGAAATTGATGTATAGACCTTGTTCTTCAGGATGGAAAAGGTAAAAAGGCTGGTGTATTGTGCCAGAGCGGCCATTAGCTGTTTCAAAGTCAGAGAAGTTTCAGAAGAATAAGAACTTAATTTTTTATGCATTAAAGTTCTAATTCATTAAATGAAATATGGTCTGCCGTGGACCACCTGATCTTGCTAGAGAATAAGTTGAACTTCTTAACGCTCTGTTCCTAATATGTGGGAAGAATAGCTTTTATTGTTACTTCAAACTGAAGGAAGTATGGTGGAGGAATTGTATGTCTAGTGGTAACTCTTTGGTAACATTTAAAAATTATGTTTTCTTAATGTCCAGCACAGTGTACTTCAGCCCAGTTATAATGGACAAAGAAAAGCTGATCATTGACTGGAAAATCATAGGTGTTAAAAAACATCTCAGTTGGTCGTGGTTAGTGGCATGAATGTAGCCAGCTTCTAGCCAAAGGATCTGGTTATGCTGTAGAGTTCATCCACATCTGTCTTTCTTGCGTGAGTATTTGTACGCAATGATTAATGCTGTCACATGCAGTATAGCAAAATATTGCCAATATCTGTAGAATTTTTCAAGGCTGTCATTCTAGATGCCCTAACAGGACTGTTGCATGGAAATGAAGGAAAGTGATACTGGACAAGAAGTTGTTACAGTCAAATGGATACGTGGAAATTACAATGGCACCAAAAATCAATATATCAACAAAGGATGAAAATGAAAAAGAGTCAAAATAATGAGTGTACAAGTTGGACAACATGACTGATTCAGGAAAGTTGAAGAGAGATTTAAAATACCTGTAGCCATGGAGGATCAAGGTAACGGACAGTAGTTTATTCATGTCAGGAACAAAATAGAGGACAACCAAACAGTGTTTAATAAGGCCATTGCTAGATGCAGGGTGGTGAAGTGTAAGGCAGAAAAGGTACATCTAAAGGATATTTGGTTTTAGAACATCTCACATATATTATTTGGACTCAATAATAAAAGGTAATGGTCTGTAGCAGGGGAAAGCATTGTGCAACGTTGAGTTTCGCACGACAGGACTTTATAACTTCCACCCAGGAGTCTTAAGAGTAACTAGCTGAGGAGGTCTGTGAAATGCTCCTGTTAATTTTTAACACACCTTGGGATTTGCCAGCTAGGGGATGTTGCTTTATTTAATATGTATTAAAAGGATAGTTCAAAAAGGTAGATCTTACCAGATAAAGATTAATAGTTTTCTCATAAGTTAATGCATCTATTTGTTGGATGTACCATGTTTACACCAGTTTTTTTCTTGAAGTTTACTGAAATTCGCATGATGAAGTGAATGATTCAGAGGAGGACTGTGTAGTCATCGTAGATACTAATGGGAAACTTCTGCATACTACCCTGGCAGGTGCTTTACGGTGGCCTTAGGACTTAATGGGAAATGAATAATCACACAGAAATAAGTACTGTTCTTGCCCTGTGACTCAGTGTTTTGGAGTGCTTGTGTGTCTTTTCAGGAAGAATATGGGAATTTCAGGGGGAATTTAAGGAGGTCTAAAAATGGTCCTGAAGATGCAGAACAAATTTCAGGATATGAGGCTTAAGGATGTCAAGACTAAGAAGTGACTTAGGAAATAGCAGTGATACCTGAGTTAGTTCAGAATTTATATGCATTTTATCTGAAGTCATACATCTTCAAATCGAATACAGCCAATTTCCAGCCAGTAAATCTTCTCATGCTATAAAATTCACCCACATTAGTGATCTTTTTCATATGCCAGTGTCTCTACACATTGATCAAAGGATAATCTGCACTACAATCACATACAGAACAGCAAAACGTTCTGTTGCTAACTAACTAGCTAGCTCATGTCTTAGTAGATGTCTAGTCCCACTACATGAAGCTCACCGTGGACTAGCAGATCTATCTGATGAGCAGTGTGTGGTTTACTGATGCAATGAGAGAAAAACAAATGAATTAAAAACAAAACAAAACAAAAGCACAGCTATTGAGTTCTGCTTCATCTAATCAGACACAATAGAGCTACCAATCAAGTTCCTTGCTATTTTGCTGTACTGCTGCTGTCATTTCTTTCTGTATCGACTCTGTAAGGCCAGACCCCTGGCTCTTGAGTAGCACTGGGAAGAAGGGTACAGCAATCCTTCCTGCAAGGTCTCCCTGAAGGGCTGTCAAAATGGGTTCAGAGAAGCGCAGTTTCTGTGCTAAAGCCATCCTGAAGACGGGCGAGGAGGCAATGGCACATAGGTGTTAGCACAGCACACTTCCTCTGTCCTTCTGCACTGGCCCCCAAGATTGAGATAAACGATGCAGAAGAAGATAATTACATTTTCATTATTCTTATTCAAGACAGGCAATTGACATTTGACCTATTGCATCTGTTCAGAGGACAAATTGATGAGAGGTGTATTTGGTGCTTACTTGTTTAATCTGGAGGACGTACTACACTGTTTCCTAGGACAAAGGTGGACTCTGGCCAAGCTTTTAGCCCTGCTCAGATGGTGCTCCTGGCAGTGGGACAGAAGGAGTGCCCAGAAAGGTGTGGCAGGCTGTGTCCCTGCTGCCTGCACCTTTCTGTGGGAAGCGTCTCCCTCAATCCTGATACCTGATGGTATAAATCCTCACATTCCTGTGGGTTGGTGGGAGGCATACTCCAGTTCCCGAGATTCCCAAATATGTATCAGATCTTGGGGCCGTGGGAATTGCCTGCCAATTTGTGTTCTTATTTTGGTGGAGTTGGTGTTTGCAAACCTTGCAATTTGCTCTTATAGAACCTTAGCAGCAAAAGCAGATAGGTTTGTTCTAGAAAAGTTGAATGTTATATCCTTAAAACAGTGTTGTAAAGAAAGCTGTGACAGGAAGAAAACTCTAATAAAGTGCAACTGTAGAGCAAACCTGAGACTGAGCTTTCTTAGATAACACTTGTGATCTTTTAGGCCACAACAGACATTGAAGAGAATGACTCAGTAGCCCTTCACCTACTGTGGAAGTCCCATTTAGAGTCATAGAACTGCCCACATTGGAAGGGACCTTGAAGGATCTTCTGGTCCAACCTTTCGTGGGAAGGGACCATAGGTGAGATTATCTAGGGCCCTGTCCAATTGCATCTTGAAAACCTCCAGTGATGGGGACTCTACCACTTTGCAGTTTTTCCAGTTAATGATTGTTCTCACTGTAAAAAATGTCTTTCTTATGTCAAGATTTTTGTTGATACCTTAGAATTTACTGTCCTTTGGTTTCTTTGCTCATCAAGTTCATGGTCTTGCTTATTGTGGCATTTTTAAGATTGTCACATTATTCGTTATGCTTCACAACCATAATATTTTTCCAAGTTTTATTAATTTTTCACCATATTTTGTGATTTTCATGGAGACTATGCATGTCATAATTACTTAGATGACAAACTCGATACTTAGAGTGGTTTTTTTTCGTCAGTTTTAGGGGCTTTTATTACCACATTTATCCTAGAAGCTCTTTTTAGGTTCATTTTAGGACTGCATTCAGATCTTATCCAGACTTGCTCTGTGACTTCCTACTCTGTTTCTATTCTTGGGAGTTTTCTCAGCTTCTTTCTCTACCTCGTCCCCTCCAAGAATAGTCAGCTATATATCTTGCCTTATGCAATTCAAATTCAAAGTCTTGCATTTGCCTTTCTTTTGACATGTACCTATGCTTTAGGAATTAGGAAATGTTGTTTCTTAGAGTTATCTTAAAATGCAGGCAAGTAGTGTACTTCACTGGTTACAAGAAGATTTAGTTCTCCCATAAATTGAGGTGCTTTGAAGCAGATATACTCCTTCAAGAATTAAGAGCAGGATTATTTATTTGTGATACAGAATTTTTATTCAAGGATGGGAATGCACAGAAGTAGGCTGAAAAAGAGCAAGTGTTGAGCATTTTAGAGGAAGGCAACCAAAGGAAGGAAATACACCTAAGTCTTGTTGGCTGCTACCCCTGCTCCAGCAAAGATAAGGAGGTTGCAGTTCTTTGAAGGCAATGGGCAGTAGTGCATCAGCATCTGCAAAGAGCTGAAGGCAACAAGAAGATGATAAGGATGAAGTGCTGCATGCTAAAACATCTACTTTTGGTTCTAGTCAGTCCCAAGCTATTTTTTGGAAGCAGTAATGCTTATATAATCCAAATTATGTACAGATTTTCAGAGGTGCCAAAAAAATTCATGTTCTACTGATTCTGAAGCCTGTAATCTACTTACATGGGGTATGTGTTGGTAGGTTTCTCCTAACATGTTTGTTATCTTTGCTATCTTAGTATGTTAACTATTTAAAAGCCACAGCATTAGCTTTTAAAATGTTGTCTCTACCTGCCAACTTCTTTTCTTCACCTGCCCTTTGTCTTCCTTAGTGTACTGTTTGATAAAGTTGTCAGACTTGCAAAAGCACTTCATCCAAAATTCTGTGATAAAAGAATCCTGATTTCCTTCTGAAATGTAAAATGAAGTACTGTCAAGCAAAGAAGATTAGTAACTGCTTATAAAACATCCTTCATTACAGAATATCTTCTCTCAATGGTAGTTTATTCTGATGCAATGTAAGGAACAATAGCGTAGTAAAAGTGCATTCTAAAAGTATTCTTGAGGTTAGCAGTGCATGATGGATTGCCAGTACTGAGCAATTTTAGGGGTTTAAATTACAGCACTGGAGTTTTCAGGAAAAATAGGACAAGTAGAAAAGTTTTCTCTAGCCTTGTTTACAGTGTCTGTGGAAAAGTTGCTAACCTAAACATTAGTCTGTGCTACAGTGATAAATATTTTATTAATAAATTATATCATAGCCATGTGCTGTGACGGTGCTTTGGAAAGAAGAGTATTAGCATGTCTATTTTACAGCCCGTTTTTCAAAGATAAATAAATTAGCTATAGACAGGTATAGCTAGAGGGTTTCAAGGAGAACATTTATGAATTGCAAGCAGTTCAAGGAATAATCAGGGACTGGAAAATGTGAGCAATCCAATCTAGTTAGTTTATCATCAAAAAGCTTAAAGGTTTGTGAGTACTTATTGGGAAGTCAGAAAGTTGTTAATAGGATGTTTTGATGTATTAGGATATTACAGGATTCATAGCCAGAAGTTACGACAAATTCAGGCTAAAAATAAACTTAGTATTAATAAATAAACTTAGTATTAATTGTCAGAGTAGTTGACTATTGGAGCAATTTAACCAAGTCAACACTGGCACTAGCAATTTTAGAATAAAGATTGACCATTTTTCTAAAAGATAGACTCTATGGCCTGTGTTGCAGAAGAAGGTAGCAAGGAAGATCTTGAAGCAATCCTCTCTGACATTGTATGGCATGATTCTCTGAGCCCTTTTCTTGTTCAGCAACTGGTGGAGAGAGACTCAAGTGAGAATGGAAGTGGCTCCATGGAAGAGCCAAAGAAGAGAGAGTATAGTTGGAGCATAATGAACTGGATCCAGTGAGGATGGAATACAGAAGGGGTTCTGGCTTTTAAAAAGGAGTGAAGAAAAAGTACCAGGGAAATTACTGAGGTTAGAGTGGGTATTAATGAAACAGGGAAGACCAGGGTCAAATAGAAGGCCTGTAAAAAGGTTTAGTAGAGTATTTGAAATGGGATTATTTGGGGAGTTTTTTTGATACTTATAAACACCTGACTCTGAGCTGGTGACCCTCGGCTCCCATTACATCAACAGGGACAAATAAGCACTCCAAGGGTGAGATTCATCTGACCTAGTTAAGATGTCTGTTTTAGGATAAGATTATTAGCTGTAATGAGGTGGCTAGTTCAGACCCAGCTGTCTAAATATTAGGTGCCTGTGTTATGACAGCCAAATCCCCTTTCAGTGTTAGAAGATCAAAGGGCAAGAGGGTGATGGACCAAGGAAGGGTGACAAAGGCTAAGGTTAAAACACAAAGGACAGCTGAAGTTACAAGGCTAAGGGAAGGGAGAAGGGACTACACTTGTAAGTCAGCATTGCTCTGTGCTCCTCAGGGAACCTGTACTCGGGGAGGTAAATCTCACACTTACCCACAAAGGACTTTGTACCAAGAGGGCTCTATTTCTGTACTGCCTTTATTGCATCTCCTACTCCGACATCAGGAATGTTGTATCAGTAGCTATTGATAATACAGAGATAGAGCAGGATTAGGATTAACAAAGGGAGAGGACAGGCTGGGGATTAGGAAGCAGGGGAGAATCAAAGTGTAAGGCTTCTGCACCCCTTAATGGCTGAAGAGGGCCTTTTAGATAACTGTGTGCCTCACGATAGCTCTGAGACTTCTCCAACCTGAACCAGTCCAGATCTCCTTTGGTGCACATCATTTGTTTGCCTTTGCTCTGTGCCAGGGTAGATTGGGAAGAGAAGGGAGAACCAGGAGAAAGCAGCAATGGTGCTAGAAGAAAGCAAAGGAGCTGGAGCACTGCTCTCCCCAGCCTTTAACTTGTTACAGGGATAGAGAATTAACTCATAGGAATAGAGTAGCCACCTGATTTTGAAAAGCTCCATGAGAAAACACAAAAATTCCTTTCCTTCCCTCTCACTGAGCCTGGTTCCTGTTTATATTTTTAGTTAATCCTTTCTGAAAAAGGGAAGTGTAGTCTTCTAGCTGGATTTATTTACTTTCATTTTAAAGGAGACATTGTTTGGCAATTTTATTTTTCAACAGGAAATGGCAAATGTGCTGATTTGTTTAATGAAGTTGAGATTCACTAGAGGAGTCCAAATTCCTTTTTCTTTCAGTCTCTGTAGAACTGAATGTCTTATGAAGATAAAATCTCAATAAAGGTAAACCATGCAAGCAGATGTGACTGAAGGGCTGAGAATTTCTATGCCTGTGTAGAGAAAAATGCCTCAGAGACATTGGTGCTTCATGCTGCTTAACAGTGGTGTGGGTCCTTAATTTTTGATCTTTTATCACATATTAGGAAAAGTAGTAGGAAGGGGAGTTAGGATTTTGAAGTAAAGCAATGTAATTTCGTTTTTTATTGTTTGGCCCCTGGATGATGCACAAAATATTAGTACTTGAGTACACTTGCTTCTGACTTCAGTAAAAGTCCTTACATAACACAAGTAAATAATTGTGAAAATTAGGACAGTGTCTGAATGCTGATGTGGGAACATAACTTCAAGTCTTCTGCTTTTGAAACAGTTGTGATGTTGTGTATTGATAAAATCACATTAATCTATTAAAAGAGGCTTTTTAATTAATTAATTAATTAATTCTGCAGTGTTTAATGGAAGAGTGGCACAGATGGTGGTGCAATTTGCCTATAGCAATCATGTAAACCCTGTCCTGCAGAACTCACCTGTGGCCTTAGAGCCCAAGATCTGCTTCCTTGGGAAATCTGTCATTTCTTATCTCTGCACAGGGACACAGTGAAACCACCTTAGATGTAAAAGAAACTGAGGAATTTATCTTACCATTATCCTTTAGCAAAAGTAGTTCTATATATGACTGTAATAATTGCATTGTTCTCAATTTACTGGTGCTCTAGAAATTAGTAGGTCTCCATCTGACTACAAGAGAGCCAGGATTTCACCCACCTGGATTCTGAAGCTGATGTTGACCATGGGCCTTTTTAGGTAAGATTAAATGATTGGGAATCAAGGGAGGAGGTTACAGACAAATGGGCAGTGTGTCTGTGGGAGGGAATGCCAAATTTTATATGTCTATACGTTGTCTCAAGATAGCATTTATCTTGTTTGGCTTCAAAAAATCCCATATTCTTATTTTAAGGCCTCAGTTTTACACTTAATTGGGTTATATAATGGTACAGAGGTCTGTTGCAAAGAGCAAAATTAATACCAGAAGCATAACAAAGCTTAATGCAGGAATTATCCATCATTGTATTTCATGCTTGTTTTGTACTCAGCTGTGATCAGCTTCATAGGCTTCATATTGTTATCCCTTTTTTCAGTGGTTTACGAGGAAGAATTCTTGCCTGCTCCCCCAAGCATTTCCACTATTGATTGTCTCTATGGGAGTGGGATTTTGATTAGGTTAATAATTCTGTATATTCCTGATAAGTTTTTAAAAAGAGAAAAAAGATGGCTTTTTTGTTGCAGTAGATTGGGATATAGGGATAGTTGGTCAAATTCTCCCTCAACTGGCACGAAAGACAACTGACAAAAGTCTAATACAAAACCGGAAGAAATACATCGCACCATAATGCATGCCCCCCCCCCCCCCCCTCCCCGAAGTAATCTTCTGGTTGAGAAGAACAACTCAGAACAAAAGTAACACAAAGATTAAAGGTCAGGTTATACTACTTTCATTTCTCCATGTTCAAGAAATACACAGAGGAGTAAAACATTATGCTTACTCTGAAAAAACTGCTGCCATTTTCCTCTTTGTGGCCCTTTAGCAAGCATTTTGTGTGAACTACTTGGGAGTGAAAAATACTAAACCCAGAACTGTATTTTGATAGTAATTAATAATTCACTAAAAAATATCTAGATGAACTGTTTTGAACCAAAGAAAATGCTTTTGATCCTGGAAAGGGAACAAAGTTTTATTCCACATGTGCTTTAACCAGTTTTCTAATTTTTGGAGAATTGCATCTGCTGTGTATCTTTGCCTGTTTTAACTCCTGTTGCTGCTGTTGTAATGATATCCCTGACTGATACGGATCATTAGTCTTACAGAAGGCCTCATGTACTTTCTTTCCAGATGGTAAGCTCAGGCTTTTGCAATCTGTGGAAAGTTAGTGCAAATACTGTGCTCCGCTTCCTTTCTCACCAGAAGATTTTGAATTTCTGGTTTTAGTCTCTCATGTCAGATCAGGATATACAGCAAAGAAAGGAGTCTCATCCCTGTTGTGATGAGTAGGATGAGGTGACGAAGAGATACAAACAGAAGTGGGATATCCAGATACATAAGGTAACACCATCTAGTGTGATGGAGAGGGCTCTATATCCTCACTACTTTTCAAATTTTTGTGGCCCTCAAGTCAAAAGTGATTTTTAGGGAAAGAGGCAAAGGAGAGCAGCAAGGAGCCTTTATACATGTTTCTAGTGCAACACAGGAGAAGACAAAAAATTTTCTTGAAAATTTAACGGTGGCAGGATGTGAGACTTTGATAACCTATGAAAGACCTAGAAAGAATGATAATAGGCAGGAGGTGGTGAGACACAGGTGGACCACAGTTTTTGTGTGCTGCTCGCCAACATGGCGACATGAAAAGCTGTTTCTAAACCTAGTTGAGCTTATTTGCAGACCTGCTGTAATTGAGTCCAGCTTCTTCATGTGACCTGTGTCCTTGCACAGCACTGGATGTTGTTTTCTGACTGTTCCCTTGTGTAGCACGTGATGGTTGGACCTGTATGGGTTCATTTGTGGTAGTTTTTAGCTCTTCATTGCTACTTGTTTCTGGGTTTGGCCTCAGATTCCTTTTAGTCACAGTCTTTTCTTGGCTCTGACTCACACCAGGTTGCTGCTGCCATCATTGCTCCCTGCCTTGTGTGGTGGGACTTCTCCTGCGATTCAGGGAAGAAAGAGGAGACCTAAGAAAGGAGTAGGAAAATGGGAGGGCGGAGAGTAGAGGGAAGTAGATCTCGTCATCTTTTTTCCTTACAGCATATTGCCCGTCAAAGTTTCTGTGCAGTACAGCCTGCCCCTTGTCGTGGGCTATATTCCAGGGAAGGTTTTTTCAAATGGGCTGTTAATAAACCCTCCATCTACTCATGAAAGTCTGTTACAGCCCTCTAAACTTGGCAAAGTTGGGGTTTTGTCATGTGTGCGGTGGAGGACCTGGTGGGGTCACCTGCCAATGGCCGAGGCTGGGAGGGATGGTGGTGAGGTCCTGCTCCTGCCCATGGCACAAGGTGGAGGGAAGCGGACTAAAACAGGCCAGGTCTGTGTCAGCCCGAGGGTTTTGTTTTATGTTTTAACATTCATGGGAATTTCTGTTAGCCAAGCAAAACAAAACAAAAGGGAAACCAAAACAAATAGTGAAGCAGTTTCAGTGGGTGTCGATGGACGAGTTCCCCTGATGTCAGGGGAGGAGCTGATGAAGAAGACAGAGAGGAATTTCAGTCTTGACTAAGCTGCAAAATCTGAAAGATGCGTGCTTGACTTCTGTGTGTGCTGCACACATCTGTGTGCCCAATGTCATCTGAGACGTGCCTGACACTATTTCGTATGGATTAAAGATTAGTGATACCAGGCTATGGGTGCAAAAAACCCCGGTGAAATATAAGTCCTTGGGGTAGAAAGGATTCTGAGGCAATTGGCATAGAGATTGTAATCTTTCTTTTCCTACTGCAGGATATACAGCCTTTATTTTAGGCTCCCTTTTGTAGTTTAAGGCAATCTATGTTAAGAGCTGACAATGAATGTACATTAATCTAGTGCAGAGGGCCAAGTATGATGATAGATGCAGTAGGAGGACTCTACGGTGTTTTGGGAAAAGGAAGCCAAGTCAGTATTCAGTGTTCCTGAAAGGGAACATTTAATAATAGGGGACATTAAAGCAGCCAGAGAGAAGCATAAAATTGGGTGGCAACTAAATGGCAGAGCAATTCTGTGGAATTGTAATTTCTGTGAGGGTTGCTCATGTGGGTTGGACCCTGGCTTTTCTAGGGGAGAGGGTTTAGAAGCAAGCCCTACATGCTTTGTCAGTGACATATGGGGAAAAAAAAAAGTTTATGGCTTCTATTTTTCTGATAAAAATAATCAGTGTCCATTAGCAAGGGGTATATTTAGCAGATCCTAAACAGATACTACACTACGAAAAATAAAATGGTACTGTCCTTTTTTTGCTTTATATTTTTGCTCACTGGTGTGTATACATACACATCTAATAAAAAGCCATGAAAGATATCTAGAGATTCTTATATATTTTATTTTAGTGTATATTATAAAGATATCATCTAAAGACAACAGAGATGTTCCAGTGTAGCTATTCTGAAACAGAGCAGTTTAGAAACCTGAGAATTCCTGTCAGTGTAGAACTTTTATTTATTTCAGTTAATTCACAGTTAGTAGTTATAAATGTACTTGATTAGTAGATTTCTTTATAGTTTTATTAATTATACAAATGTAAATATGATGTAAGACTTTCTTCATCTGGAAGTCACATATTCCCCGATGGTAAGACTTGGGACTTCAGGCATATGGAGTGTGATAGTAATTTACCCGTCCTTTTTTGTTAGCATTAGGAACTAGCTGAAATAACGAATGATGTGAGTGATTCTGTATGGTACTCTTTGAACACAGCGATGCACTAGATGGCACTGTTGGTTTTAGTTTTACTGCTGTCTTCCTCTTCTAGGGAACTTGTCTTAATTAGCTTCCTTTTGAAAACAAACATGCTGTTTCAACAGAGGGTCAGTGTACATTGTTCTGGGCTGCTGCTTTTATGTTTATAGTCATGTAATCAATATGTTGGAAGGGTAATTAATTTTTAACTTCAAGCCAATTGTAGATCAAATGCCAGTAGAGTTACTGGGTGGAGACAGTTTAATTTCTTTTGAAGCAATGATACTGATTAGCTGTAAAGGGTTTGCAGTGAGTTGCTAGAGATGCAGAAGACCTTCTGCTTTGAAATACTGGTGTTAACTTTAAAGTAACATTATTACTGTGATACAGATTAATGAGTTGTGGCATAATTCTGATAAAGTTCCTGTCATGTACTTGCTATATTTTGTCCTGTCAATTCCTATTTCAAAGCAGCTTTATTTGCTTTGACTATTCTGTTCCTATCAAAGGAATGGTACAAAGTCAACATTACATTGATCAAACTCACTTTCTGCTTTTTATCCCTTTTCTCTCATTATCTGTCTTCAAGGGACTCTAGAGGGCCCACGGCTAAGGATGAGATGTGACCCTCTGTACAGCAGCATATAGGATACTGTAAGAAGCTGGGGGATTTTACAGTCTCTCCAACCCATGCTTGTGGAGCACACTGGTGTCCTGGCCTCCCTTCCCTTTCTCCTGCTGGCTAGGACAGCTCTGGCTGTCTCTCAGGTTAGTTGCTAGTTCAATACTTCCAGTGCTTTCAGCCCATCCCCTTGATGCTTCCTTGTCCTCTGAGCTGACCTTTCTGGATGATATTTTCATCTATTCTCTCTCTTTAATCTTCTTCCTTGCCTCTGTTCTTCAACATTCAAACAAATTAGAATCTCAACACAGCTCTCCATCCCTGTCTTAAGACTTTAACATCTTTTTCCCACTCCTTTTTTTACAATCAATAAATGGGCCATTTTCATGGATAGGCTA
Source organism: Aquila chrysaetos chrysaetos (assembly GCF_900496995.4). Lineage (NCBI taxonomy): Eukaryota > Metazoa > Chordata > Aves > Accipitriformes > Accipitridae > Aquila > Aquila chrysaetos. The sequence continues at coordinate 27,922,704 of NC_044008.1, forward strand.
TTGATCACTTCTCCAGGTGTCTGCTTTCTTTCTGATCTAGTGTCTGTGCTTTCCATTACATTAAAATTTCACTACAGGCTCTGGCTATCCATTCTTGGGCAAGTCTCAGAGCCTCTCTGCTGTCCTCATCTTCCTTGATCTCTTGGCCGACTTTTGATACTTTGATCATTTAATTGGATTTCATGCCAAGTAAAACCATGAACACTGGTTTAATCTGAAATTAAACTTTTGTTTAGTCTAACATTAAAAAAAAAAAAAGGTCAATTTCAAAACAAAAAATATTTCCCTTTCTCTGAAAAAAAGCCAGCCTCTCGTAGTTTTGGGCTTAAACTATTAATTAAATTCAGCCTGGACTGAACAACAATTTCTGTCCTTTTGAGTCATTCTTTTGAGTAAATCTTATCAGTTAATGGGACTGTGTTACTGAGCTGTGCTGCAAACATCTCTGATTTCTGCTGGAACCAAGAATAGCCCTCAGTATGGATGGGCACAGCCATCAGCTATTGAGACTTGTCAGATTTTTAACCTTTTCAGGAAGACAAAACATCATAAGTAGGATAATGATCAGCAGAGGTTAGGATCCACGCCATTACATTTTCTGTCAGAAATGAATATTGTGACTAATAAAGGCAAGACTGCAGTTGCTGCAGCAGACTGCTCTGTAGACTGTAGTCTACAGTTGTTTGTAAGATATTAGATTAAGATCATGAAATTTATTCTAGTTTTGAGACAAACTAGAGATGGATATTTGCAGCATACAAGAAGATTGAAAACCCAATTATCGTAACCACAAGAACTGAAAAGAAAAATCCACCCTGTCTTTCTGTCTGTCGGTTCTGCAGGATGCATTTTGGCAGTCATCTTAGTCACAGTGCTTCAGAGTAGTACTTTTATCAAAACTGACCATTTTGGAAGGTGATGGGGTGGCAGAGTAATGTATACCGATGTATTTACAGTAGAGGGAGCTGATGTTCAATGAGCGCGTGCGTGAGTTTTTACTGCCGTGCCAGTCTTTGTACAGTATGAGCCATTACCAGTGTGTGTGTCAGCACTGCTGATGAAGTATCTCCTTCTCTCACCAGTTTGAGGGGGATACCTCTGTATCCCTCGCCCACTAGCTGTGGTCATGTCGGATCCCTCTCGTAGGGCAAGTGGCCTCGGCTGGTAGGAAGAGGTACCTCCTGGGGCCCCGGGGCATTTTTCCATGCGTCAGGTTTGACATGAGGGAGAGACTAGTAATAGTGTTAGTATAACATTGCAAACATGGAGCCTCAGCGCACCTCCTCCCTTACCTACCGAAGTCTGATGTTTCCATCTTCCCAAATATCATAACTTCCTATTACACCGCAAACAATGACTCTTCTGTGCTCTTACCTTTGCTCTGCTCCCTGGGCTTGGCCTGGTTTCTGCCTGACCCATCTCACGAATAAGTGCTCAAGAAATTCTTTGATTTGCAGCACTCTTTTTAGAAGCCAGAGATCTCTAGTTCTCTGGCACTGCCTAGCTGGATTATGCAAGTTATTAAAAGTTAATTGATCAAAGTTAGTTAAAATAGAGACAAAGTAAGTGTGAAACAACAGAATACATATGCACTCAAAAATATGAAGAGTTATCATTCTTTTAAGTGAATTTCATTGGGTAATGCAGGCTAAGGGATCGAAGGGTTGGGGTTCCAACTAACTTGAGTTCCTGCTCCTGGCTTTGCCGTAGCTCTTTGGGTGAAAGCTGTCCTTCTGGTGAGGCAGCTTTCCTGACTGCAATGGTTCAGCTAAGGTAATCATAAAAGAAATAGTTAGGGAAGGGACATTGTCCCAAGACAAATGTAGGATATATACTTAAAAAAGAGAGGACTCGGAGAATTGCAGACCCATCTAACTTGTATAACCGGAAGGATCCTCGAGCAAGTTACTAATTTGCCTTGTTAGCACCTAGAGCTGTAGTTCTCAATCTACATCTGTTTGTGGACAAATTCTCTAAGCATGTAATGTGCTGTAGTGCCTTGCTTTTCCAGACAACTTGGATTATATTACTGGTGGCTTTCTTTAGCCATGAGCAACAGAGCTGCTGACCTAATCACTCCACAAAGTAGTACACTTTGAGAGTACCAAGTTCATCCTTGGCACCACACTTCAGAAATGTGGATAGACTGGGAAGAACCAGCAAGAAGAAAGTTACGATGTTTAGAAAATAAAGGATCATAGATCATAGAATCATAGAATGGTTTGGATTAGAAGGGACCTTAAAGATCATCTAGTTCCAACGCCCCTGCCATGGGCAGGGACACCTTCCACTAGACCAGGTTGCTCAAAGCCCCATCCAGCCTGGCCTGAACACTGCCAGGGATGGGGCATCCACAGTTTCTCCGGACAACCTGTTCCAGTGCCTCACCACCCTCACAGTGAAGAACTTCCTCCTTACATCTAATCTAGATCTACACTCTTTCAGTTTAAAACCGTTACCCCTCATCCTGTCACTACACTCCCTGATAAAGAGTCCCTCTCCAGCTTTCTTGTAGGGCCCCTTTAACTACTGGAAGGCTGCTATAAGGTCTCCCCAGAGCCTTCTCTTCTCCAGACTGAACAACCCCAACTCTCTCAGCCTGTCTTCATAGGAGAGGTGCTCCAGCCCTCTGATCATCTTTGTGGCCTTTCTCTGGACTCGGTCCAACAGGTCCATGTCCTTCTTATGTTGGGGACACCAGAGCTGAACACAGTACTCCAGGTGGGGTCTCAAAAGAGCAGAGGGGGAGAACTACCTCCCGTGACCTGCTGGTCACATTTCTTTTGATGCAGCCCAGGATACAGTTGGCTTTCTGGGCTGCAAATGCACATTGCCGGGTCATGTTGGGCTTCTCATCAACCACCACCCCCAAGTCCTGCTCCTCAGGGCTGTTCTCAATCCGTTCTCTGCCCAGCCTGTATTTGTGCTTGGGATTGCCCCGAGCCAAGAGCGGGACCTTGCGCTTGGCCTTGTTGAACTTCATGAGGTTCTCACAGGCCCACCTCTCAAGCCTGTCAGGGTCCCTCTGGATGGCATCCCTTCCCTCCAGCTTGCAGAGGGTGCACTCAAACCCACTAAGGGTTGAAAATAACTTTTTAGCTTAGAAAAGATGAGATTAAGGTGGGACACCTTTGCTTACATTTTTTCTATAAATAACATGACAGTCATTTGTTGGCTATGTAGCCAGTGTTGGGGCAAAAAGAAGGGGGTTGGGTCTTGTGCTGCAGCAAGGAGAGCTTTAGCACTGTACAGATAATGAAGCCCTGAAATCCTTGTAGCTTGTACAAGTGTTTTTTAAAGAAAATGTTAGACAAATGTTTGCCAAGGCAGCTAGGGTGCATTCACCCTATCTTAGTGACATGGGATGGACCAAATGATCTCCTGACATTTCTTCCAGCTGTATATTTCTGTGCAAGTGCTTTGAAATTTATTGATGAAACACACTCTTTCCAAACTGAGTAGTACTATTCGTTATACTTCTTAGCATAGTTACAAAGGAAAACTTATCTCCAAAATTGGTTCTTTCTGCTCATTCTCTGGTCAGCTTTCCTTCTCAGGCCTTGGCGCTAGGCATTATCATAGCAGGCTGAAGTTATCACTGGCTGTTTAAACAGAGAAGTGTTTGATTAGAAGCATCAAGAAAGGAAACAAGGAGGCTTTTATGATGACATTTCTATTAGGGAATTCTCTCAATGTTTCAGTATTTCCTAATCACGAGTAATTTTGGTATTAATTTCCTTAACCAGTCTCCTCAGAGTGATTGATTTTTGAGCTGTATGCTGTGGTCCCTGTTACTGGATAATAGCTTCATGTTGCACAATGTACTGATGTTATCTTAGCTGATCACAGAGGTAGGATGGATTTGCCTCTTTTTCAACAGCCTTTTATCAGTTTTCCCTTGTCTTGAAATATAAATTATTGTAGGCTGAGGAACATCTCTCATATTCTCTAAGTGTAGCTTGGGTCTGTGGGAAGATGTATTATATATGCAATTTGTATCTAAAGAAAAGCCACTGCACAACATAAGTGTCTGAAGTTGTGGATACCTTTCACGTGCATGAAAAAATACAACACTGGCATTGCAAAACATAGATAATCCAAAGCAGCAGCCCTCCTCATTCAGATCCCTTATATCTGACTGACACAGCTTACCTCTCAGTTGTGCTTTACCACTAAATAGAAGTTCCCTTGCAACTGTGTAAGTAAGTCTGTCACTTTATGCTCAGATATTTGGAACTTGCAATACATCTGGGAAGTGAAAAAACACTGGGAAGCATTTCAGATCTTGAAGGAGTTGAATGCTTCAAACAGATGGCTTCTTTCCAGAGAAAGCTCTTCCAGCTTTGAGAAATACTCCTCATAAAATTTGACCTAGCTGTTAGGGCTAGCATATAACTAAGTAAGGGGGGTAGGGAGGAGTGATATTAAACTTGTAGAAAATAGTGTTGGGTACCTTGAGCAGTAAAATTCTTTGATCTCATTGCAGTCTCTAATTTCCTGATTGTGGCTGAATGTATGAATGATAGACAAAATTTCTGTATTCTTATTTGGGTGGTAAAGGAAGTTTATTTATTTTAGTTTTTACTGAAATTAGACCTTGTTAGTCTGAATTCAGGTTGAAAATACCAGAGGCTTGCTCCTGTATGTTTGTTGTACTTCATGAATGAATCTGTTTTATAATATCTGCTTGGTGGACTAGTGCGTAAGTATAGTATGACAAATATGATCTAAACCAAGCATTTCATTAAGGAAGGACATTTGTTATTGGCTTTCAGTATGGGCTGTTAACCTTCACGGACACCAATTTCCCTGCAATGAAGTTACTATTTTAACACCATTCAAGGTTTTATGCAGTAAAATATAGGACTACATGAATTTTAATGCAGTCGTGGTAAGTACTATAGGGGCTTTAGAAGGGCTTGCATGGGAAAAGTGCTGTGTAGGTAATGAGTGCTGTGTAGGTAATGATTTGTTCAGTGCAGCAATAAGGATTTTTTTATATTGAACATCACCATCCAGACATTATCTTCCTATTCAGGATTGTCTGCAGAAAATAATATTGGATAGATATTTGCACACAGAACCTCCATATCGTGATCCCTTCTGGTAGTGTAAAGATACTAGAGACAAGAAAAGAGATTAAGTATTTGGTAAATCAGTTCTGGTGGACAGAAGAACCCTCAAGTACTGCAGAGAACTCTAGTTTCTGCCAAATAATCCAAAATCAGTTTCCCAGGACTCCTCCCCAACCAACTCAGCTTTGAGAAGAAACAAAACCTATTTCAAGATGTCCAGAATGGCTGATAGAATTCCCTTCATCTATCCAAATAGGCTGGCAGATGTGTTTTGAAGGCATTCACTCTCCTAGAAATATGACATAGAATTAAACATATTTTAAAATAATTTACTTTCTGTTTTTGTGACAGTCTTAAGAAAACCCTGCTGCTATAAATCAGTATCAAGATACCTAGCAAATATATTTTATCATTGTTGTTGCAGATATACAAGTATTCTTCCAGGATATTTTTGAGTAAACTTAATATTCACAAAAAGTAGAAACAGTCCTGACATAGATGCCATTTATTTACCTGCATTTCATACAGCAGCCCAGGTTTACACTTGTCAACTAGGTGAGTTTGTTTTCATCACTTCAGTGACATAATTCAAAGTTCATGGGGACTGCGTGGGCCTGACAAACTTTTACTTTCTTCCTATCCAATTCAGAGCTGCTGTTCGAAAGTTCTGCCAACAGCTGCAACAATTTGGTGCTCAGAGGTGTACGGAGGACACAAGCAATGCTGGAGTGTTTTTACAATTATTGAGCCATTGACCTTTGAGGGAAATACTTTGAATGCTGCTACGGCTCTTGTGGCCAGGTGGCAGGTATATTACATAGGCATGGCTAGTAATTTAAGAGAAGCTAGTTTCAGTAGATACGTTTCCAGTAACTGAAAGTGAATGAAGAAGCTATTCAGATAGTTACATTTCTCTACAAAATGCAAAAGTTACATGGTGAGAGTGTTTTTGACTTATGAAGGCAGTTGTACTTCCTGTAGCAGTAACCTGTTCTACGAAAGAGCTTTTCTTAAGAAAACCATTAGCATACAATTGGAGTTGGAAGTGCTTCGCTCCTTGTTATGTCCCCTTGCTGACTAGGGTATATGTGTTGTCACATCATCGCATGAGTTTGCCATGAATTCTGCACCACGAGCTCCAACAGACTGCAGCTCTGCTGTCTTTCTTAAATTGCCTTTATTTTTTTCTGAGCCGCCAATAGAGTGTACCGCTGTTGTCTGAAGGCCTTTTTTCCTTCCTAATTAAAGCTCAAACTGTATTTTTAGCGTTTGTGTTCAGTCTCATTGCACTTGCGAAACATGCCAACTGCCCCAGTGAGCTGCAACCTCATGGCAGCTGAGGTGTCCATGTTTGGTCATGCACCCTAAAGTTTTTGGCAATAACACTTTTCATATCCTAAAGGAGGATATTCAGCTGTCATTTGTACCAGAGAGGGGCTCAACGTGCGCTTGGTAATCAGAACTCTGGCAAGTGTTAATACATAGTGTTTGTAGAAACGCACAGGGCCTCAGAGGCCTGAGAGAGGATGACTTCCCTGTTAAGTTGTCGTAATGAACGTGAGAAGACGTTCAGCAGATACTAACGAACCTCCTAATGGCACTGAGCCGTGGCAAAGTACTTACTACTGAAAGAGAAAAGCGTATGGAAACCAGATTAAATAAATTGCCCTTCTTTGGTATTCTACCTTGGATTGTGCAAACAAGACCCTATCAAGCCTGACCTACAGTTTCTGGTGATATTCACTTAAATCCCTAGCTACAACCATGCTCCTTTGTTGAACTCGGGACCCTCGTAAGGCTGCAGACCCAGAAGGTCAGTCTGCTGCCCCGAGGCTTTCTGTGCCAGCTCCAGACCCAGGGAGGAAGGGATGAGGTGACAGCAGGGGGAGAAGAAATCTGAGCGTGCCTCTCCGCCTCCCTCTAACCCCAAATAAGCTAATAACTGAGAAACTAAAAGCCCAGCGTGGTCTGCATGTCAGAGTCTCCCATTTAAGCCTGATTCGGCTGGACTGCACCTGATTGCCGTTCAGCCAGGAGGGTCTCCCTGGGCTGACCCCGGCAGGGATTTACCCTTGGCTGAGGGTCTCTTCCCCAGGCACGGTGTGTGGTGAGGAGGCTGCCGGCTCTGGAAAGGAAAACTCCAAAGTTAATAGTAACACCAGCCAGGGAAGCAGTGTGCCTTACAACAGAGAAACCTTTTCTCTCTGTCCCCCAGGAGGTCATGGAGTGGCTACAAGTGCTTGACCTTAATCAGAAAAAGAGACTTTTGGCATCCTCATTGGAAGTGATTACACCTTGCGGGTTAGCAGGTGGATGGGGATTTCAAAAGGCAAATTCAGGTTTAATGTCAGAGCGCACAGTTCCAGTTCCAGGGCGAGAGACTGATCTCCTCCGGGCTGGTGTCTGCTGAGTCAATCAAGTTGCTCTGAATTCTCCCTGCTGTCTGTGAGATCACAGTTTCTTGTAAATGTTTTTACTAATCCGTCTGGCAAAATCCTAAGATTTCCTGTGTCTTTCTTTGATGCTCGGAATACTCAGTTCATGACCTATTTGTTAAAAATAATGGAAATTGGAATTTCTCAGGAATGGATGTTTTGTTTAGTGAGTAAAAAACCCGTTAGAATTTGTATTTCATTTATCTGCTATGACCTTTTCCCGTGATACAGTGTTATGGCTGAATTCTAGAAATGAAATTTCTGAAGGGGGAGTTTCATGTTTAGGTTTGAAACTATTTTGATGCCCTTTTGCAGTTGCTCACCTGTACTGCTTCCACCACTGTAACAAAAATTGCAACCTATTTTTCCTCTTCATTTATTTACATAAGGCATGTAGGTCCATTCTTCATGATTGAATTTAACACCAGAGACAGAAAATTAGCAATATGCAAAGCCTTAGCAACCCAATGGTACAGCGTACTGTATTCCTTGATTTTAGAAACCTTTAATATTGCTGGATGTATTAAAAATCTTCCTTAATATAGGCAAATTATTTAAAATGGTTGAGTTAATAGCACACTAAAAAAAGTTTGTGTGAAGTCAATAGGAAAATGTCTATGGGGTGAGGATATCCCTCCCTATTTTTTTGATCTCTTGGCTCTTGTGTAGGGTGTCTGTTATGCACCACTTTGACCACGGGCCACATCCACTGTTAATATTCATGTGGAGGGGGGAAGGCTGCCAGTGTCAGTCAGTCAGCTGAAGATCGGCTGCAGCGTGTACCCAGTATAAACAAAGTTACTAGGATGAAAAACTGAGCATGGGAAGCTTGTGATTCTGTTGACCCTTTCAAAAATGCAATATATAGCATACCTTAGAAATCATGAGAAGTAATCACAGGAATGTGTTACAAATCTGGTATTTAAGTTCAGACTCTCATTTGGCTGTGTTATGCCGGTTTAGATTGAAGACCCTGGTCATTAATAGTGGATTGTGGTAAAACCTTGGACATTTTTTTACTGACTTTTCAGGGAAATCCTGAAAATGTATCGGAAAATAAATTAGATGTAAATAATTAGAATAAAAAATGTCAGACCTTTTAGCTGGATTGGGCTTGTGACACAACAGAAGAATGTTTTCATCCTTAGCTGCTATTTCCAATGCCTTTTTTCCCCAAAATACACTTTGAATTGAAACTGAGCATATATATTTTCTGTTAAGAACTAAGTGTGTCTGGAGAAAATGTGTTTTGATGTTGGTTTGCTTGGTAATTTGAAATTATGAGAGCATATAAATGCTGTTTTTAATCAGCTGAGACTTTGTGCATTAAAAAATATTTCTGAGTGAGTTAAGTATAAAATGTCCCTGAGGCAAGCTGCTGGAGAAATGAGCTTGTAGCATTGTCTGGCTTAAGTGGCACAGGGCAGTGCCTGTTGCAGTGTTTGTGGGGTACCCGCTTAAAATACACTTCACAGAAGTGAACTTGTGAATTCAGTGGGAGGTGTCTAATGTAACTGGGAGGAAATGCGTGGGAGAAGAGCCGGGCTGGCTCCTGTTCCCCCAGAAGAACCAGGACCCCTGGGGACCGCAATGCCTTCTCTCTTCAGGTGTCAGATACAAAGCACCTCGCAGAGATGGAACGTGTGATGGATGACCATGAGGGTCATAGGTTCAGGTGCTTGAAGTTTCTTGTAGATCATGACTGATTAGGGAGCTTGGATGCTAAACGCAAGCACTGGCATCCTTGTTGCGCCAAGCAGGTACTCTTTACGATGCCTAAATTGCGAGCTTCAAATGTCACCCCCTACTCTTAAGCGCATGAAGAATTTTAAGGCTCTGCACGGGCGCAGCCTGTGGTTAGGCAAGAGGCTTCCTATTCAAACAGACTATGCCATAGTTGTTCACAACAAAGATTCTGCACCTTTCTCTGATCTATTAATGGGTTGGAGGCTAACGAACTGCATGTTTGATTTATTGGTGCACTCTCCATATTTTTACGTTTCTGAGTTGCTTCCTCTCTCTCGCACAGTTCCACAGGTTGCTCTTCCCATGTTAGTCAGAAAAAGCATACAGACTTTTATCAGCTTAACAGTCAAATGTTAACAGTCATTACAGCACTCGGAGCATAAAGTATCACAATAATTCATTTTAATAACACGTTTATTAGGTCATAACAACAACTATAAACATAAGTACCATTCAGCTCTTTGCAGATATATGAACTTACTAACATCAAATCTTTACCAGAATCATGTATTCTTACAGGTGTCCCAGACACAACATTATCAAGCAAAAGTTCATAAATAGTAAAAATGTCCTCTGTTTCACATTGCAGCGTTCCTCAAGCATGTATGTACAAGTTTGGAGTATCTTCTCCAAATCTATGTGTCATAAACTTCCTTAGCTGTTTTAACAACCATAGAGATGATTTTTTTTTTTTGCCTGCAGCAAAGCCTTTTGTCCTTGAGCAATTTACAATTAGTATTGCTCTCAGCAGACATGAAAGTTTGTTTCTGAAATGAAAGTGGTGACGAAATACAATACAATAGTATCTGCTCATAGTTTGCCTACACACTCTGCCCTCATTATAAATCTTTCAGTTATAACACTGTCTCCCAAGAACAATGTATCTCCCTTATATCAGCTCTTTATCTGCACTACCTCTCTTTGAAGATCTTAAAATGGTTGGCTTGCAGCAACGGAGATATTATACTTAGGGTGGAGTGTGTTTACAGTCGGTTCTTTTCCTTTTTAATATTTACACAGTATTTTTTTAAGGTTGCTACAATTTATGAATCATGTACGTTGACATACATTTTCTGAAATGTTCACAGTGCAGTATTTTGTGGCCTAACCAAACTTTGTAAATGTCATTAAAAATAAACTTTTTTTTAATATAAAAATAGAATACTTTATGTGTTTACACCAACAAACCCAGTTCTATCCTATACTAAACAAGCTATACAGTAGTATGCACAGAATTCCACAGGAACAGAAATGACATGTGATGCTTGCCCTAAAGCTATAGTACTCTTCTCTAATGAATGAAAGTTTTACTATCTCTTTTTAGAACTGTTTCTCTGGTCATAATTTAGAAATAAAAGTAGGTATCATAATTCACTGGGTTGTGTGATCCAAGAAGAGGCTGGGGGGGCCTAAAGCTGTTTCTTCTTTTGATCGGTCTTCTCAGCTCTTTAGGGCTGGCATGAAGAAGTTATCAACATTCCTGCTCTGGCAGTGTCTTTTTAGGTCAGGGCTGGCTGCAACGCCTCCACTCTTTACTCACCTTTGGCGGCAGCTCCACCCAAGGGTAGGTGGCAGAGCTTCAGCTACTTGCCGTGTGACTCACCAGACAGCAGCTCCGTAAGGTTGCCAGCCTGCCTGTCTCCTCTTCCTCTCTAGAATAATGCCGCCCATATTACTACATCCCAGGGATTAGCCTGGCATTTAATATGGATGCCTTCAAGTTTTTATTCTCGGAGAGTGGTTAATTCTTTACTGAAAGAAATGGAGGCTTTGCATTTTTCAGCAAAAGATCTGTCAATACAGGCTGTTTGACTCAAAGGAGTGGTTGAATGGTGGAATAAAGCTGACATGAGGAATGAGATGATTTTCCCCTCATTTTATGTACCGTCTGACTATACCAGAGGACTGGCAAGGCTGACATACCTATTTTACTGCACATCATTTTTAGATGTTGATTTCTGTTAAGACATTTACCATGAGGCTGGCTCTCTTGGCTGCCTATGTTCTAAGAAACCTTGTTGATGTAGTGCAAAAATCCAAAATTTGGACTGTGCGGGAGGAAAATACATTTTAAACTCTTGCAACTCTCATTGTTTGTCTTAGCCTTTTGTGTGAAAACCATTTCTGCACTGCTCATTATCCTTAAGTACATGCAACAGTAATAGTCCTTCCAGCCGTACTGATTGGTATTCTAATTTCTCCTTCGTGGCATTAATGATGAATCTTTGTTCTTGGGTCTGAGTACACATTAATGAGAGCTAGTGGGAACTAGCAGTGGATGGTAGCACACAACGTTTCCATTTGGTAAATTGATGCAGTTGTCCAAATACTTGGAAATTACTGTGATGGTTTATAGAATCCCATAGCCTTAAACAATATGATATCATGTCCTTGTACTAGTGCAACTTGGGCAACAACATAAACATGTGCAACAGTGTTCTCACAAAGACCGGGCAGTAAAAACTGGTGGACAAAATGTTTTGCTTTTTGTTCATACAACTAAGAATGGATTTTCCTCTACTTCAGACACCCGTCATGTGTCAACATCCATGTCTGTGTTGTCTTGTGATGATAAAAGAGAAGGATAGGGAGCAATGCACTTCACGTTGACATAAGTAGCATTGACGTGAACGTAGTGTTCCCCAATAAAAGTGGAGAAGATTGTTGATATTTTTGAAACAAGTTCAGAAAATGCTGGACGCATCTCAGGTTTTGGATGCCAGCACTTAAGCATGACTTCATACCTGCCATTCAAATAAAAGAAGTGATCAATTATGAAATAATGTAAAAAGAAAAAAACCCCAACCCTCTTTCTTCCCACAGTCTCGCTTACTATAATAGCAGAATCAGCAGCATTGGCAGAAGGCTTTGCAAACTATTTACTTACAGTGGGTCGGGGCAGTATTCAGGTTGTAGCAGCCTTCTTCCTTGTAATAAGTAAACAGTTATATCAAAAGAATTTACATCAGGATAAGGTGGTGCCCCTCTTGTCATAAGTTCCCATAACAACACACCAAAGGACCACTAAGAAAACAAAGAAAATAAATAATAAGTTATAGGGTTGGAGGGCTTTACATTCCAGTTTTAGAAGATGGTTTGACAGATTTAAGCATTCAAATGCATGGATTTTCCCTTTGAAAAGTTATTTTACTGCATTCAGCTTTCTTTTAAGTGGGCTAATAAATGCTGTAGGGACTTGAGGAGCCACTTAAATTAGAGCCAGAGAAACTTAACTAAGTAAATGAAAGAAAATAAAAGCCTATAGGCCTGCTACTTAGCTGGTATAAATTGGCAGACCTCCTTTGAGGTTAATGGAGCTCTGCCAATTTACATGAACTGATGATCTGACTAACCCTGTGTAAATACATACTGAAGAGAATATACATGGTGAAAATTCTATGCATCACAGGCTAATTTGAATCTGGATTGAAAGGAGAGCTAAAATACAAAGTGATCCAGCCAACTAATGACTTCATCTTATAATTTTTTCTTCATAAATGGCCAGGTAATACTTGAGATTGCTGTAGGCAGTCAGTAAGTATTTATAAAGCAAATAAAGTATTTTGGAGAACTATTAAATTTTATGAGTCTCAAAGTTAACCTGTTTTGTCAAGCTTTCCAGAGCCCCTCCTATAGCAGGGTTCAGCTCCAATTTGGCTTCTTGGACTGTCCTTAGTCTCCCTTGGAGTGGGATTAAACTCCTAATTCTTCCCTGAGCAGTAACAGATAATCAGGTCAACAACTTGTTGCTTTGTGACTGGGACAAATATGTTTTCTGGATGTAGAAACAGTCTCTTATTCTTATGTGAACTAAAGTTAGATTCAAATGGAAGTTTTGGTTTGGAGTTAGTCCATTCATTACATACTAGAGAGATGCCCCAGGCAATGTAAGAGAAATTAATAGGTGATACAAATATGTTTGTACATTACCACATCTGACTTTGTTGTGAACTTCTGAGTTTGTAAACTTTCTAAAGCCATCCATTTCACTGGCAGTTTCGCTCCTGTTTTATTGTGCACACTGTAGTATTCTTTATCATAGACATCTCTAGCAAGACCAAAATCAGCAACCTTGACAGTGAATTTTTCATCCAACCTAGAGAAATGACAAAAAGTATTATCTGCAACTGAGCGGGCAAGATTTACAGTGATGGTGGATTATAATGAGTGACTTGCATTTCTGAGACCGTGACTTTGGAAGGCAGTACTTTATCTTGGATCTATTAACGAATGTAACAGTGAAACAAAAAGTGCAGCAAAGTATATTTGACACCCATTTAACACAGTGAATGAACTCAGGAAATTACTGATACTGTTTTGATAATATAATTTGAATTACAGTTCTTTTAAAAAATTGCTCTGTATAAAAAGATTTTTGCTAATAGCCTATACATCCTGATTGAGTGCTACATCATTTCTTCCACAGCTGTTTCTTCTTCTGTATCCTTGGAAACCTCTCATTTTTATTTCCAAGTCAAGGCATCACCTTTCCTATTCACTCTTAGTTTTGATAAGGAAGGACCTATCATTATCTCAGTGACTGGCCGTATATAATAATGTAGTCCTGTAACTAAGGATGTGTTTGGTGTCTGTACTGGGAAAGAATGGTGGCATAAGGAAAGTTCTGCTGGGGTTACAGATCAGCCATACCAGAAGATCTCCATAGCCTGGCTCCTTCTAAGCTTGTTGTTTGTCCTGATAAGCGGTATCATTGTCAGAAAACAGTTAGAGCATGCGCGTTGGCATGCTTAAGCCTATCCTTCATTACATGTGCAGACCTAGCCGCAGCAAACACTTGCTTTTGGGTTTCTTTACAGAATCACACAATCACAGAATGGGTGAAGTTGGAAGGGACCTCTGAAGATCATCTAGTTCACCACCACCTCCCCTGCTCAAAGCAGGGTCAGCTACTGCAGGTTGCCCAGGTCCATGACCAGTTGGGTTTTGAATATTTGCAAGGATGGAGACTCCACAACCTCTCTGGGCCAGTCATCCTTACAGTAAAAGCATTTCTTCTTATGTCTGAATGCAATTTTCTCTATTTCAATTTGTGGCCACTGCCTTTTGGCCTGTCCCTGGGCACCACTTAGAAGAATCTAGCTTCATCTTCTTTATTCCACCATATCAGGTATTTATACACTTGGGTAATATCCTCCTGAGCCTTCTCAAGGCTAAACAATCCTGTCTCTCTCAGCCTCTACATGTGGCATTTCCCTGTCTTGAATTTATGAGGTTTCTGTCTGGACAACTCTCTGGGCTGTTGAAGTCCCTCTGAATGGCACGCAACCATCTGCTGCATTTACTGATGTATTAACTAAGCCAATACCAATGGAGGGAGTAGGAGGGAACTTTGATGGGTCAACAGGGGACAGTTTATGTCATAGCAGCTTCCTGCACCTCTTCAAGGATAGTGGAATAGAGTCAAGAGTCCACGGGGACTGTATTTGCACCCTGGCTTCCTTTCTGATGGACATCGCCATTGTGGCAGGGGCTGTGCTTCTGAGTGCTGGATCACACATGGCCACTGGGCAATATGGGTCTTCAATCATGCATCTTCCTCTCACATGGCAGCAGCTCTCCACGCTCTGAAGTACTTAGCCACACAGAAGTACAAAAGCAGCCATTCAGTTGGCAATGTGAGACATCCTGATAGCTGTTCTCTCCTCACCCGAGGAAGAGACAGTAGGCCAGAGGGAATGTCCTGTTGCCACTATTTGGACTTTGATTAGATGAACCAGGACTTTTATCCAATAACCTAATTGCTTTCTTCTTAGGACACCTGAAAATCATGTTGCTTGTGGCTTTTTTCCTCCCTTAAAAAACCAGCAGCTGTAAGAAAATGTTCTTTTTCAGAGGCTGTTCAGCTGCACGAGTGTGCACCCTTTGAAAAAAGAATAAGAAATCTGATGTCACAGGTGAATAACCTTTTTGCAGCCAGAGTTCCAGATTATGATGTGCTAACGTTTAATCCTGTACCTCATTAATCCACTACACAGGTGATGAATCAGCGTAATAGTATCGGCAACTCCTGTAACAGTTAGTCTTTGTGTGAACTGAACCGTCTGGCTACCCAGACACTAGTAAGATTCTTTGCATGCTCTGATTTTTTAACGTTAATTTGTGTGTGCAATTGAGCCAAAGTAAGCTCATACTCATGTAATGAAAGATTACTGTCAAGAGGTCTCACTGGTGCTTCTTTGTGTTCTTGTTTTTCTCACAAAGTTCCCCTGTGTTCCTCTCCCTCCTGCTAGGTGCGGCAGCAGAGACGTGCTGCTTCTGAAGACGTTGGGTAGAAGCACAGCAAGTTGAGACAACAGCAGTTTAACTTCCCTTAGGAGATGCCTTTTAAACTCTCTAACCAATGATTTTGAGAGGCTACACTTTCACCTCAGCTTTTCTTATTTCCCACACTCAAAAAAAGCTTATGTGTAAGAAGTGAGCCCTTAGCAAGCTAAGTAGCTCATCAGTATGCAAGACAAACATCAGTATAATTACGGAACAATGAAAAAAACACCCTATTATGACTAAAAAAGCAGAATCCTGCAAACTTTCATTTATCTTATCTCACTGTCTTACACAGAAGAGTGTGATAATGTGGCTAGAATTAGGTGTTTGTACTTACATACAGTTTCTTGCTGCCAAGTCTCTATGGACAAACTTTTTGCTTGCAAGGTACTTCATCCCTTTTGCGACCTGAAGGCCAAATCCAATTAAATCTTTTACTGTTGGGTTCTGTAAAATACAAACATTTGTGATACAATGAATGCAGAAGCCCAAGGAGCAGACTGTTTTTTGCTGTGATGCTCAGTTTTTGATACACTTATCTTGCCACCAGAATGACTGAGACAGGTTGAAGCTTGTAGTAAAATTGGCATAAGTTTAGGTCAAGTTCTTACCTCCAGTGAGGAAGTAATACACTTTAAGAAATCAAAAAAACTGAGAGACTCCAGAAGAGTAGAGTTTGCAGCATAAGCAGCATGACCTGGGCTGGGAAGTGGAACAGTATGCTGAAAACCCAGCATCACAGCTGATTGATAGACAAAATTCACATTTGTGAACTTGAGAGTAATAGCATGTAACTCAGTAGAAGGTGCTAACTATGAACTTGGAGCTCATCAGCTGGAAATGACCAAGAAAGGAGAGAGTCCTCTTTGGGGCAAAATAAGTGCAAGCTATCATCAGTATGATGCCATGGAAAAGGTAAATGAAACCTTAGCAGTTACCAGAGGAAGATTTTCCGCAAAGATTGGTAACTCTTTCTGCTAGTCTACAAGGTGAGACCTTACTGAAAATGTTAAATATCAAAATAAGTGTAAACATAAACCTGTAATTCTTTTATCCAACAGCATGAATTGCTATGTAATAGTAAGGTCCCACAGATTTTTGTGTTGCTGACATTGCTCTGTGTCATTTTCTTCTGTGGAACAATCTTGTTCAACTGTGGTCATTACTGTATTTACTTCAGGAAGGACCACGGCACTATTCACAGACAAGGGCCCTGGTGCTTGTAAAATGAAAGAAGCTCAAAAGGGAAGAGGTCCCTACCTCAGAAAGCTTAACTCCCCCAACAATTTGTCAAGATGCATTTGTTTTTTTTAAAAATTGTACTGGCTATTGTTGATTGCCATAGAGGCAGGGGCAAAATCCTATTGGCGCAGAAGTCACTTTATGTTGTCCTAGCACTGTGAAATGGGTGAAATACTACAGTATAAAGTGGGCTTACACTACTTGAGGCAAGACCTGTGGTCTCATACTTGAGAGAAAGCAGTGAGGCACATTTGAGAAATCTGCAGTCTTTCAACGGAAACAGGGAAAATCTCTGATAATAGGGTACTCATAGTTTGTATAACAATTGCTGGGTTTCTTTCTTAAGATAAAAAGAAAAAATACTGATAATAATGGGACTGTGACACTAGCTGGACATGAAGGTCCCTTACCTAGGAGTTGGAAGAGCAGATGGTGACAACTGGCACAGCTGTGCTGAAGTCAACAGAGAGATGCCAGTTCAAACCAGCAGATGGTTGGGCCCCTTGACTTAGATCTCATAAACACATTTGTTTATAAAAAGGCTTATGGATGGGAAATGAGAAATACTTATTGCTGATAATTTCTGGGAAACATTCTAGAGAGGAATTTGAGGGGGAAGGGAAGGAGTGGCAGCGCTGTGGTCAGGCTCAGTGCCAGCCTAAGCAAGTGCTAAAGGTTAAGGTGTAGTAACAGCAGCAAGTTACAGACGTAATGTTAATTATCAGAGCTTATAACCTGTGGTGTTGGAGCAGGGTGTGGCTAGACTTGCATTACCGTTTGGTAGACCTCACCACGTACTTACATGAGTCTCATTCCTAATGAAGTTTCGAAGATCTCCGTGTTTCATGTATGGAAGAACGACTAAGGGGGATCCTTCATTGGGCAAGCAGATTCCCAGGAGTGACAGAACATTGGGATGAGTGAAATCTTTCATGATTATTCCTTCTTTCAGAAACTGAGCTACTTCTTCCAGGTCGGTAATCCCTGAGAAATCCAGTAATAAAATGAGTTAATTAAAAGAAACCCAAACAAACTACAGTTCATTTCTGTACAGCATGTCACTGCACAACAAAGTGATAATGAGAAGCTACAAACATGCTCCTCACCTCCCACATTACAACTAGGTTATGTGCATTGGTTTTCTTACAATGATGAAATACAGTTTGCTGGTGATTTTAATTCTGTTTCTCCTTTTCTTATTATGAATTGTTTAGAATTGAATAACAACACTTGAGTAAAGCCTTTAATAAATGTTATAGTTTCTTCCTGTTTTTCCAGCAGCTTTGCCCACTCTTTAGCAATTTAACTTCCACCCAAATCTTCAGTAGTCAGTTGAGTAAAAAATGACACTGCCTTTCCCTCATATTCCTGTGTCTTTTTCTTTGTAGAGGAAATATATGGGTATTTCATCTGATGTACAAATATATACCAATGCCTTGGGGTAATCTGGAAATGCTCCAGGGAGAAATCTGATCCAGGTGCAACTAAGAATCTTTATTTGTGAAAGTACACTTCACTGCAATTAATTAGTTCACCCCAGTTATCTTTGGAATTATGGTAACGTCTCACTATTAAACATGTAACTCACTATTCAGTGACTTCACAGCACAATGAATTTTCCTGCCATCATTATCCAGCAATGTCCCATGGTACACACACCCAAAATGTCCTGTGTAAAAAATGAGCAAGATTAGCTTTAATAAGTAAAATTAGCTTTCTGGTATTTTCCACAGAGTAACAATTATGCTTTAAGAAAGTGATCACACTCTGTTTCTGTCCAATTCCCAACACTTGTAACGTATACTTCATAACTAATACGTAAAACTACCATTACATAAAACCATCATTACATAAAATGAAAACTCTATTTGCAGCATAATTGATATTTCTTGACCTAGATGGAGATTATAAATAATGACAAGGCTGGCGCCACAACTGCTTCATGTTCCTGTAATGACTATGCACACAAAAACCATGTCAGCCCATTCCCACCATACTCTTCTGTGAGATATATGTCAAAGGACGGCACTGAAAGGCACAAGGGAGCAGTTAGAAGCTGACATGACCACTGGAGCGGCGGTTCCCAGTGGTCTGCAAGCCCATGCTAAGTGGTCCACTGGACTGTACAACCTTGATGCATCTTCACTGGAAAGTTGCATAAGGATGGTCACTGTGGGCTTACAGTCTCTCAGGTCTTGCTATTCCATGGAAAATGTTGAGTGCTAAAAGTGGTGTGGTGGCCATGAACACTTTGGGAATTGCTGTACTGATCACAGACTCACCACATTGCTAGGCAGCAGTCTATGGTCTCTGCTATGGCATAGTTCCGAGTGCAAAATGTCACTAAAAGATGATGAGCAAAATTTGCCTTCTTTCTCATGGTCTCAGCAGTGAAATAAACTGTCAGGGACACAGAAGTCCTTCCTGATCCTGTGCATCCTGCCAAGCAAATGGGGTAGCCTACAGAAACCTACTATGGGGAAACCCACTATGAGAAGTCAGGTGGACCTGTTTGGGAAACAAAGAACTGTGAGCTCCAGGCATGTGCATTAATTTATCCGAATCAAATTATGTACATGTAACGGTGGCTTTCCTTCACAGATGTACTACTTACTGAACACTTTAAAAATACTAATATTTGCAGTTAGAAAGCAAAATAGTTTTTTGCCAAGTGTGAGTTCTGCAGAGAACAAGACTATCTGATTAATTCTACCAGGTTCCAGTCATAAGTGCTGGTCAGAGCCCAGCTGGCTTTGCTTTTGGCTTGGGGTAAAATTAATGCAAAGTTTGTTTTATAAAAGCAACTAAAATCCCATCAGACCACAGATTGTTTGGAGCCTGGGCACAAATCCTAAAGCTTGGATTGGGTGTGTCTAAAATATTTTTGGGTTTGGCCCATTTCTAGTTATAGAGGAGAAAATTAAAAATGGTTAATTATATTGGTGTCATTCCTGATATTTTTCAACATCTAAAAAATGGGAAATTACTTGGACTTCCCTGAAACAAGACAGAAAAGAAAAAGGCCCACCCTTGCTTTGGGGATGAAGAAGTGTAATACATGGAAGGAAAACACACTGACTGTTTGTTTGATTTGTGGCTATTTTCCTGCAGAAGAAGCATTAGCAATGTCATTTATGGCCAAATTCTTATCAGTATTCTGATACTCAACAAGAGACCTCTCATGCATGATGTGTCGAAGTACTGAAAATCCAGTTTCTGCTTGGGTTACTAATAGGTATTCAATAGTACAGAGTTTAATAAATGCTCCTAACAGAAATACTGGCTTGGGCTATGAAACAAGGGTGGAACCTACTTATGGAAATGTAGAGGAATAGGAGTGATGAGAGAAATTCAGAAAAATAGGCGACTTGCTATATCAGGGACAAAAATAAGGGGAAGTGAATCAGGAGCCACACACTACTGCAGCTGGAGTGAGAGAGGAATGAGGGGGAACAGAGAGCCTGTGGTGGGAGGAAACAAACAGCGAATTCCTCAGAGCTGGGGGAAACTTGTGGAGGGAAAAGGGGTGTGTGCATTTCACTTGGCCCATGGGGGACTTTCACTGAATGCACGAGTGACTGCAGGAGTTTTCTCTGTCCTGTAGCAATCCTGCCAGCTCTCAGGCTCTGAGTTTAAGGTCGCTGGTGCCTCCGCCTCAGAATCCCCTGCCATTTAGGTGTGTGCCTTAGGCTTGTGCAATATTCTGCAGCAGCCTCACTCCTGCACCGCAGCCTCAAGCATCAGAAGCCCTGGCTGAGCTTTTCTGTAGCCTGGAAAAGGGTGCGAGTGAGAGAGCTGAGGGGGAACCAGCAACTCTCTGAGTTCAAAGGAGCCCCGTTAATGGACAGACTCCTTCCTCCCTCTGGTGTCTTCTCTGATCAAATGTACTACCCTTCATCTGACTTCAGAGGAGAGCCCGTTGGTTCCCCCCTTGATTTGGTGCATGGGATGCAGTGCTGTAAGAGGTAAAAAGCTTGAAAAACCTCCATGTAGACACCTTATTCAGAATGGTTTATAATGAATGGGTGTGCAAAAAGAATTGTGGTTTGCAAGGTAAGAGTTGCAGTACTCACCTCTTCCTATTACTTCACTGAAGTGCACAATCAGGCTGTCAGCACCAATAACCACATGCTGCACTTCTTTGACCAGGTCAGGATTTAAGGCACTGATGTCAATGTGGACATTAGTTTGGAGAAGTGGACTGGCTAAATCGGAGTCCCCGCTAGACAGAATTGGGGAGAGGTCAGAGTGAGGATACTGGGCAGGTCTGCACGATCCATTCTGAGACATGCTTGGAAACTGATCTGCAAGATGAACAGAAACCATTATAATCCTATCAGATTTCTCATTGGAAAATGAATAGTTTTATTGCATTGGTAAGCAAGGTTTGAGTTTATCAGTTTGGAAGTGGCTTGGCTTTGCAGAAGTTTTGGTCACAAAGGGAAAATGAAAATATGCATTGCTAATCTGCCAAACTCCAGGAAAACCATGTCACTAGAAACTTATGCTTGTCTCAGCTCTACTTCTATGAAAGTAAATGGCAAAACTTCCACTTTCCTGAGGGGATGGAATGAAGCCTTGTTACTTCTTGCCAAGTGTAGGTTATAGCATTTCTAGTAATTGGGAGTAACAAGAGTAAAATGGAAAAATGACAGTGATATGGGAGGAGGAAGTAGTGAACAATTAAAAACATGAAACCTTTTATTATTGTCATGTTCTAATTTGGTAGGGAACTTCACATTTCACGAAGGTTTCCAAATGGCTGGTGACTAGCTATATTTATCCAATGGTAAATATTCAACCAGGGAAATGCCTAGAGGTGATTCATATCCTGTAACTGCTGAAGATAATACAGTTGGTGCTACTCATGAAAATAACATGAGCCAGCTGATTTAAAATAGCAGAAATTAAAATGGTTAAGTCAAGCAAGGAGTATTTATTTGAGAAAATTATTGTTGTCAACAACATATTGTTCAGGTATTTTAAATTACTTTTGTTTAAAAGATTTTTTTCTAGTATTTTGTGTAATAGAATCAAAGAACTAAGTTTAATTTACACCAGTTTGAGTCTGGGATTATTCCAGTGGAGTCAATGAGCAGAATTTAGGCCAGGGTCAAAAAGAAAAAAAGGGAATAAATTTAACAACAGAAATTATCAGATATTTTATCACGAAGAATAAAAGGTGTTGGACAGACATGCTTTATATATTTATGCATAAAACCTGGAAAATTTTCATATATTGCTGTTATCACTCTAGGTGCTGAGAAAAACACAGTGCTGCTCTATCTAGAAGTAAAAATACAAACTCTTACATTTACAAAGCCACATTTATGTCACCAAGGGCAAATATCTATTTAATAATCATGGTAAAATACTCTAGCCATGGCTGCAAAATAATTTTTACAGCTGCTACATGTAAATCTGCATGTTTTCTAATGTTCCTGTTATTTTATTCTTTGACAGTAATTAACATAAACATTCCTACAGGAACATTAAGTGACCGCACCTTCTTGGGTGCACTCTCTGCTGTGCTTTGCCAGTGCGCAGTGGCCCCAGGGCCACTGTGGATTTACCTTCCACCAAGGATCTTTGCACTGTTTTGTCTCGTGTACCACTATCCCTTCTAACCAGTGACACAGGCTTTCCTCTTCCTTTGGGAATCTTTCAATCAAGAAACTTCCCGTGCGAGCTTGCGGCAGCAATTAAAGGATGATAAAGGAAGCTGGGAATGGGCCTGGCTCTCAAAGGCTCCATGATTGGGGATTACAAAGGTGGAATAAGGATTTGGAGTGATTTCTGTTGAGTTGTATATGGCAGTACACATGGACGTCTACTCAAATTGTCACAGTTTTCACATCCCTTTAGCTTAGTTTTTTAAATCAACATTTCTGTGTCATACAGTGTGCCATTTTATAGGAGGGGCATGAACAGACAAAAGAATATCAGTTTACCAAGCTCCATGTCCCATGCTGGGCTGAAAGAACTGCTTTATAATGACTGTATGAAGTCACTGAGACACACTAAACCTACAGCCACTCCGTGCTATCCTTAAAATCACTTTTTTCAAAGCGGATTTGCAGTTGGTGTGATGGACCTTATGACAACGCAGAATCGTTACATCCACTATCTCCTAATAAATTGTGGAGCATACTTAAAGAGAATTTTTACTAATAGTATTTTATATATTCCTCCAACCTGAGTAAAAGTAAAAATCCTTTGCACCTTTATCTTGGGAAGCACCTGAGAAGCTCAGTTCAAATAGCAAGCCTGTGAACACGTGAAAGTCCCAAACAATGCAGACACAGACAAACCAGATGCAAAACTGAAATTAAGATACTGGTCAAAATAGCTATCTGAAGACATATGAAAAGCAAGATGTATAAAATATCATCCGTACAGATTCATAACAGAGCTGTACCTTCTAGAAAAGTTGATCTGTAGTCTACAGATTCACTTGAAACCATTTCTGTTGTTGGACTTACACTCCTAGCGCTCACCAGCCTGTCCAGGTGAGGAGTGTGCACTCTGCCATCATAGCGCACTAGGTCACTTCCCAGATCTGAACGGGAAGGAGAAAGAAATATTAGAAAACCCTCATGTTTACTGTGTGCCAACATTCATTTAGGTATTTATCGAAGTTTAGGTGTTCTGCTCTGCTGGGAAGAGGGTTGGGTTGTTGCTGAAGCAGACATGGGCAGGACTTGAACTTGAGCTATTTGTACAGCCCAAGATTTGCTGTAACTTGGGTTAAAGCCCCACTCTTGGCCACACTAGAAGACTGAAGAGAGCTTTGAAGCCTCTGGGCTCAGCTTCAAGATCTGACTGTGATACTGTGTCAGAACAAGACCTGCTTATATACTAGCTCCCCTCCTCCTCCCCCCTTGGGTAGTGCGGCAGTTCCCACTGGAAGGAAAGCCAGACATGGGGGCCAGAGAGGAGGCACGCTCTGACCAAGTTCCTGATTTGGGTGAACAGGAGACCAGGACACTGCAGTGCTCTGTGTCTTGCACAACTTAGGCACAGCTGGGAGGACTACAGGGCAACGGGATGAAGCTGAAGTACTCATGATTCCACGCATGTCATTTACTTGTCCCCTCTTCCAAGGCTGACTGGGGAGGAGAACTTACTAAGTTTTCCTAATAGCTCAGAGTTCCTCTGAAATCCTTCTGCTTTAGGCATAGTGTGGCCCTTCACCCAGCTCAGGCAAGAGCCAAGGGCTGAAATGCAACTAAACATTGGACTTGATTGTGAAACCTCTGCTGACAGGTTATAACAGGGCATTGCATGGCAGTTAAGCAAAGCATAAATTGATGTCAGTTTTTAAAATCTAAGATATAATGGAGTTATTTGATGGAATTAACTATGATGGACCTTTAATTTGTTTCTTCTTCCTTCTCCAGAGGAAAAACACCAAAAAGATGAAAATTAAAACTGATGTTGAAACAACTCCAGCAATTAGTCCCGTGAAATTCTGATCTTGCCGGATCAGCACTTTTCCGATAACTGTTGACAAAACTTCTTGCTTCCACTGAAAAAACCAAAGAAAAGTAATAGTGTAGTGATTTCAAAAGACAAGTAAGAAGTAGATTATTAGTGCTAAAGTATGAGCTGGTATGTCCCACATGTATTAAATCTTGATTTTGTGATGCTGTACTGCGATAAGACACTGGGAGTGGAGAAACTGTTCTATTGGTGCATGCAAAAGCTGATCTACATTTTAATGATTTATTACATGCCTTCAAGAGCTCTGGTAGTGACACAGCTATGTATGTGCTACACCACACACATAGCACGCAGTCACACACACACTCTGGATAATGGGGTTTCACTGCTACCAGATGTTAATTCAAAATGCTAAATTCATACTTTTACTCAAATGGTGCACAGAAATGTATGGGCCTATGAATATATGGGCTGAGATTTACATTAAAAAAACACAGCCCAAATGTCTTTAATATGTGTCCTTCTGGCATAAATACGCTGTAACATCAAACTCTCTCTCTGTTGACAGCATGCCTGCATTTTAGTTCCCAAGGTCACGTGAGCCCGTCCCTTGCCAGCTTCTAGCTTGTCAACAGTTTAAAGAAACAAAACAAAAAAACAACCCCAAAAAATCAACAACCAAACAAACACCAAGCAGCTAACAGGGAAAAACTGTTTTAGGTCACACGGCACTAGCTCAGTCAGTTGGAATGCATTTGGCCATCTTTTCTCTTCCTCCTGTGGAATTCATTCCTCTGGGTACTGTAATGATGGATTTGCCCGTCAAAAGAGCAAATTTTCTTCTTCGCTGGGCAGACTGCAATTTCTGAGGCTCCTTGCCAGTAAACAAGCAGAAACCTTATTTAACCCCTTTATGTTGTGTTCTTTTCTATGTACAAAATACGTCACGCATATCTGTTTCTTAGAGGTTAAGGAAATATCACATAGTAGAAATGATTGAATGTAGTGCCAGTCCCGGTTGCGTATGTAAAAATACGAACAGGTACAGAATGCAACATGTGCACAAGTATTATATGAAAGTAGGCACTTACAGTTCTGGGAAACAGATACACCAAAAGGAGAGCTGCATCTAATTTTATACTTTGCCTGATACATCCAAGAAATTTAATTTGTACTTTTCAAAATAAATTAATATTAAAATAAATTAATATTTACTGTATTAATAAAGCCAATTAGTTATTACTATTTACTTAGATTGCAGTAGCACATAGGAATACCATTCAAAGCCCAGGATCCTATTGAGATGAATGCCATATTCATTCAGAATAGACACAGAAAAAATAGATGGCCCCTGCTCCAAAGATCTTACATAGACTTTGATCCTTATCACACTTACATGACTGGCAAAGTCTCCACTGTTTTCAGTGAATCAGAGTCCATGATCAGCAAATTTCATAGTTTAAAGGTAATCCCATTCCGCTGTGATTTTCTTTTTTTATACTTAAAAAAAATACAGATACTGAAAGATTTGTGTCTTATTCGATGAATCAGTAGGTTAAAACTGTCTACAATTTGCAGTGGCACTCTGAATGACTCTAGTGAGACCACCTTTAAAACAATAGTGGAACTCAAACATTTGTCCTAAGTGTCTGCATCTTACAAAAATAATTGGAATGGAATTATAAAAAGCAGACAAAAAATTCTTTCAGAAAGGATCGGTCCTCCTGATGGCAGCAAGTTTTTTTGCTGAAAAAAGGGCTTGTGAGCTCCAAAGCAAACCTACTCCATTATAGCTTCCTGTTCTTCCCCATATGATTCCTCTTGTGTTTGGATTAACAACTATCATTTTATTTCTGTGCTTAGTTTAGGTCCTACTTTGTGCCTAAGGCTCCAGAAGGTCTTTGTACAAATAGGTGATAACAACAACGACGATAATATTTCTTTTAAAATAGTCAATATTATTTGAATTTCTATCCCAAACAAACAGGGATAGAGATATCTCTGTAAATACAGGCTTAGGCTTAAATTTAAAGTTTATAGGTTCAATAGTGACATTGGTAATGATAATAAAAATGGCATTAATATCTCATGTCTGGTGTAGCTGCCTCACCTCTATATTTAGCTCACTGTTGGATTTCAGGAGATCGCTGGGAACCGTACACAGAATTGATTCTGACTGCAGGAGGAGGTTTTCGCAGCTTTTATTTCCAACTTTTAGCACCTCTCCTTTAACAGCTTCTGAATCAATATAATTTCCCTTGGAAAAAAAAAAAATCAATTTCATATTACATAACATCTCATAAAAGTTAAGAAGTCCTTTTATTACCTTGGAAAATGTTTTTAATGGAAAAACAATTGTGAAATAAAAGACTAATGCAAATTTACATTGCCCTGTCAATATGTGTATCAGGTTTTTTTCATGTAAATGGGAGTTTGACAGACAGCCCAGAAGGGGATGATAAAGTTTACGGATAAAATCTGCTGTCACTAATACTCATACAACCCATACAGACTTCTAAAAATGTAGATGTTTGAGGGATAAATCCTGTTGGTCTTGTTTAGATTTTTGCATAATTTGCACAAGAAGGGAGGCATTATGTGACCCTGTTGTTTATACAAAACTGGCATTATATTATCCACAAACTAAAGGCATCTCAAAAATTTTGTTTTGCAAGTGGTTATGGTAGCAGGAGTGAAGCTTTCAAAAAGAACTAATTAATTATAATCACAAAAATGCACAAATCTGTAAAAATCACATTCCACAGACCAGAAAGGAACAAACCCTGGTAAAGATGACAGCACGAAAAGTACACTCCCTCCTCAGAAAACCTGCTTTCACATCCCAGATTTGGATGAAATATTATTCCTTCCGGTATTGTGATAGTAGTGTCCAAAGGCCAAGTTTGGGATCTTTTGTGCTCAGGACTGCACCAGTATTTAAGAAGCTACCCTACCCCATGTACAGCCCAGCTTAAGATGAAAAAACAGGCATATTAAGCAGGTTTAAAAGGGGAGGAAGGAGGATGGGGAGTAACACTAATACAGGCTATTTATTTGGGCTGGATCTGGGAGGTTTTCATGAGAAGGGAGGAAGGTATCATGGCTGACACTGCTATGAGGCCTCATATACTGGAAAGAAAACAAGAATCCCATTCTGAGGGGCTAAAAAAATCTTATTTTGGCATATGTTTTAGGTCTGCTGCAGAATCAGACTGAGCCCTGGGAAAATTTTAATAAACATACAGGAGAGCCAGTTTAACGTCCTATTTTGACTGGCAAAGCCACACCCCAGGTAAATGCTTTTTAATCGCTGGCCAAAAAAAGTCCATTTTGCACCCATCTTCTGTCTACTTGGAGACATTCTCTTTGGTGTTAAGTAAATATTCAGTGGACCAGGGAGCATGTGATTGACTGCTTATTGCTTATTAGTATGGAGACTTGCTGCAGATTGTGAGCCATTCATGTCCAAATCTTTCCTTTGAATGATGTACCTCAAAAGACTTGAATTTGAGTTTTCCATCTTCAGGATAAATATATTATCCTGGAGAGTGTGGGTAAGTGGCCTCTTTTCCTTCTACACCAAATCTTAGCATTTTTTTTCTCCACCAAAACTGATACTTACCCAAAGGGGAAAAAAAATCATACTGATGTTTCCTAAGGTGGTCCTTAACCAGTTATAATGACAATAGTAGCTTTTACTTACTACCATTAGCATTACGTTACCATTAATATATTATAGTTTCAAATATATTCACTATAATATCTCTATATTAAGAGTTTCAAAACTCTTTCAGCAGTGGTTTTGCTCTTCTCAGGATCACAGAATTTGCCTATGATTTTAAGAAAAGGAGGAAACTGGCTCTTGTGAGAACTGGGAAACAATATTTCCTATTCTAAAATGCATATTACCCCTTCCTTGCTAAGCAATGCACTTGTATGCAAGCTAGAGAAGCTCATTACTGGACTGAGTAGTTGTTGCAAACCAATCTGATAGATCAACTACCACACAACTTTAGAGAGAGGGGAGTAATTGGGGTGAAAGTCTAGAAGCAGTAGAAGGACCATAAACCAAGGCATGGAAATTCTGAGATTGGTGTCAGAAGAATTTTTGAGGTTCCTAAGCAGAGCCAGTTGACTTGGGAAGAATGAGGAGTTACTGCAGCTGCAGAGCTTCTGCTTCAGCTTGCTCAGAAATACCAGGGTTTCCATATTGCACTCTCTTGGACCAGACATTGAGAGAAACATAATTTTCTATGTAATGTGGAAGAAGATTGAAAATAGAGTGACCTATAAATACAAGAGGAATTCCTTAAGATTGTCTCATAAAGAATGTATTGTACTGGCTTAGGAATAGAGTAAGTAATTTAGTAAGTCTTGTCCTACTCTGAGTTTTAGGACAAATGTACCAGAGGAGAGCCAAGATCTCAGAAGTTCTGTGTAACGTGAAATGACAATTGTACTACTTATTTTTCTAGTGGAAGATTTGTATTTATAAATACACTTTAGTCACCTAGAGGTCCATTCCTAGGCCTCCTCTGGAAGCACGCAGAATGTCCCTGCACTGGCTTGGTGCATAAGCACAACCCCAGACCAGGCCAGGCCTCTGGGCAGACTGAAGCAGGATGCTGTTTCTTTCCTTATTTATTTGGGGTTTTTTTCACAGCTAGGACACATTGGGCTGTCAGCAGGCCAGCTTGCAGATCTTGGGTCAGTGGCTCCTGCGGGAGGCAGCAAGTAGACTCTGTCCTCTTCAGTAGATTCAGGTCTTTGGTTGTCCCCAACAGTGAGACACCAGAATTTCTCCTGCCCTGAGAGCGTCCCGTGTTGGCGGGAGACAGGAGCACTTCTGAAGTGCTGTCTTCACAGTATTGAAGCAGAGAAGTGCCTCAAGCCACTCTGCCATGACCCCTCTGACTGGGGCATGGTGGGCACTGAGAGACTTCAAAGAGCCACATACTTGGCAGAGGAAGACAGTGATGATGTGGGACCTTGAGAGGCTTGGTAGTGCGGAAGACAAAAGGGCTGGCACTGAAGACAAGAAGGGCTGGCATTTGTGGCACACAGTGCCCTGACTGTGTTTTAGATAGAAGACTTAATGTTTTCTTGTGTGTAACATTTTCTTACAAAAACATCTTATGGTCATCAGGGGAAACCAAACAGAACCTTTCAATTGGTACCTACTGTCATTTGATGAAAGCCAAATATGTCACACTAGATTAGTTTGATTGAAAAACTTGTGATAAAGCTCCCTCCACCCCTCTGAAACTAATTAAGAAAAAGATAAAAGAACTTTGGTTTGGTAGAACAGACTGTTCACTGAAGCAAGCTGCCATTTAATTTCATGCTGAGCTTGCTTAATTACTGCACAAAATATGACCATGAGGCATGTAAACTTGTGTGTGTATATTTTTGAATGTGGGTATGGGGCAAGAGAAAAGAGTTGCCAATATGGCTTGTAATGATCTTTTGGCTCCCGACTATAATTTCTGAAAGTCGCCTCACTGTTTTGGTAGAAGCATCCCACTATAACTAATTCTATTTAGAGGAAGATGTTAAATTGGTGCTTGTTCATGCTTTGTTCTAGGAGACCAGCTTTCACTAATGTTATTCTCCAGTCAGTTGCCAGGAAATAATCAGGGCATTAGGCTTAGGTAGACATCTGCCTTGGGTGCCATGGCTACAGGTGACATCAATGCTACAAAATTGTGACATTGGTCAGTTGTCAGTGGGACAGTCCTCAGCCAGCCTTTCTCATCTGAATGGCTTCTTCCTAGCAATAAATAGCACTAGGAACTTCTCCTTAAGGGAGAATAAAAGGTTCAAGAGTAAAAGAAAGAAGAGAGTTAAAAAACACATAATTTTTAACCTCAGTCCCTGGGAAGATTGTGGAGCAAGTCTTCATGGAAGCTTTTCCAGGGAGAGGAAGGACAAGAATGCAATTGGGAACAGCCAGCATCAGTTCCTAAGGGTGCATTTTGCCTGAGCGGCCTGATTGCCTTCTACGAGATGACTGGTTCTGTAGATGAAGGGCGAGCACTGGACAACATTTAGCTTGATTTTAGCAAGGTTTGCAACACAGTCTCTCCTAGCACTGAAAACAAATTGGGATGATAGGGACTGGATGGATGGACCATAAGGTGGGTGAAAAACTGACTGGCCATCAGCTCAAAGCTTAGAAGTCTAACAAGTGGCATTCTGCAATGGCTGATACTAGGACCAATACTGCTTAAAATCTTTATCAACAACCTGGACAAAGGGACAGGATGCACTGTCCTTGCACTTTCAGATGTCATCAAATTTAGGAAAATTACTAAGATACTGGAGGGCAGGACCACCGCTCAGAGTGACTGTGGCAAGCTGGAGGAGTGGGCCAGCAGGAACCTCATAAATTCATAAACCTCATAAATTCAACAGACACAGATGCAAAGTCCTGCACCTGGGGTGGAATAACCCCAGGCACCAGGACAGGCTAGGGACAGCAGGGTAGCAAGACACTCTGCAAAAAAGGACTTGTGGTCCTCATGGACCACAAGGTGAAATGAGGCAGCAGTGTGCCATTGTAGTGAGGAAGGCTCACCGCATACTGCAGCAGCAGCAAAGCCAGTAGACTGAAGGTGATTGTTTTCCTCTGCTTGGCACTTGTGAGACCACACCTGGAGAACCATGTCAAATTTTGAACCCCACAGAACAAGAGAGATACTGACAAACTGGATGAAGTACAGCAGAAGGCCACTGAGCTAGGAAGGGAGCTGAAGCAGAGGATGCATGATGCAAGGCTAGTGGAGCTGGGGTTTTTTAAGCTGTAAAATCTCCATTCTTGGAGATCTTCAAAACTCATCTAGACAAGGCCATAGGCAACCTGATCTAATTTTTAACTTAGCCCTGTTTTGAGCAAGGGGGTTAGACTACGAAGATCTCCAGAGGTTCCTTCCAATCTAAGTTATTCTATGATTCTTCTCAAATTAGTCTTCTTTCCAATTGGTTTATATGCATGACCTGGAAAATACTGGAAAACACTGCTGTTGCTGCACAGAGGCACTGAGCCATGCAGCAGCTATATATTCCCAGCTGTCCGTTGACACACACACCAGAACTCTTTCTAGCATTTCTCCAAAACTGAACAGGACAATTGCTCTGCATTGAGGAAAAGGTGATTGTACGGCCACAAGTTCCAAGTAGAAAAACCAAACAAAAAATAAAAATCAGATTGATTATTCTTTGTAATTTCCCCAAAACACTGTGTGGAGACAGATCAATATTAAGAGAGTTTGACTGGAACCCAGCATGGCTGACAGAGGCTCTGAGGTAACTCCCTCTGAGTTCCTGCAGCTCAGGAGCTGGCCCACTGGACCATCTTGGGAGTCAAAGACCTCAGGGCTTCAAGATTTCATGACTGTCATAAGGGAAAACAGTTTTGTCTTACAGAACTATGGAGGAGCTACACAAAGACTTGACCCCAGCATTAAGACTGACTCTCTTCTGTAAAGCATTTTTTATAGATTATATTCTATCTAAATTACAGATATTCTATATAAATTACTTGTACATAATAATACATTTTCATAAACATCCATTGTAAATTAGAAATACCTGTATTTATACTGTTTCTACTTGATACTCTCAGAAAAGCACGAGATTTCAGGAAATCGGACTCTCACGAAATGGATTTAACTTTCTCCGCAGCACTGCAGTAGAGAACAGCCTGTGCCTGCAAGGGCCCTGAATTCCTAAGAGATGTTTCTCAGTGCCGTGTAGGCTATTCTCAATGCTCTTTTAAAAAGCACTCAGCATCAACTTTGCATTTTTCATGGATCCATAAATATTTAGGCTACAGTGGTGACTGATCCTCATGAGTGACTCTGTGCACAGGGCAGAGTTTCCCTCAGCTCTAGAGAGCCAAAGCCACTAGGCCACTTTCTAAAGGCAACTCCACGTCTTTCATGAGGAAGGACACAAACCCACGTGACAGTAAGAGCCAGGACTTGCACGCAGACCACACACTTCAGGTTCTGGGCTGTTGGCCATGTTTGATACTGAACTGGTGACGCAACTCATCACAATCAGAAGCTGATGCAGCGTGGTCCTCCCACGAGGACCAGGAAAGCCCCTCTTTCACCCCACCTGATGCCAACAATGACCCTGGTATATAAATTTGTTTTCAGCTCTGCATCTTTTAAGTTGTGACATCTGGGGGCTTGGGTGAACACAGTACCCAACACACTGCTCTCTCTGCCCTTGCTTCCTTGGGGCTTCTGTTATTTCATCAAAATATCTGTTCCACTCTGTGCTGCTGATATGCGCTTGCGAATAATTGAAAAACTTATTTCAACATTTCTTACCTTAATTTCCAGAATGTTTTGGTTGCCTCTTGAGATGAACACCGGCTTTTCAAAATGCTTAAATACAGGATTATTTACATAATCAAAATCAAAGTACAAAGAGCTGACACCATCAAAAATAAAGAACACTTTGGTTACAAAGGGTGGTTGGAGATTGAAGGCTTTCAGTGAAGGAGTTGTACAGCAGATTATCTCTGAGCTAGAGCGGTGGCTACACGCCTATAAGAAAGAAAGAAAGAGGTAATTGCAGTAAGTACGTGCATAGGAAGTCACTGATGAATGTTACTGTTCTTTAACAATACACGTATATTGAAAAAATAAACACCAGGGGTCTTGTTCTTCTTTAACCAAAGCAAAATCTTGATCACTGCTACACAGCGTTTATTTAGAGCTGGGAGAAAAGTATAAAAGCTTCATGTCAATGGTGTTTGCACTCTTGTTGAGGAAATGTTCAAGTAAACAAGCTTCCTGGCCTGATTGTTCACAGCACTTTTAAAGTAAATATTTTGCAGATAATTAATGGAAAATTATTTCCAAAGCCAAGGACCATTAGGAGGCTAGCCTGATGTACTGAGCAGCCATAATTCAACTTACCCAGCCTATATCAGAGTGACTGCCACATGGGTTTTTCTTCCTTTTTTACTACCAAAGCAATAGCAAGGCACCAGAGGAGAAGGTAAAGACAGGGCCAGTGAATCTGATTGAAATAGCGGAAAACAGAAGTAAAGCACCATTTACCCACAGCATAGCTAAATTGCTATGCTTCCAGAAAGGCACTACAGACTCTATGAGAAAGTGCTTTAAAGCCAAAGCCCCTGTGGGATTCTGGGCCACGAAAGCTCAGCAAAGTGAATCTTCTTTCTAAAAATGTATGTGTAAGGCCCCGGACATGCAGCATTTGGTGCTTAGTTACGCAGGTGTCACGCAAGTCCCTCCCGGGAGTGTTGACTGCGGGCCGTGCTGCACATTGTCTCTCGGATCAGCGGGGATGAGATGTTTGCCCCTCACTGCAGTGCGGGAGCTGCCTGACGACAGGCATGAAGCCACGCTTGCCCCTCACTCCGCCGTTATTCCTCGTGAGGGCCTGCTCCGGAGGTGCGTCCTGGGGGAAAGCTGCTGGTGCACCCCACGCTCCAGAAGCCCTGCCAGAGCATGGTTTGTGCCGCGGGGTGTGATCCAGGGTGAAATGTCTGGCCCGGGTGCTTCCCTCTACCCCGTACTGCCTTGACACAGGACTTGTGAGACAGACAAGATGGACCCAGGTACTTCCTAAAAGGACTGCTGTGTTGCACGCAAGGACAGAGGGGATTTGCAGGCAGCCTGATCTGAAGCTGAGTTTAGGCAATATGCAGGGATAATATGAATCCTTGCAGATGGGATTCATCCAGCCTGCATCCAGACACCTGCACTGGAGTTAGTTGTCTAAACTGCCTTTATAGTCAACAGAGGGAAACAGGCTCACCTAGAGTGGGATTCATCTGATCCATTTTAGACAACAGCTTTAATTAGATTAACGGTGCTCTAGAAGGGTCAACTTGTCTTTCTTGACTGTGAAGGTTTCTACATGACTAATTTGATTATAATGTCAACAGCACATCTACAAGCATCGATGGGAGGCATGGTGGGTGCTGGGCAGCATCATGCAAGCTGCAGAGCGGCTTCTTTGTGATTGTATCGTGTATTTCCTTCTCTGTGCCTCCCTTTCACGCTGCCTACTGTGGATATGGTTGGAAGGAATTCTGGCACAAACAGAGTTGCTTCGGCTCCACACAAGTATTTCTCTTCCAACTGTATAAACCTCCTGTAAGTAGTTCCGTGTACACTGTGCCCTGACAGCAGAGATTACACTTTTTTTTTTTTTAAATATAAATAGAGTGGCTGACATGTGCCCCGGTGAGAATGGGGCTTAGCTCCTAGTCATCATAAATCTTATGTTTATTCTACCAGCAATTTCCCTGGAAAACCCAACAATGCTGTTGAATACCTTTGCGCATCTAGAGAAGGCCAAAAAATATATATTTTTCTGTTTTGTTTTTCAAATTAAATTGGTTCTTGTTATAAAAAGCTGCCTGAAGGAGCTGTGAAATTAGTTTACATTTGTCTCTAATATGCTAAATTAATGCAATGTAATTTTGGTGTTGCAATTCAGTAACATAACCGTTCAAGCTATATCAGTTATATACTCACATTAGCTTGAAAAGTGGATTAAATTATCTACAAATCAGCACTTTTAGTTATCACCACAGCAATTCATGTTTCTGTGCATAATATTGTGAAATCTTGAATCTGCTGAGGGAAACATTTTCAAGGCTCTGAAACTGAGCACTAGAGTTTTAGAGCTTTACTACAAGGGTTACCTGTCTGTGAGCTGTGAGTTCGGCACTCAGTTAAATAACTTGGTGTAGCTCTCAGTGATGTTAATGGGACTTGCACCCATGTAACTAACAGCCCGTTTAGACTCCTAGCACAAATTCAGAAATATTTGTGCACCCCCCATGACAACAAGGTAATCTGTGGGACACCAGACAAGGCAGAATTTCATTCCATTTGCTTACAGTATTAGACTGTTCTTCCTCTTCTGTTCTTCCTCTTTAGAATACCTTGTTATACACCATTGACTATATCTCAGGCTTTGTTATATCACAGGGATCTAGAAATTCATTGGAATCAGTATGGTAATAATAAGATGCATCATTAGTATAATGGATGGTCAAGCCATACTTTTCCATTATATATGAATATTTGTAAAGATATCTATCATATTGTGTCGATTCTAAAAAGGGATTACTAAAATATATATAATTATAAACCCAAATATGTCCCAGGTAATCATTATATTTTTGATTAATGTAAATTCATTAGACTTTTTATCTACTGTAGAGTAGTGATGTCCCTTAAATGAATAGCAGTGGTATTCATAACTTTGTTTGTGGCTATCTATTAGAATCAGATACTTTACTTTATCAGGCTGGTCTCTGAAGAGGAAGCTTTCAGAAAATGATAAAAATCTAATAATACTCTTTGGAGGGGATGCAATGTGACTGATTGGTAAGGTCAAGAAAAATCTTATTTGCAATGCCCTTATTGGTACATGATTTGACATGACATTTTTACCTTGAAATTGGTTTTAGCAATTGAAGAATATGACGGTTTAGTTTTCAAGAAATATTGGATTGACGATCTATAAGAAAAAAAACCCTAATTCAATCTATTGCCTTCTCAGTTAAGATACTGCCTATCACCCAGCACCTTTAACTTTTATTTAATTAGGCTTTAAAGTACATTCACTTTAAAAGCTAAGCCTACATTCTTCTTGTGACTATAATCTACATCTGAAGACAATAAGGAAGAAAAGATGTAAAAATTATGGAGCATTTCACAAGCATAAGTAAATTCTAAACCCCAAAGGGAATAATAATCCATTGCACAATGTATATGACTCATCACTTAAAGGTATGTATTCTTGTTTCATTTGTAAAATATGACCCTTGAGGCAATTAATTCAAACCTGACCTACAGAATCTGAACTTCAGTGCCCAATTCAATTTTTTTCATCTGATAGAACAACAGGAAAAGTATGAGGGAGGATCTCTGAGCTCCAGAGGTCTCCCAGCAGCTGACCCAGATAAGAGAGGGGCAGTTGGATGTGTATTACAGGATCTGTAGCAGTCAGAAGGGAGAAAAGAGCCAATTTGTCCTTTCATAAAAAGTAAACTTTTGGAGTTCCAGTGAGGAATGAAAGATGAATGAGGTTAAATACAGACCGGGAGACTCTCCAACTGTCTTTGCCAAAGGATGATTTCTCAACAGAAAGAGATGAGAATTCAGGTCTGACTTGAGGAAAGCCCATTCAGAAAGCTTTTCTGTGTAGGTGAGAAACTGAGCAGTGACACTCAAGCAGGGTATCTTGAAGATTTTTCAGAGAACTGGTTGGCTTTTGCTGCCATTTCAGGTAGCACAATGAATGGCCTAATGGATCAGTAGGACCTTTATTCTAGTTGTCTTCTTGGATGAAGGCATGGGAGATGATACTTCCAGTCTATCAGATCATTAGACCAGAAGGTAGAGTAAAACCTCTCTTGCTCCTGGGTCTGAGAGCCAGCCCTTCGCACAATACGACCAATACTGACTGGCAGTCTAAATGCCTCCCTGGGCTTGGGATGGTCAATATACCTGCTAGCACCACATCCCTGGCACCCTGGTGATTTCACAGTGTGGGCTTTTCCCTGACACCCCCTGCTGCACTTTTTCCTTGGCAGGAGATGTGCATGAGATGCAGATTCGGCACGGAAAGAAAGGCCAGTGGTTCCCCTTCGTGAGGGAAACTCTTTGCTGGGATTCTGTGGCAGCTTTATGCCACAGAGTCAACACAGACAGAGGATCCAGCCCTGCGTATCTCTGGATAGGTAGTCAGGAACATCTTCAGTAATCACACGCTCACCATCCACAGTTTCCAAGGAATTTATTCTATCATTATTTAATAGTTCTAAGGTAGACACTTGCAGGTGAATTCTAGGCATTTTGATGAGTATTATAAGTATGGATTGTTTGTGGACTTGTAAACACCAAAGAAACTTTAGGGTATTTTAAAATTCTCCTGTAATACAGAAGGAAAGGGCAGGGAGCAATTAAGAAATGCTAAAGATCATTCAACAGACCACTTACTGAAGAAATAATTAAAAGTCTGTGGAAAGAGATGATCTTGCGTAGCTACAAGGTCAGTTGTTGAAGGTCATGCATTAAAAGGTGCTTCTCCCTAATTTTGCAACCTTGCATATCTTGGGATATTCATGGTTAGAAGAGATTAAGCAGTGGGAATATATATCCAAATTAGTTGATGGATGGAATATTAAAAATGTTACAGCAAAGAATGCCCAAATGACCACTTGTTCACTATTGGGGAATCAATGCGAAGTACAGTCTTTAAAAGAGAAAATATTGGCCTCAAGTGCTTCAGAAGCAGAAGAATCATCTAGCACAACTTATAGCAGAGGTTAGAAGACACTTATTTTGTAAACAGGCTCCTGATCAAACACCATTCCAAACTGTGCAAAGCTTTTTTACAGGCACAATGCAATGTGAAAAGAAGGAATGAGCTGCTTCCCTCCTTGTGCACCTCACATAGGAACTGAATGTGTGAGCAGAAGTGAGAGGGTTTGTGTATCCTTATGCATTACCTAGAGCTGTTGGGAATTTCTAAACTGCCTACATTCATATTTTTTGTTCCTAGTCAGAACAAATGGTCAAGAAACCTCATGAAATAGAAATTAAAAAGAAACACATTGCAAGCATTGAAACATATGGTTCAATAACTCTAGAACATTTTTTTCACTCATTGAAATACCAAACTTGAAGAAGGCAAAGTGTATTATTTTGATAGTGTTAACATAGAATGTAATATAAACGCAACTACTGTGAACACAGTATTGAATAATTTTACGGAAATTTAAATAAATATGAAATGAAAATGATAAAGTTGAAGCAAGGCATCTTTGCCTTATAGAAGAAAAAGTTTCAGAAATACTGAACTTCAAACACGAAAGCTGAAAAGCTCAACTTAAATGTTTCTTCTATAGGGGGCTGGCATATTGCCCTCAAAACTTTTCAGTCTCAGTGAAACTGCATTTCTTATGGGGAGTTGTTCCAGAAAAGCTCTTTTACCAGTTGTACCGCTCATCTTTTCCACCGGGATGGAAAGAAAGAGGCAGAGAAGAGCAAACGCCCCAGGGTGTCAGCTGGCTCTGCTCCCTGAGGCTTTGGGATCCTGAGCATGCCCAACAGCTCCTGCTGCTTACAGAAGTGACCCTCCACTCACACTGTGACTCCAGCAGGGCTCTAGGCCACCGTTAAGCCTGAGGGAGTGAATTAAGGGCCTGGGGACAGATAGCTGACAGGAAAAGGTGAGACCTCTTTTGAATTGGGCACCACCAGTTTTAGGCAAATGGGAGAGGGCCTGGGAGGTGGCAGAAAGAACGAGCAGAGCTCTAGGAAACAACACTTACCAGGAGAATTTGGAGCGGTTTGGTTTGTTTTAACTGGAAAAGGGAAAGGCTGAATCATAATGTAGCGCAAATATGTAGAATTAGCAGGAGAGACTGGTAATCTGTTGTTTGTGTCCACTGAGGGTTAAACAAGAAGATAGCAAATTAGCAGCTAGGATTTGGGTTAATTATTAGAAAGAAGTCTTTCCAAACCACTAGGTAAGCAGGTAGAGCAGCCCTCTCCAAAGCTTGTTTAAGCAAGGTTGTGAAATTTCTTTCACAAGGAGCTTTAATAACAGCCTAGACAAATATCCATCAGGCAGTGGTCTGGGTACATTTGCTCCTGCCGCGGGGAAGCGGGCCAGGCTAGGCCTTTGTGGTCCCTCCCAGCTGTACTTTCCTTTGATGCTTTGGGATGTGTTTCAGTGCTGGCTTTGGTTTTCCCAAGAGCCAGAGTTTCTGAATGCTGACAAAAGCAGGTTCTTGGAGGATGCTGGTGAGAGAAAACTGAGAAGAAAAAGGGCTTAAATAACAATTAAAAAAAATGACTCAGTTAGCTCTCCTCTTCCAAACTAAGGAAGCAAAAAGATATATAACCTCAGCTATAGGACTTCTTAATCATTTTGGTTTGTATTGTACTGTTTGTCTGGGTTTGGTCTACTCAGGACCACAACGTGTTTTCTCCTTTATAAATGGGATAGCTGGTCATTGCAGTGCTCTGGATCCCTGCTGGAAATAGTTCCTCATCGTTGTTTATTTTTGTAATGACTGGATGAAAGTTTGGGTTTTTGGCATATCGCTCATGTATAGGGCCCA
Source organism: Aquila chrysaetos chrysaetos (assembly GCF_900496995.4). Classification (NCBI taxonomy): domain Eukaryota; kingdom Metazoa; phylum Chordata; class Aves; order Accipitriformes; family Accipitridae; genus Aquila; species Aquila chrysaetos. Next base: position 27,962,066 of record NC_044008.1, read on the forward strand.
GAATCTCCAGTGTAGGATGGGGCAGGCTGCAGCCATAGGCATCCTCTGCCAGCAATTTCCTCAGTTACACTGTGCAATCCTGTTTTGCCACTTACAAATCTTCGCTCCTCCCTGAGAACTAATATCCTTCCTTGAGAAATAAGCTCCAGGTAAAGACTAGTGGCAGAATAAATGGCAAGCAGAGCTGAGCTGCCACAGAAGCAGGGAAAGCCACTGAGTGCCAGAAGCCTTTCATTTCAGTAGAGCAAAATATAGTGCGTGGGCAGTGTCAAAGTATAAAACACTCTGGATTATAATCTGTTTGAGGTTATATTCCACTCTTTGTGCAGGGATAATGAACTTGTGTGCAGCTGCTTTTACACTGGGGCAGATTCTTAGAGATCAGCAGTGGTAGGGGACAGATATCCTTATGGAAAAGGAGGGTCAGACCTGCCTCTTCTGTGTGTTGGCAAATATCACGTGTGCTGCGACGTATGAAAAGAAAAAGAATAAGGGAGATGATTCTGACTGTCTATGTCCATGTCTTTTTTCAATAGGAGGTTAAAAGGCAGGATGGCAGCAAACCATTGCTCAAAGGAAAGGTTGCTCCCCAATATTTGGGGGAGAGAGTAAACTCTACAGTGTTCATTGCCTGGAGTTGCCAGTCACTTTTGGACAGTGGATTTAGTTCTTTAAAACTTCAGATCCTTTCAAATCTGTTCAAATTCTGAGGAAGTCCCAAATATTTGACAAGCAAGGTATGCAGAATCAGGGCCTGAAGAGAAGCAATATTGCATATTCTCACAGGGGAACAGAGAAAGCAAGTGAATGATCTTTACTTCAAAAGAAACACTGCTCAAATCCACACAAAGGAAAATCTAAAGAGCTGATTTCAGCAATGATCTTTTCTTTGGAACTCTTTTGTACTTAGAAATAATCACGCCCACATTACTCAAAACCTAATAAATTTTGAGTTTGGTTGATTTCACTGAAATGTTTTGCTTTCCAACTCATGGGTAAAGTGTCTTTTTGATAACATTGAACACCGTGTTTCATTGCAGGGGCACTGATTTTCAGATTAATACCTGAACCCATTAAATTACAAGCCACGATTACATCCAGCTGAAATTCAGGTCCCGACACTCATAATACTATACAAATTAGGAGCATGAAGAATATTATGACCTTGAAGCTATAAAAGACTGCAAATTTGCAGACATACTGTTTAAAATGCCTTGAGCAAACCTAGGCCTAATACTTAGAATTCAATACAGGAAATAGTGTATGATGATCATTAGAAATAAAATGAGAATATGAGCAGTAACGGAGCATGTCATAAAGAGTGTAGCTCAATTTAGCCTCAGTTAGGCTAAACAGACCTTACAGGATACAAAAATGTTGGAGGTGCAAGACAAATGTGTAGGCAAAAGCTTACAGGAAACAGTTCCAGTACTACTAGCCAATAAATGTCATCTTTGCCTTATAAAAACTGAAGTAGATCACATGGTCATATCTGAACACCTTATTTAGATTTAGACACTGTGTGTTATCAACTCAGGTAACAAAAGAAGGCTCAGATCCCTGACTGACCCTCTGTTCATGCAGAGGTACCCAACTGCAAAAGTCCAAACCTCTCTTAAAACTTAGTTGCTGAACTTCGACAAGTTAGGAAAGATTTACCCTAATAGGTAATTTGGCAATCAGAAATTCTTCAAAATAATACTTACTTTTGATTTTACATATTTACTTTTCCTCTTTCTTTGACACTTGTTCCATTTTCATTTATATCCATGGTCATCATTTGAATATATTTCCTACCTATCACAGTAGCACTTGAATTTGACATGTGATCTGACATACCTGTATTGCATTGTTCTGCATTTAGTCACTGAATTTGCATTGTTAAATTGCAATATAAAAATCTTGTTATCAGATACTGTAAAAGCCTTATTTCTTTCAGAGACACTCCTTGGAAACTGTTGTTCTACCCCCAGCTTAATTTCAAATTTGTTGTTGAGTTTTGCCTATGCAGTGGAAACAGTCTGTGCAGAAAACACCAAAATGTCGGTGGAAGCCCTGAAGTTTCAAGGCAAAAATCAAAGTATTTTGACTGAAAATTCTGTGCCATTCACCACATGAAGATGTCAAGATAACAGATTGTCTTCTCCAAGCCTGACTCACCACAGAGAAGTTCATTCCCAGTTTAGGTACAGTAATCACCATCTGAGGAAAGCACACTGAGTTCAAGTTGATTCCCTGAGCTGTGATTGTACTTCCACCACTAGGAAAAATGAAAAAAAAAAAAAAAAAAAAAAAAAAAGAAGATGAGTAGGATAATGATACATCTGCCACGATAATCTTAATTACAAAGTATATTTTAGAGTAAGTGACAACATAAAACCAGAATTAGGGATATATGGGGTGAATGCAAATACATAGCTCTGAGCAGTGAGATTATTTTTCTGGGAAACAAATTTTACACTTGCTATAACAATTAAACAAATACAGGAAAAAAGAATTAATTTAAAAAATGGGGTATGCCAGGATATAAAACAAATGTGTACATTTTAAAGGAGGGTGTATACCTGTATTTAGTATTTGCTAACTTACTTAACTTATTGCTTTCAGTGGTGCTGAAAAAGGTGTCTTTTTTTACTGCTGACATTTTTTTGGCAAAGGCAGATGGCTTGGATTAGAGCTACTGAGACCATAAATGTGTCACTTAAAAACACACACATACTACTGTACATATATATTCATAATATTTATGTAGCACTGGATTTAGACTATTTTAAAATCCATTTGCTCTCCTGAGTACTGCTGACTTGTCACATTAAATGATTTTTCTCACTAATCAGTGTAATGTCCAGATGCAGTATAGGAGACACACTTAGCTGTACAGTAGGTATCTCAGCAGGACATCACAGGTACGCTCAGCAGCAGCTAGGAGTTAAATCACATAAAGAAAAGAGGCGCCCTTCCCCCTTCTCCTTCACCTCTGAAAGGAAATATCTGCCCTCTGCAACTGCACCATAATAGAAGCAATTGGCATGGCAGATAGAGATAAAAATGCAATTTCTTTTGATAGATTGCTGCACAGCATAGCCATTCTTCTTTCATTCATTACTTTTCTTATTCCTATAAGAAACTTTTACTCACCTAAGAAAAGATTTGGCTGGATGAATTTTTAAAACAACGGGGTCTTCTCTGTACGTGAAATGACCGCTCGCATCTCGAATAGCTTCGTCAATTCCCACCCTCACACGGTACTCCTGGGGAATTCGTTGTGCTGGAGTGTAGCACTCCGCAGTGCTCACCGATACTCTGGAAGGACAGAAAAATGCTTTCTTGTCAGCATCATGAAACATGTACTCGGTTTAAAACACTGTCCTCTAGTGAGCCCCAACCCTCCTAAGGATCTGCTTGTAAAAAAAAGTCATTCATTCCCACGCTGGATGACCATATTGCAACAAATAAGCACGGCGTGAGGTAGAAACAGCAACACCACTGCTTAGGCTCAAGATTCATCTTAATTTGATTGACTTGCACCTTGCCTGCTGGAAGGTGTTTCCCCAGTGCTGGCCAGCGACAGCCACATCAACCCCTGAACCCTGAAGGCAGCTTCCAGCCTGGAAAACAACAGCAGGCTCCATGTTTAAGGAGAATGGCTTGTTCTGCTGTAACCAAGGGATAACATCTTTCTCTTTCCAATCCACAGGATTTACCCTGTGTTAAAAACCTCAAGAAAAGGTGCTGGTGTCGGAGATGTCCTGCCCCGGGGGCACCTGCTGACTGCAGGCGCATCTGAGGGGCAGGCAGAGGGCAAGGAGAAGGGAGGAGAAGGTGAAAATTCAGGAAGAGGTGGCTGAATTCAACACAGCAGCAGAGTCTCTGGGATATTCACCTTTCCCTTGCTCTCTCATGCTTGGCCTTGGAAGTCCTCTTCCAACACTGAGCTCAGCGTGTGAGTGGGCAGCAGAGAGGGGGAAGGATCCTGAAGCTTGAAGCACATGAAGTATAGCAGCAGGGACCAGGGCACATCAGAGGCAAGGGTAACAACTGATTGGAGAAGCAAATGTAACTCTACCAGCTGGTTTCAGTAATTTGGGCCCAACCTCATCCAGGAGCCCTGCAGGTGAGGCCATTCTCAAAGGCTGTGAGAGATTGTCTCCAAATTAGACAAAAGGGGCATTTGCTGCCAATTCTGAAGCTTTCCAGGAAGGTGGTGTTCACTGTGTGCTGTAGGGGTTAGTGATTTGTTCCTATGTATCTGGAAACTTTTAACCATCTTTTAAAGGAAAAAATAAACCCTTGATCTAGCTGCCCTCAGAACTGGGCAAAGCTGCCAGTTTAGGTGGAGAAATACCTGCCCTGAGAAACTGGTTAAGACCTGTGTAGAAGTCTCCAGACAACTTGGCTGATGAGAAAGAGGGGTGCTGGGGCTGCTTACTGGATAAGCCCCAACTACAGGTCAATAACACGAGGTCCACCTGACCAAAGCAGATGTCTCCCTCTGAGCTGGCTGTCATCTCACCCCCACAGTAGATGTCTCAAATGGATCAGATGAATCATTCCCAAAAGGTTTATATATTTGTCCATTAGTTGACCAGCTGAGATGATGACATCAGTAAAAATCCCACCCTAAACTATTAAGTAGCCACTGAACAGAAGTGCTGAAGGTCTTGGTAGTGATTAAATATCAGACCTGAATACCTAAATCCCTTTCTTGATTTAGTCAGACTTAGCTGATTTGATCAAAAGCATACAATACATCATTTAGCAGCAAAGAATAAAATTTAGCTGTCCTGACTCTGAGTCTGACATTAACTAATAGGCTACCGCTTCCCCACGTTCTCTGCAAGTGTGATGTTTCACCACTACGACTTTCCAAAATCATTAGGAGAGACTCAAAATTCAGAGCAATTGTGGGACATCCTGTTCCTGGAACACAGTGGGGCCAGATTCTGCCCTTTGCTGCAGAGCTGACAATTCTGGAGCCCCCTGCTGTATTTGAAAACAGGACCAAGCAGGATTTGCGCCACGGTATAATGGCTACCAAATTCAGAACGTTTGTCTGCCCATAGCAGAGAATCCATGCTTGGTATTTAACATTTATACTAAGCTGGGATTCAAGGCATTTCCACACAGAGCGTGTCAAAGATTCTTGACCGAGCTCCTACTGGATCCAGTACAGAGCCACAAGAAATTCTGTCTTAATCCACAAAACAATTTTATATATACCAGGAAAAGTCCCAAACTGATGCTGCCTCTGGTTTGGAGGCTGTTCACTGATAGTAGCGCAGAAATAGCTGCTCCTCTGCATGGGATACACATTCCCACACTGGTCAGGTTTCCACCAAACAAACCAGTAGGAAATGGTAACCCGCACCCACTGGACACTCACTGGGAGCTACTGGATGAACAGCAGCTCTCGCTAATACAAGAGAGAGAGGGCTGAGTGTGTGGGAGTTGGGGTGACAGAAATGATGGGAAATGGGCAGTTTCTAGTCCATTAGATGCTGATTTGCTACTTCTCTATGCAACCTTTTAATGAGGTTAATGAAGGCATTACAGAATAAACAAGCCTTCTCAGGAACTGTAGTCCCTTCTAGGAAACTTTCAGACATCCTAAATTGAGGATGTAATCCAGAACTGCACGCTTATTGCAGTATCAATTCTCCAATATGTAACACGAGGAGAGGAAAGCAATGCACACATGCGGTTTTTTTACTCCAAGACATTTTAATCAAGCCTTTTCAATATTAAAGGCATCACTTTTTAGTAAGTACATTACCTTTTCAAGGTGCATGGTTTCTCACCAACAAAAATACTTCTGGATTTTCCACTGTTTAGGTATTTTCCAGCTACAGTTAGCAATGTTCCTCCAGATTTGGGGCCATAGGTAGGAGAGATACTTGTTATTACAGGATTCTGAGGTGGGGTAAAAATAAGAACAGTGGATTGTTAAATTATTTTCAAAATGTGAAGAGGAAAAATCTTAAAACATTTATTACCATTTCCATGATGTAATAATAAAGCAGAGAGTAATATAGAATTACCATACTGGATTGGACTCATGAGGAGTCTCCTTCCAGTTAATATTGCAGTTAATTTTGACAGTAAAGTTTTACTCATAGTGCTTACCACGTACGAAAACGTATTGAATAGGGTTTTGCCATGCCCAACAGAAACACTACTGGATATATTAAAACTTGGATTTTTTGCAGCAGGAACTGTGCATTCCAGCCTTTGGAAAACAAGGAAAAAGATGGGATTACATTTTTATTCTGGCTTGATTTTTTATATTAAAATAGAATGACTTCAAACTCATAATAATGGAGGATTCATACTAAACAAATCATCAATCTATGCGTGTCAGGGACATTTCAGAAATAACAGCTAAAAGAACTGTGGTCATCTTCTTTAATACTAAATACAAACACTGTGGTGTTTATACTTGGCCAGAGAAAATAATTTTACTATATCAAATACATTTCGGAAAAAAAGGAGTGTGCTAGAGAAAACAAATACCTCCCATTCAATGGCTGAGTTGGTTTTTGGAATTTTCATTTAGTGCCAAATTTTGGCAGACAACAGGATTAGAAAAAAATGCATCATATACACAAGTTTGTTGTATAAATTTAAATATTACCAAAAATTAAACTTGAACTTTTGTGCCAGCATGTGTCAATGTATTACATTACATTTACACAGTCTCACATATGAGCTAGTCTCCTTAAATCATTTTGTTTGCATTAAGACTGTTCAGAATAGCAGTTAGGAGAGTGCTCAATACTTCTGGAGGGTGACCTTTTTGCTGCTATATATATGAATAGGGAAGCCATGCCATGATTTGCACATTGCTTTGGTAGTAGATAGTCATATGCTTTGAACTGAGAGAGGATATTCATTGAACTTCCTATTTCTTCAAGATAACAACCAGAATAACCTCTGCCTTAAAGTTAAGCCATTATCCCACTGTATCAAATACTTATTTCTGAGGAGGAGGAGGAGAGGTGCAGCTGAGGGTCATAAGCCTCTGGATGACAAAATACCTGCATCTTCTTGCACTTCTCTCCAGCAGCTTCACAGATCAGGAAGACGGAGGTGACATAACTGAGCCTGGCAGGATCCTGGCGAAAGGAACCTGTCCCCTTTTCAAACCTTTGAATAGTTTTGATCTTGCCAGCTCCCACAGATGTTGAACAGCATTTCTCAGACAAACCAGAAAAAGCTGCTGCAGGAGCTATTGGCATTAACTAGATTTATTTGATCTCCTTTTCAAGCACTTTTTTCTTGGGGAGCTTATCAAACCAAGGGATTGTTTCCTGTTTGAAATTTCAGAATTGGAGATGACACTTATAGAGTGAATGTTTATACCGTAAAAAAATCCATACCACATAAAGAACATCTGTATAAAAGGAAATTCTTATTTTAGGTTTCTTACTTGTTTTTGTTGCTAGATTTTGCTTCCAGAGCACAAATTTGTCCTCCGATATGGACTACTGTATTTTTTAATTCAAATCTACTATTTTTGCTGAATCCAAAGTCCCATCCACACAGTGTCAGTTTTGTCCCGCCTTCTAAGGGAGCACTGCTCGGGAGAATCTGTTAAAAAAATACTGTGTTAGTTACATCAGGTTTCTTGAACTTCAAATGGAGTTAAAGAATGTGCAAAGGAATAATTTTAGAAAAGCATTTCTTTTGGTAGACTATGTTCTACCATTCATCTTAATTGTTCTTCACCTTTCATTTGTCACATTATGAGCTTTCTCTGACAGTAGCAATAAATAACAAAACCTATACTAGAAAGCTTTGAAGGATAGTGTTTAGGGGCACTGAACAAGCTGTGCATTGTAACAGTCTTTTAAATCCTGCCGTTCTTGTCTTTCACATCTTATTTCTGGCATGTTAAACATACAATGTACTTATTTTGTTAGAAGCTGAATGCTGAACACAAAAGAGCCCCCAAATGACCATTTTTTGTCAGCTTGATGAAAGTCAGGTTCAGAATGAAGTAGCTTCAAAGACACCATAATCCGATATTGCATTGGCTGTGATAAAGTTAACGTGACTTCTGCTATTCTTTCCTTAAATCTTTTACATTTGGTCACCTCTAATTCCAAGTTAAAAATAAACTACCCCTCAGAAACACAGAGACAATCTACAAAGGAAATGCTTTTTTTTCTGTATATTGTAAATTGTCCTGTAAAATATAACAATGGTGGGAAAAATGTAGGAACACTATAGAAGTCTTACAAAACTCAGTAAAAGTACTGGTCAGTACTGCCCGTTAAAAAAAAAAGAAAATAAAAAAAGACATTGGTTCAGGGTTTATGGGGACTTTTAACAATACTGCATAATTTCGCAAACTTACTAGTACCACTGGACAAACAACAAAGAATGAAAGACTAAATTTATGCTTGCGGTCATAATGCCTAAATGTCTTAGACTTAATGCTTTAGTGATAGTAATTTTGCCCCTAAAATGCAACACAGCTGTGCCTTTCAAAGGACCCGACTTAATTTTCAAGCTGAAGGGAAAGTGTTTGAGAGATGCTTGGCTATTATTTCATCTGGAAATCCAGTAAGACAGCACATTTCTTTTCAACTCTCTTGTAGCTATACTTCAAGACTCTCACAAATGAACTATTGTAGATAGAAAGGCAGCTGAAGAATACTTCAAAAGAATTATACCATATATTCTATATGGGTAAATTTACTGCCCCCATTAGAAACCAGACAAAGAGTCTGATCTAAAATGCACTGAAGCCAGTAGGAATCTTTCCTATTTTAATGAGCTTTGAATCAGCTCTCAATGAGCAAAGAAGAGGGAACCTATGCAGGAACAGTACCTTTGCACAAATCCCATAAAAAAGGAGTGATGCTTGCACAGCCCCGACACACAACACTGCAGCTAAGAGCGTGGAACAGTACTGTACCCTGTGGAGTCTGTGTTATTCCCAAGTTTAACTTTCCCTTATTTCTTTGGTTTTTGTCTTCGAAATCTGGATTGACTTCAGATCCTAGTGTTCCACTCTACTTAATATCTCAGCACACTATCTATTTTTGAAGTAACAAAACCCTAGCAGAAACTGAAACTGCTCTGTGGGGGTACAGGATGTCTCGACGTTTTGTACAATAATGCATTGACATGTGGCATTTGAAGAGTTTGAAATGTGATCCATAAGTGAGCAAAATAAGGGCGTTAAAATCAGGCTTGACAAAGCCATACAGAATAAAAAATGAAGGCACTTAACTGGTTTTGAGCAATCTTATCTGCCAAAAGAGACTTGTGATAGCAGCCCGTGTGCCTTAATTGAGGGAGAGTAAAAGTATTTACTACATTCTGCCAGCAAATTTAGGAGGCAAGACCTCTAAGTAGATAGCAAAAAATAAACCATATCTTAAACGTTTGTATTTAAGTTCTGCAGAAATTCCCCCAGAGTGGTTTTTTTCGTGTCTTTATTTTTGTTCCACTTGTTCTGTATGATGAAACCTCTGAAAGTCAATCGGTTTCCCAGACTTGTTCTTGAGAGAGTCAACAGGAATGAGTAGTGAACCTCCTGGACTTTGAACTGAGGTATACGTCAGCATCTTCTGTGTGCTTATATCGCACAGGTAGTAACAGAAAGTAAGCAAAACCTAAATCAGTCATAAATGCTATGAAATTCAGGATTCAAAAGTTCTCTGTGGAAAGGAAACTCCACTGATAACATGGAGCTAGTCCTGCTGCAAGGCCTGCCATTCTGCTTGTCTCTGCTGCTCTCTGGACTTTGGGTTAAGGGAGAGAAAGTTAACTTCTCTTTTTCTTTTTGGAAACATTCAAAGCATTGTGTTTTCCTTTTGTTTATGTTGACAGCCATTATGCTAATATCCACTCACATATTTTATAAACCGTTGGAAGAAAGTATCTATTTATTAAAGTTTCAACAGCCCATTCATTTTAATTAAGAGGCAAGAACATGTACAGACCACATGTGAAATTTCCAGCAAAACCTCCAACCTAAACAGGCAGCAGAAGGCCTGATGTTCTTGATACATCTGAGACAAAAGCCAGCTAAAATGACTCACTTTAAAAACAACAACAAACCATGTCAGGTTTTTAACCACAACAAAGAACCAAAAGGGAGACCAATTTATTTCTTCTTTTACGCCGTTCACCTTTCAGCATGACCTGAATGCCGCACGCAGATGCCTGCAATTTGTTCCAGCACCAAGTCATCTCCCAGGAGACTCCCTCGAGTCCCCCAGCTTTCCTCTAGCACTGCTTGTCCAGGCTGACAAAACACGCCTCGTTGTTGGCAGAGGCGGTGGGTGGGAGCGGGGTACGGTGCTGACGTGTGGGGTGGGAGCCGGGCTGTGGTGGGGACGTGTCCTGGTGCCAGCCCTGCTGTGCTGTCTGTAGCAGGGGGATGCTCGGGCAGAGCTGGAGCCCTGTGCTCCCCGCAGGGCTGGGGTGCGGGGCTGCTCCCCGGCACCCACAGCTCCAAGGAAAAGTGCTTAAAGCAGGGCAGAGAGACAAAGGATCTGCAGGACGCCATGGCAAACCGCTGGGTTTCTTCTCTGCCATCCCTCCTGAGAGGAAAATCTCGGTTTTATTTTTTTCCATCGTGCACTACTCTGCGTAATAACCTGGGAAAACTCTGCTGAAGGCTTAGCTAGCTAACATCCCCTGGACCAGATCCTCAGAGAAGCTCTCTGTTCCCCTCAGGTTAAAGTGATCGTATGGCATATCTCAAGCAATCTGTCCCTCTGAAACTGCAAAGTATTAGGGGGAGGTTCGGGCTGAATTTCAGATACTGTGCAAAGCAGGTCATCCTCTGTTTGCTAGGAACAAAACAAGCTTGTTTCTCTTATTTTATGCATATGGGTTTAAAGACAGATCAGAAGATGATGAATAATCTGTTTTATATTTTTTTCAGTAATCATGTTAAATGTCATGGTCCAGTAGAGCATGAAATCTGTCTTAACAGCTAGCAATCCAAAGGGATTTAAGTACTCAGCTGCATTTTTTTCCTTACAAGCCTTCTAGAAGCAACTCCTACCAACGCGGGCACGCTGTAATTCGAGATTCACTTTAAGATCCATCAGTGCCACAGATCCATATTCATTACAGAGGTAGACTGGGCTTGTGCTGAGCAGGCAGGGCTGAGCAACACGGGGAAGGGGAGCACCCGGCCAGCCCCATGCATCCTCCCACTGCCCCACGTCCAAGGCGCGCTCCCCTGGATGAGTCCTCCCACCGACTTCAGAGGGACTGCAGAGGTGGCCTTGGGGACGCACCTCTCGGCCTAAGCATCTCTGCATGGGCTCCAGACACTTGGTTCTTAAACTGCTGAGTGCACACACTCATAATTGAGATTAAACAGGGCTATATGACCTCAGCACCTCCGAAAATCAGAAACCAAGCAGTTCAGAGCCTTAGAAATCTTTTTGTATGCATGGCAATATACAGCCACTGCTGGAGAGTTTTGCCAAGAAAAAAACATTAAGGGATGCTACTTGTGCTTGAGCTCTAGGAAGGAAAACAAGCTCTGCAGGACAGGTGAGTAGCTTGGGCCTCCAGAGGTATATAAAAAAGTATCAGGACTAATTCTCAGTGTATCCCTTTGAATTGGTGATTCATAGTCTCATACAAACCAAGGCCCAAAAGGACTATTTGATCATCTAATACAGCCTTTTTGAAATAAACGTGTTCTTGTATAAAGCGAAAATAAACTATTCACATTCTGCATTAGCAATTTTTTTACATCTCCTTTGCCCAAAGGTAAATGGCAATAGAAGGCAAGGCAAACACACACACACACACACACCCCTTTCCATCCATTTTGGTTTTGATTCCTATAATGCTTCATTGTTTGTTCATTGAATTTTGCCTGTGTTAGTCCTAAATTTTGTATCAGAAAGGTGAAGATGGAAAAGAAAAAAACCCACTGTAAACATGTGTTTCTAGATTTGTTTCTAGATTATTAGCAGTTTGGCCTGTGTGCCGTTTAAAAAGTTGTTGCACATGAAATCATCTGCCCGGTTGAAAGAAACATAGTGTTTAATTAAAAAACCCTTTTGTCTCCCTTTCTCTCTGAGAGTTTAGCATGGCGAATTTTCATCTTGTTTATGGGCTGTATGCCCATAAAGGAAAATGTTTTTTTAACTACACGGCGTAGTTTAAATGCACTAACAAAAGCAAATGGGTATAGGCGCTACCAGAAAGTTTTATGCTTGTCCTTCCCTCAGTTTTCTAGTCTGTTAACTGCCCTATAAACCTCCGCCTTCACAGCCATGTCACGCTTCACACGGGACGATCCGGTTACTCGTACAGCCGGCCAGTATGAACCCTGCGTTAACCATAGCTAAATTAAAACAGGAACGCTCCGGCGCGGCTCTCTGCTCGTCCGTGCGGTTTCGTTCTCACACACACACCCCTGATGGTCTTTGGCCGGCTGGCAGCGGCCTCTGGCTGTCCCCTGCCCCAGGGAGGGGTGCAGCTATCGGCTCGTCCTCCTCGGCGGCGAGTGGGCCCATGGGAACAAGGAGCTGGCGGGGGGATATTGGGAAAAAACATCTCCCCCGGGGTGGTGTTTTGGTTGACAGCTCCATCGCAGAGCTGAGGTAGGGAAGAGAGGGACTTTTCCCCACCTGGACGCACCGCCCTGTCGTCCAGCGCTGGAGCCAGCATGGGGATGGATGAGGAGCGGAGGCCTGCTGCGCTGGGTCAGGCTGTGGCGGCTGTGGGCGGGAAGTGCTTTCCTCCACCTCCCCGCTTTGAGAGGGGCCCGAGAGGAAGGGTGCTCCCTTCTGTGACTGGCCTTTCCCGCCAGACGCCTGCCGGGCTGGCTCACACCCCTGTTGTTCCCCCACCACGGGTGCTCTGCAGGGCCGAGGCTCTCCCGTTGAGAGGAGAGATGAGCAGACAGACCCGTCCACCGTCAGCACCTCAGCCCGCAGCGTTCGGGGACAGTACGTGCATCCAGCCAGCGGCTTTATGGACACGGAGGCCGAGGGGAAGTCGAGGAGAGCAGACGCTTCATTTATCATAACTGCATACAAATAAACAGAAAATGTCTGCAGAGCGCAGACGGCATTCTTCCCTCAGAGATAAATACGAGAAATCCACCGTTTTACCTCATAAACCCTAGGCAAGCAGGTCTCCTGGGTCCAGGTGCCGCCGGGGCACTCGGGAGACCTGAGGCACTGCTGGCTGCACCAGCCGCACTCCATGAAAGGAGGGGCCAGCAGGCACCGGCTGCAGGACCTGAAGTGATGGCAGCCCGGCCCCTTCAGCGGGATCTTCGTTATCTGTCGACGGAAAGACATGATGCGCAGATCCTTTTAATACATACAGTAAGTGGCAAGGAGAGTCTCTATTTATGCAATGCGCTCTGGTGCTACTCAGGTTTCAGACGTGCAAGCCGCGGTTCGGCTTCTCTTTAGCTCAGTAATTATAGGATCTTATAAGTAATTTAACTGACATGATTTTAAATTCGCTTGGGAGAAACCCTAAAGGCATCTTAATGTTATATACGGTTACTACCAGCATCTGGTGTTTACAGCAAGATAGCATTTTTTGCTGATGGAAAAAGAAAACAGCAGTGCGCTCCTCCCAATTCTGCACTAGTTCTTGGAAAAAACAGTGTATCTCAGTATGTCTTAGTTCATACGTTTGTAAAAATAGGCATGATGGCTATTTCAACTTTGGCGAGGCTGTATTAGTATCTGTGACACACTTACAGCATGTGACGGCCCAAGTACTTGTTTTTTAACATCTATCATCAAAAAACCTATACTATAAGTAAAACATGAATTAAAATTTATACTGTTTAAAATATCAGGATAGTTACGGTAATAGTCACTCTAAATATATAAGAATTATTTTCAGTCAAAATATTGAAATTAGTATATAATTACATTACTATATAAGTACATCTCACTTCTTTACACTTCAGTACCTTTCTTAAACTTATTTTGGACATTTTCTTGAAGATTACCTTATAAATATGTCATACATTTCTAGTAAATGATTAATAACCATCTTTACTAATGGCTGATGTATTTCTGTAAATTCTTACGGAATCAAGGGGTCAAATTATTGCTTACGATTATGGTTTAGGATTATCTGTAATATTATCTGCTGATGTTTTAAACCTATTCTACAATGCATATCTACTTATGACAACAGCATATTTATGACAGCTCTTCATCTTTTATTAACCCTTTGTAGACTACATGCTAAAGTAATTTTCAAGCCTTACTATGAACACTGACTCCGAATTTTAAACACACCCCTGTAACTCTTGCACACACAACCCTCCTTAGAAAGTTATAATGTTATGACAGAAACCAACAAAAGCCAGGAAACTGTGAGCACCATTCTTTTCTTAAGCCATTGTGTGTTTTTTCTTTGCAAACACTTGAATTAAGGACAGGGTTTCAGCCTTAAAATTTGCATTTCCTGGCTTTTGTTGGTTTATATCACAGCTCTTACATTATTTAAACATTTCTCAATATTAGGCTGTCAGTTTGTTTAGGGGGTGGGGGGGGGCGGAATCTTGGAGGAAACTTGCCCCTCTAATGTTCCCAAGGGAATGGCAAGGCTGGGAGGATGCAGACCATAAAGCAGCAGTGTGAATAGTTGCTCTTACTGAAAGTTGCTGCTCTGAAGCAGGTTTACACAGTGCACAGAAGGAGCAGATTATGAACCACTCACCTTTTTCCCAGTCACTACCAGGGTATAGCCATCATCTGCTAATGAATTCTCGACAACAACTTGGGGAGAGACGGGGTGGGAGTCTAGCTGAAAGCTGACATGTGGAGCTGTGAGTTCTGAACGGGAAACCACTATCTAAGAAAGAAAGAAATTGGGAAAATCAGCAGGCAGTGTGTGACACAAATGCATGCTGCTCAGCGGTCTCACATTCCTACCACTTCTCTGCTTGCATTAATTACTTTGCATTACATTGCATAATATTTTGCATAATGTTCCATCATGATCTGATTAAAGCGCTATAAAATCTACTTTATTTAACACAGCAAAATTATGGCTGTTGGAGGATCCTCAAAATACAACGTATTTATTAAAATATGAAGGAGTTATTGCATGTTTTCTAGTCCTTTAATTTCAGGTATTTATAAATCAACCGTAAAAAATGAAGATGGGTCATTTAGTCAGCCCTGTACATTTAAGAAAGAAGAATTTTATTTACATTGTCTATTTAAAAGAATCTTAAAACTCCAGGCCTTCAAAAGTCGAAGATATTTCCATTTATTTTCACTTTGGTCCTTCAGTTTGAAAAGTAAACTTTACCCTGTGTCAACAGTATCTGGTCTTGATGCACATGGGGCCATTAGAGTGCAAAGCTATGGCAGGCACAGGTCGTCGCTGTGAGCAGCACTACGGAACAACCACAAGTACATGGTGCTCGATTCCCAGAGCTGGTGAGGCGGCTATGGCTGCAGACAAGCTCCCTGCAAGAGGTGGCTGAGCACCTTGAGGTCTGGCTCCTGCCGATTTCTGAGGGAGCTGGGTGTCCAGGACAGAGCACTCAAAGCACCTTTTAAAGGACAGGGAGAGCTGGAGACTTCTTTGGAAGATGCTCCAAAACAGGAGCCTAATTTAGTTGTCCTGAAGCCCCTTTGCAAGAGCCCCCCCTGCCCCGGTCTCTCTCTTGATTTTAGGAGATCTTAGGGAGATTAGTCACACCAGTATGAAATTCCCCCACTAGTCATCTCTCTGCATCTTGAGTTACCTAAATACTTCTGAGAATTTGGGCCTATTCCTGCAAACACACGCTTAACTTTACTACTGTAACTTTGTTGACTTTAATGGGATGAGTCATGGCTGTTAAGCAGAGGCATAAAGCATCTGCAGATTGGGGTGGATATTCGATAGCAAGATTTTATAGGCTTGGGCCTGCAATCCACAAGGATGTGCACCCAAACGTGATAGCATCAGGCAACAAAGGCAGAGGATTGTTTACATGAGGGAAGATCATGTTTCAAAAGCTGCATCATGTGTAGTTTACTTAAGGAATTTAGATAATCAACATTTGCTGAGAAGATGATATTCAATGGGGTTCATTATTTAAAAAGATTGAAGCCATTCTGGAAATAACTTGTATGTCAAATGTTTAATTTTTCACTATAATGAAGCTTTTCTTCTGACTCCGAAGGCAGCATTAGAACAGCTAGGACATTGACTTACACGATTTCACTGGCTTTTTGCACTGCCAAGGTCTTTCAACAAGATGGCTGACTCCAAAACTAGACTTAGAGATGCTGTAATTACAGCTGATGTTTTGTTGTAATTCAAGACTTAAATAAAATATATGAGCAGTTAATTCATGGCAATAAGTGTTTCACGTCCCAGAGGTATTTACAGCTTGGGGTTACAAGAGTTTTTTTTTCCTTTAAAATGAAACTGGCTTTGTTAAAGACTTTGCTATGGGTTTGTTTCACACTACAGAAAGTGCAGCTTTTAGAAATCAATAAGGTCTGATCATTTTCGGTGACACAGAAGTATGGTCTCTGACTCAGTGTATTAGGGCATGAGCTCTGTTTTTATATTCAGGACAATGAAAAATAGAATGGACTGCAAAGCTGCATGAAAAAGCTTGATTAATGTTGGCATTATGGGGAGAGGTAGCACCACAGCTGCAAATACCTTTTTAGTTGATCATTAGCCATGTCTCATCTCGAATACCCACTGCTATAAAATGCTAAGAATTCTTTTCTATCATTAATCCAGGCTTCCTCTTATTGCCAAGCATTCTTTCTGATTGAGCCACAATGTTAACCCTTTAAACACATCTGCATTGCAACCTCAGAGCAATACGTGAAAATTTGGATTTCATCTCTACAATCTTGGAAAATTATTCTGTACTTTAAACACTGACTGACCTTTATTTTACTGAGGCTGATAGTCAAATCACCTGCTCAAAGCCAAAGTGAATAGCCTTTGACCTCATGACATACAGGGAGCTCAAATTACACTTCCTAACTCATGTGGCACTATGGAATAAAAGTTCGGAGTTTGCTTAGAACTAATCTACCAGCCTACAGTGCTGCTGTAACAGAACTAATCTACCAGCCTACAGTGCTGCTGTAACAGATACTAGATGCAAAAATGCTCTTTTTGGTCTATATAACTGTGTGGTTTTTGCACGCATCAGCCCAGTCCTTGAAATCCTATCTTACCACTATCCAACATAATCCTGAAGAAAAAGGCAATTTGAAGACAGCTTCCACAGCAGGAAGAAGAGGCTTCTTAGGACTCCAGTGTCTTTCTGAGGAACCTCTGATTTTTATTGCTTAGGACTAGGCTGGTATGCGTACAGTGTGACTTTAATCTACCATGGACACAGCACCATACAGGGGCTACGTCCACCATGGAAATGGTTCAGTACTACAGAAGGATTTATCTTTACAAAGACTATAAAGTGCTGGTTTGGTTTTGTTGGGGTTTTTTTTTTTGGGGGGGGGGGGGTTCGGGTTTTTTTTTATGTTTTAATAATTAATTTAATAACCAAGCATTTCTCCAGAGCATTAGAGAAATGAAAGTATATCTATGTGCCTGCACCCAAGCAGTTACAAGAGAGGGAAGGTCTTGCACAGATAAAAATTGACTAAAAGAGAACAAACAAATGTTAGCAGTAAATGGTCAGTCCTTGCAATAGTGAGAAGTTGCCAGAGGTGTTCTGCAAGGTGTCTGTGCTGGGATCCATACTGTTCAACATACTCAGAAATGAGTTGGAAAAGTGGTTGAGCAGTCCTGTGACAAAGTTTTCTGGTGATCTGAAGGTGTTCAAGGTGGTAAGGATGAGGACAGACTGTGAAGGATGGCAGAAGGACTTTACAAGACAGCATGTCAAGGCAGTAAAATGGCAGGTGAAATACAACAAAGAAGATTAATTTAAAGCAGTATATGATAGATAGTTCCATGAAAACATCATGTCACTGCTCAGCAGCAGTCAAAAAACCAAATAAAAACTTAGGAATTATTAGAAAAGGATTAGAGAACAAATCAGAAAACATCCTGGTGTCATACAAATTCATGGCTTGCCTGAACGTTGAATTCTTTGTGCAGTTCTGGTTGCCTCATGACAAAAAGAGTATGTTAAAATGGGAAAAGGATTTCAGAGAAGGGTAACAAAGGTGATCAAAAGGCTGTAATGAACAATGACTGAGTAGCGTACGTGTGGAAACGCTACGAAAAAGGCATACGGAATCGTGAGTGGGTAGAGACCGACCATTTACTCTCTTCTAATAAAAGTACTAAACACCATCAAAAGACAAAAGTGAGAGTCAGGTTCAAAGCAAACAAAAGAGTAAGACTTCCTAGAAATATGTGATGACCTATAGGACTCCTCGCCAAAGGATGTGAATGTAAGAGGAACACACATTCAAAGGAAAACTCCACATGTACATGGAAAGAGCTAAACAGACAAAACCCAATAGCTCAGGAAATCCCCAGAATGGAAAATAGTTGGAGGCTTGAAGAAGAATTTATTATATATGTTGCCTGAGTCCCTAGGCATCCACTTGTCACCACTGCAGGAGACAGAGCACTGGACTAGATGGACCCTTCGTTTAAACCCATGTGGCTCTTCTGATGTTCTTACAAATAACACTTCGGAGAATCACATTCATTATCAATAACTACAGCCCCAGACATCCTTCTTAAAGCAATGTCCCTCTTTTTAAGAGAAAAACAAAAAAGTATGTGGTCTTTCAGCATAGCTCAAAGTGCATCCATGAAGATAACAGCCAACAGTTAATTAATTAATTAACAGTTAATTAATATATTAATATATCCTTTATACTGTAAGTCAGTGATTGCTTAGGTCCATGAACATTAAAATAATTCATTTAAATATTCTTTCATTGCCATCAGCTAGTATTAATGTTAAGTAAGAAGACTTGACTCTACATTTGTTTATGCATAATATGGCAAATTAAGACTGTAATAACTGAGTTGAAAACCAGCATGCAACAGCTTCTTTTAAAAATCATTCTGATGCTCAGTTCTGCTAGTCAGCAGGATTGAATTACAAATGTTACTGTCTACATATTGAAATATCTTCTGCAAAAATGAGAGGCCTTCTAAAAGCAATCCCATCTAAGTATCATATTGTTATTTTTTCCCTAGATGTCTGGCAGGTGTAGGCCATTACCCAGCAGAGATAGGCTCAGGGTTAACTTTATTGTGTAATGCCTCAAATGCGCTGGGATATGCAGCGTAGCCTTGCAAAGGGCACATATGTAGCTCTAAATGCTGTATATCATTCTAATCCATGGAGAGTATAATGGATCTCCTCTGAAGAGTGTAAGTTTTTCTACTCAAACTGAATATTAAAACATGTGTGCTCTCAAAACAGTTATTTGGCACCAGGTGTTAATTTTAATTTGACTATATGGATTTTGCATTATGCAACATTTGATATTTTTTCCGGGAGCATCAAGATACATTCTCTACCACAGAAAGAACAGCTATTATAAAACTCTTAAAAGATATGAAAACGTTACTTATCAAGAGTTTGCCAGAGTTTTCTGTTAGTTTAAAAATGATAAAGTGGGAAGGATTGCAACTATTCACATTCCTACAAATGCACGTGTACATAGCTTGCATTTAGCCTTAAGTAGGTCAGACTGCCAGTATTGGAAAGCCAGGTGAATTGCTGGACCAGAGAGGCGGGACAGCAGTGGGCACTGAGGACAACCCTTGCAATGACTCCATGGGCATCCCATCACTCTTTCCTCCTTCTGGCTCTGTAAGGTTTAAGGTCCATGCTCATGTATTTCTTGACCTCCTCGCACTTGCTTCCAACATGGCTTGCCACTTGCACTGGTGAGTTTTGTTACAATTACATTTGTCTAGTGGGACAGGAACTAGATCAAAAGGAGTTTGATCAATTTGAAGGTTGAAATGGCTTCCATTCAACTGGTATAAACTGGATTTGAATGACCAAGCTGAAAGATGCAAAGCTCTCTATTTTTTTGCTCTGCATCAACTCATTTTGCTGATAGGCACCATGGCTTTGAGCCTCAATTGTTGGAGTGGTGAGACCTTGCCACTTTGCTGTTTGCAAAAGGAGAGCAATGCTGAAGGCTTGGCTCTCTTCTTGCTGAATTCTGGGACAAGTTTTTCCAAGCCTTGAGTGAAGTTACAAATAAAAAGCAGATGTGATTATTTTTGTCTATACTAATTTATGTAGCATGCATTATGTTCCCTGGCATGTAATCTATGAAAGCGGCTATGACACATGCTAATTTCTCTCTTTTCAGGGAAATGAGATGTGTGTTGATGTTTGGTGGTGGTGGTGTTTGTTTTTAATCGTAAGTATTCCTGGGAAATGAGTGTGACTATCAAGTGTTCTGTCTACTTGGATGTGAAAGCCAACAGGTTCATGCACACCATGTGACAATTTCCCAAACCATTGATCTGTGAGAGCCCTGTCCCTATTCCTCATCAGACAGAATGAGGGGCACCAAATGAAATGATAAAGCAGCAGGTTAAGGAAACCCCAAAGGAAGTTCTTCATCACTGAAAGCAGAATGAAATTACGGAAGTCATTGTCACAGCATACCATGGGGACAAATAATTTCAAAAAACAATAAGCAAAATTGGTGGAGAAGAAGTCCGTAAAGGACTATTAAATGCCAGATATGGATGCAATTTCCAGCTCAGGGAATCTCCAGGCCACTGAGTGCCAGAAGCAGGAGGGTACTGGAAGAGGTATCGCTGTGTGCTTTTACTTACCTCATGCCTCTCCCTTATCCATCTTAGCCCCTGCCAGAGATAGGAAGCTTTAGTCTAACCCCATACAACCTTTCCTAGAATAAGACTTATTATTATTCTGTATTGTTTCGTGTCTAACAAGTGCAGAGAGGCCCTGAGGAGGGCGAGTGCCCTGTTGTGTGACGTGCTCTACTGCAAGGAGATCTATCTGTGCCATCATGCTTTGGTTCTCGTGCCCTAAGACATTTTCAGTCCAGAATCTGTTCAGACATGTGAGTGCGTGACCATGTTTTGCTAACGTTTGGCTTCTCAGCTAGAGCTGGCTCATGTCCAGCTGGATTGGACAGGACTGCAGCCAGCATGTGGCTGACTGCATCTCAGGGTGTGTGTATACCCATGGGAAGACCTTTTCCTTACCTCCAGAAGCAACAGTATGGATGTGCTACTGTCCTGTGAAGATGAGAGGGCATGTGGGGGAGCTCCTCACTCCACAGCCAACGCAGTGCTGCCCCACTGTGCACTGAGTTTCACTGGTATAGTCAGAAGGATGAGATGGCCCTGCTGCCAAAATTGCATCTAAAGAGAGTGGTTACCCATAGTATTGGTAAAACATAGAGTGAAAACTTCTCTACCCCTCTCTTTCTCAAGAAGGTCACCAATAAGCAGTGCATTTGCTTGGGCTTTACCTTGGTAAGGCCAGCTTCAAGTGTAGGGACCACATGCAGTATTCTGCTTCCAAACATAGTATTATGCCGAGCATACATCAAGGGCACCAATCTCTTGTTCATTGTTAAGGCCAGACCAAATGTGAGCTTTTCAGAATAAATCTTGTAAAACTTTCCCATATCCCACTCTCCCCAGAGCTATCAGAAAGATTTCCCCTTCCTGAAGAACTTTGCTCTTTTCTTCATCACTCAGAAGTCACTCTCTGAAATAATACCAAGCTCCAGGCAGGAAAAAAAAAAAAAAAATCACCTTGGAACTGAGCAAAAATAGAAGATATTTTATCTCAATTTATCATGGGGGGCTGGGGTAGGGTTGACAAACTATAATTTCCCAAAATACTGGCTAGTAATGAAATTGTCTTTTGCAGTTGTGAGTTGTATTTTCAGCAGGGCTTCTTTGGCTTGAGCAAAGTCAAGCTGCTTTACACCAGCTGAAAATCTGATTCCTCAACTATAGCAGTGTGACTGGGTGCTGTTTTCTAATCAAATAACCACTGTGAAATACCTGATTCACTTTGCACCCAACAGCTGTACTTTGAGCCTGTGTTCCCAGTCACACTCTGAAAACAAGCACAATAAGAAAGGCCGAAACAGCTGCAACTTCTCAACAGAAAAAAAAAAAAGAAGGGGGGGGGGGGGGGGGAGCTTGTTGTCAGGCTCCAGCTTAGGAAGGAAGTAAAACCATTTTTCTTTTCTCTCATGCATGTCAGCTGTCTTAGAAAAATTATTACTGCTCTGTTTTGTAACAGAAACTCCACAATATTTGGTAAACTACAAACTCCAATCTATTCATGGCCAAATACAGATTTAACATTTCTGATGCGGCCAAAACATGCTCAGTATGTCAATGGGCTGCAATTACTCTCCAGGAGAGCTTTGGAATTCACCTCCTGGCCTCAATTATCCTCCTTAAAAGAACTCATGAATCTTCTGTATTTGGACCATCCAGATCGATTTTATTTTAGTTTTAGATTTTGGCTGAAAAAAATAAACATTTAGTGAAGGAGCCTGTATCTCCTTTCTAGTATTAGTGTTTTCCAGAGCTATTTAAGTGATTAATTCTATTTAATCAAACTAAAAGCACAAACAGAAAACAACAGGTGACTATTCCTTGGTTGGATAAAACATACCTACTTTTGCATTCTGAATATTATTGGCTCCTCAGATGACTTGTTTTAAATAAGAGAAATACAGGTTATATTCTGAGTTGGGTCATTAGCACAGTTCTGATGGGTAATGCCATAAGCTTCAGTGGAATCCCTTGTAAAGATAGGAACTATTCATTGTGATATGTCTCTAAAAACATCAAAACCCCAGAATCAGATAGCCACCACCTACAGAAGGAAAAACTTTGTTCTCAAAAACTACATGTTAAACCTTCTGTTGACTTCTGCAGCAATGCTGTGCTATAGTTGTGTGGTAAAGAGAAAAAAATGGATGGAGATGGAAATAGAGGTGAGGAGGCGGTAGGAAGGCAGAAAGTGATGAGCAGCAGAAATGCAAAAGGAGATGGAAAGATGGCAAGAAAAGGGAAAGAAAGAAAAGAAGGAGGATCAAGTGGTTGGCTGCTGATCAAGTATAAGCAAGTATAATGGGAGAATATGAGAAACATTTTCAAATAAATTTCTCTCAGGTTGAACATCAGTAGCTTGCTGCTGCACCTACTGGCTTCCACAGCACAGGCTTGGAGCTTCAATTCAATTTAGGTGACATCATCGCTATGTTTTAAACATCTTTTTTTTTTTTGCCCACAATATGTTTCATAACAATTAAAGGAAACCCTAAATTAATACAGCAAAAATGTGAATTAAATGTTCATTACTTTCACCAAGCTGTTTCATATTTGGGCGCTTCAGGGTGTGGTTGTCAGAGACAGAGGTACTGTACTATGATTTCTTTTAATCTCATGGATGACTGCTAGTGCTGAAATTTATGTCACAAACTAAATTGTCTAAATATGGTAAGGTTTGGTATTTCAAAGAGGATACAAGATGAACTGGATTCACTGGAAGGGCTGAGCTGATTTTCTAATTTTAGAAACCTATATATGAATATTTTTTCTTTTGCTTTTGAAGAGTTAGCATGACAATATGTTTGCAAGATATTAATACAATATAACCAGTTTTAAAACAGGTTCCCTGATTGGTAGAATTTTGCAACTAATTTTCTCCGAAAGCATACCTGTCTCTGAAAGGATATAGTCAACTCTGAATAGCTACAAGATACAAGGGGATTGCATAGGAAAATTCAATATTTGAATGTACAAAGAGCTAAAAATATGAGTGCAAATAACTGTGCAAAAGTGAGGTATGTAATAAGTGAAAAACTGAGGATTCTTTGCAATATGTTCAAGTAGATTTGTGAATGAAACAAAAGAGAACATCGTTACATTTCTTTGCTAAAAAATGTGGGGAAGTGTTTGGGGATATCTTTTTGATAAATTAAGTCATTGTTAGATTATCCTGATTTTTTTTAACCCATTTTACTTCAGTAATGGTCGTTTAATAGCTCAATTTTTAATGATCTCCATCTCATTGCAGTTAATAGCTCTATTTCCATAGAAACACTGCAAATCTGCTTTAGCTGGGCATTTGCTAATGAACATGTTTGAAAGCACTTCCTAGATAACTATTAGTGAAAAAAAAAGATTTAATGTAAGTGAACATTAAATTCTGCAAAAAGCTGTGTCTGCTGTATCCTATAGACCTAGTATCCCTTCAAGACCATTTAAAGGCAAAACAAATTCTAACCTTTTTATTGGAGGTAGTGTCATTAAAGGTAGTCAGTATGCTTATTCTCCTGCTGGTTGCACCAAACCCTCAAAGAAAGAGCTCCTATTTATTATAATATGAGCCCAATGCTGACTTCCCCCTGTAGCTCAAACCAATCTAATTCAATGATGAGAATATTTCTGCTAATGGCAATGTGCAGTTTACACAATAGCCTTTCTTTTGATTTGTAACTGAACGTGGAATGGGAAATGTATTCTGGAAATATCTTAATTGTTCCTTGAGTTGGGCAAACGTCTGAATGAAGTGTGTGGTGCAGAACTTGAATGAATAATTTAAAGAATGTTACAAATAAAAATAATGCTGCCTTGTGCTTTCCACCAAGCCTCCCTAAAAGCTTTGTGACAGCCCAAAAGAAATGCTGCAAGTAAGACAGTAGTTGTTATTAACTGTATTTTGTAGATAAGGAAATGGCTTCAGAAAGGTTAAACAAATTGCTCATGTTCGCTGCGTGAACCAGCATCTACATTTAAGAACAGAGCGTAGGTTGGTCCTGTGCTCTTAGCATTTGCCTTTCCTGCGCTGAAGACAAACTGCAGCTTAAAGTTACCAAGGTCATTATGGGAAGTTCAGGCAAAACTGGCAGGGTTGTCATTGAACATTTTGTTAAGTTCCTATCTTTTAGGAGGAAAGAGAAACATGATTTTCTCCAGTTTTTCATCTGTCCTTTGTGGTAAATCACTTTGACCTCTTTCCCTGTAGGAGCATTATGGATTTTGCATTATGGGGCAGGTTCTGTGTCCAGTCTGTGCAGAAGACAGAAGTGGAGGTATAGGATTCCCTTTGTCCAGACAGGGTGCATATACGGGGGACAGTATGTAGCCCTACTTAGTGCATGTGGTAAGGACAGAGAATGAGGGGAAGGGAGAGAAGAAAGGGAAGGCTTGTTTTTATGAACAGTTACATCTGCCCAAGTATTTTCTAATGGAAGGTTATGGGAAGCGGGAACACTGGCAGGGCAGAGCAACTGATGGCCTTCTCCTCAGGTTTCAGTTAATGATGGTTGGGGGACAACACTACTAACTTTGGTGACTCTCTGCAGCCTAGAGAGCAAGAAGGGCCAAAGACTGCCAATACTTCAGGAAGCCCACTAGAAGACAAGTAATACTGGCAGAGTAAAAGGACAGAGGTCCTTGGGTGCAAGAGGGATCCAGGCTAAGATGCACATCCAGGCTGGACACTGTAGCAGCTGGAGAAGCCAAGGTCTCCAAGGTGGTCGTTGCAGGATGACAGTGCTTGAAATGAAATGGGTGAACAGCGAGAGCCCTTGGTGCTTTCAAAGTATTTTGCTTTCTGATGTTTGATTTGGCTGCCAAGTTTTTAAAAGACTATTGGCTCTGTGGGTTAGATTTATTTCATTAGTCACCTACAAAGAAGTCATATAGTATAATTTACCTGTCTAGATTAGTTATGTACTCAGTGGAGGGAGACAGACTTCTCAAGAGGGTGATTTACCACTTATTACGGAAAACCTAGTTTAGGACAGGAAGAATTGCTGTCCAAAAGAACAGAGTGAGACGGGAATGAGCAAGAGCCTGAAAATCCAAGATGCACTCAGAGAAACTTGACAGTAGTGGAGGAGGAGCTAATCTCAATTCTACAGCTGTGAGTCATAGGCTATGGGCACATTAGCAAGTAATTTGGTGCCAGAGGAGTGGATTGGTATATAGAAAGGACTAATGCTGAGGCTCCTGCTTCTACATTATAAACTGTCTTGGCATTTTACATTGAACTAGGTTTAATCTGATCCTCTAGACAAACGCCCATATGAAGTGTATATCTGAAACTGTTTGAAGAATCAGTCACTGTTTTGGACATTTCTGCCCCAGCTGAGTTTGGAGCATATTTGTTATGTATCCAAGACAGAGCTTGCAGTTTAGTTTCCTTTGAAAGAAATCTAGTTTGTATGGACTAAAACTGCTCTGTGAACTGAGCCAGCTGGACTAAGTGGAGATCATGGTAGAATTTGCTCCAAAACCATTGCTCCAAACCACAAAGCCCGTGTAAACACTTAAAATGCTGAATGAATTGTGAAGGTGTCATAGTAATATTTACCTGCATGAAGCGGCCCTCCGAAGTTCCCAGATTAGCAACAGTAAGGTTCCCTTTGGTGAAGACAGATATCGAAGTTAACAGGACACTGTTGAACTGGCCCATGAACAAGTCAACCCTCTGCAAAGGAGTCGTAACTTCTAAGCGATATTCATCATCTTGTGCTCTGCAGTACGAAGCATTTCTTGAAAAAGCCTGTTTGAAAATGAAGTACAGATGAGTACTGTCTTTATGAGTAGGAATAGATCTTTGTCAGAGTGAAGTCATTTAGCACAAATGCATTTGACCAAAAGTATTTTAAAATGTTTCAAACTTAATTGCTTCATCAGTTATGATGTTCCATGAGGAAGGCAACGACTTCTTAATGTTATGGGAATGTTTCTTTTAACTTTTTTTTATCCTGTCTTTTGGAAATAAGACATAGGGGTCTTTATGTAACCAGATGATATGTATATAAGCACATATATCAAGGTATCCTTTCTCTTAGCTACTTCTGTAATGCTGCTTCTCCAAGGGTCTCAGAGTTCTTTGACTGCAGAGCCTGCCCAGTGACACACCTGCTTCTAAAACAGTGATTCCTAGAAAATGATTCTCTAAAAACATTGCAATTTTTTTAACCTTTTTTTGCATTAAAATAATAATTTCCAATATTCTTCTCCTTTTATTCTCTTTTCACCACCTTCTTCAGTGATAAGACAGAAAAGGGGAGAAAAAGATGGAGAAAGAGAAAAGGGAGATAAGCCAGGAAAAATATGTTTCTGATTGTATATTTAAATGAAACTATGGGGAAGCCAGCTTTTTATAATCACTTAGGCTATTGTATTGATCATCTATGGCTCATGCACTATTTTGTCCAATCTCTGTATGTCTTGAGTGTACTATAATAGTTGCTGCATTTGCAGTATTTTCTCGTTCAGTTTGGGAATAGAGATTACATGTTTTTAATTTTCATTGGAAAAATTCTTGAACAATACACTTTAAATTATTCTCTCGAGAAGAATATAACCTGCTGTCCTGACAATTCAATAGTAATCTATTAACTGATAATTCCATTACTATTGATACTACATCATCTGTTTTGGTGAGATCGTACAGATAATAACCAGGACCCCTGAAAGGATCTCTAACCAGTTTAAATTTGGAAGTCATCTAGCATGTTCCCACTGTGACATACTTTATGAATAAACATGTAGGGAGATCATTAAGGATCTTATGGTGGTTCCCTCTGCTGAAATCAATAGAGAGCTTCATTTTTCCTAATTTTTTTATTGATTTGTTGTTGTTACAAACATGTTTTAAAAAAATGTTTTAAAAAGCTTGAATTAAACCTTTTAAAGACAGGCAGAGTCTTTCTACTAAATTCAATAGATCTGGATCATACCCTTAAAGAACACGTAGGAGTAAAATTTTATTTTCTTGTTTTCTAGATTCAGATGTTACTCCCTCAAAGTACTATGAGAAAGCAAGCAATGAACCAAGAATTTCATGCTGGCTTAACTCTGGTGAATTCTGGAAAAAAACCAAGGCATTGAAAATGCTGTTAACAAAATGTTCAACCTAATAGTTCAGTCCTTTGCTGTTGAATTGTAACATTTCTGAACTGTGCAGAGCAACAGCACTAGCAGGCAAAGTTTTCTGTGATCCCTAGGAGTTGCAGTGAGCATTGGTGCCAGCTTTTCTCCAGGTGCCCTGTCAATTTACTGTATCATTTAGGTCGAAACCTGAGTACGACCAGACAAGAGCAACTGAAATCTCTGTGCCTCTGTGCAGTGCCTTAATGATACAGAAAGAGGGCTTCTAGATTAGATCTGATACAGCAGTGACTTAACAGTTCGGTTATCCACATACTAAAGGGTTTGCTGTATTAGTTTTGGTATTATCTGTTAATGTATGGTGCGCCTTGCTCAGCAGGAACTGAACTAATACTTTGCACCAGGAACACTGAATACACTTTAAATATTTTTTAACCCAGTATTTGACTGGGTTAAATCATCAACAGACAAATTTAGCTTTTCTTTGTTTTGGCCACCAAACAAGCTAAAAGCCTTATTCTTTTGCACTCATATCCTACCCAGTCTAAAAGTATTTCTGAAACATCTGTGCAAAGATTACTCATACAATGAGTATGAATAGTTCAAGTGCAGAAAGATGTACAGTTTTCATGCTTTCTGAAATAAGGCAGATTTCTGAGTTTACCCTCCCCCAACTTGGGATCTCTGCTCTTTGCTGTAACTCCTTTTTTTTCCATAAGCAAATGACTTTGGGGAGAGATGTTTCTGTGCTAACCTTAAAAAAGTACTTCCTCCGATGCAGTCATCTCAACACAATTTGAACATCCTGACATGCCTCATGAAACCCTGTTCAAGTTCTTTTTAACAAGTGGCTAGGTTTTCCTGCTTGCCCTGACACCTTTCCTAGCTTCCCCGAAGTCAGTTCAGCCACAAAGTCAGCTCAGCCTTCCTCAGAGATGTTGTAATTTTGGGTATTTGCCCAAGAACCTGCAGGTTGTTCCACATATGGCTCTCTTACAAAACCTGGCGCTCCAAGGATTAACCATAATGTAAGGTTAGCTGTTTAAGAAATAGGAAGGCTTTGATCTTTGAGTAGAAATGCAGAGATTAAAAGGCTACTTAGAAAACTAAAGGAAGATTGATAACACAGAAAACTGCGCCAAAGAAGCTGCTTTAAATTAACTCTTTGAAGCCTGAATCTCTCCCTCCCTCCTTCTGTCTCAGTGTACACATAAGTATCCATTTGGCTGTCAATGTGGAAAAATAACTGATGTCAGATGATGCACTCTGGGTATTATGCCAAGTTCCAGTGACAAATCACACAACTATTGAAATGGACGATTAAAGCGTGGGTAAGTGCTTGGGTTGGGCCATACTGCTTCTCTTGTCAGACAAGAGGTGCCAATTGCACGTGTGATTCATAGCAAGGGCTTTGTGAGGCTGGTGTAGGTGTGCCACTGGAATGCAATGAGGTGTGGGCAAGTCCTGCCTTTCAGCAGTGTCCAGAAGGGTAGGAGATAACCAATGCTATCTTATTTGTTCAGAGGGGAAGTTGTAGTGTTTCAGAATTTACCCTGGATTGGGTCCACAGAAGATGAATGCGCCAAAAAAGTCTCTAGACATCGTTGAGCTGGGCTATCAGGAGCGGTCACTGTTTGGCAGTTAATTGACGATTTATATATCATATTCAGTGAGCATGAAAATAATAGTTCGGACAGAGCTGCACATTTGAAGCCAAAAGCCAAAATCTTAAAGCCACTAATGAAAATCTCAAAAAAATACCCAGTTTAGTCAGTGCCAGAACCAATCATAGAGTCTAGTCTCTAGTCTGAATATTAGACTCAGGGAAAAAAAAAATCAAAATTTTAACCAAAGACTTTTTGTGAGCTTTTCTGTTATTTGCAGCGACTGCAATTTGGAGAAACACTCCTCCAGGCTCATTCTTCTACAGCTGGCCAAAACCTGTTCTTCTTAGTTAAGTGCAGTGCTCAAATAGAAAGTGATATTATGTGTAATGTCTTAATGTTATGTTTAATGTCTTGAATAAACTAGAAATTAATGACTTAATCACTGCAGAACATCTCATCCTGTCTTGTGAGTGATCCGGAGGACATCATTAAAATTAAAACTTAATTTGACAAATTGGAGCAATGGTCTGAAAGTAACTAGGTAAAATTTCCTAGTGTCAGTTATAAAATACTACAGTTATGAAGATGAACTCAAGTGAAAGTAGGAATAAGCAGGAGTCTTATTTCCTCCTGGTTTGTTTATATGACCTATAACTTGTTGGCTGTCAGGAATGAAAGTCCTAAGGACCGACTTTTGTTTTCTGCTATGGATCCTAGGAGTCTCCCTCGAGAAGTGAGCACCCACAAGTGCTGACAACATTTCTCCTTTGAGCATTTCTATGGCATAACGTGAAGCAGGGGGAAATGAGTTACTGCTAAATGAGCTGGATCCTGGTATCTGCAAATGGCAAAAATCCTTTTTTAAAGAAACTGCTGTAGAGTGAATGAATAGATGATTCTACATGACAAATTGATTCCCAGGACAATTAAAAACAGAGAGGGTGTATGAGTTGCTCATCTCTTTTGTTGTAGAGGTCACTGAATTAAGCTCAATAATAAAACTACAGTTTTCAGGAGTGTGTCCTACTGGAATCAAGCACATAATGGTGAAGAATTTACATATACAGCACACTCTGAACAAGAAGAGTAACTGTGAGGAACACCGAAGAACCTTATCAGATTTTCCTTTCTAAATTTTCTTGTGTATTTTTAGCCAACATGGTTTTGCTGTTCTGTAATACATTTGAATTTTCTGGGTAGTTTGCAGTATTTCTCTTCAGGTGAGACATGCATTTGATCATTGCTTCTCTCCATGTGAAATACAAGAAGTGAAATTCTGGCCCCAAGAACTCAGTGAAGCCAGGGTGTTGCCTGAATAGGGTGAGTGATTTCATCATCCTCATGTTGGAGGTCTGTTAGAGGGCTGGAGTTAGAACCTGTATTGTCTGTTTCCCAGTCCCATGTAAATAAAAGTGAGGGACATTATAAATTTGGCCTATCATTGTTGTCTTTGAAAGGAATTACTCCTTAAATTTCATAAATCTCATAAATCTTCCCAGCTGTCACATATCAGTTTTTTTAATTCTGGGCTCAGAGATGACTACTAAGATCCTTGTACTTATAGCTCTTTGACAAAATGGAGAGAGGAGAAAAATAACCAGGACAAACTTTCTGGCTTCTGACACCTTTACAGACTCTGTTCACTTCATGCCTTTTTCTGTCAGTTACCTTGGCAAAGGGACTATCTCCCTCCTCCTTTCCCATGTGGTTTCATGCCATAGCTGGTCGGAGTGAATAAAGCATAATGGAGGAGAGGAGAAATATATAAATAGCCTTCTACTATGCTATCACTAAGGAATATTTTTTTCCTCTGTAATTTGTAAGATGGAAAGTTTGTGAAATGGACAAAATTTTACTACTATCAATTCTAAAAAGTCATATTCACATTTACTGTTCTCACTATACACAACTGTCACAGGGTGTCCGAATTCTTTATGGTTATGAGCACATTCAATGATGATACATGGAAAAACTATGGACACATTTATTTTTTGGAAGTAATTGACCAGAAAAGAATCTCTTGTGAACAAACTCCAGCGCTGTAGGCAGAAGAGAAGCCAGCCAGAGTTGAGGAACATGAGAAACAGAAATTCTTTGGATGTAGCATGTTGGCTTTTGCCAACATGATCAACTGCAAGTCCACAGTGAGACTCCTCACCCGCTGGGTCACTGTAACTGCAGTCTGAGTTCCCAAAACTTACTGCTGCTTTCCAAGAGAAGCAACTGTGGGTAACTAAATAGGGTTGGCCGTAGATCACTACTAGTCATATGTACTACTAGTCATAGCAGGCCAAATGCACATGAATAGTGTTCCTTAATGGCACCAAGATTACATGACATTCATATTCTCCCATTTCACTTCCTTTATCAAATATTATCAATTAAGAGATCAGGTCTTTCGTATTGAACTATTGCACATATTTGTATCGATAGGGTCAGTAAGTCCTCAGAACAAGGTATCCCAAATGGAAGAGTCAGCTATTATTTGCAGTAGGGACTGCATGGAAGCCAGACTAGAGCAGTCTGCTGGGGATACGCAGTGCATACCCCACCTGCTGCTCTCAGAGCACAGAAAAACAGCTAATTTCCATGTTAATGTGGCAGTGATTGGCACTAGGTATGCTGAATTTCTCTTTCTTCCTCAAGCCCTGTTTTGTCAAACAACTAACTTGTTCTTCCCAAGAACTCCATGGGAAGTGGAACAGAAATCACTCACAAGTCACATCACAAGAGAAAACTATTTGAAAACACAGTATTCAAAATGCTATGTGCTTTGTAAAACAATTTCTGCACAGTAGCACCAGACATCATTACCAAGCACTTGTAATCCTCAGCAAGAGAAAAACAAGTAATAAATGGAACAGCTCAGTTTTGCCAGTGGACACAAATGTATGTGCTAAACAACTCCCATAGAGGCAGATCCACCATGCTTCTGGTTTCTTCTTGACCAGTGAAAGACACCTCGAGGAGGTACGTGCTGTGAACTCAGCCCAGCGTTCATGAAGAACTGAACATGCCTGGGGCAGGGGACTGGGTTCTCCTGTTTCTAAGAACTTCTGCTGAGGCATTGAAGCTTTACTCTAAAAGGTGAAAGAGTT
This sequence comes from Aquila chrysaetos chrysaetos, assembly GCF_900496995.4. Lineage (NCBI taxonomy): Eukaryota > Metazoa > Chordata > Aves > Accipitriformes > Accipitridae > Aquila > Aquila chrysaetos. The sequence goes on from NC_044008.1 coordinate 27,994,581, forward strand.
TTTTCCTCTTTTTGTTTTAAACAAAGAATTGTTTCCCTCTTCTTCCTTCCTCCTCTTCCCAATATTCCTCAGGTATTTGAAAGCAATTCAAAGATTTTTTTATAAAATACAGAAGAATTATGTTCCCTTTCTGAGAATAAACTTTTCAAATCTCAACTGCAAAGTAGGAGACGTGAAGAAAAAGCAAGCAACTGGAAATGGCCCTTTCAGATGGCAACAGTCAAGCAATCGTAATGACGCAGCGGTCACTACTATGTCTTGCTACTGCCTGGAGATGGTCCGAGTTACACAGGAAAACAACCCTTCAAAATACTACTTGTTGCAAAATAAGGAACAATTTAGAGGGAATTACTGAAGGATTAATTACCTTTAAACTACACTTTCAACTTCAAGGACTTGATCTAGAACTCGCTGAAGTCAATGGGAAGATTACACAAATTTTTATGACCCCTAGAAAAATTTTTTAAAGAACTCCATTGGTGTAAAATGTTACATAGTATCATCCCACTAATTCTTAATACTTGTTGCTTTGATCTACTTCACTGCTAAAATGAGAAGGGGCAAAGGAGTTACTGTACTGATACTCCACTTAAGGTAATAGGTAAAAAGACATCCATGTTAAATGTAATTAGTTAATACAAATTAAGATGATTACATGTTCTATTGTCAAGATCATTCAAAGAGTTATTTGCTTTTGTCATCGAACAGTGCTGCATTAGTTCTCATAATCTGGTTAGTGCATTAGCACTAAGTAAATCCTATTGATTCAGCAGATAAAATGGACCTAAGTAATCTTGGTATTTTGCTGATTTCCCTTATATTAATTTAACATTTAACTCAGTATACAGATTATCAAAGGAGAGGTGTTGACTAATTATACATTTTGAAGAAATAAAATAATGCATCGGAGATGCTGTGTTGATAAAAGCAGTTTTGCTGTACATTTTTAGTGTACATCAGGTGCATTTTTCATAGAAGTTCTTATTTACGTGGAAGCTGTGATGAAATAGAAAAGCTGTGAATTGCAAGTAGACCAGTTATCCTAAGATAATGCTGAGTGCGGAGACTCTTATTCCAAGATAACATTGCACAACCACTGCCTGTCTAGCCAAAACAGTGGTGCAAGAGATGTGTGGGATAGAAAGGAGTCCAGAAAGTAGGAGAAAATCATGCAATTTGCCCTAATTTCTACAGGCTGTGTATAAAAGCAGGGTAACATCTGCCTTAAGAGAATGAAGCTCTCTTTATCACTTCCCCCAAGATCATTCTTCCTCTAACATTTCATTGTTTTCACCCACTCCATAGGCAGTGCAAGTAACATTTCTTTGTGACCTACACTTGCTTTCTGAACCATTTCTGCCATGGATTTTCTTCCTTAGCAGTATTTTTTTATTTACTGTGGGATTTGACTCTGGTTTTACTTGTACTTGTATGTTTGGAAATGTGGAGTAATTCCACTCTGATGCAAAAGCTGGCTGAGATCAGAAACCCACACGCCACCTAGAAAGTTCGAGTAACACAACATTGTCCTGGATAATAATTACCTACTGTTGCTTTAGTGAGCAATAATGACGGCAATATGTGGTCCTGAGTCAGAACAAGTAGGGTAAGTAGAGGAACTGCTGAGGTAAGGTTGGTGCTGAGTGAGCTGAAAGGCAGATGTCTGCTTTGCCAGGATTTATGTGTCTCTCCATTGTTTGTCAGCAGATCCTGAGGAAAATTCATTGCTTGCTTAGATGTCTCAACTACCTACCAAAGCCAGGTGGGATGAATCCAGGACTTAGATCTGCATGCAGTGCACTGCAGAATCAGCTTCTCTTTCTCTGGAACATGGAATTGTTTACAAAGAAATCCCAGCAGATCTTTCAGGAGGGTCTGCCATGGTCCCATTGCAGAATAGCCATCAGCAGACTAGACAGGAACTTAATCTGGGGCAACGGTGCCTTAGAATTTGGTCTGGACGCAGGAAAAGAAGCTTAGATCTGAATGTTACACATCTCTAGTGAGTGTCCTTAACGTTACATACCTGCTAGTCTACATTTTGGACATCTCTTCCTGTGGGACTGTAAAGGTTTTCAAATTTGCAAGGTTACATAGGGTAAGAAAATTATTCTTCATCCAGTTCTAGTCTTTAGAGTTATTTAAGGGCCTTCAGAAACTCTGAGACATAAAAAAACACGTGACCAGATATCCATGTTAAAAAAATAAAAATTACTTTCTGCCTGAAATGATTTCTGTGCAATTCCAGAGAAAAGCAGGACAGTCACTCTTCCACACTAATAACCAATAGGGAACCCTGCCTTCAGCAGCAGAATTTGATTAAAAAGTCTGGAAATGGAACATTATTAGTAACTCTGGCTGATAAATCAGTGCCCTTTGCAGAAAATGGTAGTTTAACGGATACCACTTTTTCACAGAGAAATCCAGCTTTCATCAAGAAGATGATAAAGCACCAAGCAGCAGTGCTGGGAAGCAGAGACAGGCCCCTAACCAGACATCAGGAGAAGGAAAACTGTAGGTTTTGCAGCACTTGGGGACTAGCAGTTTGGCCCCCAAACTCCATAGCTCCTGGGGCTCAGAAGAGTCTGCAAAGATATCTACCATTCGGGGGGGTACAGTACTTTCCAAAGAAACACCCTGACCTGCCTTTTTCCTTGCCTTGCCTTTTTCTTGGGAACTCCCTTGTGACTGTGTCCACGTGGCCGGTCCCAGGGACAGAACAGCCCTTACCTCTATAGTTATGTGTCTGCTGAATCTGGCCCAGTCTGAGCTAACCATCCCCATACCTATGCTCATACCATACCCCCTACACACTCATACCCATATCTCTACCCGTACCTGTACCCATACCCACGCCTCCCTCATATGCAGCTTAACCGGAGTTCAGACTCTTCCTGCAACCCCTTACGCCGTGCTATTTGCCCCAGTCAGGTCTTGCGTGGCCAGGTGGGCAGAAGGCCACATACCTAACGGCGGAGGGGAGCTGGGTGGTGAGCACACCCTGCCTTGCGCTCCACCGTACAGGGCACAGCGGGGACCCTCGGGTACCGCCTGGGCTTCCAGCAGACAGGGAGTGAGCACGGAACAGGAACGTGGACGCAGCTTGTCACCTTACGACTGTGGTTTAAGCCTGTTTTAAAGGGTGTCAGTGCACATTGCCCATCACCCAGTCCCTCTTCATTTATTCTTCCGAGACGTCAGAACCCCGTAGAGAAGCTTGCACAAAATCTGTATGGATGAGAGCAGGCTTTGTGCCCAGGCAGAGTGCTGTATGCCAGTTGATATAGCATTTCCAGAGGAATAAATAACCGATCCGATGGATTCTGGTGCCTGACTTTTAGGGAAAATATTCAGGCACATTCTACTCACAATATAAAAAACATTTCCTCCATGCTGTGAGATTATCTAAATAAGCCACATCAACCCTTCCTCATCAGAGAGATGTGGTGTTATTTTTAAACCTGCCAAAAAATTTTAAGCCAAATGTTGTGGGATATTACAGTTACAGGGCCTCAAAAGAGTTATTTGTCTCTGTTTATTTTATTAAATATTCCTAGACGTACCCTTAGGATGACAGATCAATAAGTGCCTTTGCGGTTTCCTGATAGAAGGCAGCAATTATTTTCTTCCATTACAATATAAGCATAACTCAATTTTACTCATCTATCATGTGTGTAATGGTAATAAAGAAGCATCACCATGTGTTTATTTTACTGTCACTTTATCTTTTGTTTTGGCGATCTTCTGTTTTCATTTCACGTTCTTCCAACAGTTTGTGCCTTTCATTTGACAGGAGCTGTGACCAGTTTGAATTGCTTTAGGACACTTGTTGGGAACACGGTGGCAGAAGCCCATCTGTGGTTTCTCCTTTCCTGTAAGGTGAATGGAGTACTTTAGGCTTTCACCTGAACCTATCTGTAGAAGAAACAAAGCCACAGGATCTTTACAGAACTGAATTTGGATTTCATTTTTAGAGGTGCTTTTCTATAGAAGTCAATAGTGATTGAAGTTAGGTATCAGAGGACAATTGGGCTCACAATTCTTTAGCACATACGAGATGCAAAAAGGCTAAACAAAGCCCATAAGATCATGATCTATCTAATGACAAATGAAATGTATAGTTGAGATTGTCAAGGCTAAACTCAACCCATCTTCCTGACTTGGAGAATCACATTTAATCCATGATAGAGGTGCAAACTACTAGACTATGTCTGCAAATGAAGCAAGCAGCATTTGTCTCCTCAAGTACTGCTCTGCTTTGAGGACTACCACACCAGGGCTCATAGTGACTAACTGTGACCACATAAACTCTGCTAAAAGCCTACATCCAGTTTTCTCTTCGTTGTGGGTGAGGAGATTCCTGAACAGTGATTCAAAACCCTCCACAGCAGCTACCTCTCAGATATCTTTGTCCTGACTTGGGCAATAAAACCCCTTTACTATGACTCCAACTTTTTTCTTTTAATTCAAAGCCAGTTCTCTTTCCTCCTTGCTGTCATTGAAGTGACAGCCAGCTCTTAACTGAAGGAAATTATCAGGAAGTGCTAACCGGTCACAGCTCCACTGAGGTACATCTGATAGCAATCAGATGCGCCATCGGATTCACTTTTCCTAACCCTGACTTCAGTGAGCCCAGGCTTTTGCTTAATCTGTATTTCACTTAAACACAACTGGAAATGTTTTATTTCGATTTTATAAAGTTTTCCATGAGCTCTGGAATAACTGAAGCACAATTGTGTCTGGATTTATATCTTGTGGTTAGTTGACTTTGCTGTCCAACTAAGCTCTGACAGAGACTTTTCCCATGGGTGAGCAATACCTGCTTTGGTCCCTGTGAGTCCTTCTGATGTTTATAAAGGGGCTCCTTAAACTTCATAGGTTTCCATAGCCTGAGCATATATTGGATCTGTCCCCAGGTTCACACCTGGATTCACATCCTTAAGATTTCTTATTGTTGAGGTTCTCAGGACAACTAACAGAAAGACAGGCATACAATAGCATGACTACATAAACTTCATTCCTTTAGGAAACAAGGCTAAAAACTAACAAACTTTGTCAAGCACATCGAGATGAGTTGAAGTATTTATTTTTAAATGCTTAAAATCTGAGAAGAACGAGTTGAGGAAGTGTTTTGGATGTTTTATTCTGGTTTATTTTGGTCTAATTCTACCTTTAGCAGCCTCAGACTAAACAGTCCTGAAGGGCAGCCACTTAAAAAGATGGACTACCCAAAGTCCAACAAAATTATGTACAATTGTCTTGTGGGACTTTTTTTGATAACTTGAAATGGCCTTCATCAATCAGACTCTAACTGTAAATTATCAGATAGCACTCCCTTGCAAACATTGCTAAAGGCTCATTTTTCTTTTCAATGTTGAAGTTAGTGGTATACCATATTCACTGCTGTACTGTTTTGACTGTCCTATGACTTAATCTCACAGTGGTCAGTGCCTTTCACTTGCATCAGTGGTCTGTGGTTTCATTCTCTCAACATCAAAGAGAAAGATCATCTTGGCTACATTACAAAAAGCAAGTTTTGAATTTTGCCAAAATAAACTGAGACATACTCTCAGAGTTTATAAAAGATTTCTTTTAAGTTGAAGGTGACTTACAAAAAGAGGAAAAATGGGTTATGCCCTCATCTACGTTTTTATAATGTACAAAAAAGGGCCTAAGAAGAGTTGAGGGGTTGGGCAGTCTTTTTATTATTATTATTTTATCTCCAGCACAATCAAGGAAGACCAGATTTGACATTCCTGACAAGCATAAGAAATAATGTTCTTTCCTCCTTCTGCCTGCTCCTTCCCTTCCTTCACTTTCCAACCTTGCAGGTCTATTTTACACACCTGAGAAAAACAGGTGTATAAAGCATGCTTGGCAAATTCTTGCCAATCTTTTTGGCCAATTGAAACTTGAAAAAACTCACAGGACACTTTTTATTGGAGTCTTAATGAGTCCTCTGGAATAAAGCAAAGGAAATGGAATGGGCAAGCTTGACAGTCTTGATATTTCGGTGTTAAGCAAACAATCAGGACAAAAATTTCTGATTGCCTTTATGCCATTTAAAGGAACCACAAGAAATCACAGGCACATTTTTCTCTTTATCAGTTTAATGTAGCAGAAATCAGAGTTCTGATGACATTTCTTGAAAATGGGCAACTATAATAAACCGTCTGCAGTATAAGACATTCAGTTCTGATATGCAAAGCAGCAGCAGACTCTGGAAAAGCTTTTGAAACAGGAAAGTACTTCCCAGCATGTGAAAAGTGGCAAATTATTCTGTCAATATTTTAATGGTATACTTTGCTATGAAAAGATCACCTTATGAAACGGGTGTATAGGCAAGTAAAGAAAGAGATAAGTTAAAGGCCACAAGCTTTAAAGACAGTCACTCACAAATAAAATACCCCAGGAATAAGGAAAAAAAGTACTTTCAGAGAAGAACAAAGTTCACTGTTAAAAACGAACTGAAAAATGAAAATAAAAAAGGATATCAAGAACTGAAATGAAAAATTAGGACAGCAATAACACGGTGAGGAAAGATAAGAAGTTACTGTGCTGAATATTTGCTAACTTGCTTTTAGTTCCTGAAAATTGCCTTTCTCCCCAAAAAGAGGGAATAAAATGCTACATCTGTTGTGGTTGTTCTATCAGCATCCGCTGGCAATGCCTACATCTGTGTTGAACACCTGGAGCCTGCGATAAGCAGTCATCCCCCAACATCACGGCTGTTGTGATGATGCTCAGACTGGGTCAGACCCTACCTCTGAGCACATTCCTGCTACTGGGGAGAAGCCACGGCAGCTCTGTAATGGATGCTTCTCCCCAGACCACTCCATCTCACCCCTGGCAGTGACGAGCAGCCCTTCTCTTTCACACAAGAGGCTCCCACCTCCAACCAGGGCACATGCCAGCACCCCATCCTGAAGCCCTGTGCTGGGCAGCCGTGCTGAGGAGGACTCTGGTGGTATTGGGGTGATGAAGGCCTGTGGTTCCCACCCTCACCCCGAGCCATCCCAACAACGGGAAATGATAGATCCCATCCATCTCCCAATGCAGGTTGAGCTGTTGCTCCGTCCTGACGCAGGCCTCATCTTGGCTTGCGAGGCTGAGCAGAGCCCTGTGGTAACGGCTCTGGCCCTGCCCTCTGGTAGAGGACAGTGTGCCACCTCTGAGCTCCAATTTCCTTGTATTTGTTAAAAGAAAGCTCCCCGGAGAGGACACTTGAGGCCCTGCTGCTTAAGCAGGTACAATTCAAAGGTCTAGAGTTCCATGTTTCAAAATAAATGTTAGAAGTACCCGACTCCCAGATTCTGTATTTCCTTTACAAGAGCTGACACCGGCACAGACACTGGCCAGAAGGGAAGAAATAACTTCTGTGCTTCCTCCACTCACAATATTCCAGATGGTTGGAGAGCAGCAACCACCTGAACACATGGTGTACGGAAGGGCAATCCTCCCATCCGAGACTGTCGGTATCCTCATTCAGATACACTTTTCATAGACATTTCTTTCATTAAGAAAACTGATTTCAGTGGGACCGTTTCTGTATCAAGCATGAGTAACTGTATTACAATCTGGCTCTTCATGGCATGTTCCAAACCAACTCTTTCATTTTTTTCCAAGGAGGGCAGTGATTCAGCATTAACATAGTTTAAAATATGAGTGATATTTCAGGGACTCCTCAGTGCACATGGATACGAATGTTAATGAATAATTTTTTGAAATATTAAAAGAAATAACTGCCTAAATGTTCCATTTTTCTGCATCACAGTCTCTCAAGAAAAACAATTACAAATTTAAGAAAAAATCAACTTTTTTTTTCCCCCAGTTCCACTAGTACTTTTTTAGCACCATAAGGACCTCAGTGATTTCCATACTCAATTTACAGGAACTAATCCTTACAGAGATGAATCATCAGCAATGATAAGTAATCTGAAATGATCAGGGACTTACATTTTGTAACTGAGGGGACGGCTACCTGGCAATAGAGTAGGCAAACAGAGAACAAGAGTCCCAAAATGTAACAAATTAATTGTTGCTTACCCTGTTCAAGCAGTATTTGCTCTCTTTTCCGTAAAAGTGCTGGAGACATTTCATGTTTTGCTTGTCGACGATCTTGTTGAAGAACTCGTTGATGGTTCGCACGGAGACGGCGCAGACAGCAGATCTGTTGGTTGGTTCGGAAGAGTCTGGTTTGCTTTGTGCAAAAACACCATAGAGAATATCATCATTCAACCCAAGGCCCATTTCGTGGGCTAGAGCTGCACCTGGCTTGCTTACGTAGGCAGCTTGCAAAATGTTGAATACCTCCTTTCGGATGGATCTCTTTCTCCGCTTTTCGGTAAAAATACACTCAAGTGGCATTTCCATGTAAGAACGCATCTCTGAGTCTAAAGTGCAGAAGCGGATAATTCTTGTGTGAAAAGCTTGGGAGTCGAGAGATTCTCTCTGGACAGTCAGAAAATAGACAAAGTGATCGTTTTCAAAGGCATGGACATACCTAATGGGATACGAGCTGCGGAACTGAGGGAGGATATCTATATAAGACTGATCTGTGAGAAATTCAAAACCATCCTGTGTTTCTTTTAACCTTCGAACCGATATTGAGTGCAGCACATGGGGAGGTTGAAATGTAGAGGTCACAGTATTTCCAACAAAGAAGTTGACAAACCTGTCCTTTTCGGTCACCAAAACTTTGGTTCCTAAAGTGCTTACAACACAGTCAGGACAATTATCTGTCTCCCCGTCCACCTGGGGTGAATACATGCAGTGCACCTCGCTTTCGATGTCAGCGGGGTTGTCAGGGTGAATGATGTGACGGTGGCAGATGCCTCCGGACACACTACCGCAGCTGATGAGCTGGTCATCATAATAAGTTTCTAAGAGTAGTGCCATGTTGACATTATCCCTCCATACACTGTTAGATAAATTGGCTTTATCTTTGCAGTCTTCACATGGCGCACAGTCAGGGTTCTCCAAAATGGGCCCAGTCTTGTACACAGAAATGTTCTGGAGATTTTCATTTAGTACATAGATCTTGTTGACTGCTCCAATATAAACATGATGCTTGTACAAAACTACATTCTGAATCGGTGTTTCTGCAACAAAGTTAGGAAGATCATATTTTACACTCAAATTCATCTCCGATTTTTTAGCTGCTTCTTTGCATTGTCCATGGCTCCTCTGCAGCAAGGCAAACAGGAATACGATAAACCCAGAAGGATATGCAGTAAAAGGCTTCATTGTCAGGGATTTAATCTGTCAAAATATATTTAAAGGAAAGAGTGGTTATATTTCATATACTAAAACATCAGTTTATCAGTCAACAGAAATCCATTTCTAGGCTGCATGTATTAGCTTAACTATTTCAGCTTAGGAAGTGTTGTAATCTTGCTTAGTGTCATTAATAGTCTTGTGCTAGAAACTGCTATGATCACTGTTCTTCATGGGTACCCACTTCACTGCTTTTAGAACAAGTCACAGAAGGATTTTCTTATGATGAATTTTGCAAGACCCCTCGGTGCGTTGTACAGCAGCAGAAGAGAGATGACTACTTCCACATTAGCATTAAACCAGCTGACTGATACGGTTTAGAACAAGATGGTGCACAGGTAGCTGAAAGCAAATCTGCTCAGGACACTCAGGACACAACTGCACACAAAGCAGTTGTAGCACTTCAGTGTGTGGATATAAGATATTTGGCAAGTTCCTCAAGAGGCTGAGCTGGTTTTTTAGCACAGCTGCTCAAAAATGAGAAACAGAAAAGACATGAAATAATGTGAAGATTTGAGCTGGAAGTAGGCTTCTCTTTTACTCTGTTGACATTTTTTATTAACTAAGGAAGAGACCTTTCTCCACCAGACCAAAGGAAGAAACCCTTCTCTCTCCCCCTCCAGCTCGCCAAATCACTGTCTTTCATAAGGGCCTGGTTTGGAAAAAAGAATGTTTTTTTCAGCCAGCTCTACTTCTTGGAATAGTCATTTTCCCTAGTGTTGACAAGGTTTTGTAATATATTGTTAGAATATTTTATGCATCATGTGGTGCCTGGCATGTGCAAGTTTTATTTTAGGCCTTGTACCACAGCAGTAAGTCACTCTGGTGAACCTTTACAAGATACAGGCGTATCACTGTATTGTAAACAAAGGGGTATCAAGTGACCTACAGCCATTAACTGATGAAATCAAACAACCTAGCACTTTTCTTTTTTTTTTTACTTCTCCACACAATTGTTTGATGTGGCTTGAAAACCCAAAGGCAGATGACTAGTGTGATATTTCACCCCCTCAGAAGATCAATTAAATGAACTGTGGTTATGAGCGTTTCGGTGCAGTGTCCACACTATGCCCTGTCACACCAGACATTTTCTGTTAATGTCATGACACAGTTGTTAAGCCAAATTTAGCTTCTTCATGGAGAAAACAATTATGCATTCTAACAGCAATATGATCACATACTTTGGGAAAATACTTATAGTTTGGCTATAGTTAAGCTGTTGTTGCTAATCAAGAAATGCTATGACCACTGAAAGGATTTAAAATAGGCAACCTTGAAAATTACAAACTAATAACAGGAATCTGTACTGACTTTCTCCTTCATTAAGACTTCAAGCAAAATGAAGGATGACTATAGACCAGAGCTGTTTCAGCTGTGTATAAATTCAGTGTTTTCACTAGATTGGTTAAAACAATCCATCAATAATTCTCCTGCCTTCCTTGTGACATTTTATTTCAGTGTCCACTGAACTCTTTCTGTGCCTTACCTCATTAATTACACAAAATAATAGGTTTTGGAAACAAAGAATTGTTCTTCTTCCCTGTTATCTGGTAAGAATCATGACCAAGAGCTGGGGGTAAAAATCAGAAACACAGGCTATTTGCAAGTATTAGCTGGTAAGAACAAGTCACACTTCTGGTATTGAGAAATGAAGATCTTCCTTCAAATCAACAACATTTTCTGATATTATTTAGTGATAACAGAATCCTGGAAACAAATCAAACATGGATTTAAGTTTAAAAGAAAAAGAAAAGAAAAAAAGAGCAGGGTTATTGCTACAATTAGAAAAATGCCCCAGTACACAGAGCGCTGACTTCTATATTGTATAGGGCAGGAAACAGTTTTCTCATCCTCTGAAACTTCTTGCTATTACAGAATTTTTCCTGCTCTGTGCTGGGATGAAACCAAGAACTTTCAAAGTTTGTGTGAAACACCCAGAAGTCACACCCTATCCAAGAACAACCGTGTTCACGTCCCTGCCTCGCCAGCACCGAGCAAAGGTCCCCGCAATGGGAGGAGTGGGAGCCTGGTCTGGCTGTCTGTCTCCTTTCAGCCAGCTCTTCCACCAGAGGAACTGCTAAAACTGATACACATTCCTGCAGATTCACTTCTGACGAGTCAACATGTTCTGACAAATACTAGATTAAGCAGAAAATTCCGAAAGTGCTCTATTTCTGACACAATGCGGAGGCAGGTATATTGTTTACTGCAACGACTTTAAACCCACATAACAGAGGTGGCACTGCAGTGGAGAGAGAAGACAATAGGTGGGACGATAGTTTGATGAGGATGAGGCTGATCGACCACTAACACAGGAAAAAAGATACAAGGTTACTTGACAGGCACCTACTTCATTGCAGTATATTCTGTGCTATGTTCTTGTTTTAGTGTGTTCCCAAACAGATTTCCCACCCAGTATGCCCCTCAGGCTTCAGTTTACAATCCTTCCCATTCTTCCAGTGTCCAAAAAAAAGGATCCCTAGCTGTCCAACAGTAAATATCAGTGCGCACTGCAGAGGGATTTAGAGCCATAAATACTGTCTGACTTATTCTTTCCCTCAAACCATATCTTGGGATGTGAGGCCAGTATCCTTGGACAGGCTACTATGCCTACACTCAGTGAAACAGTGCTGGTTTGAATCTGTGCTCCAGAGACAGAAAATTCCTCCTTAGACTCCTTTAGCAAGTAAGATCAGAACCACAAATCTAAACAGCAAGAACGAGGGCGGGATTCAGTGTAATGGAAAGGATGCCAGGAATAATAGGTACTGTATTTCACCACTACAGGAAGGAAAATATGAGCAATAAATGAAAACCAAGTCATCTTTGCTCTCATATTTGAGCTCCATCATGGTGTCTTCCTTTGTATGCTTTTGAGGTGTTTCAGCCATTCTCCCAGACAGAAATCTGCTAATTCCCACCTTCGGGCAGCTCAGGCTCAGATTTAGGGGCAGCTCTAGGGAAGATGATTCCCCACAATGCATGTCTCCAGCACACTGTGAATCTTTCCTCAAGGTGCCTGAAATCAGAAGGCACGTGTTCTACTGTGAGACATTTATAGCTTAGGGAGGACATAGGAGTTATGTGAAGAGTACAACGTGCAACTCCTTTTTTTAGGTATTTGTTTTTTCACAGTCCTTACATCATATAAACTCCACTGTTCCTCAGTGAGACTCCCGTGACATTCGGTGCCTCTTTTTATCTGCATTTGACCCAGGGTCTTTCTCTATTCCACTGCTGCAACCTGCAGCACAGAGCAGCTCTTTCGTAACCTCCAGACCGGGTCGTTGCAAACACACTTCACTTGAATAAATCCTGAAGAAGCAGGGAAACTTTGGAGAATTAAAAATTCAGTCCCACATCTCTTCAAAGGTCCAATAATCCCAGTTCTCCTTAGCCCATACTCAAATTAATTTCAGTTGAACTTAAGCACTTAAAGAGTTTTGCCGAATTAGAACTAAAATACTTAGGCTACTCTTTTTGAGTCCAGGTCAAAGAACTAGCTGCTGTCTATCACTTGCAGAAGGAAAACAAGTAATCCCTTTGTTTCTCTACTTGGTTTGAATGATGGATGCTGTTCATTCTTTTGTGACCTTCCCGTGACTTGTGTGTCAGTGTGTCTTTCATGTGTCTACAGAAGACTTGTAAGCTTTGGCCTGCGATAACTATCAGCAAGCAATAGCTGTGGATGGATTATTCCTTTTGTAAGAGATATTTTCAAAGCCTGTGTCATGATGTGCTCATTTTTCCATCCCTCAGCAGACAGTAGCTTGTATAACTGATGAGAAAATGGATTTTGGTCAACTGTTGCAAGTGGCTAGTAATGATGTGTCATATTAGTGTGCTTGGCAACCTCAAGTGCTATGGCTGATGCCTCCCACCAGGCTTGGTCTTGAGTGTTTGTGTACCATTAACAGCTTCCCAATGGCAATCTTTTTCCTATAAGCTTCATTCTCCCCAATTACGGCCTGGGTGATAATTTATAAATATTGAATATCATGTCTCTCCTTCAAACTGTTTGCCACTGTACTGACAAGTCAGGCCTGGCCTTACTGTGGAATAATGTTCAAGCTGTCATATGCAAGGAAGCCAAAAACTACTGTCATGCTTGTTTTCCTAGCCCTCATTTCAACGACTTGGGTCCCATTTAACTCTCATTACAAAGCACTCCACGGATCTGCACAAGCTAAGACAACACGCTGACACGAAAGCATTTTGTAGGTCGTTTGGTGCATCTCATTTTTCCTTGCTTTATTACAGAAAAGGAAATGACAGGGTCCTGTGTATCCCACATAGAGCATGTTCGTACAAGAACACGTTTAGTCCTCAGATAGGTCATTTCAGGTTAGGTAACAGCAAAGCCATGTTAATTCGTATTTCAAAACTCTGTTATCAGCAAATGGTAGCCTTTTCCCCTCTTTAAGGAAATATTTGATAGTATAGTTCTATATTTTTTCCAGTGGGACAGTACGTCTTGTTACTTTGGGCTCTGACAGACTTCTGGTGGCAAATTTATATAGGATAACCCTAGTGATTACTGCTCGTGAGAGTCCAGTTGGCTTTGCTATCGTGGACCAAAATCCGTGTCAACTCAGGACTGGATTCCCTGTGGATCAGAGGCTCTGCCGTGGAGGCAGCATCATCATTTAACAGGAGAGGGCAAATGAGAGAGGGAGATGATAACAGCTCCATCCAACTTTAATCTGTTGTTGCAAATCTGTCACAGCACTGGCATCAGCTTCAACAGACTAAGACCACAGCGGACATGTCTTCATCAGACTTTTCAATTAATTGATTGCATCTGCAGACAAGATAGGTCATATGTAAAACACTTACTGAGGTTAACCTATTTTTGATGTCCACAGATTAAAAATATTCTTAAGTCAGAATTGCTAACCTGAATTGGCTACCTTGAGTTAAAAGAACTGAGAGAACAAGGAAATTTGAGAGTAAATCAGCAACAAACATACAAATAATCCCTGAGTTGAATTCCAATGGCTAATCTGAGTTAAAATCCACGTTCCCTTGTCTTCAGCACTATTTCAACTCTAGTTTAGGTTACTCATCCTGACTAGGATGGGAACGTAACTTTCCTGCAGCGTGATATATACGCTAACATGATGAATTTTCCCAATGCATAGAGTCACAGGAATTAGTAGCAGTGATTTAGGTCATAAATTCATCCATAACAGGGCTGGGAGGTTTCTATGGTACTGCAAGAGGTGTGTGTGCATGCAGATGGCTGATGGTGAAGAACTGGTGGGCAGGGCACAGCCTAGGCAATTGCTGGAAGATCTACCATTAACTAAATCCTCTGCATATCCAATGCAGTTGTGTGTGTCAGAAGAAATTGCTTTCATTAGCATGTTCAACTGATCTGTAAGCCTTTGCTTACAATATTCAAATACAAAAGAAGAATCTAAATTCTCCCTGCATAAAATATACTCTTTAATATACACGGTCCATTACTGGGTCCAGTGTACCATTGTAATTCACAGCAGCTATCAATAGAAGCATTTTTGTTGTCTGCCAGGTTTATTTTTAACAGGCATTAAAACACAAGAACACTGATCTATCCTTTGCAGTGGAGAAAATGTTATTCTTATACTCATTTAGCACTACTTTTTTGTACATGTCCTACAGTGCAGTAAAGTGTAGAGTGTTTTCTTTGAAACTTGGCTTCAGATCTTAACATCCTAAAGCCAGCTCATGTCTTGGGTCTGTAGCACAACTGGATTTATTTAATCATTTTTTGTTGTGATGGGCTACAATGGCACTACAGGTTAGAATCATAGAATGGTTTGGGTTCCTTCATAACAAACCTCAGCAAACACTCACTGATATATTACGAATGAGTGGAGCAGATCGAGAGCTATACATTGCTCAGAAAGACTAATTCAAAAGGTAGTATACAGCATTTGCTGGGATTCAGGGAAATTTCTCATGTGAGGAAGTGGTACTCATTCTAAGGGATGAGGAATTAATTCCACAAAGAACAGGAACTAGAAAAGAAGTTCAAAATATACAAAGAATCATTGAAAAATGGGGAGGAAATACCCACAATAAGGTAGGTCCTTCGTTGTTTGTTCACGCTTGTATTTCCAGACGGATTTGGATCTTTAAATACATGAGGACAGCTTTCCACATCTGGATGCATAAGGATGGGAGGATTTTTTTTAAAATTATGATAGTGTTTGGTGAAAGCAGGAAAACAGAAAGTAAACTTTGAAAACCACAACACTATTGATCCACTCCATTCATGTGAAATGCATGTCAGCAACCGTGGGGTTTCAGTAAGAAAATACCTCTGATGTTATTGTGGGTCTTTATCACTACATTGGCAGTAATATAAATCCAGTTCTAGCACAGACTTAAACTCGGTATCTGCAGCAAATAATTCAACCTGATAAATGACATGTGAACAACTTGTTCAGTCCAAGTTGAAAAGGAGCTATGTGTGGGGTAGAATAACATTATGCTTGTTATTGTACATGTCATGACAGCTAATACAGAGTAAGGTTGGTCTTCTGTTTCAGGTGAATGAATATGGAGATATTTGGGTTTCACTCCCACTTTTTCATGTGTTTGGGCAGACTAATTCGTCTCAATGTATTTTCACTGCATATGCAAAGCAAAGACACACATGGTTTATTGACTCTAACCAGTTGAGATAAATGCAGACATATGCCCTGGTTCACCAAGGAAGTCATACAAGCTCAGATAAAGATGCAAGTCATTTCTGGTGTCTATAAAAATGCCTTACAGTAGGAGAAAGCAGTTTTCTTGTAGTTCTGAGTCGATCCTGTTGATCAACTTTTTGCATGAGTCTGAGCATTTTCTGGTTATCTGTACAGAACGGGGACAGTGTAATTTCCTTGGAATGTAGTTCCTCCTTTCTTAAAAAGCCAAGTTGGCAAACCTGGCTGCAAGCACAGTTTTAGCTCAATTCCCTTAACTACTCTCAGCACTTACTTAGATTTTCTACTTTATGCTTTATGGTTATAACATCTATGTACCTGAATTCTTGTATTGAAATGCAGAGCAGATTCTGGAAGCCTCTCCTGTCGTGTAAAGCTAACAGCCTTCCATACTGTGATAATTAAAGGAATGGCATGGGTCATAAAATGAAAAAGATTAAAAGGCAGATAGCCATGAGTAACCAAGACAGCATACAGATTTGATCTAAATGTTCTAACAGCAATTATGAATGATCTTGATGCAGGGCATTTCCTGCAGTTTAATTGTCATTTGGTGCTAATGGTTCTTAGGAGTCCCTGAGACAATAACTCTTCATAGCCAAACATTAATGTCTTAAAAAAAAAAAAAAAAGTTCTGCACGTTAATAGATAGTGATGATAAAGTATATTATATGAGAACTGTACCAAAGGATCTACATGCACACCAAATTATCGAGTTTCCTTTTGAAGTCATAGTAAATATAATAATAACAGCAACTAAAACCCAACAAGTCCCTGAATTCCTTCAAGGTGTGGTACAAATACCTAGGATACCAAGCAAAAGAAATTGTGCTGGCTGTGCTCTTTTCTCTGAAAGAGCTGGCAGGACAGTGTCAGGCAGCAGCTTTTCTGCTCTGCGGGCGCACATAAAGCATGCCACTGGGTGCCATGACTTCACCCTTCTCAGTCAATGTGTCTCCAAGAGCCACAAGGCAAATTAGTGACAAAACCTAGGGTCAAGGATTTCCAATAGGTTGCTGACGCCTTGCTTGATACATAGCTCGTCAAGCCGAGATGTCACAGTCAAACTTTGTGCAGGGTCCCAGCGAGATCAGCACATCTGTAAGACTGAGCCGAGCCCCTGGATTTGGAGAGCTCACCCAAGGGCTGGAATGAGACTGTCAGCTCTCCTTTACTCAGCCTGCTGGGAGTGGCTTATCCAGGTAAAGGAAAAACCGGGAGAAAGCTCTGCTTGCGGACCCGTGCTGGCACCGCGCAGAGGCCTTTAGGTTGCCTCCAAGCCCCCTCCTTGCGTATCGGAGCTTTTGTGAGGCTGCTGAACTGGTCTGGCCTGGCACGGCCCCTTGGGCCGATACTGTGATCTGTCCACATGTATTATATTTAGTGCTGGAAAGTAGACAGACTCCTTCCATGCCCAAGCTGGCCCCACAAGCAGTATAACCACGATCACGTCATGCTGTGTTTGAGATAAGTAGCCCCGCCAAACACAAACTGCCTCTATGCAAAACTAACTTGGTGATCTTTGCCCCAAGTAAAAACATGGTGCAAACCCTCAGAACAGCTACAATAAAAGTGAATTGGCTGTGTTTGTAAACCGGCTAGTGAAAGTAATTAAGTCTATATTTATGCCTTAGCTTAGCAGAACACATCCTTTATCTGATACCAAAGTTAATAACCTGATGGTCTACTTAGCTTCATAGCAGCTTTCTGATAATCAAACAGGAGCAATGTCAAGGATAGTGTTCATTTCCCATCTGTGTTTGGTTAGGAGGTTATGACCTTTTCTTTTTAATGCTGACCTCGCTTTTGTCACTGCAAGTTTATGTTATTGCAATGCACTTTAACTGATGCCCTACTTTCACTCAGTTTAGAAACTGAGTTAATGATGGCTCATTGGCATGACTGCTGCCTTGCTGTGAACCTGTGATTCATGATCTGCTTCCAAGGACTTTACGGTATTGGTGTTCATAAATCCCGAAATGGCCTGGGACCAGTCTATCTGACATCCTGGCTCTCACCAGAGGCAACAGTGTCACAGCTGCAATCAGTAGAGTGGCTGATCTGGAGCAGCCTCAGCTCCTGGTTCTTGGCAGATGTCCCTCAGCGAGGGTCTGTCAGCCACAGCTTTTATTCTGAAATATTGTGCTGACCTTCAGAAGATGCTGAAAAGCTCAGTAGTTTGAAGAAAGTGTTCAGGGGTGGCTGAGTTGTCTGAGTTTTTTCATGCTAACAGGATCTTTTTTTTTTCTGAACGGATTTTTCAGCTGCTCCATTTACTTTCTTTCAGCCTGTCCCCTCCCCTTATTTTTGGGAGACCTGAGGACCTTAAATGTGCAACCGCTGCTTTCAGGGATTCTCATTTATACAGGGCCTGGTACCAGGTTTTGGACTTGTTCAGACCCTGGAGTGTCTCCTTTGGAAATCAAGGAGTTTGAGAGATAAGCAAAGAGGCTGTTTCCAAACTTCAGAGAGTATTTGCCTTTCTCATAGGGGCGATATGAGGATAAATTAGCTCATTCTTACAAAACACCTCCAAAATATGAAGGGCTTAGTGGTGGTGTTTACAACAGGCACAGCACAGCAAGGCTGAGCTGTAGGACAGTGCCTGCCGTAGAGGAGCTGATTTAAAACCCTGGTCTTCATCCCTGCACAAACGGGTTGGCCAAAGGTCTAAATGTGGGACTAGGGCTTGGCTCTGCCCCTCTCTGCCACCTGCCCTCCCCTGGGTGCAGGCAGCCTCTGCCTGCGCTCCCCTTCTGCCGTGCGAGATCCAGCATCCCACCCCGACGGCCGTTCCTCGCTCTCCTCCTCCTGTCCCGGTGGGAAGATGCAGACGGTGGAAGGCGTGGATGTGAATCCTCCTCGGCAAAGTGGTCCTCGGAGCCGAGCGGGCCAGGAGGAAGAGAGGAGATTGAGCGCGGGACTGGAAGGCTGCCTGTCAGCAGCAGGACCCGTCTGCAGCGCCCGGCTCCATCCTGTCTGGGGATCGCAAACGAGCTGAGCTTGGAGCTGTAACCCAGCCAGGACCAAGGGCCTCTTACTGCTCCACGTGATTTCTTCCCCTGCAGAGCTGGAGCTCAGGTGAGATCCAGGGAATATTCAGCACAAAGTGCAGACACCGGTTAATCTAAGCACCTGAGAGCTTTGTGGCCAGCGAGCGTTAGCTTTCTGGATCCCTTTCTTGGACTTATGCCCTGAACTCGCTCTAAACCCCATTTTAGATGCCAAAGTAGCCTCTCTGGATCTTACCCATAATTCTAAGCTTGGTCTGCTTATCCAAAAGGAAAATAAAATGGCAGCGGTAAAATTGGAAAAGTCAGTTAATGTATGCTTTTAATTTAGTACTTCACATTACAACAATTGCTCCTGAGCATGAGGTTTTGTCAAGTAGTTGATACCACTGAATTCAATACTTTGGGCACTGAGCAAAGGTCAATGTCATTTAACAAGAACATTTTCTTTAACAACCCTGCTCCTACTTAAAATATTCAAATTATATTGTATTGCTTATTAGCACCATGTATGTCATGTCCAGATAAAAAACTGGACTACTCGTGTGATTAATAATTACTCACTTGATAAATTTAAATTTGAACAAGATACAGCTGTTGGGGGTGATGCTGGGACAGATCTAAACTCTTACACACCTGGACTTTCACGTGAAAGCCTGGTTTCAGACCTAAGGTTTGTCAGGATAAGTTACATTCCTTTACTGTGAAGCCACCACCTTTTCCAAGACTTGACTACACAGTCTTTATGCAAACAATATTCTCATCGATTCCTGTGATAGTTGAGCTGACTAAGGACTAGAAAACAGGGTGCTTAAAAGAGCCTGAAAGGCAGAAGATCTGTTGACACAACAGAATCTCACTATTACCTCATTTAAAATGAGCAATAGATGATACAGGGTAAATACCGAGATGTAGAAGGCATAACTTAACAGGGATGATAGGTGCAGAAGAGTAAATCTTTAAAAATCTTATATATTGTTAATGAAGATAATCATTACTCTTTAAAGAAAGACTGAATTAACCTACACTGCATTTCCAAGTAACTAGCTAATGGACACGGGCATTATCTTTTCATATGTCTTTGAAATCCCTATAAACCATGCCTAGTCAAATATTTGACTGATGGGCTTTTACCCCTTTTAATAGCACGTGATGGAGGTCTCGGTAAATAACCTGCCTTCAGATTTGCCTTTCCCAGAAGGGAAAGGGGTACTTTCTTATTCTTTAGGCACCTCTTATTGCTCCTTGCTGTTTCCTGAAAGGCTTTTTGTACTGTGAAAACAATTCACTGGTTGTTACCTTATTTTTGTGCCCCGCAGGGATTTCGGGCGCGTACTCTCCTCAGATAAGCAGGAAGCTCTCCCGCTGCAGTCTGGGGAACTTTGGAAGCCATGCGTGCTTATCTGCAGGCAGAGGTTGGCCCAGCTTGTGTTTAGTTTACAAGTGTAGTAGTATTTGCATAAAAGGAGTTCTTTCAAAGCATGTTATGTGAAAACCTCTCAATTTGAAAACAAACAAACAAAAAACCACTCAGCAATTTTCAGGAAGCAGCAAAGATGTCTCTGAGCTCTCCCCCAGTTGATTTTATCATGGCAGCTTACATCTGAAGAAGAACAAACACATACTTATTTTTGTAAATGTGTTTTCAGAAAGAAAGAAGAGTCCAGAGAACTGGTAAACAGTCCTTCTGACTGATAATGACCATACATGGTGTTTTCCCTTTTTAGCCCTACAGGAAAAACATGGGATTCAGTTCTGCAATTAGAAGGTCATTAATGATTTTTGTGATTTTATGCACGCTGTGCTGACTTTACCTACCTACTGTCTGGCTCTCATCTCTCCCAACTTCTATTAGCACACTCTGCATTCAGAGCTCCTCCTCTCATGTAGCCTGCCATAGTTATCCAGGAAAAGGTAACTGTTGTTGGTCAGGTCTTTCCAAATATAACCAGGAGAGGGAGGGAATCACCCTGTTCTCACAAATGGGCATGCCTTGCAATCCATCTCTTTTGTATACAAAAGGTCGGGATAATACGGACAAAAATCCAATGGAATATGATATAAAGAATAGGAACTGAATTCTATGGGATTTAATGGAAGATAAAATGTAATGGGTTTTTAACATATTGCAGTTCTGAAGCATGAACAGAATTGATATTAAATTTCATAGG
This sequence comes from Aquila chrysaetos chrysaetos, assembly GCF_900496995.4. NCBI lineage: Eukaryota > Metazoa > Chordata > Aves > Accipitriformes > Accipitridae > Aquila > Aquila chrysaetos. The sequence continues at coordinate 28,015,737 of NC_044008.1, forward strand.
ATAGTTCAAAAACTTATAGTAAGGTTCCCACGCCAGGTAGATTCAGCAGGATCTTCCCATTGTAGAAATCTGACTGACGAGCCAAGGTGGAGACCTGGCAAGTTTTGGAAAATGTCGCAAGAGAGGACATCCCCAGACAAGGAGCTATTTAATCCCCCAAGAAGGCAAAAGGACACAGTGAAATGTTGCCACTGTGCCATGTTCTCTGGTGATTTGTATGGAAGGCCAGTGTTTGCAATTCCAGGAAAAAAAGACATTTGGGAATTTCATATTCTGACTACAATGTACTTAATAAACACTAAATACTAGGAAATCATGAAAACAAAGCAAAGCATAGAAATAAAGCCATAGTACAAGTGTGGGTCCTCTACCTGTTCTCAGCACTTGCATAGTTTCTACTGAAGGTGATGGAATTTACTTGTATCCAGACACCCTGAGTTTAATCAAAGGCACCTACATACTGGCTGGGGGAACACCCCCATTTACTGTTTGGAAGCACTGCAAACACAAACAAGGATAAAACTCATTATCATGCAGCACTGCGTCCTTGAACATGTACAGGAAGGCAACAGCAAAGTGGATGCCAATGTTTTCCTTCATCAGAAGGGTTAAACAACAGTTAAGATGAAGTTTTCAATCATCTACTGTGGGCTAAATTGCATCTTCAAACACCCACAACATTTTCCACTGACTTGAATGGATGGTAAACACACTTTTCAGGGTGAAATTTGGATTATGTTTTCTGATGCAGAAGTGCTTAATCACATAGGGAACTCCACATTGGCTCACTGCTTCACTGGAGTCCAATACTGTTTGCATTCTACCTACTCTTTAAAGCATTATTAATACTGTGATTGTATTTATTTTTTTAACTGCAGCTTTGGGCATTTGGAAGAATAATATCAAATACGGAGTATTAACAAGAAACGTTTTTCCCCAGGAAAAATATTGGCCTCTAATCCGAAGAGCAAAAGCAATAAACCTAAAGAGTTTAAGCAAAGGTTTTGCAGGACAGTAATATGTAACATTTAAAATTTTTACCCACTTTCTAGAAGTAGACAGGAAAACTGAATATAACTCCAGTAATTCATTTAACATTTTCAATAACATTAGGAAAGAGGAATTAATCAACTTTTGACATGAATTCAGCTACCAACACCTTCCATTGTCCTCAGCAAAGCTGCCTCTCTCTGCTTTATCCTGCTTTCTCAGACCCAACTAATAGAATCTGGTATTTTGGGATGAGAAGACACATGTCGTGAAGATGCATAAAAATGATATCATAATACCCATAACAGATACGGGGATATATAATAACAGATAAAAGGATATACAATTCCCATAGCAGAAATCCTAATACAATTTTGGCTGTATAACAGTCTTAAATATAGAGAGAAATCCAAGCCTCAGTTACCCCAGCACATATCTGAAGACAGATGAAGCTTGTGAAGTTATTTCAGTTTTACAGAGCAAAACACATTCTTCTGTAGTCATGCATTTGGGACAACCCACAGATTTGGGAATTTTCTCAAAGGCTGGGGCTACTCAGAAACCTGCTACCTTTATCTTCGTAGGATCACCCATGGTGGGGGCATGAGGACGGGAGAAGCAAACCCCAATGTCTTAATAAGTATCTCTAATGGTCCTGAAATTTTGGTGATTTAGTTTGGGCCGACCAATGCAAAAAGCATTCTTATTCACAATAAAGATAAAAGCAAAACAGTAATAAAAAAAGTACGTCTCTAGACACTCACGTGGCACAATAGACCTCTACCAAGCTTAAAACCATGCTAGCTAGAACAGTTTCAATATGGAAAAAGCGAAGTAAACGAAAGGTGAGGTTCAGCATCCAGCTCAAACTAGAAAATAAACAAAGAAACATCTCCTAAAATAAGGGGAAAATAAGTAAGTTTGGAATTCTAACTGTAGATGGTTTTCATCTGCTCATTAGACATGCTCAGAAAGGATTTCTGTTTCCACAAAATTTAGACAAAAATAAATAGTTCCTGCAGGAATTATCAATTTGTACAAATATTAATGAGAAAAAATTCATGTGGAAAAAGATACCTCAATCTTCTATTAAAGTTGAAGGAGAGGAAATCCATTTTGCAAATACCGTGCAAACGCACACAAAGGCAGAGCTAAACCCAGCGTCCATGACGGGTCAGTGGCAAAACTCCCAGGGACAACCACGAGGCCACAGTCTTGCTCACGGTTCCTACCAGCACAACCAGAAAGGGGGGTATAAAAAGCAAGTTGCTTAAGACCCACGTGTGTTGTGGGTTTGAGCCATCGTGGCGGGTGATAGAGGGACTGGAATGCAGCTGAGGGCAATCTTCTGCCAGATGTGGGCAGAGGCAGCAGCCGGCACAGCTGGAGCTGGGCACGGACATCCCGCACCGGGGCCATGTGGCTCTCAGCCCTAACAAACGCTCGGCGTAATCAGTCCATTAGTCCGGGTTTCTCCCAGTCCCAGACAGTTGTTTAAAATGAGCATCATTTGAAGCAAACCAGAAACCTTAACACTGTATTCAAGAAATAGCTGTAACTTCACTGCCTAAATTCAGGGTGGTCCAGCCTCGTTACTGTTATAGGCAAAATGCCTTTTTGGGTCTCGTAACACCAACTCTCCCCTCTGAAGGGGGTTCAGCTGCGGCGCACAGAGGCGCGCTGCAAGGTCACAAACCTAGGCACCCCAGATACCAAGAGGCAGGAGTATTGTATCTGCTTTATTTTTTGGTCATCTGCCCATATCTACACAGCTGAAAGCCCTTCAGGTACTGCCTGCAATCCTCCTGCAGCTGGGCTCTCACCTGGAGGCCACTTGTTGGGCTACTCTTCACTCCATAAAGAGAAACAGAAGATTTTAGGGGACTCTCTTCAGTCACAACCAAAGCTGTGATTCTAGCCATTTTATAAAATAAATCATACATTTGGCAAATTTCATATCCTTATGCTGAAAGAACATCTGCCTGAAGCCAAAAACTTCTTGTGTGGGAAGTGAGCAACTTACATTTATAAAATTGTCAATAAAAGTTAATTACTTATTGCCTAAATCTAGCCGTCTTTATAACTGTGCCGCCTCAATTAACTCAGTCTGCTTGTAGAAGTGTAACTGAGAGGCCCCTATGCTTCATCATCAACTCCAGAGCCATGCTATTTTGAAAATAAAAGACCTGTATCCTGTCCAAAAAATAAACTCTGGAGGTGACTTGCCATGTTGCCATTTTGGATTACAAAAAAAAATACTCAGCCAACACACAGGGGAAGGCTTAATTCCAGCAAACACACACATAAACAGGAAATCTCTCTCCAGTCAGAAGGTATTTTTCCTTCGTACAATGGGGTTCAAAGATGTGTCATCATATAGTTTAAAACAATTGCTAAGGAACCTTACCATTTCCAATAGTTTAGGAATAGAGTCGGCTTCCACAGTCGAAAGCCTGTCCGAACTTGCATGGGAAGCACACAAACACTAACAAATATATGCTGGCTTAGGCCAGCGCAGAGTTTTTAATCAATAAGCATGTCGAGCTGGGGGACGGGGAGGGGAGGGAATCAATTTTCAGAAGGCAAATGGTAACAACTGTAGATTTAATCAAATTGCAGCTGCAATCCCTTACTATTCTCAATATTTTTGAAAGAAAGTAGCTCCATGGCAAAGAATGAATTTCAATAAATGTCACATATTTAGTTATATTGTTGATTTTTTAAATTTATCATGCTAGGTCACTGATCCTTCGCAGAAATGATACCCATACACGTCAAAAAGATTCTGATACTGTTTAGTTGGATAAACGTCAAAATGAAGGAGCTACGGTAGAGGAAAGCAACTTACATAGAAATTGTTATTTCTCTGCGTCTACAGGAAAAAAGATACGCCAATGTGACCCTTCAAAGAGAGGTTAAAGCTGCAACGTACACAACAAAATGGATAGCTATCAAATACCATGGCGATGGCTGTGGTGTGAACACTTGAGCAAAATGAAAATCTTCTGAAAGCATTCGGCAATTTTCCTTTCGCATGCATTTGCAACCAAATTTATCATGAATCAAACGAGATCCCTTCCGCTGCCTTCCATACAAAAGGACAATTGCACGTTCATTTTCTTGGGATAAGTGGAAGAGACTATCACAGAGCCGTAGGATGTGCAAAAAAAGGGATCTGTTTAGGTATTCTGAGCTTATTAAACTCCTCAGCATTACAGAAACTCCTCTGTTATTGACACCTGCTTGAAAAATGAAATGCTCCGAGGCATTCCCTGCCCTGGAGACTGGTGTGCCAGGGGAGAGGCGGAGGAGAGGGGTTTCAGGGCACCCACCACCTCCCCGTTTGCACCACATGCCCTCTGCGCCTGGGTTATGGACACAGCCTCTCCCTAAAATATGAGGGTTATAAAACCCTTAAAATTTGAGGGTTATAAGCCCCTCAAATTCTTTATCTCCACTTCTGTTTTCCACTCTGATATTTGCTGTACTCAATCGCAACTAATTCAAGGAAGGTCCATCTGAGCCAAGGGGACTCCGGTCACCATCCAGCCACATCAAGTGACTGAAAAAGACCACAGCATGACTAAAAAGTCCCAGAACAGATGAAAAAAAAAAAAAAAAACAACAAACAAACCACCTCAATCTACTTGGTAACACTGTTTCCTTCAAAGGAGTTATATCCTAGACCAATTTGGTCTGATAACTTTACCTCTCCTTTATTCTTCTAACGTTTAAAATTGGAGGAAAAAAATACTTTATCTTCTTGTAGAACATCATAGTTTTCCTGAAGGCAAATAGCTTGGCAATTTGCTAGATTTGTTAATGCTAGAGGAAACAAGTTAGCACACATACCGTGTGTTTGAATGCCTTTGGAAATTAGATTGAAACACTGATTTGATTTCCTAAAAGGTATCTTAAACAAGGCAAGGTTAGAGATTTGGAGAGTAATGAGAATTTGTGTGACTTCAAACAGCTCTACATAAAACAGACCTGATATTCCGGGGGGAAAAAGGTCACCTAATTATTCGTTTCCTGAAGGCCCTGTCTATACTACATTTCCCCTGGGTAAGGAAACTGATTTAAAAATGGCTTCTGCTAACGTGCTTGCATCAGTTGCTATGTACGAGATATAGATTTGTTAAAACCATTGCCAAGAAAAACACAGCATTTTTACACGGAGAGAACAACAGAAACCTTCCTGGCTTGGCTGTAGCAAAGAGGTGCCATCCACAGAATCCTCCGCGGTCCTGCCTCCTCGGTGACGGCATGCTGCTCGGGACCACGTGGCGTGACCATCGGCAGCGAGTTGCATGGGTTTAATTGCCAGCTACAACCTTTGCATGGGCGGCAAAATCACAGGCTGTGGCCACGGCGGACAAGATGCACAGGTCGATGGCTCGGCTGAAGGTAACAGCCTAATGAAACATGAAATTGTGCCACTGAGTCGAAGGCCAGCCAGCGAGGCAGCAACGGAGAGGTGGGAAGCCTGGACACAAGGGTGTCACAGGAACCAGCCACGAAGGCGTGGTTGCCACCCAAAATCTTAGGAAGGTTCATTTGAAGTATCACACATTGCACCCTGTTCCTTCTCTATTGTACCAAACAGAACCTGTAACTCCCTTCTGGGTTTCATGTTTCTGTAGCATTCCAGAGAAAGCTATTCAGCTACTCTATGGCTTTCTCATTCAAGAAATGATGTGTGTTTCTGTAGTGCCGAGAGAGCCCAAGCAGGATTTCCCTTACACTAGATATTCCACAAGCACACGTGGAGATGCAGAACCTCTCCTTGCTTCCTGCCTGAAGCGAATAAAGTCTAGACACACCACCACCACAAAGCAATCGTGGTACAAAGCAGATCCCCCAGAGGTCTGGGACTCCCGCTGCTGCAGCTCTGGCTCTCTGGCTACCCCTGTGCAGCATATTGCCGGCATCAGGTTCCCTTTGCGGCCGTGAAGGCAAGGCTGCTGCTCTTGCACTGCAGCCGGCTGTGCCAGTTAGTCTCTGGAGTCCTGGAAGCCAGATATGGGAGGCAGCAAGCTTTGAATTTCTCTGAGTTGAAAAATACCGAGCAGCCGCTTGCAGATCATAGAAGAATGAGAGTAGGCGGGTTGGTCCCTTCAGTTGCATCGGACCAGCAGGAGGAGGTTGCAGGTCGTCAGCTAAGGCACCAGAAAACTATAAATGCAGGAAAATCGGGATGGGAAAGGCAGTCCTGGGAGGACAACATTTGCCACTCAGTTTTGCATTCATGAGCTGTTCATTGAACCTCTGCTAGGTTTTGGCTTTCTGGCTGACTTGCCCTGACTCAGTGTGCTCCATCCATCTACAGGGAGCTGCACTGCCATCTCCCCTGAGCAAATGACACCTCCACAAACCACTCTCCAGCCACAACATGTGCAATTTAGTTTAGCAGTAAAGAACTACTATGCAGTGGTTATCCACTAGAGGAAAAAAAAAAGGGACAAAAAAGCCCTATAGGATAATAAAGACAATTCATTCCCTCCCCACCAAAGAGGCAAAGCAGCTGACTCTCTTTTCTGTAAATAGAGATGAATGTTTTACAAAACATTCCTTTTTCCAAATGATTCAGTTTGTATTAGAAGACGGTCAGAAACAGAATCATACAGTGCTGAAGAAGGATTAGAGCACACAAAGAACAAGCGATACAGTCATTCTCTAACTTACTTTGTTTTCAACATGCAGCTCCTGCCAAAGGCTAGCTTTTTGCTCTCGCAGTGTATGATCTGTAAACATTTAACCAGCTCTTAGAGAAACATGTGAGACACTTTATCTTGCCTGATTATGTATCCAAATCCCTCAGATCTCAAAAAAAAAAAAAAAAAAAGAAAAAAAAAGACACCATCCTCCTTTTGCTGGTGGACAATGCAAAACACCTGTAGGAGGAAAGCAAATGAACCACCACACATGGCATAGGTTCTTTGGGAAGAGCGTGCATTGCAGCTTGAATAACCTCCCACAGGTTACAAACGCACGGTTTGTTAAACATCGCCGTTACTTGATTATTAATCCCTATTTTAAGACGTATGTGCGAAACTTCCAATTTCTAAGGAGCGCATTTAGCATTTATAAAGCCAAAGACCACCTAATTCAATGCCGGCATGGAAACAGCGATGGAATGCCATTACACGGTGCGAATTATTTACCATTTGAAGCAAACCCCGCTTTTCAAAAATGGGGAGAGAAAAGCCCAAACCGCAATACGAGCGCAAGGCAGACGGTGAACGCCGCACGACCATCAAGTACGAATCCCCAACTTGGGGAATCCTACCGGCTCGCCCCGAGAGCTCCAGCCTGACGGAAGGCGGCCGGCCCGGCCCCCGCGAACCCCCCACCTCCGAGCCACCGCTTCTTTCCCGGTCGGAACTTCCCCGTCGCTCTTGCGGACAGCCCCGCCGCAAAGCAACCGCGGGGGCCGCCGCCGCCGCCGCCAGCCCCGCTGCGCGCTCCCGCCGCGCCCGCGGAGCGGCGAGCGGGTAGCGGGGAGCTCCCCGGGAACCGCTGCCCGCCCTGCCCTGCCCTGCCCGCGGCAGCGACTTCGCGGCCGTCCGCCGGTCCGGGCGCCCTGCGGAGCCCGGCCGGGCAGGGGCGAGCCGGTGCCGGTGGCTCACCTGCCCCCGCGGCGCCCGCCCGGCGCGGAGGCTGCCTGCCCCGGGGAGGGAGCGAAGGAGGGAAGGAGGGCGGGCAGCGGCGGCCCCGCGAAGTTCCCGGGCGGGGCGCGGCACGGCACGGCACGGCTCAGCACCCGGGCCGCTCCCCGTCCTTCCCCCGCTCCCGCCTCGTCCCGCTCCCCGCGTCCGTCCCCCCCCCCCGCCCCGGCTCGCCCCCTCCTCCCCGCCGTTGCCGGTCCTTACCGGAGCGGAGCGGGCTGCGCGCCGGCACCGCCGCCGGAGGGGCGAGCGCTGCACCCCGGCGGGCTAGCTCCGCCGTGCTCGCCCAGGCACCCGGCACAGCCCGGCCCAGCCCGGGCGGGGCGGAGCGGGGCGGAGCGGGGGCGCAGCCCGCCGCACCTCCGCGACCCCGCGGCGCGCTGCCCGCTCCCTCCCGCCCCGCCGGCGACAGCCTCCCCGGCCCCCCGCTGCCCGTCCCTACCTGGGGGCGGCGGGGGCTGCGGGCCCCGGCGGGCGGGGGCTTCTCTCCCTCCCTCCCGCCCGGCACCTGGGCTGCGGGGCGGCTCTGCGCGCCCTTCCCTCCGGCGCCTCCGCCGCGCTGGTGGCGGCTCCCAGCGGTAAATCAGCCGGTCCCCTCGGCTCCCTCCGCCCCTCCGGCGCGGTCCTGACCTGCCGGTGACTCACCACATCGCAGGAGCCCGGGTGCGCGGCGGGGGGAGCCCGCCTCCCCCTCTCCCGGCCAGGCTCCCCCAGCCTGAGGGCAGGAGGGACGGCCGTCGCTCCCCAGACGGGCAGCAGCACCACGAGGGGACCCTTGGCGGCCCTCATCCCGCACCCGGCGCTTTTCAGGCCGAGCGGGTGCGGGCACGGCCTCCCGCGGCGCTGGGCACCGCCGGCTGCCTGGGCCGGAGCGGTGCGAAGGCTTTGCCCGGGGAGGAGGGGGCTTGGGCACCCCCGGGCTTGTCCCCGGACCCCGCAGGCTGTGCGGGAGCCAACGCGTTCAGCCCGCGTCGCCCCTGTCGGGGTGTCGGTGCGGGCTGCGCTCCGAGTATCCGTCCACGTGTAATCGGGAGCAAACAACCTCACTTCGTCTAGACCGTCGAATAAGGTGCTTCCGACAGGGTACTAAACGGCACGGGTCGGGGTCTGTCCCCCGCAAGGTTTGCAAGGCAGACGGCGGTTTCGTCTTGCGGAGGCGCTGGGAAACCGAGGCACCGAGCCATGCCATGTGCACTTGCCGGGCTGCTGGGGGACTGCAAGTCTCGGCACCGGGGCCTGCACCAGAGGACCCATCTTTTTTGTGGTAATGAGTTTCAGCAGCTACTGATTTAAACCAGATTTTAAGTGAAAGGCTCCATATTCCAATACAAGTTATTGGAGACATCTATTTTCCCTTTGCATGCTTCCTTTTTTGGCCCCAACTCTGCTCCCCTTAATCATGCTGTTTAAACCGATGAATGTTTTGCATGAGTAAAGTACGAGGAACTGTAAGAAACATTGCCCAGTTTCATGATTAACCATGGGAAAAATGTCAGACCTTACATCAAAACAATTTGGGAGGAAAATTAAATAAAGTATTGTATGTATTTGGTTTAGGCCTGGGGTGTCACCGGGATGCGTATCTAGACAAAGCTGTACATCAGAACAAAATGCTTTTAAAAAGCAGTTAGCCAGCCTCCCGCTAATCTGCATCAGCAGCACTTTCACAATTTGTTTATCTGTCTCCTCTTTCCTACGGGCTTTTTGGCACTAGTGATGAAGACATCCAACCTAGCTATAAGCCAATTCTCTGCAAAAACAAATGTGTGATCGAGGCCGCGTGTAACCTTTTATGTGTTTAACTACTTGCGAAATTCAACAACAGGTAGCAAGAAAGGCAGCCCATTTCAATAAGAAAGATGTAGCAAGGCTACAGGTGAGGTTATACTTATTGCCACCTCATTTCATGTATGTTAGCAACACACTAAAAATTACAGCAAGTGAGAGTAAAACCAGTCCCTTCTCCTGCTCCCTGAAAGATAAAATTGCTAAAAACTGACCAGTGATACAGATGTTCCGACTGATCCCATCTCATTTCTTTGAAGTCCCTGGAAATCTGTCCATTTACTTCAATGACCTTTACTTCAATTAATACTCGGCAGTAGTTAGAAAAGGAAGACTGAGAAGCAGCACACACAGTGCCAGCCCCCAGAGGGAAAAGCGTGGTTACGGCTAGGTTGTACTACTCACTGGGTTTCAGTTAGTGATCAGTTAATCAGTGTGTATCCATACAGTTACACCAGATTTAGAAGAATCTTCCCTATTAGTTTTGAAAGAAAGTGATAAAGAAAAAGATTTCAGTCTGGTGTTCATCCTCTTAAGGACAGCCCCGCATGCTATCTGTTCTCAGTCTGCTCCTCAGTTCCCCGTGCACCTGACCGGGCTGAACAGCCAGCGCCCGAGCTGTTATCAGTGGGACAGCCTGTGCTATTCTAAAGCTAACAAAAGGATTGTCACTAACATAAAAAGGAGAAACAGATGTTTCCTTTCCATTTTGACCATGCTGATGCCATGTTATTTTAGGTTAGCTGTATGAGACAACTACGCTGCAGTGCGGCTTTGATAATCCTCAGATACTCCCTTCGCTGTGCTTACAATGATGTGTGTGCACCATGAACAGCTTCTCAGAGCCTTGAAGCACCTTTAAGGTGCAGGAACTGGTGAAAAATGATGATCTTCTTATTTATCATCCTGTTTTTCTTGCAACTTTTCCTCGCTTCTCTCTCCCGTCCAAAAGGAGCTGGGGCTCAGCACTCTGTTAAGGCATCTGGCATAAGTAAGACGGTGTGGCACATTTTAGAAAGCTGACGGCACTGGAAAAATACAATTCGAAAGTGTAAAGGAAAGTCTGTCGGGGTGATCTATTCAGCGAGAGAACTGGAACGCACCGGGGAGAGTATTGGCGCGTGCTTCCCAGCCCTGACGTGTTTCGAGATAGGGACCTGATGAGCAAACACTATCACTTGTCCAAGGATACAAACATACAGTTAGAAAAATGAATTGCAAGGCTATGTTTAAGTTAAACTTTCAAACCTACAGATGAGGAAAGAAAACACAGGATGATTTATATTTCTGTGCATTGGCAGTAGCCCATCCCCAATACACTCAGGGGCCCAGTTCAGTCCTACGGGTTTGATTGTGACTTGCGTTCAGAACCTAAGAAATGATTTATCATAACTACAGGTAGCAAAATGGAGTCTAAAGACCAGATTCACCTAGGTACCCAACTTCTACTTAATTTCAGTAAGGAGAAGATATTTAAATATCTCTGTAAATTTGGCTCTAACCACCGTTTTTAGACCTGCAGCATCAAACATGGGTCTACTATGCATTTCTGCAAGACCGCACTACACTATATGGCACACAGCTATATGGTACCATCAGTGGATTTGCTTTTTGTCCTCTGCTGCAGTCATTCACACCTTTGGGAGCAGATATAAAATGCAAATGTCATTGTGACACTCCAGAGACGTCTGACTTAGTGGGGCTTACTCATGAGTAAATGACTTCACAAGGAGCAAGACAGTGGAAAGGAATTAATTTAATGCTTAAGAACACACGAGAAAGATCTCTAGACCTGAGCTTAGTCGTGGTGGGTGTCAGGTACCCTCCTGCCGCAGTACCCTGCAACGTGGACTGACAGTAGCTCGGTCTGAGTCTCCCTGGAGGGTGATACACAAAAAAAGAGCCTTAGATGACTACACCCAACCCAACTGCCTTACAGACCAGTGATCCAAAGGTAAAACATCAGCGCACCAGCCTGCTGGGCTAATGTGTAACTGTAATTCCCGTAGACCCTTGTTTACTGGAAAGCAGCCTGGCTGCAAATGCCGGGGGCAGCTCAGGGAAGGGACTGTGCCTGAGGCACATTTCCCTGTGACTACTTTGTCCCTTCAAGTGACTCTGACATAAGCTGTCTTTCACTGCCTTTCTTGGGCTCAAAAAGCACATAGTGGGCAGGGACAGACGGTGTTGACTGGGGGATTGGGTTCTGGAGAATGCATGCCCGTGACGGTTGTTCTGCCTCTCTGGAAACCAGGCTAAATACCACAATTGCTACTTAGAACTGTAGGCTCCAAAGATTTGATCATCACTGCACTTTATGGCTATTTATTAATTATCTAGGCATTTATTAACTAAGCCCATAGATCCTGCAAGCGAAATAAGTACTTTCTTATTTGTTTGTAAGAGGGTCAACAACGGCACCAGCAGAAATTTCAGTCTGTGGCTGAAGGTTGCAAAAGTCCTTTGCAAAGCCAGAAATAGAAGTCCACAGTTAGAAATCCTAACCTCTAACCACTGAGCTACCCTGTGCAGTTCTCCATTTGTATGGAAACACAGATCGTAACCAAAGGTGTTTCCACTCATTGCACTGTGGATCACAGGTGATTTCTTTTCTCTATTTATTGACTGAGCAAAGGGAAATCCTTTGTTTAACTTGATGGGGTTTTTCTCCTTATTTGTCTTTCTGGTTGTAAATGAACGTGACAACTGAGTGATTCCAAAATCTGAAGGGTCCAGACAGCAACTAACTGGATTACTTGAGAACGGAGGAAAATATGGATGGGGTTAGTGCATCTGAAGTCTGGATTGCCATGGGTCTGTGTCCCTGTTGTGCCAGCCCCAGAACCTCAGTGACCACGTGGGAAGCTGGTACCTGGCATGGTACAGGAATCCAGCAAAAATTAATCACTCCAAAGAACAAAGATTAGTTTACAGACAGATCAGCTCTTCAAATCCGTCTGCTATGCAGTAACATGAGTGCTAGTGCCTGCAAAAGGACGAGGTCAGAGACCGAGGAGGAGGGTGGGCTCGCAGCAGCTGAGATTTACGTTAATTTAAACTGAGGAGGCACCTCACCCTCCGGAAAGCAGCAGGGGAACCGGGAGGAGATGGTGTGGATTGCAGCGCTGCTCCCCGCCGTAGCCCTTGCCTCCCTTCCTAGTGGTGTTGAAATATGTTAGATCCCCGAATGAGTACCTCTGAACGTACAAAACCAAGAAATCATTTCAGGGGTGGAAAGCTGAATGGTCTCTGTGATTCTCGGCTCGCATCCCCGAGGTGGATACAAGCACGGTAGCCCTCGGTGCATTCACTGAGCTCACACAACAGAAGCAAAGGCTTCCCAGCACACGCTGTAGAGAACTTTTCTAGCCCAGCTCGTCGTGAACTGCTTCAGGCAAAGCTCAGTGGCAAAACCCAAACCTAATATTATATACTTGCCACTTTGGCACAGTAGATTTGTTTGTATAACTGGAAACGAACCTGAGGGTATTCGAAAGTCAGATATTTACAAAGTGAGGAATTTGCTGTGTATTATATAACTATGTTCACTGGTATTGCACATTTAGTTGTCTTAAAACGGTCTGATAAGTGTACCTGTTTCTTGACATTCTTTTCAGTACATTTTAAATATACACGTGCGCACACACACACACACACCTTATTTTGACTGCAAACCCGCTGCATTTGTCTTGTAGCAAAATCACTCTGTTTATGATATTTCCAGGATTATTTTCAGACCAACTGCTAGAAAGTTTCCAGAAGTCTCTTTTCAGTCTGATCCCTGTGACTCAGGTGCAGCCTTTTTTTTCCCTTCAGTTTGCTGTTTGTGTTTACAAAGGTCATAGCAGCCAGATCGTTGGAAACAGAAAATCTGCCTATTTAAAAGCACAGGGACAAATCCTGCCTCCAGCTATGTGTGCACCTGGTGAGCAGGGGAAGGGTGTGACTGTACTAACATACGTGTGAGCACACGTGAACAAACACAGTCCTGGTTCAGCCTGCTTTTGAAGGACATAAGCTTCACTAGAGATAATCAGATGCCTAAAGTTAAGCACATACCTAAGTTTGGTGATGAGGAGCGCCACGGGCGTTTGCAGCCTGGTTTCTGTGGTTGTGCTCATCATTGTAGGTCACGAGGCAGCTCCGCAGTGTGCCATTTGCACAAGTATTGCTGTTGGTGAGCTCCTGCAGGTTGGAAGAGAACCGTCACCTTCAGATTTCTCCTTTGTCTGAAAGCATCTCAGAATGCTACTGCCTAAGGTAATGCTGCTGTAAGCGCTATCTCAGAGGAGTGAAACTGAGACATTTGAGGAAAAAAAAAATCCCTTTATTTTCTGCTTACTTACTTCTTGCATTTATAGCACTTTGCCTGTTATCAGATTAACTCAAAGATTTTTCCTCAATAATTTTTTCAACACGTGAGAGAGAGGAAAGCACTTTAAAAACAGAAATTATCATTGTAAAATTTCATAAAATGCCAGGGAGTAATGCCAGCTCTCTGTAACTACCAAAGTGGAGGTCTTTGGCAAAACCTCAGACTGATGTAGCTTACAGTGGGAATTTGCCTGGCATGCTTAGTTTTGGAGAACTGTGTCTAGGTTTCATCATCATCTTTTCACCACCTCTAGGGGCTTATACACAGAATTGGTTGTTGGTTTGGAAAACCTGTTCCATTAGGCACATATGAGTGTATCAAATTTGTCTTCTGCGTGGCCATGAAAAAGAAGAAGAACACAGTTCTAAAAACTCGTCGTGGCTTTTTACTTAGTCTCATTAAATATGAGCTATTTCCCAGATGTGGTTTAGAATGTGTTGCATTTTATGTACAATACCTATGCTGATACATTTTTAAAAATAAAGAAATGTATTCTGTGACCAAGCCAGTTTATTGTAAGTCAGACCTGGATTTGGTTCATTATCATTAAAGAATCTGCATTTTAAGTTCACTTTAGAATAACATTGTTGATTCTGTAATGATGTAAGTATATGGTATTTGCCAAAAGCTGTATTTCATAAGGCTGATTTAAGATACAGCCCAACTCGTAAGAATCTTGATAGGAGATTATTCCTTTCAATAACTTTCATAATTTAATTAGACACATGTGCTGATTATGAATCTAATACTATGGAGAATGAAGTCAACGTTAAAATCCCATTATTTTAAATTAGGCAGGAGCACACCCATACTGTGTAGCCAGGAAATATTTATGCCCTTAACAATACATCTATACTGATAGCAATATGTTTCTTCAACAAAAAAAAAAAGTAAAAATCAGAGTGTCCTTGTACTATTATTAAAATTTTACCATTTATTTTCCTTTGGGAGCTAGTAACACTGCTGCATAACACCCAGAGAGAAAGCACGTTTAACATACCAGCAAGGACTCAGGTGAGTTTAACGTTTAACTTTGGGAACATTTTCAAATCAAATGAAACAAGGAGTTTCTAGGTAATACTGAGCCAAACCAAAAGTGATTACTTCAGCACTGACATTTTATGTTTCTCTTTCTATCTGCTGAGAGTTTTTTAACAAAGGCAAAATTCAAAGTTAAAATGTGGGTTTTGTAAGAACACCTTCCTGATTTCGGTCACTTTCATAGATTTAATTTTATCTCTAAGAAGGAACAAAAGCACCCCACCAAGAACTGGGCAGCAGGGAAGAGGGGACCAGTAGGACAAAACCCATCCAGCTCAGGAGATTTAGCCATATAATGAGTACATCAGAAGTGAGGAACTGGAAGGTGATGCTTTTTTCCAAATTAAATTGCGGTACTCGCCCTGCCTATCTACCTGCCCAGCCAGCTGCAGAGGGCCAGGGAAGGCTCAGGCATCGTGTGCTGCTCTTCACCCGGCTCGGTGGTAGCTGTGCCTCTGCGCCAGTCCCTCATAGATATGGTGACTGTGTCTGCCCTCGGTTTGGCAGGGGTGTTTTTAATAGCATGCTCATTATACAGAAATATTTTCATTTGACAGACAATTTAAATGATCCTATAACAGCTGCAATTACCATCAGGACAAATCCAGCTCTGATTGACTCCCACATTAGCTCCCAAAGTTTGACTCCCAACTAAGAGACAAGAAGGATTTTACCCTTTCTTTCTTCTTTCTTACATGCGCTCTTCCCCCTTATAGCTGTCTCCCATGCTAACATACTGAAGAACATCTCAAACTTCTGCTGTCTTAATCCTCCCCAAAAATCACTGCTGAGAAGTGCTATTAGCTTCATTTTACTGACAAGGGACTGAGGAACAGAGAAAACCACTGTCTTGTCTAAGGTAAGACAGGAAGGAAACTTCTAGAGGAGCAGAGGGAGGAAAGTAGGTCTAATATAGAATTATCTTTCTGAAGGTCCAAAAATCCTAAAGGAAACATTTTTTTTTGATGCCAAATAATTTTTTTTTACTCAAATAGGTCAGGGAGGTAAGCCACATGTGAAAATGAAATTAAAAAGACAGCTTTGAAATTGGGACCTTGAGTTGTGAAGCTAATTCTGAATATTTTTGCCAATGTTGTGTTGTTAATCTATACATTTGTAACTTATTTGCTCAGCCGGCTGCTCACATGACTGCTTGTTTGTGAAATCCAGGGATTTTTGTCTGCAACCATTTCTTGAGAAACAGGGAAGAAATCAGAGTTATTTGGATCATCTGCCTTGAGCATCCTGGTCACCAGATGAGGGAAGTCACCTCGGTCACCCTGGTCAAGTCAGCTTGTGAGGTCAGCTGGCCACTTTGAAGCATCCAGGTCACTTCAGCCTGTCCTCTCAGTCCCCTGAGAAATAAAGGATCAGTTCTGCGAAACTCAGAACTTATACTGAAGGCAATGCAGGAAGATTGGCCATTCATTGGGGGTTTTCAATTTCCTCTGAATGTGCAAGCCTAGACAGATCTTTTACACCTTAAAGTAGTTTTTAATGCTTTTCTCAGAGCTGAAATGTATTGCAAACATTTTGCTGGTATGTGTTAGTGGTCTTTAATGACAATAATGATGTAATAACTGTTAACATTATCTTAGAAGGCTGCGATGTGTCTCATTGCACACATCCTATTGGCATTAATCAGGGAAGAGGCCTAATCTCAACCCAAACATGTCAGGGAGTGGCTGGGGTGGAGGTGTGGCTGGAGATAAAAAGGAAAGGCTGCTCCTTTCTAGGAAGGAAAGGAAGGTCTCCAGCCCCATCACCCCGCTGTGGGGTGGCCTCTGCGTTAGGGGTGGGTTCGCCTCTGCTCCCAGCCTCTTGCCTCATCTGGGCAAGACCCAGCTCATTTCATGTGCCTTTTGAGGTGCCCAAGGTAGGGATCTTGTCAGTCTGGTCTCCTTTTGTAGTAAACAGCAGCACAGATGAAAACATCTGAGAATGTAATTCAGTGCATCTAAAATACAAATCGATTTATTTTTCTTCATCTACTGCATTCAGGATGCAGGACATCTAATGCTTCCTATCTGGGTCTCAGTTACAGACGGGGAGTCAGACAAGAAGAGCCCAGCTTTTTGCCTGGGGTGCTATGGGGGAAGCACCTAGGCAAATGCAAGCGGTGGAAGTTTCAAAAGCAATTAATTTAGATCAAGTCTCAATGGAAATATTCCTGCTAAGTTTTGTTATCTCCAGTGCTGTCCAAGAGATTTTGAAGCAGGTCATTTTGGCTTTGAGGGAGAAAGCAGACAAAAGCTACAGATAAAAACATAAAAGCCCAACACTGACACAGCTCCTGAATTTCTCCTAAATTTCTTGGCTCAAGACTGCTGATGTTTTTTCTCATTATGAAAGGTAACATTAGACCTCACTGTAGAGTTCTGTCTCTTTTTTTTAAGATTAAAGATGCAGCAAAGGATACAGGGATAATTTCACTAGTTGTGATAATCAGTAGTTTCATTAAAGGTATGGCTAATGAGATACCCTTGGACTACCGGTCTACTTCTGCCACAGTAGTTTTGGAGATAGCTCTTAAATGGACACCAAGAGATGGCAGAGATTTTGGCTCATGGACCACCTTGTTTCTCTTCTGCTGTTCATATCCTGGCAGTTCCAATAGTCTGATCAACATTTACGTTACATGGAGCAGGTTGCCATTTTTTAAATTTGAAAGTTTCCAGTAAGGGATTTCCTAATCAAACCTTGACGTTTTTTCACCAGCTTGAGTGGAAACCTCACATGCCTCTTTCCTGGAAGGGAAGCATCCTCCGTGCCTTTCCCAGGGATTCAGAGCTGGTTCTGCCTGTCCTGATACTCCTGCCCGGTCTTAGAGCTGAGCACCTACGGGTGGGTTTGAAAGGCCGGAGAGACCTCGCTCGGTCAGAACCCGTGATTTAGAGGCAGGCCAGGCGCGAGCATCTGGACGTAGGTCTGAGGTGGCGGCGTGCCTCGGGCTTGCAGCAGGACACAGGTGATGAAGCTCTGAGGAAGGCCGAAAGCTGTGCCTTAACCGGGTTTGACCGGAGCTGCCGGAGACGGGAGATGTTCACAGAGAAGCTGAAAGACTGACTCGGGCAGAGGGGTGAGGTGTGTCTTGCAGATGCTGAGACTCGTTTTAGACGTCTGCGTGTCTCCTGAGCTGGCTGACGGTATCAACTACACCTCCACGCCGTGTGGCCTGAGCGCCCAGCTCACACGCGGACACCTGCAAGGAGGCACCTCCGGGTGGGTGCCTTCAACACTGGGCTGTCTGGAATGGCAAAAGAGCTGGGACCGTGGCTGAGACGTTACGTGTGGGCGAGATTACCCCAGGAGAGAGACCAGAGAAGGGGATTAAGAGGCAGAGCCATGTGCAGAGCAGAGAAGGAGAGGAGAAGACCACACTGAGGAGCGGCCGGGAGAGAAGGAAGAGGTACAATCTCAGACGTGAGTTTCCGAGAAGAGGACCGTAGCTGCCGCGGAGCCTCACCGGTTGTTTCGGAAGGAGGGGACAGGTCAAGCTGGCTAACTGTGCAGCTTTTGCTCCGAGAGGCGGCTAGGAAATCCCAGCACCGGCTCTGCTGAGAACAACGCCGTTTGTGTGTTCACGGCCCCACTTCCCTGGCGTTTATTGGAGGGCTTGCTAGGATAAGGGAGGAAAGCTCATGCTGGATGTAGAAAAGACTGGAATTGATATACTGTGTTTAAATAAGATTGCATTAATTAATCATCCTCCTGGGAATCCGCCAGATCCCGACGGATGCGGTCTATCCAATCGCATCAATCTTCTCCACGTGACGGCAACTCTGTGCGGGCCACCGGGCTGCGCCGCGGCGCAGAGCCAGCGGCCAGGGCGATGGCCACCACCCCGGCCCTCGGGACGGAGCGGAACAGCCCGCGAGCAGCCTCACGGCCGGTGCGAAGGCAGCGGCAGCCAGGGACTTCAAATGAAACCGCTTGTCGAATTCTGCATGACCTTTTCCTTCAGTGGCAATAGGGGTGTTGTGTTTCCTGGGGAAGACTAGAACAGGACAAGGGTATCTCTCCCTTTAGGTATTCTTAGTAGTTCTGCATCCTTAGTGTTTTTAAAAATATGATGCAGATGTGTTTTCATGAACGTAGGCACATATTTTGTATTCCGCTTTCTAAAGAAGGAGCTTTTTATTGAAGAGATCTGATATAAGCAAACGTAGGCCCAACATTCAGTATTTTTGCTAAATAACAGACTCAAGGCTTTCTAAACAAAACTGAAATAGGGAGAAATTTTTTATTTTACTTTTACTACTGTAAATGAAAGTAGGTTTTGAGGACTGGCCGATTTCAGGGTGGGATGTTCTGATCTCTGTGCAGGGTATGATCAAATCTGAATTCAGCATCCTTCACAAGCCTCCGTAGGCACCCCAGCACTGAACACCCAGGAACATGACAGATGCCTCACAGGAAGCCAGCTCCTCATCTTTACACAACAGTTTCTGCCTTTTCTTAGGAAAATAATTTTTCATTGTCAGGTTTTGGAAATGAAGGAGATATCTCAAATACTTCCCCAAATTTTTCAAAACTGAGGTGATAAATATCACAATGACATGCAGATATTTTAAAAGAAAATTAATGTTTCAGGGTGCGATACTAAGAAAACTATGACACTGCCACCTCGTGGATTCTGAGATAATATCTAGATCATCTTTTACCATCATTATTTACAAACTGGCATAAATGTGTGTCGCACTTCATGGCCAAATAATAGCTCATTTCTTACCCACAGAATTTTGAAATATAAAATACATATTTTTGTAAATGTTTAAGCTTCTAATTATATATACGAGCATCTTACTTTGATTTATGAAAACAACTCTGTAAGTTAAGTTCCTAACGCTTCCTTTCTGTCTGAAAGTTAGGAGGCATATTCTCACATAAGTAGTGCCTTAAAAAGCAACAGTAGTCTAAACTTGCCAATTAGTTCCTCTATAGAATCTACAAAAGCTAATGCTGTATTGAGATGGAGTGATTCTTGCAAACTGTGCCTGGGATTTAATTCTTCTAAAATTGTTGAAAGCTGCTAATATAAGGAATAAAAGACTTCTCCATGTGTAATTGTTCATTGTAATATAAACTGAATTTCATAATTCACCTCTGGGGTATGTGCATCCGAGGAATCCTTTCACCTGCGGTCTTCTGGTATATAAACAACGTGGACTGAGAAGTGGTCTATTCTATTGGACCCAATGAATCAAGAAAGAATGAAAAAAGCACCAGAATCTCTTTTTTCCTGAAGGATCTGAACCATTCTGCCAGCACATCACCCGTGACTGCCTAATGAATCAAGGCATGAGAAAAAGAAAAAAACATATTATGGCAACTTCAGTGCTGTCCTTGCTTTTTGAGTTTACCAAGAACAGCACCAGGATGCCCAAATCCCATACGTGTGGGAGCCAATAACTGAAGCAGAGCTTCTTGTAAAACATTGCTGCAGCTTGATGTGCAGCACGACTCTCTTCTGAGACCAAACTATTGGCAGCTGTAATAAACCAGTGATATCAATATTTGTATCAAGACAGCTCTTCCCTTTAGGGGAATGAAAAATAGCACTTCTGCATATTTAAAATCAGCTACGAAGACATTTGTGAAAGAAGAGCTGTGGTGCTATACAAAGACAAAGCTGGAGCTAGGGGAAGGGCCTTAAACCCCTTAAATAAACAATGCCTGAAGACTGCTTTAGTAGAAAAATGGGAAAACAGACACCATCACTGAAATAAACTCCATTATGGTTCATATTTAAGGCTAGACAGTGATTCATACTGTTTCACTAGACTCAGCATGCTGCAAAAGGCACTTGAAATAATTAACACTTAGAATTAAACTACTTAGATTTCACATCATCAAACATTTAACTTTCTGTAATTCCCTCTGCAGCTGTGATTTATTTGCATTTATTATTTTTTCTATTTACCAGTTCTCAGTTGCTTTTTAAGTTGCTCATACTTCCTTCTTCTGTAAGTCTGAACACTGGCTTATTGTTTTGGTTTTAGCTCTTGCATCTTACTCATACTCACACTTCTGCTGGCTAGTTAAAAAAATGCATTGCATCAAATATGGTCCTCAAATTGCTGAAAGGAGTTTTCTGTTTATTTATTTTAATCATTGCTTTTGCCTTACTTGTTATTCATAACATGCTTACTCATTACTGCGGTTTGATTGTTTAATATTGGCAAGAATATCACTAAATATATTTTTCCTATTTCTCTCACAAAAAAATACTCATTTTGTTTTGATAAGGTTTAAGAAAGAACACATGTGAAGAGGAAGTCTCATTATATCCGAAAGCTTCTATCAAGAAATATAGATCAGAGTCCTCAATATGACAAAGTTAGTGAATTTGTGGAGACAAAGACCCGATAGATAACTTGAGAAGAATAGACCTGGGAAATATTAGAAAATTCACCAGCTTTGACAAAATGCACTTTGAAGGTATGGTTTCACTGGGGAACTTCAGAAAGTATTTATAGCCATAGCAATGGAGAGATCCAGGGAGAGGCACTGACTACATAAATATATAAAAATTGCTACTTTGGATCAGGACAAAAGTCAAAAAACCCCACCAAACTTCTGACATTCACCCACAGCATACGTTTGGCGAAGAAGCACAGGAACAAGGCAAATGTACAGGGATGTTTTCCCCAGTTTTCCTGCCCAGTTTCCAGCAGTCTGTGGCTGGAGAACTTCCTGAGCCAGCTGCTGATCCCTCAGGCTTTTGTTTCATTGCTGTTGATGGACATTTCTTTCATCCATTTTTCCTATCACGTTTTGTACTTGTGTATACTTCTGGCCTTCAGCGTCCTCTGCCAATGAGTTCCACTGTTCAGCTAGAATCTGTGTGGAAAAAAACCTGCAGCACTACCTCCTGTATGTTTTAACCCCTCTGCCTTGTCATTTTGTTTGATCTCTTCTCCTGTATTTTTAGAAATACTGAATATTTTTTCCTTACATCTTTTTTTCTCTGTGATACTTTCATTTCTTTGTACCTCTTACATTTCCCCCTCGTTGTCGCTTTTCCAAGCTGGCAAATCCTAATCAATTTAGTCTCTTTTTTGAACATCATCCTTGACACTGTATTCAAAACCTTTCTCTAGTTCCACCATGTTTTAATGTCAGTCCCACAAGCCCATGAAAACAAATCTTTTCCCAACCAATAAACTTTCCTTAATAGTAACATAAAGTTTCAGATTTTGAGAATATACAGGTTTCTTTTGGAGTATGTTTTCATTCAAAGTTATCCCAAGAGTTCATCACTCAAGTCTCAGAAGCCAAATTAATGCAAGCTGGGTGTGAACTGCACACCCACATGTGCACAATTGTTTCTTCATTGTTTTTACAATTTATTGCACGTATCTGGCTGCATAATTTCTAGCCCTTGTGCTTTCTCACTCAATTTAGGGAGAATTTGTTTATCCCTCAAGGGAAATTATGGGAAAGTACTAGCAGACTATCAGCTTTCGACTGAGTTAGTCAGCATCCTCGCTGCAAAATACCAGGTTAAAAAAAAAAGTACAGGTCTAACTGTAGTCTGCAGTGGGATAATTTACTTGCTCTCAAGGTACTTCCAAAGGAGGGTAACATTTTTTGTTTGTGTGTGTAGGTGGACTTTAGGGTTAAAATTTGAATAAGAGCTTTGGTTTATACTGCTGTGTCTTCACAGGCTATTCGGGTGAAGATTTTTACTAACCTTCTGAAAATGCTGCTGTTATTACCCTTCCTGTGGTTGGTATTTGTTGAAATAGTTATAGTGAGAAGCACAGAGCATTCTTGGATTAAACCCTGGAGCAAATACAAAAGGTGCTGGTCAACGCCTCTGAAAGGAGCAGGGGGCTCGGAAGAAACCATGTGCTTGGATCTGCCTCCTGTGGATACCCACCAGTGCCGTTAAGCTGCCATAGGCCCCCTGATTTCGTTGATGAGCTGCTTTTCACAGAGCTCATCACCTCAGAATTCAAAACATAAAGCTCAAGCTCCTGTAATTGCTGAAAATGAGATTCACCGCACCTAATTTTGAGAGTGTGAAAGCCTGGTATGTAATGTAAACTAGTCAAATCATATCCTTAGTCAATGAAAAGAGATGGATCCATCTGGAGAACAACCATGCTGCCTACTTTAGACTTCACTTCTAGCACGCCCTCAGCAGCCCAGACAACACCTGTAGAGCTGACTTCTTAGAAAGCTAGTGTTGATGGTAGGTGATTCCCATCCTGAGAGCCATCGTGGGCTAATACTCAAATGGAAAACAAACTTACTTGCAAAAGGACAAGACTACAGCAAGTGAGAAACCTAAGGGGAAACTTGAAACATAACCTAGCCGGTCACATTATTCTCCTCAAGAGAGCTGGAGTCAGCTCGTAACTGCACTCCTCACTTGAAGTGTAAAGTCTAGGAGCGGAAGGATGGTCGTAACTCAAAGTCTTAAAAAAAGGTACAACCCAGACAGATGTAAATTAAAAAGATAAGTCAGCAATGATTCTTGGAGAGCAGACACCAGACATCGTACGTAGCTGTTTGCAGCTTCAGCTTTTCTTTGACATTTTTCAGAACCGGTACGTGTTTACTTCCCGGCAGGTCCGGGAGCGGACGTGCGGACCTCTGCTCCGGCGTGGCTGGGTGCAGAGGCAGGACGAAGTGAGGTGCTGCTAGCAGCACCCTCGGAAGGCTCCAACCCTTCGCCTCCGTTACCTTCCCCCAGGGGCACACCTTACCTCTCGACGAGCAGGTTTGGTCCAGGGCGCTTGGAGGCTGCGCGGCTGCGCTGCGAGGCAAGGCTTCGCCAGAAATAAAGCAGTCGTCGTGGGGCTAGCTTCTCCTTCAGGCAGTGGCTCTTGTTTCAAGGCTGGCTCCCAGCACTGCAGGACGGAAACACATCGGTTAATGCAACGCTTCACATAAACTGAAGAAACTACCATAATACTTCAGAGAGTGGAAAGATACTATAACAGTCGGTTTGGAGGCAAGATGACACCATAAATTCCAGAAAGAACCTTACAGGGCAAAAATACAGAAAGAAACTAAGAAAATAAATAAAACGCTTAAGGCAAAAGTGAAAGCCAAACAAAACTGTAATAACTGTGAGAATATTTTGAATCTTACAACCATAATTAACTATTTGAAGAGGCACAATGTTTTTGATAAAAGCAGTGAGGGTTTATGTGATTAGACAACCATAAAACTAGTTTGTTGCAGAGTTTGATAACAAAATTTTTCCTGATAGACATCTGGGCTTTAAACAGTATTTTGGAGAAATCTGAGCGCTGGAAATGATTTTGGAAGGGTGTTACAAAGAGATTTCATCATCTTGCTTCAAGGAAGTCAGCTTCATGATTTTTGTTATACTTTGCAGTGCTTCATTTTAGAAGGGAAACTTTGTAAATTTGAATAAACAGAATCTTTTTTAAAAGTGAGTTTTGAGGAATGATTTAGCAATTTTTTGTGGCTTACCTTTTTGTACAGAAATAACTGTTTTGTGGAGGAAAATATACTGTCTCCCAAGTAAACTTCCTTGGTTTCCTAAAAAGAACGTTGTTTTCTGCAAGGATGGTGCAAATATTATAACGATGGACACCTTGAGCTTATCACTGCTCATTTTTTAATTAGCCTAAATATTAGTTGATTTTTTATTACTTAAAATAAACATTAGAATTTAAGAACAGGAGTGATTACTGTCATCTCAAGTCTCATCTTGCCATTTTGATGTTCTGTTTTAGAAAGAAGTTCCAGGTAATAATTATGCACTTATAACTGACACCTTCCATGATACATTCTAACTTGTGCTCTAGAAAACACAGGAAAACACACACAGAATAAAATTATGCAGTATCAGTTGTAACCGGTCTATAATCTACAATACCAAGGGACAGAACTACCTGCAGGTCTTCTTTTTCAAGGCACCTGCATGATGGGCCACCATTATACTCATCACTGAATCCAACCTTTTCTTTATCACAGGAAGGACATCCCAGTTTAAAAAGAAGCTCTTTTTTTTCTGAGTTCCTCGGAAACAGCACCAAGAGACCTGTACACAGGTATTCCATAAAAAGGCTCATAGAGGGTGTTGTAAGACACAGCTTGGGACTAGAGGGATTGTCTTCAGCACGTTTACATGCCGGTGTCTTTTTATTTGAAATGACCTTTATGCTTAGTATAAATATATTAACAAATATATATATTTACACACACTTCTTTTTTTCCAGATGAAGGGAATGGTATTCAGTAGATGGCCGTTTATGTAATCTGGCTTTGTTTGAACGTGAAAACTGGAGAACCTCTATCTTATATAGGTACATAATCTAACCCTGCCATTATTATTTGTTGGCTTTCTGTATAGCTAAAGTTCTGATTACGTTTCAGCTGTAAGGATGCAACTAAGTTCATGGATAAGACTTTGCTACTGGCTATCCTGTCTTGCTTTTCACAGAAGCATTGCTCTTGTTACTTTAAGAAATACGAGAGATGAACACATATTATTTCAGGCAGCCATAGCATAAGAAGTTTACAGAGTTGAGTTATTTACAGCCATGAAACAGGGAGTGGTTGTTTAAAATTTTACTCCCTGAAGCAATGTCGCTGTAAGTCTGAATTTTTCTTTCTTTCTAAAGAACATAATTACATTCTCCCTAACACCATTGCACCATGAACTGCGATGCTCTGACAGAGGAACTATTTCTCAGAGCAAAAGGATGGCCCCTTTGGAACTGCTCAAGGGAGATGTGAGAAGGTACAAGGTTTGACAGTGTTTCTGTGGTCTGAACATGTTTACTTGAAACCGGGCTAAGACTTGAAACGGTTTCAGAAGACAGCAGTTGATGGATGGTTATACCCGGGACTGAACCTCTTCTTCATGTTTTACACAACACAACTTAATGACCAGTGTTCTCGGCAATAAGGAACTGCCCTTCTTGTAATGAGCTTCATTATGAACTGTAAAATTGCCAAGAACCTTAAATATTTTGACCTGTTATAGTCCATGCCTCCTTAGCTCTGTTGTTGTCAGTACTTGGCATAGCTAACCTAAAACTAGCTTGGAAACAACTGTCAGGACTGGAAACACTCACAGTGAGTTTAGTGGAGATGTATCCTAGGATCCCCAAGACATTCAGAATTCAAATCTTCTTTCTCAAGATGTTTTTTTTTTTGCTTGATCACATGCATATACAACAAGTTTTAGGAGGACAGCACAGTTTGGTTTTGTATCGTGACAGTAAAAATACACATTTCTGTGTCATAGCCACCATAACATGATCTTCCGTTCTTACTGGTATAGCTCTGCTTTGCATAATTCTCAAGAGAAAGGGTAAGACAATAATCAATTGTACCATCAGAAGGAGACAGATTGTAGATAATCTTCCAGAGACTCCTGGCACAGGAGTTGGCAGAGACCTAGCCAGTACTGTACGGCCACTTTCCAGATTGTCCCATCCCTGGCTGCCAGGCTTCTTGCCTGCTCCTCTGAACTTCGGCAATGCACGCAAGGCTGAGTTACAAGCCACATGCACTCACTCACTGCTTCCCTACTTTCTGGGAGTAGGGGATAGAGGGTGGAGATGGCGGGACCATCACACCCGCTCTTCAGAAGTGGCCAGCACACCTGGTTAGGGCTGTTACACACCACTGGTGCATCTCCCTGCAGAGGGGAGGCAGAAGTCAGTTGACTACCTTCTTTGAGATGGTTTGACTTTCCTGCTCTAACTTCTACCTACAATGCACATGGATGGCAGTATTATTTGGTTTTTTGTAGCATGTGCATTATATCCAAGAGTATTAGCTTGATTTCAAAGAGAAATTAAAACGCAAATTGTACTGCTATAGATCTTACTATTTATGTGATAAAAACACCCCAAATGTGCTGAAATGAAACCAAATGGAAGAGTGCAAATGTTCAACAGTATGTGGGAAAACTATAGAGTACTTGGAGTTTACATTCTGAAGCTGGCAGTCGGCTTGAAGATGGATAAAACAATACCATGACATATTCCTATTGTTTCCAGTCAAGACAATTTCTTCTGCCTATCCATAGTCTATTTTAAAATGTACCTTTATTTTTTCTCTACTACCAGCTTTATTCAAATGTAAATCTATTGACTTTAGCAGAGTTCTGATATTTATCTCATTTCCTCAGTGTATTTTCCAGTCTTACGCGTGACTTTTCTCTCCTGAAAAACCAAGAAAGAAAAACCCACCAAGGTTTATTATACGCAAACTGAAGCTCAGCATCTGCAAATTGTTGGAGGCTGAGGGGGTATTACTGGGTGCTGACCCTGTTTCAACACTCTTTCACAGGCCTCTGTTGTTAGCTTGTTGTCAGATAGAGTACTGGGCTGGGTGGACCTATCTGTCTAACATGGTACAGCCTTTATTATATTCTTCCGATTGCTACTCTACTGTTAAATTATTTGAATCCTCTGTTAGAGAGACTAATCTAACTAAGTTATCTTTTAGAGTTTGAAAATACTAACATGAATAACAAAACCCAGAATAATTAATGTTTTTTTTCCCTAGTAAAAGACCAATGACCAAAACAGAAAAAACCGCAGCAAACTCCCTTCGTCCTTACTCTGCAATGATATATGGCTAAACACAAGAAAGAGAAATGGTCAGTCTTTTTACATGTGACAAGAGAGTTCCTACTGGATTTATCACAGCAATACTCCTTTGACGAGCCAGAAATCATGGAGGCATCCTAGGGAAGAATTTTTGTTTCTGGAGAGAATGGTTAAGGTCACTGGGAAAACAAAGAAGAAAGCTTGTATTCATGCTGCTGCTACTAGAGCCTCGGATTAACATTTGGGGCTTTAATTTGAGCAGTGTCAAATACCATAGTGCTTAGAAGCAGAAGTACAAATATTTGTACTTAGAATTAAGGCTTTTATTCTTTTACCGAAGCGTATGCGCTTGTACATTTTTAAATATAGAATCACATATGAGATAAACC
This sequence comes from Aquila chrysaetos chrysaetos, assembly GCF_900496995.4. Taxonomy (NCBI): domain Eukaryota; kingdom Metazoa; phylum Chordata; class Aves; order Accipitriformes; family Accipitridae; genus Aquila; species Aquila chrysaetos. The sequence goes on from NC_044008.1 coordinate 28,043,539, forward strand.
TGGCAGCCTAGGATGCTAGAAGATAGCAAGGTACCACATCCAGGGTACCACCCTGTGGGCTGGATGCCTGGAAACTTTGGCTAAGTTAGGAGCTGGGGTCTCCCCATGTCATTTCTTGTAAACAATCTGGAGAGCTTTCCTTCTCTTTTTGTTTGGTAGCTTGGCAGTCTGGGGACTCACCTGAGGTGGGGAGGATCAGCACTCGGATCCTTCCACTGTCTGGTGGGATGGGACTCCAGATCTCCCATTTCCAAGGTGTTTCTGGCTGTTCTCTCCTGTGCTTTTTCTTCTGTTCAGCATTGCATAAATATTTAGCATTGTAAGAGCAGCAAATAGAGCTTTCACGTGGGCTGTAAGAGAGGCAGTCTCTGCCTCCTCTGAATATTTTATGCATGTGATCAGAAGCATCCTCAGATGGGAAGAACTGAGAGCGCCTTTATTTAGATGACCCAGCAGTCCAGTTGATAGAGTTGGAAGGTCAGAGGCTGCCACTGCTGGGGAGAATACTGGTGGCACTGGACCATTCATCTGGCTGCTTATGGCTTTCCTGCAGTTTTACTTCTGTTGACAGGAAAGTACCTCTGCCATCCCAAATAGTTGCAAATAAGTACTTAATCAGAACATTAATTAAGATACCAGCATCTTTATCACAATGTGATTTCTATGGGATTAAATGGATTCCTAGTTATCGAGTCAGTTCTCAAAGGATGGGCAAAGACCACAGTACTGTCGTGCTACATATGGAGCAGTGCTACTAAGATTTAAATGAAAGATGTGTGCTCAAACAGTTCAGTGTTGCCAAAATGTAGGTGGTTCTGTTATACTCATCTGCAGAAGTGTAGAAAGGCGGGAGGTTTTTCTGTGTGTATCTCTAGTGTTAAATGGAGGTTTGAAGGACGTTAATTTGGGACTTCAGGATTCAGTTAGGAAACTCAGTCCCTGTTGTGAAGATACTAAGTGGAGGCAAAGAGCTTTCCCACACATCATAAGTCAGATTGAGCACCCAGTTGCTTGGACTGCGTGCATGCCTGTTTCACATAATGCAAAGCGTCCTTGCAATTGTACCCGTTCACTTGTGGGCACCAAACGATAAAGAATAGCTGTCTGACGGCCTGCTTGGCCTTTAGCTGTTTTTCTAAGCCTACAAGGCAAATTTGGCCAGCACGGTGGGAGAGCAGCTCTACCCAAGTAAACAGCCTGATTCAGTTTCTCTCTTTTGCCTACGTGAAATGTGCATAGGAGGGACTCGGCAACCCCCATTCTGGAGAGCACAGGGTTCACAAACAGCAGCTTGCTGCAGAAATACACTGTGCTAGTGAGGAAGGCTTTTTTTTTTTTCCTTTTTTTTCACCCAAGATATAATGATCTTTCCCAAAGCATGACGTTTGTTCACCCTTTTTGAGCTGGCAATGCTGGCACTCCTGGTTACCAAAGCTGTTCCAAGGCATAGCTCTCTCATCGCCCCGATGGCTGTGGCCTCTCCCGAACTCCCGGGATTATCCAGGGTACACAGCACAGGGTCTCCTGGGGAACACAGCGCAGCATCCTGCAAACTGCCCCCGTCACCACCGGCCCGGGCTGAGGTTACTTCTGCAGAACAATAGGCTGAGCTGTATTTCACTGTCAGCACGGTGACAAATGGTGGCCCGCTGAGACTCCGAGACGTATGTAACTTGGCTGGCAATCAATGGCAAAGGTCACAAGTTGTCGTCTTACATCTTAAAGCTCAATGAGAGGGTTTTGTGCCATATTAGTCTCTGTGTATTAAGTTTCAGCAGAGAGGGGGCAGGGGAGAAGGAAAGAGATTTTTATCTGGAGTTAGGTGATGTTAAATGTTCTGAATAATTAGATAAGATTGTGTGTGTCAAACTCCGTAAAGAACAGATCATGTTTTCCGATAAAGTGTCTCTGATTCCCTCTGTCTCCCTGCCTTCCAGTACATACATGCATGCATGCACACACACGCCCTTTTAAAGTGGTTTCAGGGCTCATTAAATAAGCCAGGCTGATAGCTCTAGAAAATGTCATTCTTTCTCAACGGGGCGATGAATCTGTGCTCTACACATTCTTGGAAGTCTCAAAAAGTAGCCAAAGTAAGTGAAAATTCACTTTCCATGGCTGTTCCTTTTATTCTCAGCACGGAGCTTTTAAAGCCTGACTAAGCACCTATTGCCTGGGCAGTGTCCCAGAGCTTACACCACAACGACTGCCGCTTCAGCTCAGTTTACTTTCAAAACTCCTATTGAATTTCCAAAGCGGTGTGCAAAACTTACCAGGAACAGGCGTATAAGGATACCCACAATGGACTCCTGGCCCCATTTGAAAGGAGCCTTGACCAAATCTGAGCCATGGTGGAAAAACCTGATGGGAGGATGTGATTATGCAGGGGTGTCCCCATGGGCTGCAGCTCCTTCTGAGACTGGAGGAGAAGCCGAGAGGAGGACTGGCCTTACCCCTTCTGCCTCAAGCCAAGTCCACCCTCACCCCAGGACTTAGGTCCTCCTAAAGGAAGGAAGATATCTTCCTGAGAAAAGTGGCATTTTGAACATTTCTTTTATTCATATCCTCTCATTTCTCTGGCTGCTGTTACATCAGTGTTATTAAATTGCGATCTGTGGTAGTTTATCAGGCGGAATGCCTGAAAGCTCTGGGAAGCGAACATATGACAGGTAGAAACACCAGGGAAATCACAAGAAAATCATTAAGATGAAGAATGTTTTAAAGACAGTGCCACCACTCCAGAGGCCTACCAGTCTGGGAAGAACACAGGTTAGCTTTTTTAGTTCATCACAACCCAGTAAATCAGGTGTCAGTAGAAGCTAGCAAGTGTATCTAGGGGTAGACTTGCTGTCACTCTTTCCAGACAGATACCTTCTACAGCCAGGTAAGTTTGTCTTCTGCAGCCCACTCCCTGCAGAGGGAAACATGGGGAGCATCAGTTCCCATCCGCAGATTGCAGAGGAGCTGTTGCATGGAGTGATAACCCGAGCATCCTTCTTCCACGGTGTGGGCGACAGCTCCAGGCAGGGAGGCTGCGTACCCGTTTCCCGCAGATGTGTTGGCTGATGGCTCCCACATGCGATGGGGTTACAGAGTCTCTCGTGTGGTCTTGCTGCGGTTTACTCCTCACATATCTGCTTGGCAATAGTTTTCCTTGCTCTGGGGCCTGATTACTATGGAGAAAGGTGGGGTGTTGGACTTTGGTTCGGCTGCGTGCTGCGACAGGAGCCCCAGGATGCCTGTGAACGAGTGCTCCCCATGGTCGGTGCTGCCTCGTGGCCAACTCGGGGCACCCACGGGGCAGCCGTGCTATGGCCGGTTGTGGTACGTTATGAGGGCTGAGACCACCATACTCTACCAAAAACTGATAAGGGAAAAAGTGACAGCAGCCGTCCATATTCCCTTCCACAGTTGTTTTTCCAGTGCAAATAGTTTATGAGTACAAATAGATGAATGTTATGCATGACATTCACTCCTTCGAGCTCATACTTGTCTGTGAATCACCAAACTACTAGACGAAGAGCCGTATATACAGAATAAATCCAGCACCCGATGGGTATGAACAGGTATGCAAGGCCCCGGGTCAGGGCAGGCCCTTGCAGCGTGCGTGGAAAAGACTGTGAGACGGCGCTCATACATAAGCGATTCTCGTAAGCAATGCTGAACAGGAATAATGTCAACCCCTGCTCTTTCCTGACGGGAATTTTGCGCTTTGTATCGATGCACCCTTGAGGAATTGAATGCCATTTGGTAATATCTATACGTACACGCTTAGTGCTGCTAGGGGAGCAGAGGGAGGATGTGGAGGTGAGTGGGCTCTCACCTGACCGACCCCAGCTGCCACGCAATGAGACGATGCGAACGAACAAAGCCGGTGCTTACAACCTTACCCAAGGAAGGATAGATTAAAATAAAGAGAAAGATAATACTTTTGAAACCAGGGCCATAATTACTATTTATTTCAACAGCAATTTGCCTTATTACGGTGCACAGCATTTGTTACCTAGGCAACAGGTTTCTGTAGAGGCCCGGCTCAAATTAAAGTAAATCAGGCAAGATCTAAAGTCAATATCAATATTATATTTTAAAGCCAAAAGACTAGAGAGTCAGCAATTTCACCTAAGTGTTGTATTTTTTATTGTTGTCATAGGCAGATACAAGCAGCACAGTGTGCATCCAAGTAATACTTTACTCTGCCTGACTGATCTTCGTATACATTTGCAAATAAAGTGAATTTTAGAGTTCTGTTCTTTCCTGAGGAAATAATTGTGGACATGGATGAGTAACGTGCAATACACTGCTGCAGCCGTGTGTAGAAGCACCACTGATGTGTCTAACCTGTTATTTTCATTCCAAGCCCTTGCTTAAGCCCAGCCTCCACGTTGCTTATGATGAGGTATGTGCTTTGCCGTGGGCTCAGGTGGACTTTCAGCGTGCGCTTGGGGAGGAAGGCTTGGGTCCGGTCGCTGCCTTGGTACCTGCACCCTCTTGGGTGACCTGAACAGATGAGCATGGAGGATGTCGGGCTCCCTGGACCAGTCTGCAACCAGAGCTTATTCATGGATTGCCCTAAGCACGGGTGCTTTGAGTGAAACTAACAGGCAGGGATATGGATGGAAAACATCCATCCATGGTTGTAGAGCATGACATGAGGGTCAATGTCCTCATGCTTGTCTGCAAGCCTGTCTTAATCTCACAGCGTAAGCAGAGGCCAAACACTAGTTTATAAATTCAAAACCACTGTGCAGTTTGATGTTTTTCTCATCTATCAGCAAATAATTAAAGAACTAAACATTTACAAGTGAGATTTAGGGACTGATGTGCAGATATGCTCTCAAATGTAGCTTTTGTGTAAGAGGGAGTTGTATTTTAGGTCTTTCTCTTACCTGCAGGAACCCTGGAAATGTAAATCAGTGAAGATATAAAATTTTTAGGAAAGGAGTCTGACTCCAGCAACTCTTTTAATGTCCAAGGCAGAATGAATATAGAAAGATAGAGTTAAGCACTATGAACTATAAATATATTAATCTCTTTATAAATTCTGCTTAAAAAAATACTAGTCAGCAAACACTAGACAGCTTGGAAATGAACCATTTACCATTCTAACCTTTTTTTTTTTTTTGCACCTTTTCTCATTTGATTTTTGCTTTTCTGTTTTTTGTAAGTACAGAACATCTGTAAAAAATCTGTCTTGAAAGTTTGAATGGGCCTAGAAAAAGTAATAGGAAGTTTGTAGTGAATGGCAATGTAGGAAGGCTCAAACATTCCCCTCCTTTAGACAGCTCTGCAACTATAATCCTTTAATGGGGGATTTTGCCTGCAGATTTTTGACCTATTATATAGATTTGACCAGCTATTATAGGCTTTCCTCTTCGGATTGGGCTTCTACTCTTGGCAAGCCACCGCCTTTGTTATCTAACCCTTCCTCAATGTACCTCGGTCAGCCTTTCTCCATCTCAGGGCTGCTGAAACATTAGGGCTGTTGTAGCAATTACGGACAGACTCCGTGGCTGCCTGTCTGTCCCGGTCACCTGTCCTTCGCACCCCTCCGCCGAAGGCAGCGCTCGGGCAGGGTGCCAGCCCGCGGGGCTGGAGATTGCTCTTGAGACAGTCCCCCACCTTCTGGTGACACTCCTGAGGGCTGTGCCAGTTCCTCTTATCCTGCCTCTCACACACTCTCTGAGAGTGCTGAAAAATCATGGAGAGAAAAGAAAGGTCCTGACTGTTAGAGCCATTGGGCAGCAAATATTTTGCTGGAAGAACTCCATTAAGATGCTGCAATACGACCCTAAGGTAGTGCCCGCTTTCTGAGAGCCTTTACAAGTTCACGGCTGCCGATAAATCTCACAGCGGTAAACAACCCCAGCTGCCTGACGTTGAGGGAACAAAAGCTTTTTAGTAATCTTAAAGTACTTTGACTTGCTGTGCTGCACTTGGGTTTTCAAACATGCACTTGGGGAAGTTGCTTCAGTTTGTGCTGAAAATGTTGGATGCTTTTCTTGCTAATATGCATCTTGTCTGTTGATTCAGTATTTCTAATAATACCAGCAATCAAATGTAGGAAAGACTGTTCCATCTTAATACAGACGGAGAAAGAGGTACACATGTTGAATCATTCGCTTGTTGGCAAAAGAAAGGAGTTTTACTCAGCTTTGGCAAAAATAGGCATTTATTAGTTGCTAAGTTTCCCCTGAATCCTTCCTGATTACCTCCTTCACAGGGTCTTAGGGAGGTGCAGGACTTTAGAGGTAACAGGTTTTGGACGAGGTGTTATCACTGGCATCTGCAACTGTTAATGATTAGCAAAGGTCCCCTGGTTCTTTTTTTCCGAGAATATCCTGGCCATGCCCCAATTTCATAACATGCAAATTCCCCACTTTGGTTTTAATAAGCCATTGAACTGTGTATGCCACTGGACTGTTGTTTTTGGAGCTGCTCAGAAATTATTTTTCTTAATGAAAATTATGCTTTATGATGAAAAATGAAGCTCATGTTTTCAATTGAAAATGGTTTTGTTTTGATACCTCAAGCGTCTCATGGGAGCAGTAGTCTGCGTGCTTCATACTCCAAAGCCTTCAGCTGTGTGGACTTCTTAAACAAACTGCTCCTCCCTTGACCTGCTATATGAGTTCCTGGCTGTAGGACTTGTTATATGATATCTAGTCCAGCTAGAAAACCTGGGCAACAAGGGGGACTGGAGACAGCTACAGCTTTCGTGAACCACCACAGGGACAATCCTGAAATGTTTTGGGTTTTTAAGGGGAAAAAAAAAAAAAAAAAAAAAAAAAAAAAGAGATTATTTAGATTTCTGGTAATCTGCTTTAAGGAAAAAAAAAAAAGAAGCTAATTGAGATTTCTGGTAATCTGCTGTGGTGGGTTGACCCTGGCCGGATGCCAGGTACCTACCAAAGCCATTCTATCACTCCCCTCCTCAGCTGGACAGGGGAAAGGCTTGTGGGTCAAGATAAGGACAGGGAGATCACTCAGCAATTACCAACATGGGCAAAAACAGACTCTACTTGGGGAAAAATTAATTTAATTTGTTGCCAATCAAATCAGAGTAGGGTAATGAGCAATAAAACCAAATCTTAAGAAATACCTTCTCCCCACCCCTCCCTTCTTCCGGGGCTTGACTTTACTCCTGATTTTCTCTACCTCTTCCCCCCACAGAAGGTCAGGGGGACGGGGAATGGGGGTTGTGTTCAGTTCATCACCCGTTGTCTCTGCCGCTCCTTCCTCCTCAGGGGAAGGACTCCTCACTCGTCCCCTGCTCCAGTGTGGGGTCCCTCCCACGGGAGACAGTCCTTCATGAACTTCTCCAACATGGGTCCTTCCCATGGGCTGCAGTTCTTCATGAACTGCTCCAGCGTGGGTCCCTTCCATGGGCTGCAGTCCTTCAGGCACAGGCTGCTCCAGCGTGGGGTGTCACAAGTGCTGCCAGCAAACCTGCTCCAGCGCGGGCTTCCCACGGGGTCCCAGCCTCCTTCGGGCATCCCCCTGCTCCGGTGTGGGGTCCTCCCCAGGCTCCAGGTGGAGATCTGCTCCCCCGTGGACCTCCCTGGGCTGCAGGGGGACAGCCTGCCTCACCATGGTCTTCCCCACGGGCTGCAGGGGAATCTCTGCTCCGGCGCCTGGAGCACCTCCTGCCCTCCTTCTGCACTGACCTGGGGGGCTGCGGGGCTGTTGCTCTCTCATATATTCTCACTCCTCTCTCCCAGCTACTGCTGAGCAGCAGTTTTTTTCCCCTTCTTAAATACATTCTCCCAGAGGCACTACCACCGTTGCTGATGGGCTCGGCCTGGGCCAGCGGCAGGTCCGTCTCGGAGCCGGCTGGCATTGGCTCTGTCGGACATGGGGGAAGCTTCTAGCAGCTTCTCACAGAAGCCACCTCTGTAGCCCGCCTGGCTACCAAAACCTTGCCATGCAAATCCAATACATCTGCTTTTTGTAAAAACATGACCTTTTGTCCAGTAAATGTCTAGTTCTCACCAAGAGGTTAATTTAGCTGAAAACTTGTCAGAAAGCAGTGTGATAAAAAGTTTGCATATCATTACCTGGTTTCCTTTGTTAAGGAATAATGTTAGTTGTGTCAGAGAGCTGATCTATGCCACACTAGAGGAAGGTTTATAAGATGTTGAAGTTATAAATGGCTGCACTTGAGATATACATACACAAAGCAATGAACGCAATGGAAACCGGGAGATGTGAACTGACCACCTGCATTTGGGTGATGAAACTCTTCTGCTGCATAATGAACCTGTAGCATAAGCACTTTACTGCCCGAAAATACTGAGCATTATACATTAGCCACAACTGCTTTCAAACAATTTCAGGCTGATTTTCAAGGCATTTGGACCAGAAGGTCTTGCATGGGAGGTTTCTTTTAACTTGTTTGGGTACTAGTTTGTGAAGGTTTGGCATGACTGCCTTTTGAATGTCATCTATTTTCCTGTCTCTGTTCTCATTCTTACTATATGGTCTTAGATTTTTTTTTTTAAAATAAATATGTTGTCTTTTTAAGTCAGAACCTCGCTTGTTGTTTTGGCTGCCCTATGGCAGCAGCAGGTCCTGACGTTACGTTCTCAGATACATTCCTTTCCCCGTTTCAGCCGGCTCTTCAGATCCCTCACGTTGCTGTTTGCACAAGTGGGGCTTTCTCATGCTTTTGTGCACTTTGTCACAGGTTTCTGAATTGCCTGAGTTAATCTCTGAGGGTTTTCCTCCTCTTTTTATTGCAATAGTCTGCCTCAGCCAGGTTTTGCAATGCTAAAAAGAATAAGTTGGGGAGAAGTTTCTTTCTATCCAAACTGTGGATTTAAAATCCATTGGTTTATGGTATGCTCAGTGCCAGCTTTGCTTTCTTTGTGAGAATCAAGGATTTTCCACCGTAATAAGATGATTTGCTGGGCCTTATGGCTTTGCCTAAAATGCTTTATGCATTTATGATCTCTAAACTTGTGTTTTTCACATCAACTGAACTGCTTGGTGAGGTATTCTCATTTCCTAGCTTCCCTGCGTTCATTTCTTTCTACGCCCATTCCCCACACACCTTTTAACCACACAGCAGCAAAAAAGCTGTTCTCTGGTTAGTGGAAGTCAAGCATAAAATTTTCAGAGTTTCAGGCCAATTAAGGACTTCTGTACTGCTTTAGAAGTAACAAACACCGAGGAACAGCGAATTCACAGAAAATTGATGGGATTTAGGCATGTTACTTGATTTTATCCTGAAAACAAACTATTGTGTCTTCCAAGATACCTTATGTCTTTTGTCTCTCCCTTCCCCTGCTCCTGTGAGACTGATGGAGCAGACACGATTCATTGACTGACTCCTTTGATGTCAGTGGGATGAAAGGCATGGCCAAATTGGGCTATGGGCTCTCAAGATGTCTTGGTGTATTATTTTCTGATTGCCTTAATAAAGCTACTGTAGCAAATCTACAGCTGCTAGGATAATTTTAATACAAGAATTGTCTTTCTCATAGTGGTATTACATAATTATATTGTGCCCCGGAAAAAAAATGCCTTCAGGATATTTCTGGAGGCTGTTCTTCTACGACATTCATTTTGATTGCTAATCTGATAGGTAAACCTGTTAGTTTACCTGTCACGCAGTCAGTCTGGCTTCCTTTGTTATACATGACTATATCGTGTAAGATCTACCTTTGACTCAAAGAACTCAAATTGGCTGAGGGGAGATAACCGAACTGGCAGTCCTACTCTGAAATGTGAGCACCCAAACTGCAGTGTTAGTGCCCATGTTTGCCAAGTCTTTGGGACGTGACCAAATCTCAAATTCAAAGATGCTGTTTTTTTAAAGACCTAGAGGTGTTTCAACTGCATGGGCAAGTAAAGTTTGCTTCTCCCTGACTCACGTCAGCTGTATGGATTCTGCCTGTGTAGCCTGTCTGACAGTGCTGCAGCTCCTGCACCACCAGGAGCAGATGCAGTTGGGTGTCCCTGTAGGTGCCTATAATGGTTCTGCAGAACCCTGTGGAGTAAAGAGTAGTAAATGCATATTGTGATTAGAAAATAAGCAGGTATCCATCTACGAAATGGACCACAGCACCTTCTGAATTAAAAACTTTGTTGCTGTGCAGACACAGTTTGGAGAACAGATGAACCCTTCAGATGGTTTTCATTTATTAGTCTGTTCCGTCCAACATAGATATGAATGTTGATTTTTGCTTCCCAGAGAAAAGGACTGCAGTGATTGCAAACCTCTAGGTATTTTACATGTTTATTTCACCTTTTCCACACAATTACCTAAAGCTTCTTGAAGATTAAAATGTATCAATTTATGTTTAATTGAACTGTGTTTTAAAAATCACAACGTGTATCTTTACTCCTAAGGTAGATTTAAAAATAACCAGAAAACATAACTACTGAGACTGTAATTGAACAGTATTTATCTTTTTCATCGCTTGCTGGTTATGTTCTAGGCTTAGCATTTACGACTGAATATTCAACAAAATATCAGCAAGATTTTCTTTCTAGACTCCTACTTTAGTGCCCAAAGCATAAATTAATTCTTACTTTCAACCGTTAGTAATCCAGCCAATACTCAGTATTTAGTATGCTGGATCTGTGATAGAAACATGTCCCCGCACAGGCAAGCGTCTTTGACTTCAGTACAGTATTAAATAACTAATGTTGTGACAATCTTTCAGAAATGTCATCACTCCTGCTTGTCAAACGGCTCTTCAGCACGTTTACAACCGGCCGATAGCAGCGCGTCTTGTTAGCTCAGCTTAAATAGACGCTCTGAAGATATAACTTCATTTACAGATCAGAAGAGACTTTAAATTTCTGTCAGGGTGGTTTTACAAACCATTAAACCAGCTTCCAGGCACAGGGACGCTTTCAGAAAAACCAGGAGGAGCAGCGGTGCCGCTCAGAAGAGGACCCCGTGCGATGCCCCCACCGCAGCCCCTCCGCGTCCGGGCTGTGAGTGACAGCGCTCTGATGAGCTGCTCCTCGGGGAGGGTTGCTGCCGGTCAGATAAATACGTAGGCATCCACGCACTCTGCCTCTTCCTATTTATTAAAAAAATAATAATCTGAAAAGCCTTTCTACCTGTATTGTTGTACAACAGAGGAATGGGATAACTGCCCGTGGCTCTGATTTGCAATCAGATTCCAGATGCAAGAGATTGGGCAGCAGATTATCGCTAACCTACTCCCATTTAAGCTCAGATGACAGACTATTCTTTTCCATTAATATGTTGATTTTTTTTTAATACGAACAACAAAAGGAGGAATATGGGATGAAATACAGAGGTGGATGTGGAACTGAAGTTTCTTTTATCACCAGCTAACTCACCTTTCCACTTTAAACCTATGTCCCACCTCCAGTGATTCTGAAGATGGACTTCTTACAGAGTCATGATGCCTGCCTCATATTTTGCCTATTTGAATGTATTCATATTTAATCAGGGTGTTATTGCATATTTTTCCAGATACTACCTTGCCTGCAGCTGTGACGGCAGCCTTTCAGAGGAGTCTTTTAAACTGTAATTAAATAAAATAAATATACACAGAAAGAGTGCGGAAGCTGTTCATTGAGGTCAAGAGCATTTGGGATGCAAGAGGTGCTATTTTTCAGTGTTGACCTCTAATAATTTGCATAAACCACCTGCCTTAGTTTATCTAACTGTTAAATTGTTATAAGAGCACGTTTCTCCCCCCAAGGGTTGTGGACAGGACTCATTAATGTTTCATAAACACTTTCAAATGCTTTTGTAAGATCATCCTATTCATAGTGGGTCACACTAATGAGATCTACTGATAAAACGTAAAAAACAGGTATTATTATAATATTATTCACTTTCAAACACAAATATTTTGATGGAGTATAACAACCATGGCACCTTTATAATGAGACATTTATCATCATTTTTAATTAAAGCATTATTTCTAATTAAAACAACATTAATTCTACAGCAATAATATTAATTTTTCCATTGACAAGCCAATCAAAATTCTGACACTGATAGTCAGAGATTTTGTAATTAAATTCTTTATACCACATCCCAGCTCTGACTCTGATTTTTATCCATCTCAGTACGCAGCGCTGCCAGCAGCTTTCCACAATAATTTAATGATTTCTGAGAGAGCAGCCATTCATTTATAAGCCACCCCCCACCCCCCTCCATGATATAAACCTTTCCTAACAATAAAGCCTGGATTTTCTTCTCCTTCAGCCTCAGTTAAGAAGGTTATTGCCTATTTCCAGCGACTCCTGAAATGGGCCAGATGCATCTGTATGAGCCAGGTGTTGACCAGAAGCCTTTAGCCTTAGGCTTTATTCTCACCTCCCATCGCGTCTCCGGGTGGCTCGGCTGGGACCGGGGACCGTGGGACACCAGACAGCGGTGAGCCTCTAGTGACAGCGTGCGGGCAGGGTGCAGCGTGGCAGATGATAACAAAATAACTCCCTCACAAGGCGATGAAAAGCCAGTCTAATTACTAATGCACGACAGACAGGAGCTAGAATTTGTCCTCTTTTGAATCATGGAGATTTAAAAGATCTGCTACATTACTTAAGTTTTCCAAAGAACTATCTGCATTTTCAAAGGTAAAGTTTCTTCCAGACAGATCCAAGTGTTTTTTTCCAGGATATCCTCAACTTTTCTTGAAAAGGATCCCTGAGGGCAGTGTTTAGTGCCTCATGGACGATGCTCAGTTCTCCAAAGCTGGGCATGATGTACACCCTGCATACGCTCAGGTAAACCTGCTCCAGCCAAAGTTGGTGGAATTATGGCAACCAGGATTTCATAAATACATAAAACATATTATTATATACTGTCTTCCAGGTCTTTTTTCTCTGTTTTCAGTCCTGGGACTGCCTAATAGCTGCTAGGTTTGTTTATGCAAGTTTCCCCAAAGGAGTGCCTTCTGGAGAGAGGGATATGTGCAAAGATTTCCTCTCTATCCTACACATTTTTAGAGCCAGCTCTAAAGCAGGCTGGAAAAGGGAAGTCCTGCTCTGTAGGAATTCCTATATTTTTAGTTAACTGAGCATAGTGAAACATTTGAGAATGTATGCCACGTGAAACAGAAAAGCTGAAATGGTAACAGTGAATTGTTTCAACACCGCAGAAATTAATTTGCAGCTAGCTTTTTAATTTACAATTCCAATGAAACTAAGAAGTTGCTGCAGAATATTTTGGTTTATCTGCAACTCTGCTTCCATTGGAAAAAATACAATAGCAATTGGAATACTAATACTGAATCCTGCTGGTGATTTGCAAGGCTATTTGACTTTGAACCCCCTTTCTTAAAAATACCTTTTTTGAGGAAGTGTTATTGGGTCCAAGTAATGCACCCAGCAGTTCAGAAGGAAAGTTCAGCTTGGGTGCATTGCATTGTCCTCCAATGGAGCCTTTCTCCCCCTGGCAGAGTGCCTAGGAAAGACAGCCTGCAAATACAGGCACCTAATTTCAGAGATCCAAGGCTCCTGTTTATATGTAAACAAAACACTTCACTGTGGATTTTCCTCAACTCCACATAATCAGTTTTTGCAGTAGGAAGGAGATGATCAGCAAGGTAGCAGAGGATATTGTGTGGCAGAAAGGACATCGTGACGGCCCAGTGACGTTTCCTTCATTACTTGCTCAGAAAAACAAATCTTGGCTCTTTAAAAAGGCTAGCAGGCCCAGATTTACAAGGTTACCACACAGCCACAAGGTATATATGGTTGAAAGACAAAAAAATAAGTTTTAAATATAGGTGCTTGATATCCACTGGAAACGAGCTGATAAAAGGTTACCCTGACCAGCATGGAGTTAAGATGACATTTGCCAGGAGTCCGTATGCAGAGCACTGTTGAAAAACTGTAGTTTTTCAAACTTAATGTACAAGTCCGTTACCTGTTAACCTGAAACAGCTTTCAAGAATTCTGAAGGTAATAAGGAACAGTGATGTTGCTGCTTTATGAGGTCCTAAGGAGGCCACTTGCTTTGCTATGACCTACTGGATGCTATGAAATTTCAAAAAGTGGGCAGAGCTGGCCTAGAAATACATTTTTTCTGGAGAGATTGAAGGCTGTGAATTTCTACTACAGTGACCAGAAGAAGGCAACTGACCATAAGGGACATCTACAAACTTACAAGCTGTGGAGCATTAAAGATCAAACAGCTCACTCCTCCCCAGTTAGCTGTGGGGATACAGTTGGTAAGTAACCCACAGGGTGGCCCTTCCTTTCAAAACTTCTCCTGCTCTTGTCTCTAAAGTAGATACGGCTTTTCCCAGCTATATGGACAACTTTGACTTTTAATGAAACACAGAAGCAAAATGTTCCTTTGCAAGCCTCATGAACATGGAAAAAACTTCTCTTGCAAGCTTTCCATTTTGCACAACATTTTTTGAAGGTCCGCCAACTGTATTAACAGCAAACCAACGCTGCATTGTGTTTAACAGAAGTTAAAAATATGATGTGCCTGTCCCAGAAACTATGATCACGTTGTTGACCCTTGTAACACAGCCATGGCACAATTGCAATGAAACAAACTCCCTTTGGCTATGGGAGGTCTACAGTTCCCACTGACACCTGGAGGTGGAAGTACCCTTAAAAGTACGTGAACAGTGATCCAGATGCAGCAAATTCTCCACCAGGCCAGCTGAACCCTGTTCTACTGAAGAGATGGGATGAGACAGCGAAGGGCCTCGACTTCGCCCACGGCACCCGCAGAGCCTGAGCGCTCCCCCGTGAGCTGGAAGCCGCTGACCTGGCAAAGCACTGTCAACCGAAAGTGACAGCCGCTCCTGTCACCTCTTATCTTCTCTGCAGCTCAAGGACCAAAAGTAAAAAGCTCACAGTAGAGAAGATCCAGGGAAGATGTCTTCTGAGTGTCTGACAGAGCCTGGCCTTTTCATTGCTATTGTCCCTATACACCACAGGTGTACATGTTTGTATGTATACGTACAAACAACATCTTTATGCTACTGAGACAAAAATTTGGGACTCCTTCAAAAAATTGGAGTCGTAGTGTGAATGTGTCTGATAGATGCATTCAATGGTAGGAGATGCTAGATCTTTCTCACTGGTATGCTCAAAAAGGGCAGGGATCTTTGTTCTGCTCAAACATGGAAAGCCACCAAGTGATATTCTATTTTAACAGCTTTTCTGTTGGCAATCTGTAAGCTTATGGAGGAAGTTTTGCTGGCTGGTCCTGCCAGCAAGATCAGAACCACCTTGCGAAGGGAACAGGCCTGCTCTGTCTGGGGTTAAAATTGTACAGGCAAGATTTTGGTTTTATTAGACACATCGTACTCCCTTAACAACCAGAATAGCACTGATGGGTTTAGCTGCATGGAAGAACGCAGAATTGTGCAGCTTCCAGCATCACCCACTGCTGTCATACGCTGCTGGCTACGTTGGTGAGCTGCCGTCTAAACTGCAGTCTCCTAAACGAGCATGCACACCTGGATGTGCTAGAGAAGGCTTACCACAGGTCCACGCCTGCTCCTTCGCTCTTCAACATCTACCTTTTTGTGTTAAGTTCTTCTGTGATGATTATACCTTTGTAGCACAAGCCCCCATTTTTGCTTAGTTGAAAAGAGTCATTACACACCTGATGATTTGGAAGCTCCACTGTAACATTTCCAAACCTCACTGCTAACTAGTTAGTAAAAGAGCAAACCCAGTGCAGAACTACTTACTGTCACTTTTTGCTGCCAGCGAGCCCAAAATGAGTCTCATCTGAAGCATACAGGCATAGCTTTGGACTGAAGATTGGCTTTAAAATTTATCTGAAAAATATATAAGAAGACATTAAAACTGATATCTAGCTTCGTGTGAGAATACTGATGTCCTGATTCACGCACACCTAGAAACGTGTGCGCTGGGTCTACAGTGTTTGCACTGAACACATCTCTGGTTGTGTAACTGAATGCAACCATTAAAAGAAAAACTTCAGGATTAGAATCAACATTAGATCAGGTTTTACCCTCTGTAGCACCCATTTTGCAAGTCCTTTTAGGATCACCAGGCTCTTAAATCACCTGCAGAAGCTCCATCCAGCCCAAGCAACATCACCGAAAAGCCTCTAAGCATGAATCCGTCCTGGAAACTACAATTTGCTTTGAACTGTTTCAGGATATTGAAGAACATCTTATACCTTGAGAAGATGAGGATGATATGAGCAAAAGGGCTGGTCACAAGCTGCAGACTGCATCATGAATCAGTGCTGATGACAACTATTTGTCAAATGTGTTTTCCACTTAACAACAAATGACTTCCAAAACTCTCTGTTGATAGCTCACTGATCTGAATTTCATTAGCCAAACGTTTACTATAATTTCTTTCAACATGGGAATCATGGCCTTTAGCACGATTCTTATCAAGAGAATCAGGCTCTTATTTCTTCCCCGTAGACTGAGCTATCTGCTATGTTAACTAGGAGATCCCTCCTTTACATTGTATTAATAACTCCAAAGTCCAGGCAACAAGGTTACCTAAACCCAGTAAAAGTGTACTAAATGGCAATGTTAACAATTTAACAATCTAGTTACAAGCAGTAAGTTACAAAAAAAGTCAAGTTGTCTCTGTCTTTCCTTAGTTTTCCCCTTAATGGTCTCATTAGTTTTTGTAGTTGGGCATAGCAGTTAATGGCCTCAGCAATAAATCCAGCAAAGTGAGGTTTTAAATCATCAAGGTAGATCTGTGCTGCTGGTTTGTCTTGTTATTTTCTGTGTTGACCTCTGCTACCTTTATTTAGGTCATGCTCCCTTAACTTTAACTGTTTCGGAGTCTAACAGGCAATATAACTCCGAAATATTAAATCTTGACCAGATACATGCCAGGTCAGTGAGTGCTCCAGGCTCTACAAAATGATGTATCAAGCCCTTCCAGGACTACAGCAGCTTAAAATTAGAAGCATTTGAAAACAGTGACAATAAAATCATGGTTTCTTTTTATTTGTCTCTTGCAGTTCAGAACTTCATTATTCAGGTTTTGCCTTACGAAGGCCAGAGAGTCCCTTTTAAAAAACACCACCACAAACCCACCAGTTTTTATTTAATCATATGACTCAAGGACCAGGAGCTTAAGGAAGAACGGCAAGGAAAACAAAAATTGCAATCAAATCTCAAGACTGGCAGACATGTGCCTGACACAAAGATCCTTCATTGTGATTTCAGGACCTGTATACTATGATAATAGTCAGATTAGTGATAAAGATCATTGCATTTTGTGTTTCCTTTCTCTTGACAGCTTTCATGTCTGATTCACTGTGGTGTTTATTGAGTCCAGGGATGTTCAGCCAGTGTACAACTGGGGTAAAACAGCCATGAATCATGCCCTCGACGTGCTCTTTACTGTGGCCACTAACACTTTATAATATTGTCTAGAAATCCAAAAGAATGATTTAGTCAAACCATGGCTTCTATTTCATTTTTATTAAACCTGGCTCTCTGCCTAAACTCTTGGCATTTTGAACAGTGAACTTAGGCTAGAATACATTGCTTTATCTGGAACATTTGTAACCTTTATTGATCTGCTCAGGTAAAAGCACAGAGTAAAAGGTCTTTATTATTGATGTGGAAAATATTACTTCTCCATTGTTTTTCAGTCCACAAACATCTGTCACCTTCTCCTTGATAAATGCCCTTAAGTATTCCTTATTCTGGGCCTAGAAATCCCATCCATGTTATCTGGTGGGATCTAGGTGGTTTTCGAAGGGACGTTTAAGGCCATTTAGTCCAACCTCCTGCAAAGAGCAGGGACATCTTCAACTAGACCAGGTTGCTCAGAGCCCCGTCTGACCTGACCATGAGTGTTTCCAGGGATGGGGCATCTACCACCTCTCTGGGCAACCTGTGCCAGTGCCTCGCCGCCCTCAAGTAGTTGAATTAACGCTGGCTTGCTGCACTTTCTCTACATCTAACTTCTGAATACAACCGTTTTGCACGAATACAGCTTGTTGTGCTCACCCCTCTTCTCAGACCAACGTGGTCTTTTCCTGCAGCTTCGGGACCCCCCCCCCTCAGGGACCCCGCTGCCTTCCCTGCAGCAGTACTGCCCCAGGGCGAGCATCCTTCTGGAAAGCACAGCAGCTCTGCCGCCTGCTCCTCCCCACGCCTGCATATTTTCCAGGGGAAGGTCAATTGGCAGCAGAGGATGTTGTGCACAGCTTCGCTTTCTGATTTTGTCACCCCTGATGTGATCACCCCCACCCGTCCTCTCCCCGGGCCGCGAGAGCCGAGCTCCCCCCAGCAGCGGGGAACCGCACGTGTGTCCCTGCCCCAGAAGTTGTGGGTGTAATGTCACGCCTGATGAGCTGTCGATTTCGTTTTTCTGCCTGATACTTGATGTCTCTAGTCCTTGTACCTGACAGTTCCAGCAGTGTAAGTCGTAATTTTCATACCTGTCGCAAGCCCCGTGACCCGGCCGCGGCCGGGGGAGGCTTGCTCGGTGCCTCCACCCTGCCAGGGCTGCCATCCCAGCGCCCTTCTTGCTCTTACGACTTCTGAGGCAGAAGAAGCCTCCCAAGGTTTTCGGTCAGTGCATGGCTGTCATGTCTCATTTTGCCTAATTCACATCAAAGTGATACCTTCGACAAGTGCATTTTCCTATGCCATTTGTTGATTTCTCCTTTCTGATTCCACCTGCTGGGACTCAAACTGTCGCCACATCGGTCACCGGGGCACAGAAAACCTCACTGGCTATTTTCTGCATCTGAGTACAGGTTTTTTTAGTTATTAACATTTGAAAGGATTATAGATTATTATTTATCTATCTGTCTTCTGCATGTATGAGTATGCGCTCAGGCCATTTATATTAATTGTTCATTCCTGTCTGGGCCGCATGTTAAGTTTGTATGTATTTGTTTACATATTGAGGGTACTATCATTTATCCTTGTACAAACAAGGTGTGTGTGCCTGTGTCCATGCAAGCAGGCTAATGTATTCAACTCTTCATATATGTGCAGCCTGTTCCTGTCTGTGTTACACAAAGATGAGCTAACGTTGCGGTTTGTTCTTCTGCACGCAGCACGTCTCTATCGGCATGCTAATACTTCCCAGCAGCCTGCCGTTTGAATCATACATTATGTAAGGAAGGCAGCACTGCTTCCCAGTGGAGAACATTTATTTTAGGTTTTCATTTTCAGAAATGAATTCAAGATGATACTCCACCATTACAAAAGAAAAAAAAAAGTTTTGCCTGACTGAAGTGTTTACTCGGATTGGGAACAATGTCACGCATAGCACTGAAGAACATCTCTGAATCCAGTGGGTGGGATCAATTTCACCTTCTGTTGGCCATCATAATGTCAGACTACTCCAAGCTGGTCATTGTGGCTCTTTCTGTAGTCAGTGAAAAAACTACAGGTCTAGAGACTCCCTCCGTAGACATCCCATCCTACAATAGATGCCTAAAGCAGCTGGGAGGACAGCTGTCTAAGGACAGATGCTTGTAGTAGGCCACCAGACCTTGATGGCTTTTGCTTTGCTAACGTGGGTGGAGAGCTTTACTCACCTCTTTATCTGATGAGGTGAGTCTTGGGACTCTAGAAAAGCGAAAATAGCTGAACTGAACTTAGCAGCCTTTCTCTTTATATGTTTCATGACCACAATTTTCCTTGCAAGCAGGTTTTTCAAGTCTAGACATGGCCCACACTGGATGAAAGGCATTAAAGGGAGTGGACTAGAATATGTGAACTATAAACAGCACAGGCATTTAATAGCATAGATCCTGGAGGAAGCTTCAACAGAAGAACTGTGGACGCTAGACTAACCCCAAAGCCAATGAAATACAATCCCCTGGAATTTATGGGCTTGCATCTGATCCTACAGGTGAATGATGATTATCTTGCAGATGATTAAATCATCTGATTATTAGTACGGGGGCAAGGCCAACAGCTAGTGTTTGTATTGCACTGGAACTGCTGGGCAGACAAACAGGACATCAATGCTACAGCACTGGTAAGCCTGACATGGAAATTAAAGCAGCTATCCCCAAAGGGGTATGAAGATGCTGAGTAAAAACAGTAGGACCCAGGCAATGAACAATTAATACCCAATTTTTGATGATTTCCCTGAGAGTATTTGTGAAAAGATAGAAATCCAAAGCAAAGCCTGGTGCCTTTTGTATGTATTAAGACAAAAGAGACACAGAGTTGGACCAAGCAAAACTACAAGATGTTTATTATCCAGTGGAACTGGAGCACCAGAAGGGTCTTGGAAGTCTAATAGGATACTCAAATTTGAACAAAAGGGAAAGACATGAGCTTTCCCTTTTTTGGCTTTGACACGCTTGAGACAATCAGTAACTTGATGGATCTGGGGAAGCACACTTATTTATAGAACAGAAAGGTTTTTTATGAGTATCAAGTTGCTGATATACACAAAAATTTGTAGAAGTGAACTCTTTCTATGTTCTAAACCTCTCTGTTTAAGTGGGATTTTTTATATATGATCAACTTACAGTTTATCTTTGTGCAGGTTGCCAGAATGATACAATTTAAGGTAAATAACTGCCAACGCTTATTTTTAAGGGCTGAGAATTTTTTTTTTTTTTTTTTTTTTTTTGGTGAGAATTTCACTGGACTTTGGGTGGAGCTGAATCCATCTCCATGTTTTAATAAGAATGTTCTGCATTTGGCTGATTTTACTGTTCTAAATATGGAAATGCTTCAGATTAACACTTTTTTTTTTTAGGTCAGTAATGCCTGATCTGTTTTGGGCACGTCTCATAGCTGTAGCTTTTCATTATACTCTCTTTTCCTCCTCTCCTCCATCATCCCACGACCTATGACTCCTTGGTGTCCCTGCCTTTGGAGATCTATAGCACTATATTTCCTTACCACCAAGCAGCATGTTCTTTTTCTCTGCGATCTGAACCTGGGAGTGAAAAAGAGAATGAAGAAACATAATAAACTTAACAATTCTCTCTTTTCTGTTCTTCAGTCTAGCAGTACCTCTGCTCTCTCTTCTGTATCTTATCTTTAATGCTGTCATGCCTCACTAAGAAGGCTTGACTCATGGGTTGGGAGCTACTTCTTTTGGTGATGACTTGTTAGATTTTTTTTACCTTCTGTTTATCATGTCTGAGCTAACTCGACAGCTTTCAGTCGCTGCCAGATTGTCAACACTGGACCCAGACGTTCCCTATGTACAGAACGAATGTGGTCATGGCTTTCCAAGCGCAGCATCTGAAAGCCCTCTGCTCCCTGCTTCTCTCCTCTCTACACCAAATATGCCTCCGTCCTTTCCTGGAGGGATGGCATCGGCAGCGGGGGCGGAGGGGGGGGACTTGGCTCCTTTGCCCACTTGCCCCGCTGCCTTTCGGTTGAAATGCCAGCCTGGGAGTCTGTGGTGATGCTGGTGTTGGGATGTGGCTTAGAGCAGAACTGGAATGGCTGTTTCCCATCTGGTTCAGAGCAGCTGTCAGACGGTAACGAATGCCAGTAGCCAACAGCAGGAGCTTGTTTTTGTTGTGCGTGTTTGTGTTGTACATGTGTAACTTCTGAACCGCCCCTGCACCGGGAAGCAGCTTTCTTCATTTTGCTAATGAATGCACAGAATGGCTCATGTAAAGGTGCATATTACCCCGCGCTGTGGTTTGGAAACCATAGTTTGCATTGCTCTGGCTCACTAGCTAAAAGGCCAAGTTAATGTGTATGTGTCAAAGAAATTTAATGAACCATTAACTAGAAATACATCTTATTTACATTTTGCAAAAGGATCTGGGAGAGATGCCGGCTTGACATCTTGACTAAGAATCAGAAATGACTGTGGCAAGTCCTTCATTTAACATATAACATGATCCAATACCTAAAGCATCAGCTATGAAGTTTACATATGGTGTTTACATACGAAGCACGCGTGTGAAGCAGGCTACCTGCAGGGTAGTCTTTCTGCAAGGATGCCACGTTTTCAAGAGCTGTAGAAATACCTGAGAGCCTGTAGCAAACCCACAAAATGGAAACATGTTCAGAACTTTCCCCAACAGGACATTTTCAAATAAAAAAGAGTATTTCTTCCCTGCGGCATGACAGTTTGGATCCCTGCCTAAGGAAAAGTGAGGACTATTTCAAAACTGAACACAGAGAAGCAAGAGAAACTAAATAAAAGGCAGGTCATGTTAAAAACTACCGCTACTTGTTTGTCATTCTGGACAAATCTTCTGCAAAGTTTTAGTTACCTCAAGAACTGACTGGGTAATGGGACCAGCTTTCCAGTGCTTGCTCTTGCCCATCTGGCCAAGGGGCTTTGTGCACTTGGCCAGGACGTGACAACTTTTGGGACTGCTGGTGTGTGGCATTTAACCAAGGAGAGCAGCTGTTGCTTATTGTAGAGCCAAGATCTCACCCAGTCCCCCACTGTGAGCTTGTCATATAACCTAGTCCCGTAATGGAGATAATAACGTTTGCCCTTCTTTGGAAATTACTTTGAGATCTGCCAAAGAAAAGGGCCTATTCAAATGCAAAGCCTGATGCTTTTATTTATTAATAGATATTGTGCCAGAGTCACCAATCTGCTCTTGATGCCTAGTGCCGCTCTGAAAACAGAGGATCTGCCTGCTTGATTTAACCCAGCCGGTGAGTGGAGGCCTAAGGCTGCTTCATGGTATTAGAAGCAGCACAAAACAACCAGATGTTAACCAGCAACAACTCAAGCTCGGTGTTATCCTGCCTATTCCTCCTCTAAAACTCAGGCAAACTTGGTGCTGCCTAAGCTTGCCTGCCAGCAGCACCGCTGCTTCTGACGCAGAGGACTAGGCTCCTCAAAACGTTCTTGTTCCCTTAGAGGATCACATATTCTTGCAAAAAATCGCGGTTACAGGTAAAACTATCATATTCCTTGAGTAATATATTTTATGTACCCCATAGGACTCATAAGGGTGGCTGCTTTGTGCTGCGCTGGTAAGTACAGCGCAGGAGTAAAGCAGGTTCACCTGGTACATTGCCATTACTACAGCACTACCTGGTGTTTCTGGAGCCTCTGGCTCAGCTCAATCCTGGCCAAAATTTCCAGGGAAGACAGGCAGGGGGAAAAAGAAAAAAAAAAAAAAAATTCTCTTTTCAAGCTTGCTCTGGCTTGATCCCTCTGCTGTCAATGATTAGCAGGTGGGAGGTCTGCTTGTCTAATTTTGTTCCTTCCTTGTTCTCTTTTTGACTGCACTTTCCTGGTGCGAAAAGCCTGGTACTGATTTCAGTCAAACCATAGTTTGCATTGCTGGATCCATTTTTGCTGTCCTCAAGGGAGCGTTTTATTCCATTACTTTCCCCTCCACGCTTACGGTAACAGATGACTTTTTGAAATACTTCTATTAGAATGAAAGCGGAGGGTAAAGTGGCTGACAAACTTTTGTTTTACCAGATGAAATGTAAGGGGAAAGAACTTCACTAATGCGCTTTTACAAAGTTGGTTCCTGGAGCCTACCGGCACGTTACGGTCTGTTTGTTCTCATTTCTCATCTTTCGAATTGATTTCTCATATTAGAATATTGCCTCTAGTCACGGAAGCATTTTTTATCCCAGGCATCACATAAGCTGATGCCTAATTGTAACTGCATCCTTCCCCCCCCCGCCCCGTAGGTCAGAGGGAGCACACCGCCGAGCCCCGCCGCAGACCGGAGTGTTTTGATAAAGAAATGATGGGCTTAAGCAGGATCAAACTAATTTCCTGCCTGAGCTCCAAAGGAGCGTTTTACCGTCACCCTCCGTCCCCGGAGGAGGTATCTGAAGCCTGGGGCAGGCCGGCGGGACGGAGAGCCAGGAGATGGCAGCCTCGGCATTGCGATGCGGCGGCCCCGGGGCCGGCTCCCCGGCCGGGGCCGCTCGGCCAGCCGCCTTCTGCGGGGCGCTCTCCGCCCGGGAAGTCCCCCTCGGGAAGCGTAAAAAGAAAACGTTGCGTACGGCGCGTCGTCGCGGATTTAAAGAAAAAAGAAATGGGGTGTTTCTTTTCGGGGGGAGGCTTTGCCTCGCCTCCGCACCGCTGCCCCGCGGGCGAAGCGTGGGGCGGTAGGGAAAGGGAGATGCAGCCAGGTGAGCGCGGCGGGAGGCTCGCCGAGCTCATCTTGGCCCACGAGGGCCCGATTCTCGGCTGGTTTAGGTCGGTGGCATTCATAAACGTTAGAAGAAGAGGGTCACTGGAGCGAATCAGGAGAGAAAAAAACCCCAAGCGTTAAAAAAGTCCCGTTTGCCTTGCTCTGATTACTAATACCTTTTAATGATGCTCTCCCTCACTACGGGGTGGGATTTTCCTTGGCTTACTTCAGTTTCCATTGAAGTAACTCGGAAAATTCCAACAGCTTTGGTGGAAACACACTCCAATAATCTGGGATTCTCGGAAGTGTCCTTCCTTTCCAAGAAACATCGTTCTTCTGCGATTGAGAGAGCTCTATCTTTCACAGAAGTTTAATGCTGCTTCACTTCCGATGCTGAAAATGTATTGCATCGGAAATAAAGCCCAGTGCAAATGAGATTATACACTGAGCTCCCTACTCAAAGAGATTAAATTTCACGGCATTTTAAATATCTTGCATTAATATTATTTGGTCCTTCATTTCTTTTCTTTGTCTGACATTTGGAATTTATTGAACTGTCCGAGTTACTCTCGGTTTAATTCATTGTCTTCAAGGACTTGATGTATGTAGTGAATTTGGCTGGCTGTCCTCAAACAGAGATTTCCACTTCTTATTAGCAAATTCCTGGAGCTGTAAGTTTCTTTGGTTTTCATACCTCCACAGCGTTGCTGTAAATTGACAGAATCACTCAGAAAGCAAAGCTATTTTGGGGTGTCTCCCTGGTCAATAAGGAAAAATGTTCCTCTTGCAAAAGAAAACTGTTTCTCTTCTGCGTGAGTCATGACTCTGCTTGTATGCACAGAGCAAAAGATTTCCAGCTTCTCAGGCTTCACTGGCATTCGGGGTAGGTTTCAGCCAGCCAAGATTCACATGTGGAAACTAAATATGGTCATAGGGTTACACTCCCATTTTTTGCCCATTACTCAGGCTCCTGCATGGTGTATTTCAGTGCCTACTCCCTTTCTGCCGCTGTGCATCTCCCTCTGCTGTGATAGTTTACTCTGTGGTTAAGGCTAGTAAGATCATAGACAGCGCCAGTTACAAACAAGTAGTGTGTTTCATCTTCGGCTTAGGAGTACTATATAAATAAAAAAGACCCAGTATTAATCCTGGGAGGGAAGCTAAAGCCTAGATACCTTTATAAAGCTCCATGCTAGAGGGTGTCATCTTAAGCCTTACTCCAGCTTTCAGCTGTAGTAATCGCCACAGTTTTCATGGTAGAACCTGCCAAAAATAGAAAAACAAGAGGGAGAGAACATGTTGTTTTTTTGAAAACAAAACAGCTTGTGTATTTTCAGCAACAAGAAGTCAGAGGGACATTTTTATAATTATATATAACAGCAGAAGGGTTCTGATGTCATGGGAGCCAGAAAAATACATCCTAAATTATACTACACTTCACCATGGAGGTTAATCAGCGAGCCAGCAGCGTTTTTAGGTCCCTGTGAGGGTGTTCGACCCCTGCTTGGGACCAGTCAACACATGTGGCTGCGGAAGGGCAGCGGGGAACGCAAATTACCGGGGTCTATCAGTTACACGCCGCTCTGACAGGGCGACACGGCTCTCGGCGAGGCGCTGGCCCCCTTCCCACCAGCTCCCGCGGGGAGCCCTCGTCCCCTCCTCAGGCGCTTTACAGAGCTGTGTGGGAGTAGCAGGGGGCCTGATCTCATACTTCGGGCTCGGCTTGGACTTCCTCAAGAGCTCTGTGTTCTCCATTCATCTCAAAGCTATTCCGTGCTGCCTGGAGACACAAACCTCAAGGCATCCACCAGTGAGGAGGTGACATTTGCTCTGGTCCCAGTTTCCACCCTTCAACCTCCATGCAGAATTCGTTACAGAACGGTAACAGCACCGTGATCAAAGTTTTCTACCAATCGGTCCCGCTTTCAGCAAGGCTTTTACGTAGTGTCAAACGCGTAAGTTTTCCCAGCAAATTATATGAGACCATACTTGATTAAGACAGACTTATGGTCAGGCTGGATTACCATTTTGGTCGAGAGATATTTTGTTAACTGATGATTTACTCTTGCCCTGTACAACTTCCATGTGACTTTGTGGCTTGCTGCAATATTTCTGTTAGAAACCAAACCCAAGATTTTTATACAATAGCTGTGGTGACTACATGGATTAGCAGCCTTGAACTAGAAGTATCTTATACAAATTTTTTAGTCAAACTTTTTAGATTACACTTACTCGTTTCTGTATTATTTTGTGTTTAACTGCAAATAAGTTGCCAGTAGAAGAAATGCAAAATAAATATTACTACCTTTAATTAGATAAACAGAGCTTATTTCCGTGAGAAGTGCTACATGCTAGAGAGCCAGAGTACAGAGTTTGAAATCACATCAGGTTCACCATGATCACATCACTACTCTCTGGCTATGGAAGGGTTGGTATGGCAGAAGTGGTTCCAGCTTCAGTCCTAGGTCCACACAACACAGAAATTACAAGAAAAATGTTATCAGTGTTGGAAGAGGTAAGAACTAAAAAATGCTGTAGCTTATTTCTTTACTACGAGAACCAGCCCTTTGAAGAGAGATGGGATAGGTATTTCTGCAGGGCAACATGAAAGCATTTTTACTTCTGTTTTGTGTACCAATATTTATTCTGGAAACAGATGACTTGTTTTGTGAGAACTATTCCATTTCACACCCTTTTCCAAGACTATTGAACTGTCTTTAGAAATATTCAGACATGCCTTATGCCAACTATTTGCACCTGTTACAGTCTTTATGCGAAATTAAGTCACTGACTGTAAAGCTCCCAAGGGACTTATGTTCTGCGTCAGAAAATCATTTGGTGTTTATACATACTGAAATCTGATAGTATGTGCCATGAAAAGGGATCAATGTGGCTGCTCATCTGGACTACAACTACCCACATACCCTTGGTTGACAGATATACTGTTATTTCTTCAGATAAAAGTGTCGTTTCTTAACGGACTTTCATCAATAGCAGTGTTTGGTAACCCAGCAGGACAGCTTAGTCCTGCTAAAAATTTGCATTTGACATACTCAGAGTTCATGGGGCCACAGCAAGTAGCATCATATACTGAAAGAACTCAATCTAATACATCAGTATTATCTAATGATATTGGTCATTATCTGATGGGCATTTGGAAACATAGTACTAGGACTCAACAGAGAGCAATAAAATGGTTAGCTAGTAGTTTTTAGCTACTTTCAGGGTGGTTTCCTTAAAGGAGTAAAGGCTTTTTGCTTCTCGCTGGTGTTTGTAAACAGAGACAAAAAAAGAATGTAAGCTCCACCTAGGAGAAGGTTATGAAATACTATTGAACAGGCAGAAGGGCAGCTAGAGAGTGATTTTATTTGCATAAGCTTTCTATCCAGAATCATCTACATAACTGCTGGAAGCTCATGCTGAAATGGAGGCAGAGTAGAACAGAGATCAGAACAGGGCAAGGAATTTCTTTAAGACTCCTGCAAGTTGTAGACCTTCTGCAGACATTATGATGAGCTAATATGGAGGTGCCGGCTTTGGAGGGAAAGAAATACGTTGAGCTGAAGCTGCTGAGCAGAGCAGCAGGGCTCGGCGAATTCCCTGTAAGTCTCATGAAACAAGTAGCGTAGCACTGAGCATCCCTATGAGGTAGCGACATGTCTGTGTGAATGAAGGAATTCCCGGATATCGTGGTGATGTAACCACTCCTGGTGACATATGGAGTAGGGCTAGCTGAAATGACAGTAATGACCACAAAAGGGCAATAGCTGAAGCAAGTATCATGGTTGTGGCTGTGAAACTGAGTAAAAGATTTAGTACAGCACGTGCCTTTAATCATTGCTAATACAAATATATGATTAATTCAGCATTGTTAATTCTTCCCAAGTTTATTTTACTTTCCCTTGTCTCTTTACAGGCTTAACCTTCTAAATGAGAAATATTGCTTATCAAGAGTCAGGGTTCAGTGTCCCCAGGACTCAAGGTGAGGGTTCAAACTGGAGGCTTTTGCTAGTGCTAAAAAAGAATTTCTCTGCATTTAAGCCCAGTTCTTGTTGCCATCAGCAACAGGGTTGCTTTGAGTTTCAGTCCTCAGTAATCCACGAATCAACAGATCATAAGCAATGAAGACTTTTTTTTTTTTCCCCCTTATTTTGGATGACTATCCACCAACAGGATAGTTTCAGCTGTAAAATTCTTAGTGCCTCAGCCAGGAAGGAGTAAACTGATGATGCATGGAAAGGTCCAAGTTTTTTTGAGAACTCTGCAACAGAAAGGCTTTCCCCACTCTACTGAAGAGCTGAGCAGTGCTGGCTTTAATGTCTCTGTGCTGAATACTGGTATTTGGTCAGACAATTCTGCAACCTAGAGGACTAAATCTGTATTTTCAGTGGCCTTCCTCAAAGGATGCTTGTTAAATATACACAAAGGAATTTTTTTAACTATAGAAATGATACTCCAAAGACACTCAAATTCAGATGAAAAGATCCACTCCTGCTACAATCTGACAAAAGCAGCTCCAGCTCTTTGTCCCTAGGCATCTTTGTTTCACAGCGTTCTTCAGACTGTTTCAGAAACTCAGCACAGATGAAACAGGCAGAATTTTAGCTGTTTCCAGATGTAGTTAATCATTGTCTAATAGGCAGTAACAACACCTACTCTTGTTAAAAGAAGATGGCTGAATTGACAGACATCTGTAATGGTTGAATCGGAGTCTACACATCATGAAATAGAGATAAAATACTGTACAAGTCAGGAGATGACAAAGTATGAACAAACCTTAAAGGCAACCTTGTCTAAACCTACAAGAACTCGTATGCTCTATTCGGTTGTCAGTTCCTATTATTAGCATATTTACTGTCCTACAAGGAATCCAGATTATAATGGAGGATTTCTGTCAGTGAGATAGAGCATATCTATAAAATGAGTAGTCTGGCAAGGCAACACATACTTATCGCAGGCAACACAGGCTAAGCATTGCCCACCAACAGACTGGGGTTGGGCTTTGGGATTGCCTGCAGAGAGTTTTTATGCACGAGCCTGACTGCTGCTGGCAGCACCGGGTGATTCCCCAGCCTGCTTCCCAGTGTGCTCCTCCATGACGGGAATTAGTTTCCAGGCTGAATTGTCTGCCCAGCCAGGCTCCTGTTGTGTGAATCTGGTCATGCATACCGTGTCCAAGGCAAGTTCTGAGCTGATTTGTCAGTGCATTTAAACCTAGCTCTAGCCGGCCATACCTATGGTCATTCCTCCTCAAGGCAAGCCACGCTTAAGTACAAATCTGCACATCTTGATGATCCTTTAATGCCTTGGTTATTGCTGTGCCTACTGGTGCCTATCGCTGCACTGTTCATATTCGCTCTCCTGCAGGATTCTCTTTCTGTTCTGAATTTACCTGCAAAATGTTACAGGTAGGAACTGAAGAAAGGTACGAAGAGTCATCCCTCTCCTTTTTTCCTTCCAAAAGTCTCCATCTATCATTGCCAGATGGAAATGTGCCTGCTGTGCACAGCTTCTCCTCATTCCTTGAGTACGCAAGGCAGACCCCTGAGATCCTCTCACCCCATCATTCCCTCTGTAGAATATATCTGATCCTTTTGAAGTACTTCTTCATTTTGTTTTTTTCTCTTAGCACCGACTATTTAGTTTCCATGTCACTTTTTTCACTTTGGATTTTCTGCCAGTAAGATTTCGGGCAACATGTGCATCTGGCAAGCTACATCTGGAGCTCTGGTTGCTGGAGGTGGGCAGGCAGAATGTTTTGATGACTAATAGTCACAGATGAAGGCCTATATTCTGATAGTTGCCAAAAAGTTACACAACTACAGATCCCTTGGTCCTTTAAGGTTCTTCTGAGCTGATCCTCTGGTGTAAAGCATTTTGTAGCTCAGAATAAATAGTCAGGAAAAGATTTTCAGTGCCTAGATGCACTGCAGGGGTATTCCATATCCTGGATAAAGGTTCAGAGATATGATCAACTGAGAACGTCACAGCTATGACAGCCTTAGATTTAAGTTAAACCCTGGGTGCCAAAACAACCCCTGAGAGCTGCTGTCAGTCTGCAGAAAACAGAGCAACCTTCTGCATAGGTCCCTACTGTTTCAAGCTGGAAAACAGAATTATCTCTAGAAGTGCTAGAACTGGAGATTATAATGCTTTTATTCCCCTCTGCACTGACCACTGCTTGATGGAAGGAAAAATCGGGATTCTGAAGACTTTAGACCACTAATGGTGTCACAAAGCTCAGGCGGTGCCTTTAAGGTGACCTGGCACCTCCTGGGAGCCGTCATGCCACATCAGGGGTCTATGGTTAGTTCCTGCACAGCACCCAAGGAGAATTGGTCTTCTTATAAAAATTAGATCTAGAGTGGTCAGCATATTGAGCAGTCAGCAGCTTAAGTTTACACCTGGGAGTGCAGTGAGAGGAGTTTAAGTCTCCTCTATCTCAAGGATGGAGATGCTAGACTACAACAAGCGTCATTTTCCAGCTCTTGCTAGTGATCCCTGAGAATACCCATCATCTCCAGTTCCTGCAGGAGAGGGTGGCAGCCAGATCTCTTTTGTACGTCCCAGCATCCCAGCAGTGCGTGGGTGTGACCTGGGTATCCTTACAGTGAGTTTTACTGGCAATTATGTGCCACAGAAATTCAGGTGTCTGCAGAATTATGTAAATTCAGGTTCTCAGAACAAAAGCAAATTACCTACTGGCATTGAGCCTAGGGCCTTTAGTGGATTGTGTCTTGAATTAACACTAAAACGTGTCTTGTCTAAGGGGGAGGACACAGGCTGGTACTGAGCCTAATCACTCTCTTCTCACTTTTGCCATGCTTAGTAAAAGCAGTTACAAATCTGGTGAGAATACTGTGCATTTATATATTGCCATGGCTATCAAATGTAAAACATTTTACCACTGTGCCTGCAGAAGGCCATAATAGAGAAAAGCATCTCGAAGACAGGATGTGCTAGTTGAGCGACACAATTGAAATTTCAATTAAAAATTCTACAGAAGAAAGCAAGATAGAAATAACATAACCTGTATCACATGGTGTGCCAGTGTCAGATAACACAAACTGAAAGAGTTAAGGTTTGTAAGACACAGATGAAGACAGCAAAGGTGTCTAGCTCAGCAAAGACTTTTATTCTGTGCCTCTTTCCTCCTCCTCAGGACATGAGGAAAAAAAGGAGGAGGATGCAGCAGACGCACAAGGCAATGAAAGCAAGCAAGTGAACGGAGAACAGTTCTAGTTTAACATAAGAGACGGTCAAAAGATAGCCTGGGTGCAGCTATGGAAATTCTCCATCATTAATGAAAGCCTATGGTTTGTCATTCATTCCAATACATGTATTTCAAAAAAATATTCTGCATTTAGTCCACTGTTCTTAATCAAATTCAGAGAGATTAACCACACAGTCGTGCAGTTCACACTCTCATTTCTCAAAACTTTGTTGCTCCAGCTGGTTTTAACTGGAATGTCCAGCTCCCCCATATGTTGTCTCAGGGTATTCAAAGGAAAATGGTTGAAGTTAAATGGTGCAATTTAAGGACTGGTGACCCAGAGGATGAGAAGAGTGGCCAGCAACAGCCAAGAAAGTCTTCTGGTAGGAGGAAAAAGTGGTGTTGAACCCACCTGAACCCACAGGTCCTGATGCAGCTTATGATGCTGACTTTCATATCTAGTAGCGTAAGACTATCTAGACCACATTTACAGCCATGATAGGAGATTGCCTGATGCCATGGTCTAACAGCTAATGTCTAGTCCCCTAGTAGACAAGCCTGGATCTTGCTATGGGGCGTGTTGTGACTGTGGTATTGATCATGAGTGATATTGCATTGAGAGCCTGGCAGGAGTGCGGGTGTGAGATTCACACACAGCACAGCCCTGTGCCCGCTGCCCAGCAAAGTGCCAGGGACAGGGCAATCACAGGGCGAATCTGCACATCTCTCCCATGAAGAGTCCTGGAGACATGACATTGTAAACGGTTAAGATGAACAGATGTGTCTGTTCTGAAACTATCAGGCTCTTTGCAAAAACAAGGTATTTTTGAATACTGGAATGCTCATTTGCTTTACTTTCACATTACAACTTTCCTTTTACCTTTTAAAATATTTTACATTTTCTCACAATTCATAGTCCAATTCAATGTACTATTTGCTACCATTGGACTATTAACTACCATTAAACACACTGTTCTGCTACTGGAAAACGTATGACAGACTACCTTAAGCTGGTATCTGCTATTTGAACATTAAAATATGGTTAACAGATCTGTAGGTCAAAATGCAATAGCCTGTTTTGTTGGACTTCAGAGTGCTAGGTTAATGGCGTGACAGGTATTGTGCAATAATTCCATAGAAAAGAACTGTCCTGTCACAAGTTAGGTCTATACGCAGCTGGATAAAAGCTGTCATTCCCCTATTTCCATACATTAAATGCTTAGGTTAATGAGCTTTTATTAGGAACAATCCTGTTTCCACTGGACTCAAAATGAAAGCTTTAAACAATTTTAACGGAAAAGCTATCCGGACAATCCAGATCTGAATTTTGGATGGTCAGTCTTCCACGTAAAATGAACTATAAGCAACTCATTGTATTATGACATTGTTCTATTTATTTGATATTAAAATAATCTAAACGTAAACATCATTATCCTAATTTGAAATGTTGCAAAACTGAGGAACAAGAAAGCAGTGGAATTTGTCATCCTTAAGCATTTAAACAAGCTTAGGCTCCCTATTCAATCCTGTATTCACCAGTTCTACTGCCTACTTATTTAGCAGCAGAAAATATTTACTTGGGAGAAAAATGTAATTTTTTGTTGGGGAGAACCTTCCTGAGTCAGATCCTGAACCACAAATTAAGACTGTTTTGCGCTTTCTTTCTTGAGAAACAAATGACATCACTTTCTGTTTCTTTGTCAAGAAATATTGGGCTTTTCTTCCTAATAAAATGAGATTTATGCACATGGCTTTCAAGGAAAAAGAAGTCAGACAGGCGCTACCATTAAACATCTTTTTATTGTAGTCTTTAATGTACATGCAGAATTAAAAAAAGTGTCAGTTATATCTGTAAGCGTATAACAATGTAAATGTCTTGGATCAGCAATGTATTTGGATTAGGGACTAATAACTCTAAGTGAACAGACATCTTTCAGGATATTCAGTTTATATGGTAAATCAAGAAGGTTTTCTTCAGAGTGATTTTCCTCATAAAAAGATAAAATATTTCTTGTTTACAATCTCGTTTGTTTTTAATACTGAAAAAATCTATAATAGTACACTCTCCATTATGTACATAGAAAAACATAAAACTATATCCATACCAGTGTCTGTTTTAAATGCAAACAATAGTAGTTAATAGCTTTGCAATTTTTTTTGTGCACCCTCTCCCCTCTTCCCCTCCCCCTTGCCCCCCCCCATTAAAAAATGCAGCATTTCCTAAAGTTTTCAACGCTTTGGCAGAAATTGAACCGAAGGCACTCCCGTGTTAGATAAGCAATATGTGAAATATCAGCGCTAAATAAAAAAGCTGTAGGTGTACCAGACAGCTCCATGCTCATCCCAAGGGCCAAATCTTGCACTCTCTGAGGTCAAGAACTGGTTTGCTGGAGATCCCAACTGGAGCAGGCTCAGGCCCCAGCTTGGTTTACAAAAAAGCTGATTAGCCTCACAACTGTTTTTACAAATGCTTCACGCAAACCGTATGAGGATGCAGAGAGCGTCTCTGAACCGTATGAGGATGCAGAGAGCGTCTCTGAACACAGTACTGTCACGAGGGCAAAAAGCTCTTGCAGGTCACAGCATCAGAACGTGTCGCAAAGGCTTCGCTCTCCAGGCCTTGCGCTTTGCAACACGGTAGTTTCACACGACGCCCTCCGTTTAAGACTTCCTGATGTTGCAGCTCAGCTAAAAACGAATAAACCAACCCACAGAAGTGAAGTTTCTAAACCACCTCTTGTGATGGATTAGGTTAGACTCAGCAAAGCATCCTGAAAATTATCTGTGTGCTAGTGGCATGCTGACTTCTGCTGATAGGGAAAGTTTTGAAAGCTGATAGAAAAGTTTCTCTCAGGGGCAGCTCCTCCTTGGCCTCATGTGGCTTGTGTTTGGCACACCTTCATTTTTCTTGTAACTCGGGGTTATCTCTGGCATACCTGCGATATGTATTTATATGAATACTTTGCAAAAAAAAAGAAGAAGCCTATGAGATAAGCACCTAAATGCTCGCTCAGGGATGTGTCATACGTCACAGTCAGGAAAACGTTTCCATAATGACCAGTTTTAGTTCTCAACTGCAGTTTGCTTCTGCAATCCTAGCAAAGGTTGAGAAATAACTGGATGCAAACTTCCAAGAGAGAATGAGACAGAAAGGCGCTGACTGAAGCTTTTTATGCACATGAAAAGCTTTCACATGTCTATGTCTCCAACCTGATAAAGTGTTAGATTTTCAGGAAATATATTAGTTCAGTAATTTGTTTACTTAACTAATTTCTTCATAGTGCACCATATCTGACCATGACTGTAAATAGCTGCAGTCAACTGACAATCCGATTAAAAAAGAACATTCTGCTAAAACCTGCCAGCTGGTCACGTTCATCCTGCTGCAATAGCTCTGTGCTCTCTGACCACAATAAAATGAATGGCTTTATAGTGTTGGAAAGCATTTTTGTCGTTCCTCAGTATCACTGTGGATTTATCTCACAAGGAATGAAGGGTGAGATAAAAAGGCATCCAACAGCACTTCGGCTTCTGAATTGAACAGCCAGCAAAATGATACGCAGCTGGCATGGAAGAATGGCCATTTAAGGTTAGTTTGAAATGCAGACTGAAGGGGAAAAAAAAGAAAAAAAAAAAAAGAAGCAAGTAATCCAGTAAGTATAAACAGTAGAAACAGAAACTGAGCAAGTGATTCTTTGTTTTGGGCCAGTATACCCACCACCAGTTGCTGTATGTTGCTTTGGGAAACACGAAACTGGCACCAAAACACTCCAAACAACACAAACCCCCCACCCCCTTCCTAGACTGATGGCTCTCCTTGAAATGTCCCTCAAATCTCTTTCCGTACTGTGGCTCGGATGCTGCTGAACATTTTGCCTATGGCCTCAAAGAGTGGGTCGCAGAACGTGTGGATGCAGATCGAATAGACGCGGCTAATGCACTGGATCTCAATCAGGTAGCTCCTTATGCACGGCACCACCGCCCAGATGTGCAGGAACGACAAAATGGCAAAGTAGATGCCCCAGATGAGAGCCATAGGAATGCCAAAGATTGCTGACAGTAAACGATAAAACCAGTATTTCGTTACAGTGAAGGTGGTAAAACTGGCCTTCCAAATCCCATCAAAGCTGTGTGTTCCCTCTGGCTCAGCAATCACATCTTCAAAATCAATCTGCAGCAAAGAACACAAAGTCAGGTGAGTCAGACGTTTGCATCAAGGGTGGATTCCAGAAACACCTTTCCTGCAGAGCAATGGTCCCCTGTAACAAAACACCGAAGCACATACTTCCTACACCCCAACGTGATTCAACCCATTTTAACACATCATTTAAGGCATGAATCTTCAGTAACTATCTTCTTCCAGTGACTACCAGGGAGCCTCAATGATTAGCTCAAAATTAGACATCTAACTTCTACATGGAGGTATCCACAAAACTGAATATATTTTCCTCACCTCCTACAGCCCTAAGGGTATGCAGTGCCCTTAGAGTCTACGTAAAGGACGAACCAGGTGAACAGAATCATCATGCTTTCATTGCCTAACTTAACTGTTTCACGTCTTTATGAATGGAATAAATGCAGTCACTACTTTGAGTTTTTACACGCCTCAAGCATGTATCAATAAAATGTGTTTTATTTGTCCAAATGTTCCCATCTTTCCATGTATATCATTGCTGAATTTCGACAGTGAATAAATGGTGAGGCTAGCTATTTGAATATATACTTAGAAACAGGCATATATACTTCTTAGTAGACTGAAAAATAAAATGCTGGATTTAGATCTGCATCAGGTGGAGCTCCTCCATAGTCTGAAAGGGGTAGGGAGCTCTTTCATTTTATTAAACATAAGGAGGCTCTTCACATTAGAGCCGTTTTGTTCTAGCCTATCCTGTTTATGTGATAACACTCTGGTCATGAAAGACATGGCCAGGCTAACATATTAATATTTAGAAGGAACACACTCTTCCACATATTTCATACTTTTGATTATTCATAAATAGTTCAAAAAGTCACCTAAGGAAGCAGTGCATTCCAACAGGCATATTTTACCGCTCTCTGTTGAAATACTGAGCTATTCAGGAAGCTTAATTGTCATAACATTTCTGTTAGAAAATTAACAGAATTGCACTGATGGTTCAGCTCCATGTCACACAAACATGTGTTTGATATAACCCACAATACAGGATATTTAATTTAGTTAGCGCAACCAATTGTATAGGTACTGCATTCCGCAGGAAAAAGAATATCACAACACTATTCCTCTGCAAGAAACTAAATGACCTTTTAAATCAGATGAAAGAAAAAAAGAAATTGCATTCTTGGGACTGGATCCCAAAATGAGATGATAATGCTGCTGGAAGTGAAGATGTAGAGGAGCAGGGTAAGGATGATATGGGCCAGTGGCCTCAGAAACTCGGGCAACAGTACCTTAGCATGCTGGGGGAAGGTGAATATCCATACACTCAGTGTAAGTATTGCTTATACTGTAGGAAAAGGCTCACAATCACTTCTTTTAATCTAATTTAATCTAAAATATACATAATAATTGAAAGAACTCCTCCCTCTCTCCTGTTGAATCTTCAATCACCTCCAAACAGAAGTTAACCAACAAAGGGAAAAATACTATAAAACCCCTGGACTTTCCAGTTTCTTAAACAAAAAAGGTAATTCCAAAGCAAAACTGCAAGGTCTAGATGCAATTTGTTGGAAGGGCTTGAAACTCCTTGGGAGAAAATTTCTGGATCAGCTGTGATATCAAGTATCTTGAATGCCTAACATCAAGCTGGCTTAATTCAACATATTACCAGGCCTAAACATCACTCTCTGCCAGTGCTTCTCTCTAGACATCATATAATGCAAACTATAAACCTTCTCTTTATTTGCTACTCTGAACTAGGCTCTGGTGATCTGAAAGTAATCTGTGGTTCTTTGAGATGGGAATTCATCATCATCATAATCATCATCACCACACCTAAAGGTAGCATTTGGGTTGAAATTCTGTCTCCACAGAATCCAATGGCAGACTGCATTGGCGCAGTCCCCGAGAAACACACATCAGTGCTGCACACTTGTCTGTAAAGGCGTGCAGAGACAAAAGTCTGTCTGGACCTTCTGAAACTGAACAGCATAATTTTAAATAATAGCTACAAAAGGAGAAAATGAAAAGAGAGTTTGAATCACGGTTCTCTTCTGCAATAGTTCTACAGGTATGCAATAACCTCTGCTTCTGTAGGTCATACACATGAATTTTTGGTACAAATCTTAGAAAACAGTTTCCTTGAAATCAGTGTCTCAAGACAGCATAGAAAGTACACTACATTCACCGCTGAGTGAAGACAGGAAATTGGAAATTATTTGGGCTCTGTAATTTCAGTGGGTGCAAGACTGAAGCCCTGGTGGAAATAACTCTAATTCTGGGAAAGGCATCACAGGCAACAATATGCTCTCTATTTTCATTGTGGGGTTATTTGATATAAAAGTTCATGTTTGGGGACTAAACAACTGACAAAAAATTAGCTTTATGCAGTACATTGGCCATAAAATAATTACACGAATCAGTCATTAAAAGTTACCTGCAGTCTAGTAAGACAGAGCAAGGAACTTCCCTGGATGTATTGTGTGATCTTTTTACTAAATGAAATAATCAGATGTCATTGTATCAATCACGGGATTTTAGGACTGCATCATGAAAGAAAGAAGAAAAGGTTGTAGATGCATACATGGAGAAGTCAATAAGATCTACAGATGATGGCATCTAATTGTCTTATGTCTATTCCCCCCCCCGCCCCAAAGATGACTTCAAGGTCTGTATATCATTCACTGAAATCAATCTCATTCAACTGAGTACACATGTTGGAAAAATGTATGCCTAAGCATACATTACATATGCCGGAGCAAGTATATTTTCTTTTTGGAATACACAAGCAAACATATTCATAGTGTCTGTTTCTGCAGCTATTCAAAAGCAAACTTTTTGTTGTAGCCCATATCCCATGTTAGCTCATTTTCAAAGCAATTGGGTGTTCTTAGCTTCTCATCAATGTTTGCCTTGAAATCAGACAATAAAAACATGCAGATGATGGCAAACCCCAAGACGATTACAGCAAAAAAACCAGTTGCTTCTCAAAAAATGCTACTACATGAAGACTACATGGTTGAGCATAGGCCTCTTATTCCAAAACTTCTGGCAATTTATTGGATGCTTCCCACCAGTTGATGTTGTGATCCTTGGCAGAGCCAGTTTGTGCACACCACCATCACACAGCAGTTCAGTGCATTGAGGGCTATTCAGGGTCATGCCTAAAGTCTTTTTATTCAGTTCAGTTGTGGTGAAGTCTACCTTGTATTTTTTCAACTGGCCGATAAGGGAAACATTAAATCTCAGCAGGAAAGCAAGTTTGCATTGAGCTCCATCAGCCTTTTCATGGTTACATCTTTAATTTAGGTAAGTGGGACCTATTTTTATCAGCAAAGCACACTTTTGGCATGCAAAAAGAAACCATAGGTTAATGTGAATTTCCTAGAACGTTTAAAATAAATCGTAAGACTGGCCCATAATTTGATTCCTTTCAAAATAATTCACTATAATGAATGTTTTACTGAAAAATGGAAGCCAGTAAACTCATTGGTTTTTAAATCAAATAGTAAACTTTCTGTAATCAAGATTCTCAGTAACTAACGTTTTTAGCCTGTTGTGCGCTCCAAGATGTCCATGGAGTTAATCCTGGGGAGCTGACAGAAGAATCATGCCATATAACTTTTCCAGATGGACAGCCCTGTCCTCATTCCAGGAGATGATGCTAATATTAGAACATTTATGATATATCTTTGGCCAGGATTTCCCAGCTCCAGTCATACACAGTTGTCCTAAAAGTACTCAGGAATCAAGCTGCCTGTGAGATGATAATAACGGTATATTCATGCCACCAACAATTGTCAAGAGGTTACTTTCTTGGAGCAATTTCAACAGCTCTCGGAATGTTTCTACCAATGCGCAGAAGCTGAATAGATGGCCCTGTAGGAACCATAGCTGATGTCTCACTACCATATCTTTCCCATTTCATTATTCCTCAAGTCCCATGTTCCACATTGCTCCAGTTTGAATAAGGGAGATACCAAACTGAACTCGAGAGCAAAAAGACAGAAAAACAGCCTGGCAACTCTAAAAACTCTCACCTGAACACAGTGTTAAAATGAAGCTGTTATCTTGCTGAAAGCCGTAATAATGTTATGAAATTATGTACATCTCAAGAGAGTCCAGCTACGACTGGAAGGTGAACCTCTGCGGTGCTGTCCAAACCCAGACTTACCCGCAGCAGTCTAAGTAAAGATGGGCGAGGAGTTGAGGTAATCTGGGCTCTTCTACTTTTCACCTGCTAACAGATCATGTACAGATCCACTGGCTGGGAAACGCTCTATTTATTTCACTGTTCAGTCAGTACAGATAAGTCCTTACACTGCCGGAATTGAGATATCACCCAGATTCTTCCTGCACCAAACCACTCCCATGAAAGATCCTGTTTTTAACTCATAGGGATCAGACCTCCACAGGCAGGAGGAGGACTGGGTGACTGGATGCATTTTGCCTTGCTATGGGTTACATTTACATCACTCGGATTACTCACTCCTCAGTCCCTCCTATTACTCTCCTCTGGTTTTTAGTTCAGTAGCACTCAGTGACGGTTGAGTGCCATCAGGCTGATAACAGGAGTCCAACTGAACTAAGTAAAGTAAAAATAGGACTGACAGCAGAAAGAGAAGTGGCCAGAAATATGACCCTAGGGAAGAAAGACACTCTAATTTCGGGAAATGAATCTAACTGGCTTGCAAGGATAAGATACCTCTTTTAGGGTACTGTTCTCGAGGCCACTTCTGCCAAAGCATCAGATGCATGTAGATCTGTGAAGAACTCTGTTTTATCTACATCAAAGGCATGTTTAGGTTAGGCACAGGTGTTGTTCAGTAGATTGCACGGTCAGCATGCAGTTTGTTCCTCCAGAGCTGTCAGGGTGTGCTGTGAAATCACATTGAATTATTGCCAAACTAATGAAAATACAAGCACGTTCACTTGCAACAAGGAGAGAAGTAAAGGAAATTTGTTTTGACCCTCTAAAGGATGCTAATAAATCGCTACGGCCTTCTGTTTCAGCCAAAGCTATTAAACACTATCAACTCCTGTTCCATGCCTACAATACACTTCCTGACTTCAGCTATTCTTTGTTTCCTACTATTCAGTTTGGTAAAGCCCTTTTTTACATTGCTTGAAGCTTTTGTCTGATTCTACTGTGAGAATTACCACAGCCTCTTTTGCTCTGCATATGTTTATTAAACTTTTACCAGGAAATTAAGGAACCTGCTTTGATTCGAAAAGGCATTTATTTACAAGAAAGGGAAATGGTATAGGGAATTTGTCGTCTTTTTTGCAAGTCTGTTTAAAGAAAAAAACTATTTATCAAAAAAGCTTAGCAGTGTAAGATTACTGTTTTTTTTCTAAAAAAACCCCAGATGACTCAAGAATATATGCCTTATATATGAAAATAGTTGACCTGTTGACGCTGCCACTTTAGTCCCTATGTATCAAAACATGGCAGGCTGGAAAGCTGTGTTAAATGCCAATCTCAAATTGCCTATTTACCAGTTGTGCTTCTCCGCAAAAGTTTGTTCTTTGAGGTACGTAATATCCATTACATTGGAAAATTTACTGTGCTGGGTCAATCAGAAAAAGAATTATTAAGACCATCAGCATTTTATGGGGGCTTTGACCAGCATTTTATGGGGGTTTTGACCTAATCTACATTTCTGTGATTGCAACTACAATTATTCAAATCTTTGTGCGTGGTAGCTGTGTGCTGTTACTGTGCTCACAGCGTGCAGTTTGCATTGACAAGCACCAGCACTACTCCACTGAGGAGGAACCCAAACAAACGGTGAGGATGCGTACATTTCTGAGTGCCATCAGTATCTTTTGGAGTCAGTGAAAGGACGCTCAGATCCTTACTGGATCTCTCTTGATTGATCACTAATATCTCCAATCAGGCAAACCACCTAAATATGCACACAACCTGAAAAATGTGAACTGCCCCACTGATGTCAATGTGCTTACGCGCTCTGCCAGACCAGGGCTATAGTCAAGTCTGAATGTATATCTATAGAAGAAAGAGTCACAAGCTAGTTTTCTTTACATTTTTAGCACAGAATATGGAAACTGTCTTTACTGCTTACCCTGTGCTGTTTTTCAACAGGTTTTTCCCTGATGCCAAGACTGTAAGTATAATACTGTTCCACTGTATTATATTGTGTCCCTGTAAGACTTGAAACAGACATATAGAAAAAACCAGATATGATCTTTTTTTCTCTTGTGATAAATGCAATTTCTAAAATTTCCCAATGCAT
This sequence comes from Aquila chrysaetos chrysaetos, assembly GCF_900496995.4. NCBI lineage: Eukaryota > Metazoa > Chordata > Aves > Accipitriformes > Accipitridae > Aquila > Aquila chrysaetos. The sequence continues at coordinate 28,085,136 of NC_044008.1, forward strand.
TCAATGCCCTTTAAAGAAAAATTCAGCGGAAGAAAATGTATAAAGGATCACAAAATGACAAGCCATTCTATGGCACAAGTCACATTTGGGAGGTGAAATTCAGGACAGGTGCAGCACTACTAACTTTGGAGAAGGCTTGTGGTGTGTGTTAAGAAAAATAAGAAAATGCATGAGCATATGAGATCATTATTAGTTTTTGTACTTCCACATACTATCTGGAACTTCAAAATTGCCAGTTACGGTGCTTGGAGAACAAAGGCATCACAGCAGCAGAAAAAAAAATTAAGCAATAAGCTCACAACCATTCTGTTAAATCAATGATACCAGCTAAACATCTAAATGATTCCTTGACCCTTTGAAATATCGTGTTTCCACATCTGCTGATGCTTGTCTTGCAGACCACTGCCACAGTTTATCAGAAAATGATGAAAAAGCTTATAAGGTTGTTTCTACTGAATTCGAGGGAAAGAGCATGGGAGGTGTTGAGTCTTCTAGGGGTCTCCTTAGCTCTTCTCCCTTCCCTCACATCCCAGGCACCAGGAGACTCGTTCACCCTTTTAAGAGCACTGTGTAATCTCCACCTGGCAAATGTTTACCTGCAGTTGTGTAGAGAAGCTGGTACTTTGTTCCTGAAAACATAGAGCTTCATGATGCCTAGATGTTCTACTTCCTCACTAATCATTGTTTTCAACAGCAAGCATTAGGCGCTGTCAGGTGTGTAGTAAAGGCAAAACTCATCCTATTCTGGAGTATTTGTATCAGCCTCAGGCTACAGCACGGGTGACTACCAGACGTGAACATCCAGCAGTGTTCAGAGATGGGATAAGTTCAGTCACAAGACAGTAAATCACCTTTACTATTGGTATGGTGGCAAGCAGCTAACAAGGGAACCCCAAGAGTCTCTCCAGGCTGGGGTGCAGCAAGATTAGCCTCTGCCTGTCAACCTTGATCTCTGTCTTCAGAGCACACTGCTTTTCTGGAGACTGGCCAGATCAGTCCTTTGCACAAAAAAAGAGATGCCGTGAGCGCAGATGGCTAGGACCATGGTTTCTGTGTAAAGCTGGTTAAGCGCAGAAAAATTACAAGTAATTCTAAAGTGAATGAAACCCTAAACAAGCAAGTGGAACTGTTCCACCACAGTTACTTGTTCAAACCGACCAATGAATTTGCCTTACATTCCCTGTATCCCTGTGCCTGCTTTCCACAATATGGCAAGAAAAGTGTTCTGCTGGCAGATCTCTTGATGGAAATAGTGAATCTTTCCTGAGTACCATAGAGCATGCCAGAAAAGCAAACAATGCTTTAACAAATAAGGATATTCGTCTTGGAAAGTAGAGTTGAAGGACTACACTCTTCTAGCCAGAGAACAAAACCAGTCTGGTCAGGAGTGACCCCTACTGCACACGTAACAAATACTCAAATGGATTATGAAAAATTTTAAATAATTCCATGACTTAGAAAAAGGTCATGACTGCAGATCACCATTTCACAAACTGAAAATCAAATGAAAACAGCCAAAAAATAATTTGCTTCTAATTACTGCAAGAAAAACCTCCCGCTCCCTGCCCATGCTGAATTACTGATTGCATACCAGAAAAGCCCCGGTGATGGGCTCTGTTTTATCAGATGGGCAGGCTCATCAAAATCTGCGGAAGTACTCGTGAGAAAAATGCGACTGATGCCAACGGGTCAGCACTGTAGCAACCAGCCATTCTCCAGAGATCTCTTCCTGAAGCACTTGCCCGTCCTGTCTCAATATAGTCTGGCAGAAGGAAAGACTAGCAGCTTCAAGGAGACATCTGCGCTCCTCTGAAACACAGCGAAACTTCCTGTGCAGGTGGGGATATCATGTCAGCCAGTGCCTTGGAAAACATGTTGGTGTTGTCGGAGTAAGCAGTCAGAAAATAAAATGGCTATTTTCCTCCCTGGAAACTGGGCTGCTGGGAGGTTATTGCAGTTTTCCCAAAGAGAAATTCTTAAGAAGCTTTCTTCATTTTATCATTTGTTTCTTGTTCCACAGTTCCTTGTTTGATACACCTATTTTAGCAGAGAACTTTGATACGTCTGTGTGTATGTACATCCACGTATGCCTGTCCATCTGTATGCTAGTATAGAGGTATATTCATCAACATGAACACCGGGGTGAAGTTTTGACTCCACTAAAGATAATGCGAATTCTTTTATTGATTCCAGTGCAGTCTGGAGTTAACCAGAATCCAGAAACATTAATAAAAGTAAAGCTCTTCTGTAAACAGATTTTACGTTATATTTTTATATTATACTTTATACATATAATATAAAAATATGATAAATTATATTTACATTATATTATTATATTGCCCTCAATGCAGGTTTACAGACCTGCTATTAAGGTAATAAACTGCTATTAAGTATAACTTTTTAGAACTTGCTCTAGCTTCATCCCTCCTAAATTTCAGCACTAATGGAAAATGGAAATATAGTGACCTTAGACTCTTTAGTAGTGCCTGGAGAGAGACAGGCACCTTTGGAGGGTGTTTTAGATCTGAAAACCACTTTTTTCTCTTTATCATTTTGTTAAGGGAGCCTAAGGAGAGGAGACTCTTCACTAGGTATACTGCCCACAAACACATTCCTGTTACCTGCTGCAATACTTTTTAGGAAATCAGTATAACTTGTTCTCACCTTTTCCCTCATTTCTACCTGAATACATTTATTGCTGACCGTGAGTGTGCAGTGATGCCCAGCTGCCTCTCCGTTCCTTTAAAAAAAATTTGCCTCTGCATTTCTCCTGTTAGAAGGTTGTCTTTCTTATGGAAGATCTTAAGTTACTGATCCTTAAACATGAGGTAAATATTTCTTTAATATTTCATAAAAATCAAGATATCATTAGTCTACAGTTCTGGTCTTGTCATAAACTGCACTAGAACAGAGATATGTGAATTTGGATTTCATAAAACAACAGCAGACTTTACGGCTAAGGTCTGCAGGAGATATTAACCTGATCTTGAGGGAAATCTGACTTTTTTGGTAGCATTTGTTTGAATTCCGACAAGGGATTTAGAAGTTGGCGGAGGAAGTGTTGCAATCCGTCTGTAAGACTCCCTTAGGCTTTTTTGGACCTCCGAGAATAAATTCAGCACAGCAGGAATTTGGACAGGGAATGTGACGCTTTCACCTTCAGCTGTGAGAGCATCTTCTCACTTCTTATCTACTAAGTTGAATTTATCAGTTCTCATTTATTTGAAAATAAAGTACATGGGCCAGATAAATAGAAGTCTACAGACAAACCTCATCCTTGTATAGCCCCACTAACATCTATAGCACAGCTCCAATAAAATTGGCTGCAAGTTTTATCAATTAATGTGCTCATTAGAGTGGGGATAGTGGTACTGAAACTATTTGTCCTTTTGAATGCTAATGTGATGACATAATTTCTGACAAGAATGATGTTGCATAAAATTCAAAGTTTGTTTTGAAACTTTCAAAAGACTTTTTCATAAGAAATCTGCCAGAAAAATATAAAGTGACTAAGAGAGTAAAACCTGCCTCCCCAGTAAATCAAATGAAATTAAATGGCACAACTTCTCTTTCATTTTCAAAATAACAAATCCTTTTTAGACCAAGATGGTTTTTATTACTGTCATTTGTCTGGAAAAGAAAAGAGAGATGGTGGTTCTGGATCAAAAAGCTCAAAAATCAATTGCCGATGTAGATTTCATTCCGCTGCCTGTTTATTACAAGGGTATTTGAGAGCTGTGGGAAAGACAAACTTATCTTAGTTTAGAACTGTATCTCTCTTCAGTTTTCCAGAGATCATAAGTTTTACAGAGTCATCCAAGTTCATTTGTATTTTCTTCTCTCTGTTGCCTAAAATACAACAAAGAACAACTTCTCACTGGGGACCTCATGGGCAGACCACTCTACTATACACATTTATCACTCTTCCCCCTGGGGAGTTTTGGATTTCAATAATTTTTTTTTGTCTTAGACATCCATACTCTCTGCAACAGAAGATGGTCTTTCTATCCATACAGTGGGCTAAAAAATCTAAAATTAATTCAAACTGTTCTTAAAATTTTCTAGCGTCTAATCTGAATTCTGTTGAATTTATCAGAAATGAAAAGTATTTGTCTCCTCTGAATCTGAGATAGTGTCCAATAAATTCTAACAGAAGGAACATACATGCTGAATCGTTGGCTTAGTCCCCATGGCCATCAAATGAACATTTTCCTATGGAGTTATGAGTCATGTTCATCATGCTAAGCAAGAAGGCAGTGCATAAGGCTTTAATAATACTATGAGCTTAAATGCAAACACATTTTTTTGAGAAAGAATCTTTCATTAGAACAGATGCCATTATTATCTGAAATCTTACAGACATTCAGAAATTCCATGTCTGGGAACTCCTAATTAATGTGCAAGAAAACTGTTTTTCAGAGCACTAAAAACTCGCTCAGTCCTTGCATAAACTGGTATTCGTAATGGCTTGAGTTTTTAATCTTTCACTCCTGGACTAGCCTTGGAAGAAATATTTGAAACAGAATTGTATCATGTGGGCAGCCAAAGTCAAACGTTTGAATATTCTTGCATTTTTAAATCTAAACCCCACAGCAGGACATTAATATGACACAAAGTTTCAGAATCATTTCATCTAAACGCAGTTATGGAAAAATAAGGTGTCGCGTCTAAGGTACATGTATTGTCGCTGGAGAGAAACGCCCTTTGAGAGCACCGCTCGTCCCCTCCTGCCGTTAGGCCTAAACTCTGGGATGTGAATCTGCCTCCAGAGGCATCTAACTTCCATCACTGCCAACAGCAAGAGCCCAGGTGACAAGCTTGGATTAGAACATACACACACACTCTTATATTTATATAGTTGTATATTTATAAATTAATCTATTCTTTATATAATTATATATTATTTACATATTTATATATTTATATTGATGCATTTAAACTTATATATGTATCTATTTTCTCAGGACTTTTAATGATATCTGAAAACAAAGAAAGGGGGTCTGCATTAAATTTCACTTAATTCCCTGTTTCAGAAAAAGCACCTGACTGAGCTCTGCTTTCCTCTCATTTTACCATGTTGAAGAGCAGAACTGAGCTCCCCCGGGGCTGACGCCTGCTGTCACATCAGAGTGACAGCTCTCAAGGCCTCAGCCCTCCCATCCGAAAAGAGCGGGGGACGAGCCCTGCTTTCCTTCCAGGAGGTTCTCAGGTGGGGAGGTGGGAAGCGCTCTGCCTAGCCGTCTCTCTGAGCATCTTACGCTGTGCTCCGCGCAACAGGGAGGGACTGTAATTGTGAAGGATTAAATAAAACGGCAAACTGCTTTTTTAAAAAACCTCTCTTTTTAGCAGAAAGCAGCAGAAATTGTAAATGGCTTTAAAATGGCTGAGTAATACTTTCCTCCCTAATGCCTACGTAAGGTTGTTATGGTATTTGTCAACATCTAACTAAAAATTCCAGACTTTTCCTTGCAGTGAGCTGAATTGCCCTTAACTGCATTAGCTTTAAGGGGAAGGCACAAATACATAACTGTTTAAACCTTGGTACAAAAGCTCTGCATCCTTACATCTGAAGCCAAGTACTGGAATTTTTTTCCAGAGAGAAAAGGACTCTTACGCAACAAACAGCAGATAGACACCACTTGTTCAAAACAAAATAATAATTATGTTCTGGTTCTGTAGACCGGGCACAGGCCTTTCCTCCTGGCATATCACCATAGGAAAAAGCTGTGATCTGGCTGCAGATGTGACTGCACGTTTGGTCCTCACCAGTCCCAAAGGAGTAGACTCTGCAGGGTTGGCTGCAAGGTCCATCCCCATCCTGAGCAAGGAGCGAGGGAGTACCGAAGAAGCGCAAGCTGCAAGAGAACCGGCTCCCTCCTCTGCTTCTTCCAACGTCAGTAAACTTAGTGCAGACTTGACCACAGATACTTTGAGAAACTTTGAGCTCCAAAGAGTTGGCAGGCTGTAATTTAAGCCATACTCTGGAAAACACCAATATTGGGTTGGGAAACAGGAAGAGCAAAGGCTGAACTTCAGGCACCTTCACGTGAGTCCTGGGTCTTCAGGGAATGAATGAGAGAAAAAAACCGATCAGCTTTCTATCCTGTTTGTTGCGTTTCATCACACATTAATAAAACCTGTGGGACACAAGTCTAAGAGTAGAATTGTCGAGTGAAGGACATACGAAATAGATACAACTGTGAGGCAAAATAGCTGTATAATCACCAGCGTGACCCCCGGAGAGCTCCCAGGTGCACAGAGGCTGTTTCTCCCTCGCTGGATTCCCTCCTTGCCCTCTGCGTGACTAGCCGACTTCTCAAGCCAGCGCCTCAAGGAATGGGACCACGTTCTCCCCCTGCCGAGGTGACGCATGAGGGAAGTCCTATGAGGAAGAAACTCCTTCCTTCCTGCTCCCCGCTGAAGGAATTGGAACAGGAAGGAAATTCTGGTGATTTTACTAGATCGTGCTTCCTCCAGCACAGAGCTGCCAATTCCGTTGCCTGCGGACCTCAGGTTTGGTAAGGCCTCATTTCCATCCCTCTGTGAACAGAAATCCAGTCATTCACGCCACTTTTCTGGAAACCTCCCAGCACTTATCTTCTGCTTGGTAGCTAATTTGAAGAGAAACCATAAGCAAAATCAAGGTCACCAAGAACTCTGATAAAAAGCTGCTCCATGTGTCTAGTTTTTCTAAAAGGATCTTGACCGGGTCCCTCCTTCTTGCCTGGATCCCTACCCTACAGATACCATGTATCTGCTGCAGAGGAAGCTGTGCAGATGCTTTGTGTTGCACATCAAGGGAACATGTCTCCTGCTTCTCACAAGCAAGGGTTATTTTTAAAATGTGCTATGGGAAGTATTTGAATGCAGACAACACTGAAGCCTTTTAGAGAGCTGCTTACAGAGCAGATTCCTCGTTCTCTGTCTAATCATTTCTATTTCATGGCTGACTGATTTGTCCCCAGTTTCCATGCTATTGTGCCTCATAGTCAAGTGGCAAGAAATGCGTTAAATGCTGGGTAAAAAGCAGAAGGTTCTGAATCTAGAAAAATGCAATGGCTTTAAACAAAATTGAGCTTAGCCTGAACCATACTTCTGGCTTTACAACACTCCCGAACATTTTTTTTTCTCTGACTTTCAGTACCCGACTGAGACTGGGGAGTCCTTCTGTTACACAAGGGTATTTTTTTACACTCTGCCTGGATGAGTTACAGCTGAAGTAAGAAAGGCAGATGCATGACAGAAGGGGACCACAGACTGATGGCTAAGGCAGGAACTGAATCTGTGTATCTTTGCCCCAATCCAAGCCTGTCCCCTAGGTACTGGATCTGAACTTTATTGCTATGTCTAAGAGGCTGAACCTGAAAGTAGTGTCCAAGTAAACTCAAATTGTGGCAAAATTACTCTCTCCACTTTTCAGGTTGGACCTATCCATGAAATACTTACAAAAATCAAAGTAATTCTTCTTTGTCCTTGTAACAAGACAGAAAAGCGTTGCTTTACAATGGCCACATTTTTTACAAATACTGTCGTTTTTATGATGCAAAACGGATCCTGTCTGGTTAACATCAAATTCATTTTGATACATTCCTGTGTCTTGATGTGACTACGTGCACTACTGGGAGCTCGCTTGCTGACACAGAGGCGGTAGCTGTATTCTGGCTGTTTGCTGGTTTTCAATGAATGTGTTGGTCCATGATTATTTCAAAAGGACAAACTGAGAAGCTTGTTTTTTCCATTCCTATAATTCTTATTTTTCAACTTTCTTTTAGATGATTGGACATAACAAACTTTCTTAATCATTGCCCCTGTGGGAGGGAGAGGGCAGGATGGGCTTTGTACGCTTCAGTTCCTTTTAAGTCCGTTAGGAGTTTTTTCCGTCAGTGGTCTCCCTCTTTTCCCAGCAGGATCTTTCTTTCCCTAGTTAAGTTTGTGGACACCCGGATTCTGACTTGCTTGGGGGCTATGACTCATCCTCAGAAGGTTTGGTTGCTTTGGGGACTTCTTCTGTTGATGTACGCAATAAACCATGATGCAGTCTCATTCTTCAGCTCTTGCATTCCCTGTCTACTCAGCTGCTCCTCCGTGGGTAGAAGAAAAAAGAATTGCTCTCTCCTTTTTTAAATCAACCATTTTAATGGAAGTTTTGTACCATTAGGTACACAGATCCTTTTTTCTAAACAAATGAAAACTTTATGCCTTTTCTTTCTAGATCCCAAAGCTGACAACGGCTCCTTAAAGATATAGTCTGCTCTGAGGCATAATTCTCAATGTTGATCCAGCACGATGGCTGGTCATATTCAGCACCTTCAAATTGTGTTGAAGTCAGTGGAATTTGAGGTTACTCGGGACCTGGCTATATTGTCTGCACATAGCATGAATCATTTTATTGCCATACATTCAGGAACCAGAGTCCAACCTTTTGATTCTCTGGAAACAATGCAGTATTTCTCTTTTTCAATAATGGGTCTTCCTGACCAACAAACACGGTGAGCTGCACACACTCTGACTCTGCTGGACCCTAAGTAAGGCAGTTAGTGGCTTAGTCACCCACTACGACTGGGCAACTCCCGTTTTTCCTAGGTTCTGACAAGCCCAGGTGACAGCATCCTCAGTTTTCACACGCATAGTATAAAACTTGTCTGCTAAGAGAAGAGTCAGCTCTATGATTTTTCTGACCAGAGTGACTTCAAGCAAGAATCTCCATCGACCCTGACTTGTCAAAACAGCCAAACTCTGATTTAAAAACACAAACAAACAAACAAACAAAATCTAGACAAGGGCACAGTTAGATTTTGCTTAGCTTGTTTCCATTTATCATTGCTTGAGGGAAGGAAAACAAAACAAAACGAGGACCCAACTCCAAACGACCACCCGGACCTCTGATTTTGCACCCACTCGGCTCAGGGAGGGTGGTCTGTCCCGCAGGCCGTGCCCAGCAGCGCAGCTAGCTCAGGCTGCGCTGGGCTGGTGCCACCTCCCTGCCCTGCCTCTCTATACGTGCCCGAGGGAAGGAAAATCCCTCTGCCGGTGTTACATAAGGTCACGCAATTTATTTTATTTTTTTCTTCCTCCCCTCTCGCCCCGCTCCCCCGCTCCCGGGCGGGACGTCCCGGCTGCAGAGCTGTCCTGCCGGGGCACCCAGCCGCAGCAGCCCCTCGCCGGGGCTTCCCTTTCCCCGGGGGGGGGGGGGGGGCTGCCGCCAGCCCCAGCCCCGCGGCCCCGCGGTGCCCCGGCCCGGTGCGCTCCCGCCGGGGAGGGTCCGGGGGGGGGGGGGGCGGGAGGACGGAGCCCCGCCGCGCTGCAGCGCGACCCGCTTCTGCAAGGAGCTCCAGCGGGCTGCCCGCCCCTCTCCTGCACGCTCTTTTGTTTAAAAAGGAAAAAAAACCCCAAAAACCAAAAGATCGCTACCTTACGAACACCCCCCCCGGCCCTTTCCCTCCTGCAGCAGGTGGAGGGAAGCCCTTCGCTGTCGTCCAGCAGTGCCCGCGTAGAGGACAGGCGGCTGCCCGGCACTGTCCTCCCCCCTGGCCCCGTCCCGCCTCGGCCCCCTCACCTTGACCACGTCGTCGTTGAGGTGCTTGGGGTCTCGGTTGACCAGGTCGATCTCTTTGGTGTGCACGTCGCGCACCGCCTTTTCGCTCAGCTCATCTGCCATCATCTTGTTGTTGGGCTTGTAGATGTTGCCCTGCTCCCTGATGGGCGCCGTGTACAGAAAGCCCTGCCGAGAGGGAGAGCGGGCGGGAGAGCCGAGCCGAGCCGAGTTGGGCAGGGCAGGGGGAGGCGACCCCGGGTCCCGCGGGGTGCGCGGAGCGGCGGGAGCCTCGCTGAGGGGGGGCGGCTCTCGCCCCGGCTATTTAACGGCGGCCGCGGGGCGCACACCACACCCCCGCGGTACCGGGCACGGCACTGGCTCCCGCTGCCGCTCCTGCCGCCAGGCGGCCCCGGCCCCGGCCCCGCACCGCCCCGCACCGCCCGCGCCCGGCCCCGCTCCCCGCCGCCTTGCCCCAGGGCGGAGCGCGGCCGCCCCTAAGCGGGGAGGGCGCAGCCGCTTTGCCCCCCGCGGGCAGCGCCCGGGGCTCCCCACACCGCCCTCCCCAGGCGGACCGGGGCGCGGAGCCCTCGCCGCGCCGCCCTCGCTTATACCACCGTGCCCCCTTCGCCCCGGCGCCCTCCGTAGACCGCCCTCACCCACCCGACGGTCCCCACCGCCCGGCTGCAAAGGACGAGTCCCCCGCCGTCGTCCCCCCTCCCCGGGTGCCCCTGCCCGGCTGCAGAGGACGAGTCCCCGTCCCCCCTCCCCGGGTCCCCCCCGCCCCGCTGGCCCTGCCCGCAGGTGCCCGGCTGGGCGCCGGCCGCGGGGGTCCGCCGCCGAGCCGCACCCCCCCGCCCGCCCCCTCGGTCCCGCTCCCCGCGGGGAGCTGGGGCGCACGGACGCACGGAGCCGCTGCAGGTACTCGGCGCCGGGGCAGGCAGCGTCCCGGTTCCGTCCCCCGGCGGTCCTACCTCCGAGTCCACGTATTTGGTCCCGGACATGCTGGCCCGGGCCGGCTGGCGGCTCTGCCGCGGGGTTTCTCCGCGCCGTCACTTGTAGGACCGGAGGCAGGAGGATCCCGCTCGGCGGAGCGGCCGGCCAGGGGGAGGTAGCTGCGAGGGAGACGGCTGGCCGCCGGCCAGGGGCTGCTCCCTGCCTCCGGCCGCGCTGGATGACAAGCCGCCGGGTAGCAGGGCCCGGCACATCGCAAGGCGGCCGGGAGCCGCCGGGGGTGGGAGGGGAAAGCGGCCCTGCCCCGGCAACCTGGAAGCGGGCGGACCCGGTCCCGGGTGCTCGGGCCACGCCGCGCGGGGACGGGGACACGAGAGGCACGGCGACACGGTCCCCTCCGCGCCGCCCGCCCTCCCCCGGCCGCCCGCCCGCGACCCCCGGCAGCAGCGGCGGGCGCGGGGCTCGGGGGGGGGGCAAGGAAGCAATGAGGAGATGGAAAACTTCAGTTGTGTTTCACGAGCGAGGCGTTTGTAGCCCCCCCCCCGGCATTGACAATAGTTTACACACAGTTATCGCTGCCCCAGGAACAATTGTGGAAACTTGGACGTCCTTGGGATGAAGAAAAAGAGATTTTCTCAACTGGTTCAGTTCAAAACTATGCAAATATTTAACAGTCCTGCACTTTAAGCCGTGCTATATTTTTTCCCGGAGGAGACTGACCCATGCATGTCTGCCATGCGTATTAACCGCTGGGATTTACTTTTAAAGAGGAATGGTGGGACGCTGACATTTTGCCATGCTCTATTCTCGAGGTCTTTTGTAAGCTCAGGGGCTTACGCTGGCATAAAAAGCTGTAAGGATTCATCGCTGCGTTCAAGATTGTTCAGGTTAGGGTTGCAATGGCACTATACATCTATAAACTATATTTTGCCCTTTTTTTTTTTTTTTTTGGGTGTTTGCAGCCATCAGTTTTCTGTTAGGAAATCAGACCCCGGTGAAAGGTTTATAACATTAACAGAAAAAATAGTGACCTTAGTGTTATGCCATTTAGCACAGAATTGCAGCAACAGAAGTAGAAAACTCTTAACTGCAGTATATTTAGCTTTGGCAACTCAACAGGGAAGTGACCTCGAAAAAGCCACTGGCTAAGAGGGATGTAGGCTCCACAGATGTAAATAACTGTACCTGTTGAAAATGCGGACCACGTGGACATGTATTAATGATACGGTCATCAGTTCGCAGTGAGCTTTCTTTAAGAGTTTATATTGCTCATAAACTTCGGAACAAATGCTTTGGATGGATGTTTTCCAACTTTCCGAGTTACTTGTAATTTTTAAAAGTAACTTTTTTATTGATGCAATAATTCACTTAGGCCATCATTAAAACATCTTCGGCTGTCCAAGCATTTGAATGTGTGCATAGGGTCAAATGGGTGGACTGAAGGACCCATCTGAAAAAAACCCACAAGACAGTTCTTTCTTTTTATACCTAGGAAAGTTTTTCAATTTGTCAAAGTCCTGCACATAAATCAGAAGATTTTGACCCATCATTCAGTATTACTGCATATCTCAAGGATGACTAAAAGAAAGAGATGTATTTGTTAATTTAAAATGATGAATCGGTCCTGGAATGGTTTATGCAAAACCACAGCCCCCTTTAAAAGAAATTTCTGAATCACACAACACTACTGCAGCTAGCAGAATATTGGACGCTGGCAGAATTTATAAACTTTATGAGATGAACCCCAGAATGGGCTGCGTACAAACTGAAATGAACCATCACATCTGATGAACTTTAGAAGTGCTCGCTTGAGCTTAAATACCGAGAAGACAGCCTGCGGAGAAATTGGCATGGGTACTGCCCAGTTGTAAGGGCGAGGAAGTTCCACGTACAGAGATGGATAGGGAGAAAGCCACGGCCCGCTGCCTCTAGCACTGTCGTATGAGAAACGCACACAACCTTAACAGCCAGAGCCTTGGCGTGGGTGCACGCAGGAGTTCTGCAAGGAGCTCCCATTACGTACAGAGGGAGAGTATAGCTCAGCTGGAAAGGGCCTGGTAAAGGCTTGCAGGAAGCTTCTGAAAGTGCAAAGGCTCTGGTCCCCTTCTCGGTTACCATGAATGGATTATCCAGGGGTGGCCTGAGATTGCCAGGGCTGGTAGACACCCCAGCTGGCCTTGGAAATGCCACCCAAACTGTCTTCTCTTTGAGCTTTGCTGTGTCCTCAGTAGCCCAGGTCAGCTGTTGAACAGGACTACATGTTAGCTTGGCTGGCCATCTCACTGCCTTTCTTCTTTCTCCATCACACCAGCCTTAGGCATTTCATGCCTGATTTTAAAAAGTTTTTATCGCTCCAAAGTCTTGCTTTAACTGAACTTTCAAACCTCAGGACTACCTTAATTGAGAACTTGCCCTAAACACAGAGCAAAGTTATGTGTGCAAGTTATGAGCTGTTATTTCTGTTTTCAGAAGAGGAAAGGTTTTGGTATGGGTAGGAAACATTTCTTCCCAGAAGCTAGTGAAAAAAAAAAAAAAAAAAAAAGGATTGGACAAAATTCCTCAAAAAACTGTCAGAAAATGAGTCATGAAACTGAACTGAATGTGCATGACTACTCACTGAGTGTCTTTGTCTAGTGTTAAACACTCCCTCTCCCTCCACTCCTCATCTCCCCCTCCCCCTCCCCCTTTTTTTTTAAGCTTGTGTAATTATTCCAGTTATGGTATTAGCAATACTCCTGATATATTCCAATGTCAGCAAGATCAGAATCAGCTCTGGGAAACTGTATTCTTTATGTAGAGTTTCAACAGCAAGCGAGGCTGTCAGATAACAGAGGCTGTCAGCAAGGAGCGTGCCTTATACAGAGCACTTAAGAACCTGAGGCTTAGGAGAGGGAGAGCGTTGCTTTTTTAGTCTCTTCTGTTCAACTGCTTAAGTGCATGCTTTTATGCGCATTTTTGGATGTTTTGCTGGATGAAAGCCTGAGCTGCCAGAGCTGTTGGTAGTGAGCTTTTATCAGCCTTGCTACTGCCCTCACCCCGCTGCGTGATAACAAGCATTGGGATGGGTTTAACATGCAGGCCAATGTTTTGCTGATTCCATGATTTACAGACTTGTAGTCCTGGAGGATACCTGGTGGTCGTCCTGTCCCCACTCTCTGGAGAACTTCCGTATTTTAAATTATAAGTCACTGGATCAGAACTTTTCCACTGAGATGGGTGCCCCTCGCCACTGGTATATAGGACCACACTTTCATGTATGTGTTTGTTATTTGGCCTGTTTGTTCCTTGCATCAAAGGAGTAGTTATACCAGGAGAGGTGGTGAGATCCCCTCACATTCCTGCCTTCTCACAACCTCTAGCTAGGAGTGATTTCCTTTTACACAGAAGCGCTGCTGCCATAACACGTTTCACAATAGCCTGAGGGCTAGAAGAAGTAATCCAACATTTGAAAGACCCGAAGTCAGTTTTTGCCTGTCTGAGGTGTGCTAATGCGTTTGGACTCATTCCGGGGAAAGCGTATTTTGGGAAGTGCCCTGTTCTGCTGTTGTGCAGTAAGTGTATTTTGAGGGGTCCAAGGCAATCTCTTCCCTTCTTTTGGGATTCTGACTGGGTTTAGATGTAAGACGCCAAGTTGCTCAAACAAGGGCAGTTCTGGGCATGACCAAAGTAAAACTGTAGGTACTGAGGAGAGGTTACATGACAGGGAGGTGCCTTCTGAGTTTAGACATGTTCCTGGTTGGGTGGCAGCTGGGCAGGGATTACAATTTTGGATTTAAATGCCAGACTCTCATCTCAATCCTGCGGTAGGTGCGTACATCTTTTATTAGAGGTAGTCCCTGTAGGTCTCAATCAAGATAGCTTGTAACCGTCTTGGCTGGAGAGGCAAATAGATTGAAAGCTTTAATTTTGCCAGACCTTGCGCAAATCAAGTCACCCTTTTCGCCACCCTTTTCAATATCAAATCCCATGACAAATACAGAGCTGGACCATGAACGCTGATCAATGTCAACACTGTTCTGTACCACTCTGCCAGTTCTAGCCTATTATTAACTGTTCAGGTGTCTTATAGAAATATCAGACTGTGAGACCTAGTCTCATTAATGGGACTTAAACACCCACTCCTTGAGGCTTACGTACGATGGGACTTTTTGTCACCGAGCTTCGCTGTCTAAGCATTTCATGGCCAATCCTAGCTTAGAGTTATAGCATTGTGATAGCTGTGATAGCGTAAAGTAAAAAGCAAGGTGAGGTAGGTCCATGGGGTGAAAAAGCAGCTCTTATTAAACTGAGGCAGTTGGAAAAATAGAATAGCTTTCCCCAAAGTTTGAAATAAATGTGTGAATCTCCACATTTTATTGCATTTAGGTGTCTAAATAGGATCTGATTCAGTGCCTTGTGAAGGGGTCCTTCTTTCTCCTGCTTGCAGTTGGAGGGGGAAGCCAGACAACAGACAAAACTGAACACCTAGCATAGGTGACACTCATCCCTGGCTTCAAGTTGTGAGAGAAGCGTGTAGGGAAGAACCCGCCCCACTACTTTACATGAAGCTGTAGTTGCTTCCATAGGCCTGCCTAATTTCTGCAGCAAATCTAACTTTTTATGTAGCAGAGGAAAAGAGCCAAGCCAAGCCAAACATTTTAGATTAATCAGTGCAGAGAGTCTTCTCTGGACGATGATTCAGAGCAGGAACCTCTCTTAGCTCCTCTGAATTGCCTCTACAGAAGACATTTTTATTTTGTTGCAATAAACTTAGGAAGATTAGTGTCACCAGGCTAAAATTAGCCTTTATTAATTCTCCCCTCAGTTGTAAAACCCTGCATGAAAAAAGCACCTCAGTTTTTAATGCATAACTGCTGGTTCAGTATACTCACTGGAGGTCTTCAGCTCTAATTTTCATGAGCACAGTGTACTAAAAGACAACACCGGTAGTGTGTCTGGTGTTTGACCTTGTTCCATTTGCATTTTCTTTTTTTCAAAAAAAACCACATGTATTTTTCATGTATTTTTTAAAATAGACTTAATACAGCTTAACAGCAATAGTTTTATCTCTGCAGGTGGGGGAACGATCACACCCCGTAAAAGTAATGGACTTACCATTCTTTGGCTTCCACTACATAGGAGTGTGTGGTCTGAGGTCCCAGAGCTGCAGGGATGTTCTGAACTTTTCAGTCAGTGCATGCCTAAGCGAACTTTTTGGATAGGTGGGAAAAGGCTTCTCATTTACTAATACATCAAAGTTTCTGTTAAGAATTTATTCCAATTTATACAATGAACAAGTAGGGTGGGGAAAGATAAGATACAAATATAGAAGTTCTGGAGTCAGATTAGAAGGACCTTATGAAATAGCTCTCATAAGGAGGCAGGTTAAATTTCTTTGTGAGTTAAAAGAAAAAAGTCCATAAACACAAATCCGGGGTTAGTTCTGTATGTTAGTTGTGGTCTTGATGAAAAACAAGATGCTGAAATATTTTGCATGACAGAAATGAATCTCCAGCTCATGATTATACATCTAAGGTCTGCAGTAACAAGAGGCAGGTTGGAATAGGAACATCTCACACTTTTTATTTATTTATCCTCATAACTCTACCATGATGATGGAAAGTCTACTCTTGTTAAGACAATAGCATCTTCCCCATTCCATAGAGGGGAAGAAGATACATCAAAGTAGATGACCCGAATCAGGTGTCAATTTTCCTACGTTTGTTGCAGACAATGAGACTAAGTATCTGGACTCCTCTTCTTGCCTAAATTCTCATTTGTAGGTTGCTGTTAAGGGATCAGCTGGGATGGTTTGTCCACATTTCAAATGAAATGGAGAACTTAAGGAATCTACCCCTACACTGAAGATCACAGTTCAGTGCCAGTGCCCATTCAGTGCCTGTTGTCCAACAATTCTGTAAGCTATTGACAGTATCAGCTGTGGCAGAGCTTCGGGATGTCTGTCAGAACCGTCAAATCCACAAAATCCGGAGAACACTTGCCAGCAGAGTTGCCCGGGGCAGATTTACACCTAAGTATTGGAGAGTCTGTATATATTCATGCTTCCTTCCACTCCTTTCATGGATGAAGTAAGCATATTTGCCAAGCGTCTAATATTTTACCCTAAGCCTAAGAATGCATTTTCTTATAGTAAAAGCACATCTGTTCCAGAGAAAGATACTACTATAAAATATGTAAGAAACCAACAGCTTTAGTTACTTAATTACAAGCTTGCTTGAATCTTGTAACAGCTAGAGAAATGGTGAAAAGAACTAATTAATGACAAGCCTAAATCAAAATAAGAACAAATCAAACCATTCTACTTGATTGTCTGTGGTAGCTAGAGCTGGATGACTTCAGTAAGCTATTTAAGAATGCATATATCCAGGCATGCATGACCTAAATGATACTTACTCTCTAGGGAATGGCCTCACTCTCAAAGTTTGGATCCAGACCTGAGTTCCCTCAAAGCTTAGGCTTTTATAGAGCTCCTTTTAGACACAAGAACTAGTACTGATTGATTTATTTTCTTTTTTTTTTTTTTAAATGAATTCATCAAGGGGATATTTTTCTGTGGAAAATATCTTTGTAAAAATCCTTGGACGTTGTAAAAGAAAATAACTCTCAAAAGAATTCAAACCTAGCCTGACCAATTTTTATTTTCAAAAGAGATATTTCCATTTTTAACATAAGAAAGGTATCTTGAAGAGCACATATGAACAGCGAGCTAACTTCTTGCAGAAGAAAAAAAACTCCAGAGAAGTTTCCATGGGCACTAATCATTAAGATCCAGTTTTGAAAAGCCATATGAATCCCTCCCTAAATGGCACTAATTGTAAAAATATTTTTAACATACAAAGATGTTCTCAATGTACAAAGAATATACAGTGTCAGCTAGCTTCTGCAGGCCAATAAGCAAGAAAAGGAAAATTCAGCAGCTCATCTGTAAATAAAGCATGCGTCTGTAAAAAGAATTAAGCGGTTTTTTGAATGTAGCCAAAATTCTGCACTGAGACCTGCTTCAGAGAAAGCAATCATTCTGTATGGGCTTAATTACACACAGAGATACATCATTTTCTACTATAAAGAAGTTAAATGCAATTGATAATAGTGGAACCGTATTGATGCTCATCCATTTCTTTTCCCTCTCCCATATTTTGGAAGAACTGCATAGTATTCTATGCTGTTCAGCCTTGTAATAGCTTTTTAAAAAGTTGAAAAACCTGAAAAAATGAAGTTGAAAATAGGAAAAAGCTGACGTTTTATTATTTTATTATATATCCTTTGTTTGATAAGAAATCTGTGATATCATTTTAGAAAATAATATTCCAACTCATACAAACATTTCACAATTGAAACTTATCATCTGCATTTAAGGAAAACAGCAGCATAAGCCTGTCAGAAGGCTAATGTAATTTTAATGTACCTCTGGATACGTTCTATTATTCTGGTTTACAAACCCATATTAGGTGCAGAAGGAAGAAGCATTTTTTTATGGGTTAGGCTTTAAAGTAGCAAATAAGCAACATGGAGAGTCAAGTCATTAGGTGAGGAGAATTAGACAAGGATACCAATTACACTCACTTGCCTTCTATAAGAGCTTGCTACGTAGTTAAAGTGCCAGCATAGTGTCTATCGTTTTAAATATCACAATGTTCACACAGATAATACACAGAAATAGGCAGGGTTGCATTTACTACACCCCATTTTTAATAAAAAACATTTCTCATAAACAGATATTTCCAATTCTTTTGCATAGTCTTGTACGAAAACACTTATGATCTTTGCTTTTACACGCAACCACGTGTAATGAATATACTAGAATTGCACAGCAACACTTAAAAATCTACATCATTTAGAAATGGAAATTTTACTTATTTAAAGTCATTTTTTGCAGTGTCTCACTCTTGCTGCCTAATAAGTTGGCTAGAATTCAAATACTATAGAAATAATGCTTCAAAGAAAACCAATCATCAAGTGCCATTTACAAAGGTACAAAATATACAGCAAAGTTAACCTCTCATTAAATAAAATATACATATTAGCTGATGTTCCAAATCATTAGCTAACACCTTATTTTAAGGGACAAACTTCTAGGGAGCTTTTCCCCCCCAGTATAGGAGAATTACACAACCGTGCCTTTCTCTGTATGCTTATGCAATGAGTCACATTCATTTTAACTGCTGATAATAAAGGACTGAGTTGATCATTCTGCATATTGAGGGCCAAAAATGATCCCTGGCGGGCTTGCAGTAAAGTCAATGGGAAACCCTAGAGATCAGCTTCACCTCGGTTATCACAGCCTATTTAAATATTTATACTAATAATGCCAATCATTATTACCATGGTGGCTATTAAACCTCCACGCGAATTCTCCTGTAATCTAGCAATCGACGTACCGTTAAAATAAAGTGTTGCCAACATACTCCGCATTCACTCTGTTGTTAAAATAGTGAGCTATGAAAACTGCCTACCTGTTCTTAAACCGATCTCCCTGAAAATAAATGAGTTTTAGAAAAAATAGCATGTTCCCACTTAAACCAGCCATTGTAATTTAACAGTTTGGAACGAATGGTAAGTGCTTGTATGTTAGGTTAGCAAAGAGGTATAACACCAGCTACAATTACAGCAGTGTCGCATCCCTGACGTTTACTCTTGGTCCAGGCGTATATTAACCATGGCAAAGCATCGGCCGAGGCTCTGAAAGAATGGTACGACGAAAACATCTGTCAGGCTCTTCCATATAGTTTGCACTGAAGGCAAGACCATGAGACAGGTTTTCACGAAAGGCACCACGATCCTGTAAAAGAGAAAATGGAAGAACTGAAGATTGCTGCTGCTATAGCACAGGGAAATCAGGATAACCAAACACAAGTGTGAGATCTTATGGAAGAGGAAGTGATTGCATAACTAATTCTCTAAACAAGTTGATTTTATACTCTCGTGCTCATTCTCCATCAATTTTGTTTGCTCACAGCCTCACACCTTGTGCTGGTTTTGGCTGGGGTAGAGTTAATTTTCTTCATCGTAGCTGGTATGGGGCTCTGTTTTGGATTTGTGCTGGAAACCGTGTTGATAACACCAGGATGTTTCCGTCACTGCTGAGAAGTGCTTACCCAGAGCCAAGGGCTTTTGTGCTTCTCCCCCCACCCCACCAGCGAGGAGGCTGGGGGGGCACAAGGAGTTGGGAGGGGACGCAGCCGGGACAGCCGACCTCAACTGACCCAAGGGATATTCCAGACCATAGGACGTCATACACAGTATATAAAGCTGGGGGAAGAAGAAGGAAGGGGGGACATTCGGAGCGATGGCGTTTGTCTTCCCAAGTCACCGTCACATGTGCTGGAGCCCTGCTGTCCTGGAGATGGCTGAACACCTGCCTGCCCATGGGAAGTGGGGAATGGATTCCTGGTTTTGCTTTGCTTGTGCGTGCAGCTTTTGCTTTACCTATTCAACTGCCTTTATCTCAACTGCTGAGTTTTCTCACTTTTACCCTTCCGATTCTCTCCCCCATCCCAGCGGAGGGGAGCGAGCGAGCGGCTGCGTGGGGCTGAGCTGCCAGCTGGGGTTAAACCACGACACACCGGCACAAGCAGAAGCACCAGGATGCATGTGGTCCTCTGGCCAGGATCACCTGCGTGCAACACGGGAGAGGAGATGCCAGCTGTCTTTTCACCATGTCTCTGCTTCCTAACTGGGAATGCTGAGCTAATTTTTGGACATGCCTTTTACAGGGGTGAACTCTCGCTGCTGCTGGAAGGGCCGCTGTACGTGATATGCTGCAACGCTGCTGCCACCGCGCTGCGGCTGAAGAACAGGGTCGTCCCCTAAGGACTCAAGTGCGCTGTGGTCATATCTGAATGTGGGTCTTCGAGGCTTGACAGAAACACCCCGTTCCCCAGTTTGATCGACGGGGAACAGCGCTCTTTACGATCTGTTCTTGCTCTGCTGTCTCTTTGGGTGTTTCTTTTATCGCCCTCTCACACGCACAAATGCACTGGCACGCATGCACATCGCCATTGGTGTCTCATTCCTAACAATCTAACATTGCTGTTACAAGTTGCTACAATAAAACAGAAACAGTAAAGCAATATCCAGTTACATTGGATTACTATAGCGCAGAGACACACGGAACCTCAGAAAAATGGCATCTTGCTGATCCTGTAAAATTTTTTGGGTTTGGGTGAGAAACTAAGGTAGAATGAGGTCAAAACTCCTGGTCAGGGGAAAGATCTTTTTATTCACTCAGGGTACATACTTGAAAGTATTGTGCTTTCATCTCCTGAGCACTAGGAACCATCTGGGGATGCTCTCCATATGTCCCAATTCCAAAGCAATGTCATTAGTGGTGGCTTAAGCCAAGCACACTAAGAACGGAGGCGAGCCAGAAGTGCACATATGGGCAGCTCACCAGGGCCAGTGGATACATGATAACTGACCACACTCTTCTAAGTTATTCTCCTGTTTTAATCATGTACTGGCCCAAACCCCATGTCATTTCACTAAGCTGGATGTTCTTATTTGGGTGCAGACAAATTAAATGTATAAATAATTTATGTAATACTGAAGCGGTACTACAGCAAGGTTTTGAGAAATCTCTGTGCCATATATAACACATTTATTTCCTAAATTAGGTAGAAAATGCTACAGATTCTCTTGATAAAGATGATAAACTCTGTTCTAGTTTGCTGTTGCATTCAAAATTTAAGATCCCAGTCTTGCATCCACATAATTCCTTTGCAGATCTCTCATTGACTTTGGTTGGAATGACAGGAAATAATTAATTTACTATTTCATCATGAGTCTGAAAAATATGTAAGTATCGTGTATTTCCAATGAGTACCGCTCAGAATAACAAAGTAGAAAAAAAAAATTGTACATTTAAAAAAAGTTGAAGCTTAGAAATGTAAGGAGTCAAAATGAGTTATTTTCAGTGTTTGTCTAACCAGATTCTCAGCTCTTATCATACAATGCACACCATATACTAGTATGTCTATGCTGCACTCTAAGCTAACCCAGATGGATTTAAACAAGAATAGTTTTTCTAAAACCTTCTCTTCTTTTGTCTCTGCTGAAACAGCTAGTAATATACACACCATATAGAACCGTGAGTGTTACTGGAATAATGCATATCCAGTTTTAAACTGAACTCAGTAAACCATGTGTTTTATAACCACCTATAATATCACTGCATATAGAATAGATAATTTCTAGAGAATAAAATTAGGGCTTCACGTGTTAGAATACAGTTGATAAACATCAGTAATGCAACGGGGAAAAAAAAGGTATTTCTCCAAGCAACACAGGGAAAACACCAGAAATGGCTACTCAGCTTGTATTGACTTCACCCCTTTTCCATTTCAGTTAGTTTATAAAGGCTATGTCACTGCTCCTTTGCTGCCATCTAAAATTAATTTGGCCTGCATTTTTTTTTAAATCTAACTGAATTGCAGAGAAGCAGGAAAGCCGACATTTCTATTGGACCCTTTGTCGACAGGATCACACAAAATACAAACTAAACAAATACCGCACTACGCAGAAGTTTCACAGAAAGATGTAGTGAATCACCAGGATGTCATTAGGGAAGGCTGGAAAAGCAGTGATCATACTACTTGCAACTGTTGTAGAAGGCATTCACACAGTACCAGAACTCAACCTCTTTTGATAATGTTAAATACAATAAATATCAAAATATTTTGGTAATGTTTTATAATCTTTTAACACTTGGTATCCAATTCTATGGTAAATGCACAGAGAAAACAATGTAGGCTAACTCCGTAGGAGGATATGTGAAACATGCTAGCAACCAAAGCTAATTAATGTAAATAACTTTCAATTTTAAAATAAAAGTCAGTCTACTTAGACAACAATTACTCAAACACCTTTCCTCAGAGAAGAAAATCCTTTACACCCAAGAGAGCCAAACTTTTCAAACTTTTAAAATACGTGAGTGTGTCTACATATGTATCTACATGTATACAAGCACTCATCCTGTTCTGTTATCTTACCGTGTGGCATTTCTGAATCATCAGAGGGTGCAACGTGCCTTCCGTGGAGTGACCAGGAACACTTAATAAATAAATAACCAAGTGCCACTAGAACCTGTGTATTTGTTTTTGTGACCTGTCAAATAAACATTAACATATACATCCTTTACTCCCGGTGCTGTGGGCTTACCCCACTCTGCACTTCGTTCACAGAGATGGTGACTGCTTGCTTGAGTAATGTCTAACAGTGGAAGTAAAGTTGGCATATCTCAAGGATATCAACATTTACTGCAATATTGCTACTACTAGTGTTACCACATGGTACAGTATTGGGAAGAAATCTGTTGAATTTGGCATCTAAGCTGAAGCGTAGCCAAGGTATTTCAACTACCTATATGACCTCTCATTGAAACTTGTTACGTATATATATCATAAAATACCCATCTTTTCACTAAGTAGAAGGAATCACCTCTTTTGGGAACCGTTGAACTGAAAAGAGCAAATGACCCCATTTTTTTCCATCCTATCCTATCCTATCCTATCCTATCCTATCCTATCCTATCCTATCCTATCCTATCCTTCTTTCTGTTCAAGGCAGGACATCTACAAAATTATACCCATCAACATTTCTCACTTTTGCTCACATTACTTTTCTTCTGCTAATCCCCGAGGAACATTGTGAAGAACCAAACACCTCTTGGAAATGGCAGAGCACAATTTAATTCGTACTGGTAAGGGTATTTTCAGTTCAAAGCAGCTCAACTTTTCACAGAGTTGGGCAATGTGGTTGGAGTAGTCATTCACTATTAATTCAGATTCCTTCCTCAAAGTGAAGAATGACATCTTATCCTGTAAAGTTTTTCCAAAGGGAACCTCAGACATGTCTTAATGCTATTTTTCAAATGCTACACCATTCAGTGGTTAAATTACCTAATTCCAAGTATGCACATGTACTACATCATGATTTTGAATTAAAAAGTCTTGCATGGCTCTATAATACAAGAAAGCATTGTGAACAGACGGCTAAATATTACCTAGCAGTTGCAGAGCTTCTTGTTGAGTCCCATTAACGCTTGGGATGTTTAGAGTGAGGCAAGAGATAACCACTAAAGCCTTCCAGGACCCATACGTAGTATATGAAGTGCATTAAAACCAAAAATTATATATCCCAGGACCTGGGTAGACTGGAAAAGAAAAAACTAAAAAGGAAGCAAGACAACATCCACCTACTTCCTCTTCCAAAGGCAAGGGATATATACTGGACATGAACGCAGAGGCTTCAAGGCAACACCAGATCATAAGGTGGGTCTTCATGGCATAGCTGTACTGTAATTTCTTTTGATTTCAGACAGCCAGTAGGGAGATGGTTTTGGGGTTGAGTATGACAGCAGTAAGTTATGTAAATGGAGTTGTGGAGAAAGAGGTAAGAGGCGATGCGTGTCCATATCTACTTCTCTGCGTATAAGTCCCTGGCTACATCTTAGCACTGTGAATGGAAGCTCAAGCCGAGAGGAGCTCTGAGTACGGACTGCTCCGCCTGATGACAAGAGCATAAAGCTGGCTGAGTCCTTGTGCTTCAGAGCCCATCTCAGATCCAAGACTCAAGTTATGGGTCCTCAAATGAACCACTGATTCTTAGCATAAATATGCAACATACCACAACACAATTCAGGCAAGACCACAACAAATCGTATATGAGATTCAAGTGTTAATTTCCAAGAGGTGGCAAATGTGGCTTGGAACAAGAATCAGTCCCTGATCTGTAATAAATATCATGATTTTGCATGTGCTGCCTGGAAAACCAGCAGTGTTCTGCTTATGTTCAAAAATCAGTAACCTTAACAGCCTCAATCTAAGGACATGTTTAAAAGCTTGCTAATATTCACAGAAAGATGTTAAAACTCAGTCTGACAAATTCTGCCATGTATAGTCTGTGGTGAGAATGACAGCCATCAGTAAAGGAGAAGAAATGTGGAGAAGGAGCTTTCCTTGAACTGGCTTTTATGTAGGTTACCAACCTGCTAGCTGGCGCAGTGTCAGGCCATCAGTATCTTTTAGCAGGTAGTATAAAACTGGATTGTGGCTCAAGCAGCCAGTTTGAGAACAGGAACAGAATATGCTCCATCTTCATAGTTAAAAATGAAAATTAAAGTCTATTATTACATATTTCTTACTCAGCTTTCTTTTTGCTTTCCATGAAGTCTCACATGTTTGCTTCCTTCTTCAGCAATCTTTTTGCTGGTGGAAGACAATATTTACTATCAGGTATGAGGGGGGCAACTCATGAGGTGTCCTTGATGCACGAGGAATGCTGAGCCAGACTTTTGTGGATATTTAGCATGCTGACAAAACTGCAACATGTGTGACAATCAACAGAGCTCTGTGCCCGAGCGCTTTGAAAAGTTGTTGAAACACCTTCGAATTTAGCCTCAGGAAAGGCTCCCCTACGACAGATCAACATCATCATCTCGCTGGCTTGGATGATGAAAGTGAGGCACAGAGATTCTGATAAGCCCTCCTGCAGGCAGCCATGTGGGAGGGTGTGCCCAGGGTTTTCCCATGACGTTTCAACAGCTGAAGGCAGAGTTATAATGGAATTCCCTTCCTCTCACCCACAAAACAAGGAGTTAGTATTTTTTTCAGACCCAATGGGGCTACGTGGGAGCCAGTACCATGTGTTTATGGTCCCTATACCTGGACTGCTCCTGCGCTACCCTCTCAAATGCAGAAACTTTGAACTCCTTACTCCCATGAAATCTGGAACATGGAGAACTGCAGAGCAACTAACTTAGTCTCAGTGTGTTCCACCTTTCCGTTGGAACAAATCCAGCTTGTGGTTATGGGAAGATGAGACAGTGCTGGCTTTGGATGTAGCACTGGATGGGGTCCAAGGGGGTACAGATAGCGCTACTGTTACTTTCACACCCTTCCCAGGTGCAAGGAAGATCAAAAAGAAAGATCAATTCTGTAGTGACAATGAACGTAGGGAAAGAAATGTAGTTGTTGGGGTAGCAAGTGTGTTCACAGAAAGTCAAGGGAAACTTTTCAAATGAAATGCCACATTAAGACAGTCCTATTTCAGATGTACTGAGAACCCACAGTTCCTGAGAGAGTCACTAGGGACTACTTGCATAAATAGAAACTGACCTCTGAGTCCTGGTTCAGTCAAAGTCATGTCTATGTACCAAGGCTGTGAAATCCAGATACAAGATCATTCTGAAGCACAAAACCTTATTATTACAGTCTTAATAAATTCGGCAGTGATGAATTCTTCCATAGCTATTCCACTACTGGATATCTATATGCTCTCCGTACCCTTTTGCAGTCACATGGTACACTACAGCACAGCGACAGCTGACAGACCTACAAGTCTGGGCACACTATACACTGTTCATAATAATTTGGGGACCAGAGAAGTAGCAGGTGGGCAGCTCTAAACGACACTGCAACACCTTTGGATAGTATGCAAACTCTATGCTCCAAAATTCGAGTTAATCAGTTTTCGAAGTGGCTCATGACAATGTCATCAACCCCAGCTTCCCTTCCACTTTCAAAAACTGAAATCTGCACCCACAAGATTGCAACCGCAGGTTCAGATAACCAATGTATTCCTATCGCTTTGAGTTTGTTTCCCAGTTTCCGGATTGTATTTTGTTTTCCTTAACAGCTTCATGATTCCAGTGTTACCCAAGTCAAATGAGACTTTGCCCAAAACCCACGGATACGGAAAATCCTGGTTTGCAGGATGACGTTGACAATCTGCATTCACCCTTTCCTCTGGAGCCTGCTGGATTCTCAGTGCTTTCCTCAACCTCATTCTTTTCCCTGCCTTTCTTCCTTCTC
The DNA here is from genome assembly GCF_900496995.4 of Aquila chrysaetos chrysaetos. NCBI lineage: Eukaryota > Metazoa > Chordata > Aves > Accipitriformes > Accipitridae > Aquila > Aquila chrysaetos. The sequence goes on from NC_044008.1 coordinate 28,111,431, forward strand.
TACAGTCATCTGCCTTTCTGGTCTCAAGGTACTCTTCCCTGATATTTTGCCAGTATATTCTGCTTAAAGTACACCCGGTTTGCTGTGACTCGGAGGGCTACTGTATTTGCCTGTGAACCTGGGCCATGGCCAGAGGCAGCTTTCCTGAGCTCAGCAGGGGTTCTTTGCTTAGGTGGAAGTGCTTTGGGGCACTGCACCTAGAGATGGCCACGTACCAGATGCAAGGCAGTGACAGCAGATTTTGTGGCAGTAGCAAAGAAAGAGCGAGCTGGGCCCTCAAAAGCTTTCTTCAGTCTGCGAGGGAGAAAATGAAAGAGGTAACCGCACTGAGAAGGTGCCAGGTGTAAGTAATACTTCTGCCCAGGTCTTTCATTTCAAATACGCGTTTTAACAACTTAACAACCAGTTTAAAAAAACCCAAGGTATCATTACTATTACTCCTGAAGCCAGCCGAGGCTGGAACGTGTTGCACATACAAATGGTAAAACAGGCTCTCTGCCCCACGGAGCTTACACAGACGCGGCAGACCGCTGGTAAAAGCAAGGCAAGGGAACCGAGCCAGAGAGAAAACATCGTTTTCCTTTCTCTCCCTTTACAAATAAAGCAGATAACGCAAGTCGGTCTGACTACCGGACGGCGGTCGACGGCTAGGCAGCGGTGCTACAAGAGGAGAGTCCTGCTGAGCTGCCTGCGGAGCCCACGCGCCGACGGGCGCCCGAACGCCCTTACCAGATGTGCAGGCAGCTGAGCACCGCGAAGACGATGCCCACGGCCAGGGCCAGCGGTACGGCGAGGACCAGCGTCAGCAGCTTGTAGAGCAGGTACTTGCTGAGCTCGAAGAGAGCGTGGCTGCAGATCCACACTTTGTCGAAGGAGTGGGTCAGCTCCGGCTCCGCGATCACATCCTCGAACCCCAGCTGGAACGAGAGGGCCGCTCTGCCGTCGGGCGGAGCCGGGACCCGGGGACCCCGCCGGGGACACCCGGCCCGCCGACCCGCCGAGGGGGGGGTACCCCGGCCCGCCCGCCGAGCCCCGGCCCCCGCCCCGGCCGCCCCCCGGCACCTGCAGGTGGGCGTTCAGCCCGTGGGGGTCGCGGTCCGGCTCGTCCTCCGCGCACTTCTCCGCCTCCGGCAGCGCGGGGCCGCCGCTCCGCGGGAAGTTCTCGTCGTCCATGAAGATGCGGGTGTCCGCCTTCTCCGTCTCCAGCCCCATGGCGCTGCCGCCCCGCTCCGCGCCTCCCGGCCCGGCCCGGCCCGGCCCTACCCCGCCCGGCCCCGCAGGCCTGGGGCGGAGCGGGGCTGCCCGCGACACGCCCCGCGGGCCGCGGCCGGGGCCGGGCCGGGAGCAGGCGCGGCGGGGAGCCGCGGGATCGGGCCTCGGGCCTCGGGGCGGGCGCCGGGGGCAGCGAGGGGCCCGCCGGCTGCAGCGCCCGGCAACAGCCCGGCCTCCCCCCGCCGCCTCGGCTTGGCGGCCGCTCCGTGGGTCGGCCCTTCCAGCCGGGCTCCCCCCTGCAGCTGTGCGGAGCCGCCGGGCGTGTTTGGTTTCCCCCATTCATCTGAAATCGCCGGTCAGCGGGCCACCCCCCCCCCCCGCTACTGGCACTGCGGCCTCACGCGTGACCGACATTTGTAGGAGCGAGGCTTTGTGGCGTCGCCACGACGGGCCGCAGGAACAAAAAGCGGAGGCGGTTGTGCGCCAGGCCGGACCTGCAGCCCCCTCCCCAGCCGTAGGGAGCCGGTGGCAGAGAACGGGGGACGAAGGGGCTGTTGCCGCTGCCCACCGCGGTGGCCGCGTCCCGCCCCAGCCGGCCGTTACACCGCAACATCGCTCGCTTGGCTCATACTCGCCAAACTGCCTGATTGTCGCCGCAATAGAATAACGCGTCCGTCATTATGAGCCGTTGCCGTGCCTCTCCTTGGGCTTTAGCTTCGGTCCCTACAAATGATTTCCTCTGTTTTATCTGGGAACACGTTTTAAGCCTAAGAGCGACCTATATGAAAGTGAGCAAACTGCTGTTAATCACTGCTAAAAGTATTTGATAATATTGATATACAGCATGAGCTCGCGAGCTGTCAGGAGTACATTCTCGCTGCATTCAATAACCACGATCACCTGTCACTCCCAGAAAGAGAAGTGGTATTACTAACCAATGATCCAGGCTTGTTAAATTAAAAGGAAGCTGGTACCGGTAACTTTCTTTAATTTTCACCACTGCATTAAAACAAGGATAGCTTTAAGCTTTGCAAAGCTCACAGGAAAGTGATATAAAAATAACCATGCGAGGCTTGGGTAGGAAATCAGCTAATACAATGCTCTGGACCATATTGCATTGTTCTTGACCGGATAACTTCTGCAGAAAAGCTTCGCATCTATGTGTAGCTCATGTTGATGCTTTTTTCTCCCACGCTGATGAGTTTACTGATACTGGTGTCATGTAAACGGTTTGGATCCAGCAATGTAGCTGTCGCTCATTAAGTATAAAAGCCTGCACATTTACAATGGGTTCAAATGCAAGCACAGAGACAGCATGATGACTCAAGACATACTTGTGAGCTGCACTTCAACCCCCCCAATTCCTCTTTGTTCCATGAGTGGGAGGAATAAAAAGGCCAATTGACAGATTTGAAGTTCAGACCCACCCTTCAGGGTGCTTCTGTCCAGCAACTATTATTTTTTAGCATACATATGGGGAGCTGAGTGCAGCCCAAAGGCATTCAGCAGGCTTCTGGTGGCCGCTTGCATCAGACACAGAAATTTGGTTTTGGTGCTGCTGAAAAGCAAGGTCAGAGCAACCAGCAGAGGATCCCAAACTAGCCCCTTGGCTACTGAAGTCAGACCATACTGGTTTATATCAACCACGTTCTACCTTCCCCCTCACTAGAGGCACGGATCGGGGTACGTGTGCACAACCAGGGAGCTGCTTTTGAACAGCTCTACCCGTTTCCCAGCCTACTCCGTTCCCTACTCCTGCTGCATCTCACTCTACCAACCAGCTGGAGCAGCGAGTCCGTAGCTCCACTTGCTCAGCTCCAGCTTTGCTAAAAGCTAGGGGGTGGTTCTTCTTGCAATATCACAGTCTGCCACTGGAAAGTGGTCTTGCAGTATCAGCCCCCTTTAGAAAAAGCAAATAGCGCTTTTTTGTTCATGTCCATCTGTGTTTTGAAATCTATAATTGTAATAGCTGATAAATGTTGACGTCTGTCAAGACAGCGCCATGGAAAATGAAGCGTTTTACTTTGTAATCTCTGAGGATTTGAAATAAAGTGGTGATGCAATTGTCTTGAAAGAATAATATTTTTCATGAAAAGCCTGTTTAAAAGCAATAAAAGCTCGAGGCTGCATACAACTTGGGATGTTGTTTATTAAGAACCCCTTAAAACATGCTGTTTTCAATAACTCTGGTAGTTACTTTGGAAATGGTTTGTGTATGAATTATCAAGTGAGGTTGATGGCAAAGCCCGAGCAGTGTAAAGCTCTGATCCCTGACTTTTCTGGCAAAGGTAAAGAAAGCAAGGAGGCATACACAATGTTCAGTAAGGGGCATTTTTCCAGTTTCCCTGCCCAGGGCTGCCAGGCTCAGCTTTCTGCCAGCATGGCTGGACAGAACAGTTTGAAGGACAAAAGTAAGAGTAGAGAGCAATGACCACAAACAGGGTGGAAGTCTTCTCCTATTTTACATAATGCTCTGTAACATGCTTTGGACAGATTTTTTTTTTTTTTAATCTCTGTGTAGGTAACAGCCAAAGAATTATATCGTGTGACATGAAATTCATGTGTATGTATGTGTGTGTGTTTCCACACTTTGGTCCAGGTTTAGTTCTTTATGGCGCTAAACTTCTGCTTGAAGGTACCATCAGCTACTGAAGAGCTATGATATATCTCCATTTTCTAAGCATTATGCATTTTGCTGCTGTATTTTTAACAAGTGGAAAGGTGAAATTGCTCATTATTATAACTTCTTTGTATTAGAATAGTCTCTCAAAACTTATTGTGGTATGTGTGCATGAACATTGAACAACAAGTAGTCTATCAAAAAGCTTGTAATCAAAAGTATAGGCCCAGGGATGAACGATGGGTGAGGACATATAGATGGGGCATCCCAGCAAACAAGCAAGGCTGTGGTAGGCTCAATAGTTTTATTACTGTGTTTTCATATACATTATTGGAAAGGGATGTTTAAGAACTGGTTTGGAGAAGGATTATGAAGATGCATATTGCATGTTCACAGCAATTCCTCTGAGGCGTGAAGTGCAGCATAAGGGGAAACATCTCAGCTCACACACAGATTTTTTGGAGAAGAAAGTTCTCAGCCAAAAAGTTTTCGTATTTGTCTGTGGTGAAGAATGGGTTAAGTCAGTTACATTTAGACTCTAACCAATATGTAATTTTATTGAAAAATGTGGAGTCAATTAAACTTTTGTTTTATGAGGATGTTCCTGTTTAAGCTTTGAGCATTACTTTGATTACTGTAGTGCTTTATATACAGATAGAAACTGTCTTTCCTGGCTGTGGCAAGGATACCAGTTATATGCCTTTTGGCAAAAGCTTTCACAATTATAATTTGCACTTGAGAAAGCTCCCCAGTCTTTGCAACAAGACAATGGATAATGGCTAGTTGGGCCTCATCTATTCTATTTTGCTTGTCTGGATGAATTTGATTCTCAGGGGTTTTTTTCTTCTTTCCCCTCTCCCTTTTATAAATTATTTCTAACCCGATCTGAAGTTATCATGATTCTCATATACATAGCAATTTACATTTTCAGAGAGATGAAGGACAAGGAATCCTATTAAATTCTCTTGTAATTTCATTGGAGTTTTAACAGATGTGTACTTCAAATATGTTATTTTCTTTTCAAGATCAGTATTGAAAATCTTAATGATTTTGGAGACGCTGAGAAGAGTCTTTTATTTTATCCTCATCTCTCTATGATGTACCTGGGGAATTTTTGTTACTACCATTTCACAGATGGACTACCGGGATACAGAATGTCAGATGGGCTCTAAATATTTGTCTGCGTTAGGAATGAGGTGTAAAAACGTTGACGGCAGCCCTCACCTGGCCATGCGGTGAGGCTGGAAGGCAGAGGCAGCTTCACAGCTGAGAATTCAAGAAGAGAACCAGGCAGTGTTAGTGGAGAGGTGACAGCCCCTTTTCCCAATTTTCCATCTGATATATGTGTGCCTGGGTATAAATCCATATGAAGGAGGCAGCCGTAGTGAAGTGAGAAATTTGGGTGACATTCAGGGATATGCAAGATGTGTTAAAATGAGACAAAACCTGAAGGATCTTGGAGATTAAAGATACAGATTAGAATCTAGATTTTCTTGTTTTCAAGGTGGGCAGATTAAATATTCAGATTTGACACATATAGAGAGGTTTAAGCTGCAAGCTCCAACACATTGTCTTGATGTAGCCATATCTGTATAAGAAAAAAAAAATTGCTTGTTTGAAGAGTGTACATAAGAAAAGCTGATGGGAGACTTTTGGAGAAAGTGGGTGCATCACATCTGTGCTCATTTGTCACCACTGAAGCAGTGACTCTTGACTTGTTCCATGAAAAAGGATAATTTGGTCCTGCCTCTGTGTACGGAAACTCCCTTGCTCTCAGTTGCTTTTCTTGTAGCTTTCTGCCCTGCGGAGTGTAACATTCACTGTTTATGGTGATCAGTCAATGTAAACAAATGTAAGCAACAGCTAAACATTTATATTTATTTTGCCAGATTATATCCAATGCTGCTGAATTTAAGCCAAAAGCTTCTGTGAAGACTGGTTTTATATGTGTCAGGGTGAAAGCTGCTTAGAGAGTCAGAGTAGGCGTGACAGGATAAATGCGTTCAGGTCAAAAACTGCTTGCAGAAATGATTTCAGGATTTTCGGGATCTCTTTTAGCCAAGCGAGGTTAGTGGTAATAGAGATGTTTATAGTAGCTTTCAGCATAGCCTCTGATTTCTACTATGAGAAAGGAAGAAAGAAAGTACTCCCATGAGGTCTCCTGAGTTACTGTTTTGATGATTTACCAGTTAGTGCTCAAATGGTCTCCAGTGAGGGGGTGAGAGAGTTTGCTGTTTAATACCGACAATGGGAATACAGCTCCTCGTGAGCAGATGGAGAGCGTGGGGAATAGCAATGGGGCTGGGCTCAGACATTTTTAGATATTTCTTTTTTTTCTTTTCTTCAATCAGTAGAAGTCTGGAAATGTTTTCAGTGTGGTTTGATAATTCATTCTCGTCCATTTTCGGTTTTTATTCAATTTTTGCTTCTCACTGCAATTTATGGGATGTATCAGCAGAGCTGTTATTAATGTGTCAGCATACGTTACAGGGTAAAACTCACAATGAGTCAGTGGGACCGGGCTTCGAGTGCTGAAATAAGTGATGATCTAGTGAAAAAACTTCCAGGTTGGGATTTGGGTGCTGAACTGCACTTGTGATACGTACTTCAATGTTTACAGCAGTACAGGGACTGTTACAATCAAGCTTTCCTGTGTGCTTAAGGACGTTAAAGATTACAAGGGACCCTAATGGCATTGCAGAAAGTATTTAAAACAGGTTCCTGCTAAGTGGGCCAGCTGCACGTGGTAAAAGGTTGGGAAAGGGATGTAGGGTGTGGGGAGGTGCTCAGCTCCAGGTGGCAACTCAGGAGCCCGTTCGTGCTCTGGGCTTGCCGCAGCTGGGGAGGAAAACCATCTGCTTCAACCTTGCAGCAGGGTGGTCAAACAGCCAGCTGCTACTGTTCAGCTGACCGGCGGTAGCTCGTTAAAATGTGGTGACCCAAGTGTTTCTGACTGTTTATTCATATAAGCAGAGCAAAGGAAGGCATTAAGGTTTGGTGGAGCGTGAAACCAGAACCTGAGCGCTGCTCAGAGCTTGTGCTGTTCGCCCACTGAAATGGAAAAGGAAAACGGATATTGTGGAGGAGATACGCAGACAGCTCTGGTGCTGGTGGGATCTGCAGGAAGGGCCAGATGATTTCTCCATGAGCATCCAACAGTTAAACCAGATTCTGATGGAAAACCATTATAAAAGCAGTAACTGTGCTTGGCCGCTCTCTGTTGCAAACATTCTGTGATTAGCTGTCAGTGATGGAGGGTCCTGCTCCATGTTTTCTGGAGATTGCTAAATGCTCTGGTTTAATTAGGACTCTGCTAATGGTTGGTTTATACTTCTGTTGGTGGAACGTTGCTTTGCAGGACGTTAATGTCCGGTGGGAAGCAGATGATGACTGGGGGTGTGAAGCCGGGTGCTGTCACTTGTGGATGGCTTTAAAAAAATGAAAATCAAACCCTTCAACAGCTGCCATAAGCTTAGGTGTTTTGGACGTTTAAAAAAAAAAAAACTGATAGTTTTTTCTGAAGGTGGAGATTCCTATCCATTCAGCAGCTGGGTCAAATACATCTCAGAACTGTTTATGAAAGCTGCCCATCTGGAATCTGACTTTACATATGACAATCACTTGATTTAGACTAGCATGGCTTAGTTTGCATTTCTGAACCACACTTCAGGGGTTGTACTACCACTAAGTTTTCCAGAAGATTTCTGCAACTTGCTATTTAACAACTTTCTATGTTGAAATCTCTTTGATATTCTCACAGGTTTCTGCTCTTTTCATGCTTTGGATATGGAAAGGGAATACTGAGCATGTTATGCTTGAATTAGGTTATTCTCTTGTGCAGTTCCTTTACAAAAATACTTACTATCTGATAAACTACTTATGCTAAGAATGCATTTTTGGTCAGTTTGCAATATGTTGATGATCCAGAAAGTCTCCAAGGAATTTAGGACATTCCCAGCAATAAATTAATCCAGCCTTGGAGAAAAAGCAAAACCTTTTTTTTTGCTAAAATACAGAAAAAAATATTTTCCATTCTTATTCATCGTATAGTTTTAGAATGGCTTATTGGAAAGCCAGAAATATATATAGGTCAGCTGTGTACAGAGTGATGAGTTTGTCCTTTCCAGGGCATTGGCCATTCCTACACTTAGGGTTCATAAGGGTCTGACTTTTACTTGCACAAAGAGTGCTTCACAAACAATATTGTTGTTTTTTTTCTTAATGTATACTTTATTTATCTTTTTATAGTCTGATAGCTTGGTTGATAGTTTGACTTCTTTAGGTAAAGTGAGTAATTTTTGAGGTAAAAACCTTCCTTTATGAAAATGGATGCTGCTTTGCAAAAAGTAGAATTTGCGGAATACTTTTCAAAGGGCATACAATTTAAAAATATCTACTCTGAAAACTCCACTGAGAAGAGAGATGAGGAGAGAATGGAAGACAAATGCCCATGTGAGCAACTGATGTTTTTGCTAACTATTTTGTGTCAAATAAGTGTAGTTGTTCCCATTCTTGAAGGTGCACTTGGATTACATTCCTTCTCTCTGTAAGACTTCTCTAGTATGACTTGGCCTGCCCCTGCAGTGTCCATGCAACTAGTCCATGTAGTACGACACACATATATGTAATATATATATATATATACACACAGTATATGTACAAATGTATACCTATTACAGTGTTTTGCTCTGTCTGCCTTACCCAAAGAAGGGCTACAGGAGCAGATAGAATGCAAAGTTACTTTCTAGACAGGATGTACATGATCAATAGCCAAAGTCTAGCAAACTGTGATTAACCTTCAGTGGGCTCCTTCTGGTTCTTTTTCCCTCCAGGCCACTCCCTCCCAAGGCTACGTGCTCTTTCTCTTTCTGTCTGTCACAGAGCTTTCTATTAAATCCAGATGGAATAAGGAAACTTTTGCCTAAATGAGTCAGCAGCACCCAGTGAGTTCAACAAATGCTGAAAGAAATTATATGTACGTAATGCTTGCATCTTCAAATTTCCTTCAATGTTCGTACTTGTAGCAGCGGTGGTAGGAGACATAGCAGAGAACAGTGACTACGTTAGGGATCAGTTTGTTCTCCAAAACTGTTTTGATCAGAGCTAGATGATCCTTGAATAAAATGCCAGCTATGCTGTCTTAGTAGCAAGGAACATTGAATTGTGGAGATGAACTAATAAGAACAGGAATAAGAAATTTTAAAGAGACCTACTGTAGACAGGTCTGGGAAAAGAAAATATTGTTAGTCCTAGACTAGCAGATCTTTTACACATTCATTGCTTGGGAGACTACTCGGTCTATTTTGGAAATCCCACATGCATTTTTCTTTTCTTATTTAGTTGCCCTTCCTCTTTTGCTGTTAAAAGTCCCTCTGTTTTTGTATTAATGCCTTTCAAACTGTAGATTGCTGTATCTCTTTAATTGTCATAGAGCCAAGGTCTTAAAAATCCAGTGCTATTTTAGTCACTCACTACATATCAGTCTCTCCAGCTCTCTGATCATTTTTGCTGTTTTTCTGGACTCTTTCCATTTTCTCCCTCGGTCTTTCTGATAGTTAGACGGCTATAACTGCATGTAGAATTCCTGGCAGGCACACAGAGAGTAAGGTCATCTACAGAGAGATTTTCACCTCCTTTCCTTTTGTCATGTTGTGTTTGTGAAAAAAGCTCAAAACTGTTTTGTTTGTATTGCAAACAGTGCATTTAGTTTTTTAGTATGGGCTCTCTCAGGCTTTATATCTTTAAGATTAATCAGAATAAATGCTTGGCATCCACTGCTTCTGTTTATGCCAGCTGAAGGTCTGCTCCTCTTATTTTATGTAGGCTGCTTCAATTTATAGCTGAGGTTTTGTTTATTTGTTTTATATGTGCGTGTGTGTTCATGTTCCTCCATTGATGCTATTTATCACTTTTCCATGGCTTGCTGCTTTTCCTCGTTCACAAAGAATTCTATGTAAAGACTCCCATCCTCCAGTGTGAAACCTGTTACTCCTGCAGCTGAAATAAGTCAGAGCTCCTGCTTTTCCAGCTGAACCTTTGGGAATAAGGGCAGAATCAGACTTGAATGTCAAACTACTCGATGACCATATCCAGGCTATATATGGTAAAACAACCCAGGCAATACTCTGAATTCTAGGCCACTCCTGAGACTTAGCCCCATCCTGCCCTTTGAGGCAGTTTTCCCTCGACCTGAGCTCTGGTTCCTTAAAACTCCTGCTCTCGCTGGGCCAGGCGATGCTCTCAGGACGTTCCTGGGGCCCGTCTAAGGAAGCACCTGGGAAGCGTACCTCTTATCCCGAAAGTACTAGGGCAACAAAGGTACATATATATACACCTATACTTTGTTTTCGTGTTGGTGACTATCTAAAACATATGCTGGGCACTCTGAACCTTTGAATATCAGGTTTATTAGATAATATTGACATATTATGCTGAGAGCGTGGCAAGCCTGAGGCATTTCTTGGATTATGACTCATTCTGTTTTCCATTTCAGCAGCTCCAGGTTTATTTTGGTGGCTTAACCAAGTATTTTAGATTTGTTTAACTCTTTTCATTGTAAGCCTTCTAGTTTACTTCAAATTTTTTAGTAAAAGAGAAGCAAAAGACAGGAGAACACAGCTTTTGAGGGCCTTCTGACATGAATACAAAAGTACCAGTATGGTCACCTGGACACTGAGAGCTGATAGACCAGGGCTCTGTTTTTCCCTATATATAACTTCTGGCAAGACATCTGTGCTTTTTGTGCTATATTGTCTTTATCTGTGTGACTCATTACCATTTCATTGTGTGGGAATGAAATGCAGTTTTGCCAGGCTCATGTTTATTAATCCTGTGAAGCATATCAGGGAACACATTTGCCTTTATATGCGCCCAGTGTGCCATTTAAAAACCTGTTAGTGTGTGCCGCACGATACTGTATGCACAAATTCCAGCTGTATCATAAAAATTCAAAACTTTCTGGCAAACTCTCCTTTTCTCTCAGATTAATTTTATAGTCCACATCCTGGTGACATTGTATAAGTACCCAAATTCTCAGAAACAGTATATTAAATCTTTTTAGTCACTTAGTTTGCCTCATTGGTATAGCCTTTGCTTCTTGAACTGATTTGTAATAAGGAAAAGTACTGTTCAGCATGCTTGGTACGGAAAGCTACGAGGAACGTGAAAACTGTTTTAAATAGACTCTGCCGGTTGTGTGTGATAAGATGGATGCAACCTGCATCTTCACAGTGAGGCTGAAAATACAGTAAGGACTCAACTCTGGGATCACCACAAGGTCTGATGAAAGAGCAACATATCAGGGTGTTTACTGGTTCCTCTCTTGCTCCAGTGGAGATGATACATTTTGCCCAGCCCTTGATTTGCTGTAGATCAGGTCAATGGCATGGGTAGGGTCAAAAAAAGACCACTCTTTTCCTAGCTCACTGCCTGCCCATCCCGTTGTTAGGCAGCAGATGACTGGTTCCACCGTTGTGTTGCTGCCTGTGGTGATCTTTGTTAATGCTGGGAGGAAAGCTGAGGCGCAAAGGGACCCAGAAGAGCCCATTGCTACCCACACTGAGTGCACAGGATGAAGCACAAGCCTGCCCAGAACCGTTACTGGTAGAAACAGCAGTGCAACATTTAGGGCCGGGCATTCTGCAGATTGACCGTGATGTATTTTACTGAAAATGCTCAGTTTGCCTGGGAAGACATCCTGCGAGAGGCTGGCTAGGAGGGATCTTTAAAAAATAAAGGAGAATGCAGTTGCAGCACAAGGGCTGTGCAGTCTAACTGTCCCTCTAGTAGGTGTCAGAAGAAAAAAAGGCTCACCTTTGCTTGTCATCCATAGGATACAGATTATTCTGCTATTTTTAAAGATACCATTTTAAGACAGGCCTGTGAAAAAAATGTCTTTTCTTTCTGTTTTGTTCCATTCAGAGACATTATTTCCAGATCACTGTGACATGAAAGAGCATGCATTTAGAGAGTATTACACAGTGTCTCTGACAGAACATAGCTGAAGGCAACGTAATCTGGAGAAAGATGCCTCATAAATTCCACCCTATCTCACGACCCATCCAGCAAAGGTGGTTTTGTTCAGACACTGACCAAAACCCAGCTATCATCATGTAGGCAAGGAAGATTAACAATAGACAATGTGAGCATTTACCCAGAGCTCACCAAGGAGTGGGCGGAGAGCAAAAATCTGAAGAAAATTCAGGAACAGAGCTGAAGCCTGACGTGATTAACAGAAGCATGTTTTTGTTATTAATATGTTCTCAACAGCTGAAATCTTTTGGTGCTTGCTAAGTGCTCTGTACAAGTCAGTTTTGCAGCAGGGAAAGCTGCCCAAACATTCCTGCGTTTGCAGAGAAGTGCCACATGCCTCCAGTGCGTGCAATGTTTGAAGATGTTGCAAAGTTTTTTTCCTGTAACATCTGCAAACTATGACTAACAAATAAAGAATCAGAAGAGTACAGTACTGGCTCTGCCATCCTTCCCCCCGATAAACTCGCTCTCTCTTATCTGCCCTGGCAGTGTGTGTGCTCTGGGCATCCATGTCCTGACGGCTGCAAGAAAGCAGACGCTGTGGCAAAGCAGGTAAGCAGCACAACTCAAGCTGAAGTGGTAGAGAACAGGTAAAAATGAAAGGCAGGGAAGGGAAAAAGCCTGATATCAAAGCAGCGTTGTCTTTTCCCTTTGGACATTATACAAATCTCCACTAATAACCTCTATAGCAGAAATTTATAGAACACAATCTGGATGGAGAGGAATTTTGCCTCTCGTGTGCTCTGGGTCTCGTGGCTTTTACATACAGTGTCCAAAAGAAGCTGAGCGCTGCCCAGGTTTTATGTTTCCCAGGTACAGAAGTTACAGGAGCAATGAATCTTATCTGTGTTTTTATCTCGGCATGCCTGGCAGAGAGAAGGGGGCTTGGCCTTTGGAGTCTGTGCACGGCTCAGCCAAATACTTCATGTCAACTCAAGTTTAGGGAAAGCAAAGAGAGATTCAGCACAAAGAAATTGTTTACATTCTGGGGCTGCCCTTTTGCAGGTGGAAATCAGGGTGGCTCTGTCTTTTGAAAGCCTGAGGAATGGAGAGGTTGAAAGGCTGAGAGCATCTATCCCTATTCTTTACTATGTGAGACAGACTTATTTGGTCTGATTTCTCGGTGAGGAGGATTTGAAAGATACTGGAGTGGAAATCCATATAGTAAAGACTCCCTGTGAAAGAAGAAATTTGTGGTTTATTAGTAGTATAATGCAGTAATTGAGGTTAGCTACTGAAACAATATTTGTTGCTCTATTAATGGTCAGAGTTTGATAGTGAAAATAAGCTGTTAAAATAATTGCTCAAAATTTCTTATATTCACACTAACTTTCAAAGCAGGGTGTCAGCTCTGCCAGCGCATCAGTTAGCATCACTGAAGACCTGTTCCTGTACAGCACCTCTCTGCAATCTGAACTGGGAACCAGGGACACGCGGATGGTAACGAAAGCAGAAACTGGAACCCAGTTGCTTGCTGGGCACAAGGCAGCAGTGCGGTCTGGTGTTACAAGAGAAACTGTGATCCCTGAATTCTGATTTTGGTCAGTAAGAGCAAGGAGAAATAACATTAAGCATTTTTGCATTAAAATGTGCTTACGTGTGCCCACCTATGTTAATAGTCTAGCAGATGAACATTAGAATTAGTGGTCTATCAAAGTCCAGTGCCCTTGCTACTAACTGTTCTCACCAGTAAGAGATACCGGTGGTTTCTGAAGAGCTCTGGGAGCAGGTCAGGTTTGGTAACAACTATGTTAACATCTGGTCGGGTGGTTGGCTAAGCATTTTAACTCCATTCACCAGAGCAGAATTCAAGACTGAGGACTCAGTCCATTGATTCAGGAAAGGCGGCCTCTCTCTCTACCAACTCCATCGACCAGCACGAGTTTGAAAACACAGTAGGACCTCTTTTCTGCCTCTAGCAATGCACCGCACGCTTTTATGACAGGCAGGTAATTGTTCTGGGTACGCCAAAAGATCAAGTTTAACAATTTATTACCAGATAAGAGAGACGTAAATATTGTTTGGTGGGAGCTGGCTAAGTGCCGACCTGCAGCACGGCTGTTAATCAGGGTGAACTCCAGGGACTTGGCAGAACGGTTCAGCCACTGCCAGGAGAACGAAGTGGCAGCCTCAGGGGTGGCTGTTGTGGTTTCTGGTTCCTCTGCACTCATTTAAAGGGAACCTTTCTTTTTAGCGGTGGGGTTACAGTTTCATTTTGTGGAATGTAAAAATGTTTGTAATTTTTTCATGTGGTTGTGTGACACCATCCACATCTAAAGTTTGGTTTGTGTGAGGTTTGATAGACTGCTGTGTTCATAGGCTTCTTGGGTGTTGGTTTGGTGTTAACGCTGGGTGCTTTTATTTGGCTGAGCCATTTTTTGCTGAAAAATTGGCATCTTACTTACTTTTGATAAAACTAGGTCTTTTTTTAAATTTTCAACGAGGTGGGAACAGTTAGATTATTTGTATTGTGTGCCAGTAAAAACCACAATATCCTACTTCTTCCCCCTTGGCTCGTTAGGGCAATTCCCCGTTATTTGCAGGCTTTAATTTCCAGCCTCCTGAGGCTGAAAAAGCTGAGAACACAGAACCCAAAGCTTATTTATAGAGTGGTTCTGCTAGCCACAATGATATTGTGCAAAGCGCCGCAGACTGTTCTGGTCTCAAAGCTATTAATATATGCTGACTGCAAGGGTCTCTACTTTGCAAATTGCGGATATTTTAGCTGGAGATATATCAGCTCAACTCAACCAGAAAATAATTCTTCTTTTGGGTGAGAATAAATGAATAGGAGAAGCTAGATGCCAAAAGTAGTCTAATAATATAATGCATTGTTTCCACTTACCGGCACAACTTACTGTACTTCTAGCTTAAAAATTTAGCAGGGGGATTTGTTTAGGCTGTGAATTTGTCTTGCTGTTAAACAACAAGGGAGACAAACTGTGCTCAGCTCCTTTTGGAACCACCCTCAGAAAAAAAATCATTTAAAAAAATGAAGCAAACCAAATATGTGTCCAAAATGCTGCCTTTCACTTCAAGACTCACTGCCAGTAGAGTCTTCAGTACTATGACTTTTACATCCTGGTGCCCCGATTTCTTTTTGGCCCAATTTCTTAATATCTTGGTTTACAGCCTTTTGTCATCAGGCAAGGAAACAGAGAAAGCTTATTGCTCCTAATTCCTTGTTAGAAGAAGGAAAACGTAATTGTCTTTAGAAGTCCTTTCTCTCTGTTTCATTGCAGAACATTAATCTAGAACCTAAAAAAACTGTCCCAGAGTAAAAAAGTATATTGTACACATTTCATTTTGTTTTGCAATGTTATATGGTGGAGATATATGGAATGTGCTTTAGGACAGCTTTTAAAAACTGACTTATCTTCTTTTTTTATAAGTAGCCAAGCCAGAAACTCATCACTGGAAATGAAAACAGATCTCTATAGGTACGAAGCATGCCAAATACTATTGCCTAGTCTGATTTTGTATTTCTGTTTACATTATCACTAGCGTGCCACTGTTTTTTTTAAATTACCTTGTGTCCTGCAGGATGAGATAGTAACATACTTCCCTTTGGCTTTCAAGCTGTAATTAAAATGAGCTTAGTTTACCATTTTAATGAGGAGAACTCCCTGCACAATTCTCTGTATCATGCATCAACACAGATTCCTGTTTATTCATACTGAGAGATCTGTTAGTACTATGTTATACTAACATCTGCATCTTGAAACAAAATGCACCCATTTTTAAAAATCTGTGAATGAATAGGACGTGTAGTCAGGTTTATGGAATATTAAGCTGATGAAAAGTTCAAGTGTAAACAATCAGGGAAAGCCACCTGAGCTTATTTAATTAACATTCAGAAAAATGCGAAGATGTCGGGAGAAATATTCCTGTATGTCTTGACGCATTTCTTTGTTCTTCTACCCATCAAGATACAATCCCTACACAATAGAAGTCCGGGGGTTGTTTAATGTCTGGGTAACTGAGAATAGAATAAGGGCTATACTGCCTGTTTATGTGTCTTATATCTTGGATCTGTCAGGGACGGGCTGCAGCCCCGGCCGGCCGGCACAGGTAGGCTGCTTTCCCGTGGGAGCCACACGGTGATGGGGAGGGAGGCAGGGCGGCCCCAGCACCCTTCCGAGCGGGGACGGGGTGCGTGGGTCCTGCAGCTCAGAAGCCTTCCAGCTCCCACGGGTGAGACATAGCCCTCGTGAGCTGGACGGGACAGGACGTCACGGGGGAGGCGGTGCTGGTGCAGGCAGGGGAAATGTTTCCATCCCGCGTGGGCTGTAACAACAGGGGTGACTTGAATTGCGGTTCTTGCATTGAAGTGAACACAGGGACTGCTCCTCATTAATTATTTTGATGTAATAAGGTGATGTGAGAAGTCAGAAGAGAATTACATGCCTTCATGAAATGTCCTATGATGGGACTATCTGGATTTACCGTAAGAGACATAGCCGTGCTTAAGTGGTGCTATCTATTCTAAAGAACCTGCTTTTACCAGGCAAAGTTTTTATTTAGAGACAACCGAATAATGGGAAAGCAGTTTTGAGTGGTGGTAAATTCTCTGAATGCATGTAGCCACATCTGAGAATATTTTTATTGAGAAGACAACATTGCAGTAAAATCCCTAACTGGTGAATGCCAGAGCGTGAACGGTGGCTTGAAAATTATCTTTTAGTGAGAAAATGAAAGATAAATTCCATTTACAGGAGAAAAGAGAAAGCTGCCTCTAGATGCCTTTATTGCAGTGTGTGTCTTTCTCCATGAAACGGCTTTTGGAGCTGCTGGAGAGCTATGGCATGGAGACCCCTCCAGCTCCAACATCCCCTATAAGCATATGTTTAACTTAGCGTTTTGCCTAGAACATTTTCACTGACCGAATGCTGGCAATATTTTAGCATCCGTGATGCTAATTTGTATGTATGGAATGTTTTTAACAGTTTGATAGGAAAGAGCTTTAGGGTTGTACAATATGAGATGGCTGTGTAACTTTTTCAGGGTCCTGTAAAGATTTACATTCCTCATGAAATTGGGGCATTCCTTGAGCAGACATTGCCTTGCTTCGTAGTAAATCAGCTCCAGTACCTTTGGTACACATGAATTTACCAAGAGCATGTCTCCCAAAGGTCAACAGATTGCTCAGTCTAGTCAAAACATCTTTCCAAGTTTTAGATTGCACAAACTTCAGTCTTGAGAAAGGTCCCCTTGAGTGATTCCCTTTTTTATAAAAAAACATTGCGTTGATTTGCCAGTGAAGTTTCAGTATGTTTCTTCTTCTCGAAACATGTTGCTAAGGCACACTGTCTTGTTTTGTATTCACCATTTGGGCAATACTTCACCATGCACTAGGAAAATCACTCTGAGGAACGTGGGCTGCTGATTAATCCAGCACTGATGAGCTGCTGTCCATGACCACCAAGAAGGTGGGAGGCAACACCACTTTATTTAGATTTTATTCACTGATTGAGACAAATGCTTCATTTTTAGCAATGCTGTGCTTTGCGACAAAGAAATCCTGGGTCCCACTTCAGTGAGTAGAAAACACATTTGGCAGTTCGGTGCTGACACTGTAATCGTTATTTCTCAATGGCCTGTTGCAGTACTTTCCAGCCTCACATTGTTCATGCCTTAATCACTTCCCTGCTGCCACTTTTGTGCTCTTAAGTCTCATAGCTTCTCAGAGTCCAAAGTTCAGTGGCTAAAACATGGACTTACTCAAGGAAATGGAAATGTCCCACCCTTCTCAGTCACTTTGCACTGGCCTTCTACACAGCTTTAAGGACAATTCGGACTTTGCCCTTTGTCTTCCAAACCTTTCCTCTATAAGCTGAAATACGTCTACTCTGGGACGATGACTTTGACCAAATTTTAATTGAGCTATTCATGACGTTTAAAGGGGCCAAATGGATACCACATTTCATATTTTTAATTGGGAATAAAAATTCTCATGAACTACAAATGTTGCATTAGGCAATATTGTGAGAAGGAGTTCCCCGAGACATCTATGAATGTTTTCTTCTGCACATGGTTTTCAGGCGATAGTCTGGGGATGGCAAGGAACTTTAGATATCCTCTGGAGATCCCTGGAGGAATTTAGTCTTCAGTGGTATTATGAAAAACTGAGGTTCTCTCGGTGGCAGGAGCTACACACTTAAACATCAACAGCCATTGCATACAAAAAGATTGGGTGAAATTGTGGCCATCTCAAAGACAATAATAAAACATATAATAATTTAATATTTCTGTCTTCCAAATTTAACTGTCTTAAAAGTGGAAATTCTACAATTTAGACATTTAGCCTAAGCTAGTTTGTCTACGGTTAGCGGAAGGACAGGCTCTTCAGAAGGTGATTTGGCTAGTTATTTTAGATATGTGTTTTATAGTTAGGCTAAAATACCCTTAGGAGCCAATTTCTCTCTCTTGACTGTAGACAGTGTAAGGGACAGGCTCAGAATAAAATCCAGCTGTTGTGTAGCTGGTTTCATTTACGCATTGTCTTCTGTGGTTTTGTCTGTGTAGCCTTGGGGCTCTGTCCTGCATTGAGCCCTGTGTGATCCTGCCCAGAGTCACCTTGATTTCAGTGGAAGAACAGGTGGTGGTTTTGGGCCACAATCCGGGTTGCATCTACCAAATTATCGTTTTTCTATATTTTGCTAAAATGGAGACATTCAGCAAGTATAAATCAATTTTAGTGATATTTTGGTAGGGAATACAGAAACATCCTGATTCACAGGAAATAACAGGAAATTTTAAAATTCTGTGTTTACAGTTTTAAACACATTTTGTATAATTTTCCACAAAAAGGAAAATCTCATTCCCGTAAAGGTCTGCTCAAGGTGCGAATCTTCTCAGATGTTTGTTTTACTGTGAAAACCATTGACAAGTAAGGAGTACGCAGATTTTGGTACAGCTTACTTTAGTTAAGCTGTAATTGCTTTGCAGAACTTTTCCAATCTTAATTTTTTTTTTTTTTAAATTATAGTATATCAGAAAAAAAAAAAAAGAAATCCATTTGCATTTTAAGTCCTTCTGTCAGTGTACTGTGTTGGATTTCCCTTGGCTTTCACTTTTAAACTGCTGTTTCTCAGTGGTTTTTTTCTTCCTTACCTCAACACTTGTTCCTCACTTAGGCCATGATTTTGTGAACATATTATTGCAAGCTAGGTGTCGATTTACACCCTGTAGTTATTGTTTGATAGGTGCTTGTGTGCACATCCCTGCTACGACTAACTGAGAGGTGTTTTACCAAATTTCTAGCAATAAGTAATGAATTGATGAGTCAAAGAAAATTGTAGAAATAATCAGTGAAAATGGAAAATACAAACTTAACTGTGAGAGATTCAGAAGCTATTGGATCATTAGGCTTTACAAGTCTTAAAAAGTGGCAGATTGTAGCAGAATGTAGAGATTTCTACTTTCTTCCATCATCTCATATTCATAAAATTAGTCATCCTTTGCTTCCCCTAGTTCTGCCTTACACAATAGATATAGAGGAATCCACTGGGATAACCATGGAGTTCCAAACCATTGAACTATATTTATTTAGATTACAAAAACAAAAGCAGCAAGCCTGGCTGATGAACATCACAGACTGAAGAAACAATGCCTTTAGAAACATGCAAATAGATTTCCTTTAATTCTGGAAGGAGGCCTTTGAAATAAACAGCGTGGTAAATTATTTAGCCTCTATTTTTTTGGAGGTTGAGCTTGCTAATGTTCCAGATGTGAGAGAACAGGAAGTTCTATCATTTCCTCAGAATATGTGATGTGTAGACTATTTTTTTTTTTAACTGCAGATTGGTAAAATAAGAAGAAAAATAAAACAGTCATTCCCTTATACAAATATATTATGGAATTAGTATTATTCATGACATCACCTTTTCTGATTTTTTACTTTTTCCTCAGTAACATAATTGTTTTCTATATTGTAAGAATCAATCCAGCAATAGAGACCCATTTTTACTGCAAGTGGGATGAGAAATCATTAGGATGATATTTTGAGAATATAATTACAGCTTATTAAGCACCGCTAATAATAATAAAAAAGTATTACTAAAACAATGGAATCTATGTTGGGTATTAATGATGATTATTAGTACATATGCAGAGATATATTTTCCACTACAGGTACTGTAAAATGTTGTGTGGCATCATTGATTAAATAGATTTCTCCATCGGTTTGTGTGATTAGAAAATCTGTGCTTGAAAGGAAAAAGAAAGTAATTAGAATTTATATAGATAACTGTAAATTTGCTTCCAGTCTGATAGCAGCTAAAGTGGAGTTGCTGTTCAATCAGTAATTTCCTCATTAATTCCTTTTAATGGTGAATTTTTCAAATTTTTCTTGTTCTATACACTCAGCTCTTCAGTGCTGTGCACTTTTCTTAAATACAGAAATTACTACTGTAAACTCATTCCCACCAATATATATTTCCATGTTTATGCATGTGAGTTCTATGTATTTTTCTTAAGAAAAGTAGTGAACAGGAGAAATGCTGAACATCATCTTTTGATCATCCTTTTTAGAATCCCATTCTGCACTCTGACTGTGGATCTGTCCGTAGAAGGACAGCCTCAGGTCCTCAGGGTTGTGGATGCTACGCTTGCACAAGTTGGCTGAGAAAGCAGGACAAGCGAATCTATAGAAGGGACAGCGCTGTCCTCAGATGTCCACAAGATATTGACTATTAACAGAAGGAAGCAAGATAGTATTAAAAATGCGTGAAACCACTGTCATTTGATGAGGTTTTGCTCTGTAGTTCTTTGCAATCTGATAATTTTACTGATTCTGTAAATGCTAGGAAATCCTCCAGGAAAGGTAAAACTTGAATTATGCATGAATTCACACATGCTGAAGAGTAAGAGGCAAGCCAACATCTTTCAAGAACATCTTTCATTGGATCACATTTTTAAAAATACTACATCCTATTAGCAGTCCCTGTTTGGTCTTAAAATATTTACATTCCAAGATAAATGTTGACCTAGTGAATAAACAAATTTCTGTGAATGGTTTTCTAGATAAAGACATGAGTGTCGTGGTTTAACCCCAGCCAGCAACTAAGCACCATGCAGCCGCTCACTCACTCCCCCCCCACCCAGTGGGATGGGGGAGAAAATCGGGAAAAGAAGCAAATCCACGGGTTGAGATAAGAACGGTTTAATAGAACAGAAAAGAAGAAACGAATAATGATAATGATAACACTAATAAAATGACAACAGCAATAATGAAAGGATTGGAATGTACAAATGATGCGCAGTGCAATTGCTCACCACCCGCCGACCGGCACCCAGCTAGTCCCCGAGCGGCGATTCCCCGCCCCCACTTCCCAGTTCCTATACTGGATGGGACGTCCCATGGTATGGAATACCCTGTTGGCCAGTTTGGTCAGGTGCCCTGGCTGTGTCCTGTGCCAACTTCTTGTGCCCCTCCAGCTTCCTCGCTGGCTGGGCATGAGAAGCTGAAAAATCCTTGACATTAGTCTAAACAGTACTAGCAGCAACTGAAAATATCGGTGTTATCAACATTCTTCTCATACTGAACTCAAAACACAGCACCGTACCAGCTACTAGGAAGACAGTTAACTCTATCCCAGCTGAAACTAGGACAATGAGTGAGTGTCCCAAACACAGGAATCAAACTAATTCACCAGTAAATCTTACAGGACAGGGATTTCCCTGCATCTAGTAAGATTGAAACCTGATCATTATTAAACATAATTTGTTTAATTTAATCTACTGAACTATACTTAGATTGTGTTTACTATAACTGTCATTATTAGTGATTAGGCATGCTACGGCTGGAGTTATGTGAATTTTGGGCAGTATTGACGGCATAAGAATTCAAAATCTAATTCAGGTACAAGCTGCACAGAGAAAGATGGGCTATAGTCTTGTTATAGTGCCAAGTCTGCAGAAATGTCATCCTGCCTTTGTAACCACCCAAGCCTGACAGTAGGTATGTGATACCACAAATAAAGCAGCTGTGTGGAAAAATATCAAGAAGAGGCTTACCAGTGCCCAGCTGGAGCTATACTGAGCTCTGAATTGCACAGAACCAGAAAAAAATCTAATGTCCGTTTGTAGTGTGTAGGCTGCTTTAGTATGGAAATCAAATTTTATTTTTCTCCACCAGCAGAAACCTCAGACCAGGGCACTTCCATGTTACAGGCTAATAAAGTGATCATGCAAACAAGATGGAAAAGGATGTAATAACTCTGTGTTACATTTGAAGAGAACAGAATATCAATTATGAGTATAAATATCACTTAATAATTTAGGGTTATTTCAAACTGTGTACTTCTCTGCAGAAAAAAATTTACTTCAAGCACTGCAATATGGCAACACATTCAAATTTGTCTCTGATTCAGCTCACAGGGCCTTGTGCCCTGCAAGGTGCCAGAACTCCTTAAATTTGCTGAGATATATTTTGAGAAAGCTGCTCCTTAAAAGCGCCTAACAGACTATCAATAAATTAGTGGGCTGTCAATAAAGAGTCTATCATAAATTGCTTGGCTTCCAAGAGCTTGCCAATAGCCTACTGAAAGTTGTGCTGCAGTAAGGCAAAAGGGGCACACACACCTGGCAATAAATACTGCTTTCTTGTCACGAGATAGAGCAATGCAAGAGAGAAAGACATACGTTTGGACACCCGGTTCTATCTCAAATGTCATCTGCAGTTGCACTGATGACTCCAAAGACTTCATAAAACTGAAGCTGTTTCCAGTATCGGATGTTAGCAGTATGGCTACGTCCATACTTGAACATACATTGAGTTACTTTGTGTTGTTTCATAAAATACAAGAGAAACTGAGCCACAGTGACGTAAACCAGGACTAACTTAGGGAAATCAGCGACATTACGCTGAAGTTAGTGCAACTGTCAGAATAATTTGCTTCCCCAAAGGTCCACTTTTAAGAACTGTCTAAAAAACAGGAAACTATATTCAGAAATCCTGAAAACACCTTGGACCATAGCAAGGAAATAAATAGCTCCTTTCCACTCCAAGTAGTTGGCTGTGCTCACGCATTGTTTTTTTGGCTGGGTAACAGCTGTGAAGAGAGGAATATTTTCCAAATGCAAATATAAAAATGCCCTTAGGATGCAGACATTTTTATCGCTCTTTGGGAACAGTGCATTCTGTTTTAGACATTAAAAATTCAGCATACAGCACACAGTTCACACCTATTCACTAGATTTCTAATGGTGGTTGGCCTAAACAGCACTGTGCGTGGCAAGGATATAAAGAAGGAAAGACTTGATGCAAATTAAATGGCTTCTAAATATATTGTCTTAACAGAATTACATTTAAACATTCTCATTCTGTTTCCAGTCCTTCTCTTACTGAAGTCAGTGACAAAACTAGTGACTTCAGTGGCATACTGGCAAAATCCTTTGCTTTTAGGACATTATCTTGGAAAAGTCTCCCATGTCTAAGACAGTAAAACGTGTTTTATTACCCTGCAGAAGAGGATAAAACACTATGAGTCAATGTTATCTATACTAAATCATCTTCTTGTTATGAAAGATAATGTTCTGCAAGCCCTGAATCATTAAAAAATAACAAGAATTACTGGCAGAATTTTTGCTAAACAGTCAAAGAAGAAACTATTTCATTTTTAATGGAATTGTAAATTTATTATCAATTAGATTTCCAAGTCTTGTTTAAAGGACAATTGAAAAGTTATTCATGGTCTATTTTGTTCTGATTAGGAATGGACGGAAATTTTCTGGAAGAACAGTTTTCCATGAGAAAATATGATCTAATGATATTGAAAAATATCTGAGAAGATTTATATTCAGTTGAAACTGCTAGTGGAAGCCAGACTGGCTTCCAGATTTTCATCCTGCTTGTTGTCCCATTCACTTTGTCCTATTCACTAACTCTTCAGTAGCTCTATTGAGCTAGAATTAAAAAAAAAAAATCTTTGCCATCAAGGAGAATTTTATATTTTCCATTGTTTCATGAAATTCAGAGAGAAACTGGATATTTGAAATTTAGTTTTAGGGGGGTTATTTTTATTTTACAGAAAGGAAAGTGCAGGTCCCACCCTAAAATATTTTCTAACCCAGAATGTTAAGAAGAGCCAGGTTAAGAAGAGCCAGGACATTCTGAACTTCCACCCAATCTTGGCTTTTAATCTCAAGTAAAAACCTGCAAGGAGGTAAGAATGAAAAGTTAGTGTCAATAAATAAAACTTATTCTTGACTTCTTTCTCTCAGATTTGACATAAGTGCAATTATATTATGCTATCTAGAAACTGATGTAACCGTGCGACTTCCTGATACAAATGTTATTTTGTTAGAGAAACTATTATAATATGCCATTAGGAATTAAGAAGGTGTATAAGCGCAGGAAGCTGTGTTAGCATTTACTTCGGGGCAAATGCCAAATGACATAAATTCTAGAAAATGATCATGAGAGAGAGAGTTGACTTTATGGCTGCTTTTAGCTTTCTGTGAAAGGTGAACCAGCTACTAGCATTAATGGTAGAGGCACTGCCTCTTTGCTGAACCTTGCAGCAAGGCTGGAGTATGGCAGAGGCTCTTCCCCTAGATGTGGTCAGTGAAAGAAAAAGGTCACGTGTTAATATTCACATTGCAGACGCATTTTGCTCATGTTTTCCCATCTTCTCCTCTAGCATTCTCCAAAGGTTTCCTTAAAGCCATGTCTGAGTCTGGACTTCAGTATGTGCTCAGGCTCATGTTTCTGCATGGCCTATAGGCAAAGTCAGAGACATTAACGGCCAGACTCACAATTCAGGCACCTATGTTTCTTTATTAAGCCCAATTTAAGGAACTAGACTCCCCGAGCAATTAACGTAAAGCCTGCCTGGGCAGCGTAGGTGCTCAGACACTTATCTTAGACCCAAAAGCTTACTTGAGTACCTTTAATGGCATTGCTACACACGATGGGGCCACAGTTTCTGACTAAATGAATCAGTTCAGTGTTTCTCTCTGGAAGGGCTTGATTTGCTAGAAGTGGTGTGAGCACTCCTGGTTCAGCAAGGGATAGCAATAAACTACCTAGGGAAGAGGGAGAGGCAGTGGCCATGTTGTCCTGATGACCTGGGGGAAAAGCACTTGCCTAGGAAGTGGAAGATCTGATTCAGTTTCCTCCACATCCTGAGGAAGTCCCAGCCCCCTCCCATTTCCCAGTCTCTAAGCTAGGCTGGGATGGGGTCACACTCCATCCTTCCTATTGCAGATAGACTACCGATAGCCCAGATGAAGAAATCATGAACCCAAAGAAAAGGTAGACAAGAGGGCTCCCGTGTGGCTTGTGCTGTGTTAGGAGTAGGGAATCTTGGCTTCTGTTCTCTGATGAAGAGTGAATATGTACACAGCTTGGGAACTGGGCATCAGAGTCTGAGTTACCTCTAAATGAGTAATGTCTTTTCTGGGCAATACCGTAACCTGTGATTTTGGATTGGTATGGATGACTCGGTGTCACTAATGAAGTCTGCAATGTGCCTGCTCTTCTGAATACGTCACCACCGGTAGTGGAAGGAATATGTCCATTTTGGCCCATTTAGCAAATTAGCAAAAGTTATGAATGATAGCCATGATAAGAAAACAGGAGATGACTAACGAGTTAAGTTTGGTGGGTTTTTTGTTAGAATGTCAAAAGACATTAAACATTTTTCAGAGATAAGACATGTAGTAAGCCTCTGGACTGCCATTAAAGGGCAGTGCTAAGGCAAGCGAGAAAGAAAACACTTGCATGCTTCTTCCAAAAGAGAGGGGTCTGAAGGCTTCACACTTCTCATTAGTGAGGCAACAGAAACTCCTGTTGAAGAAAAGAAGAGGGAATAAAGTAGCAAAAGGCTGTCTTTTGCTGGGATCACTATTCTTTCCTTCATCCTTGTCCTTCTTCCCTTCTGTTCCATCTTCCTCATCAGAGTGGAGCAGGACAGGAGGTATTGTGATATTGTGATTAGTCCAAAGCATGGAGCAACTGTAATCTTAAATGCCTGTATGTGTTTATGCATGTGTGCATGTGGGTATATTCATGCACTTGTACAAAATTCCATCTAATGCTGACAAAATACATCCAAAGGAAAGACTGATGGTATTTCCTCCTTTTGTTCTTGAGGAGGGTAAGACATTTTTTTCTTCACACAAGTGCTCCCCTGTTCCTGATGCAATCACTTTCAAAATGTGCTGTCCCACCCAAATGAGGATCGCATCCTACTTTTCTCCTCTGGGGACTGCAAGCTTTAAGTTTTAGGGCTTCTCTCTACAAGTACAGTCTTTACTTCCCTCTGCCTCCGTGTAGCCAAAGGGAGGGGAGAGTCTGGTCCTGCATCCATTGTGTATACCCTGTACATCACCCACAGTCAACTGTTAATCTTGAAAAAACAGGGTACCTCTCTTAAAACCTGGATGGAACCTCAAGATGGATAGGGGGGAAAAAATATGTGACTTTAAAATTATGTTTAATAAATAATAAAACTTAACTCTGAGAATCTGGTGGGGTTTTGCAATGACAGTCTGTATTATCTGTTATCTTCTGAGCGTATGTCTCCAGGGGCCGCAGAGGTAGGTGCTGAGCCTGGGGCTCTTTCTGACTCAGAAAGGCACAGGGCCAGGAAAAATGGTAGTTCCCAGCCCTTATTAATGAGAGCATGGGGAGATCTTTCTATTTACAGGATCAAAGACCAGCTGACACTTGTTCTGGCACTGAGAAGATTATAAATAAGGATCCTGCTTTTGTGAGTTCCTGAGCACCTTCAAATCTCTTTGACCTTGATGAAGAGGAAGAAGAAATTGTAAATGTGACTGTCTGAAGATTCTCTGTGAAGTCCTTACATTCACGTGGGACAGCAGTGAGAAACGTCAGGAACTTGAGCATCCTCAAGATACCGTGACCTCTTTGGACTGTTCCAATCAGACACTTTTTTGCTGAAGCCAGCGTAAATATTTTTGGAGTACAAAGTTATGTTTTTCTTAAATGACTATTGGAAGAAATGACCTTGTGATATGGGTGAAGTTGTATTGAATGTCTTAGATGATGAATGATGATATTATATTGTATCCGATTACATAGTTCCTGAATAGGCATAGTTTGGCTACAGGAAGGGTATTAGCTTGGATATTTGTTACCATTTCCTTTTCATATTATGAAAACAAAAAATATGCAGATTGGCTGTGTATGGTTTGCATAAAAAGATGTGGTTGGTTTTCTGTTATTTACTAATGAAATGCTAAGTGCTATTGTACCTAAAAAAATTCCTTCTCCATGGCTTAACTTTATGCAGTTTTCTATTTTCCTCATTTGTGGCAGAAAACTAAACAAATGTCATATCTGGGTTTTTACCAGTTGGGTAGTGTCATGATTTTGCAGCTCTCTGTATTTTTGTCTTTAGTTTATTTAGTCTTTTATTTTTTCAATTGCTTGTCATTGGTTATGAATAATTTCATTATTCATAACCTAATACATTATTTTTTATCTAAAATGCTCTGATTGGAGCAACAGGCAGAACAGAAGTAAATCATGACTGAACCTTCAGTTCTCTCTGCTTTTGACATCTGCCTCCTGCAAATCAATGATTTGCATATAAATACATTTAAACTGCTGCTGTTCGAGTTTCTGTCATCTATTCTGGACCACTGTTGGTCCACTCGTGACCATACCAAACATTGCCAAAAACCTAAATCACTTTTTTAAAAGTGTGATTTTAAAATGCAAAAACCAGAGATAACGAAATGCTGGAGAATTACTATATTATTAGATGATAACATCATCCAGATAGAGTGGTTTCACGTGTGGCTTTGCTTTAGCAAAATAAAGAGAAAAGGTACTGTGAAGATTTAAGATTGAAGGATTATGCATTTTATACCAATGCTGTTCCATTTAATTTTTTTTCAAGAAAGAATATTTTTTAAAAAATGAAGCGAGATTTTTGAAATCAGTGACCACTTTTTCCCAGCAGCAGCTCAGCAGCGTTTTGCTCTTCTTTCCTATGAGTCTCTTGCTTTTTCCCCCCTATGTTTCCTTTTTCTTTTTTTCTGTGGATCATCTCCATTGCTTCTGCAGCATCTGCTCAGCTCCTGAAGGCCCTGCGTGCAAAGCATTACTGCTGCACGGGGCAGGCTGCTGGGAGGAAATGCACATCGTGAGAGCAGCTTGTCTGGTTAGTGGGGAGTAGTAGTACCCCGATTTCAAAGAAGGGAAATGCAAGCCCAGAGCTGGCAGCTGGGAGCCGTACGAGAGGTCTAAAGCACTCCCAGATACTGGATCGACAGCTGTAAGCACTAGCTTGACTTTTGCATCCCTTTACCTTTCCTCCTGCCTTCTAAGAAAATGATCTAAGAAAAATGACCGTAATATAGACACAGTCTCTGTCAAGTTTTGGTTGTACCAGGATATTTGGAAAACCCTGTGGCAAATGTCTTT
The DNA here is from genome assembly GCF_900496995.4 of Aquila chrysaetos chrysaetos. NCBI lineage: Eukaryota > Metazoa > Chordata > Aves > Accipitriformes > Accipitridae > Aquila > Aquila chrysaetos. The sequence goes on from NC_044008.1 coordinate 28,139,696, forward strand.
GTGGCTAAGAGCTTGCAAAAAGGTTTGCAGATTAAAAGCAGCATTCTTTCGGGCTCAGCTTCTAAACAGATCAAATGATCTTAATATCTGCCTTGTAAATGTTTATACTGACAATAAAATCCATGAAGGAAAGATTGAATGGCAAATTCACCTGTATTAAATGTTGATCTCATGGAAAGACTTTTAAATCCACTTTTATAAGAGAACCTTGTTTACAGTGCTGGAGTGTATAACTTGGAGGCTTTTCAAATGAGATTGTTTTGGAAGAACTTTTTTCTTTTCACTAGTTTCCTGAGCAAAACTTGCAGGCTGTCAGATATAAACACATATTTCAGTGGGAACAGTTTATAATAGCTTCATTCTAATGTAAATGTACACCAGTTTTGCATTGGTGTAACTGCTGGCTCCAGATGAGCATCAGTGGAAGTGAGATCATGATCACTCCCTGAGGAGTTGGAATAAGGAGAAAAAAACGGTCAAGATAAAGCCATATAATACTCGGCATATATATTTAATTAGGTTTTTATATAGTACTCTGTGTGTGTGTGCGTATGCAGTATATATAATTTACGTAGAGAGATGGTATATCCATACGGGCGAAGCACTGATGCGCACATTTACTGGGTGCAGAAGCTCACTTTTGTCAGAGTTACTAACTTCATATAAGCTCGACTCCAGGCTAAGATTAGCAGGACAGGGGAGCAGCAGTGTGCCGAGGAGGACTCTTCCCCTTTCTCCCGGCTGTGCGGCAGACTCGCTCCTCCGGGCCCCGCGGTCAGGGTCCGCCTGCATAGCCACATGGCCCCCTCTGCGCTTGGCAGAATTATATTATTCCACATGATTTGTGCACCCAGAGCTCCCACTGACTCCTGGTTGCTCTTCTCTCGGAGGGGGTAGCTGCCCCTGCCAGGCGCTGACTCTTAAAGAATTAACGTGTTTTTCTGCCCTTGAGCCAAAACCGTCCCAGCCAGGCTGGGGGACCTCGCCATGGTTGCTTTTCAAACATCTCCGCTATTTTAGCCTGGATGTATTAGTTCACGTTACTCCAAATTCAATCTGATTTTCTCTCTTGGTCCCTGTAGGTTATTCCCCCGTTCTCACAACACTCCAATCAGCTCCATGCTGAATTAATGCTCTGTTTACCTTCTAGTCCAGATTGTTAACAGCGTGACCCTGGTGCATGGAGTTCAGTGGCTTTTATTAGGTTTAAATTGGTCCTTTAATAGGGCTGCTCATTCCCATCAAAGCCTGGGAGATTGAGTTAATTTTTTTCCTTCGTATCCAAAGCAGAAAAATCAGGAACACCCAATACCTCTAGCATAGTTGCATTTCAAGTCAGTACAGGTTTGCTTTTATTTCTGAGATTTCCACTGGGTTTTCCAGTCATAATCCCTTGCTCAAGCAACAGTTCTTTCTTTTTTTCTGGAAAAGGAAAACAAACTGCCTTTCCCCTCTCCAAGTCTTTTATACAGCTCATAGCACAGTTCTTTGCAAATCGGCTAAATGTGAATGTCAGAGGACCTGGATTGCTTGTGCTTACTGGAATGAAGCTGCTAATCTCTTCCTGCATCTGATTTGTATGTAAGTAGAAAGGAGGTGCCTTGTAGGGAGTCCAAATAGGAATCCCTTCTGTTATAGGAAGCCACAGCTATGAGTCACTCCAAATGAAAAGCTTAGTTAAAACATCAACATCCCTAAAATATTTTTGGGAAAAAAAAATCCATGCAAAGGAAAATTAACCTGCTGGTTCTAAGCCCACATTGCAGGGCTGCTTTTTTTCTGAATGCCCGTTCCCTTTGCTTGAGCTAGTAACAGTGCTTTACTACAGAAAGTGATTTTAAATTGTACACAGAGCCAACCCTTTGAAGCTTAATGGCAATGCAGAGATGAGTGAAGCTTTCATGTGCTGTACCCTCAGAGGATCACTGGCATGAACAAACACTTCAGAATAAAAGTGATAAGCAAAACAGGGGCATTACAGAGCTACTGTGAAGTTTATGGCTTTATTGAGGTGCCAGCTCTTACACAAAAAGAAGCCCAACTAAAACTCTCAGTGCCTTTTAACTATATACACTTCTCAGCCCTCCCCACAGAAAATTCTATTTACAGACTCAAGATACTCTCCTCTTCTTGGGTTCCTCATCCTTGTTTGTCAAGATATTTTCCTTTTTTTAATTATTTTTTCTACTTTTTGATGCCGCTACCAGAAGGGCCTGGATGTCATGATGTTCCCCTCCAGGGACAGCAGTGCCGAGCACCCTCGCCTCTGGGCCACCAAGAAGAACCAGCAGCTAGCTCCGAGTATGAGCCTGGCCAAAAGCGGAGCTCACAGCGTCTGTTTTTCTCTCTTCTGCCCTTTTTTTTTGTCAGAGATACTGTATCTCGTCTCCTGTTTGCGGCTGACACGCTGGTCCTGCTAAGCGGTGGCTGGCTTTTGGGTGTGCAGCCTCTGGGAGCCCGGCTCAGCTAGAAAAGTTCTGTAGGGCACCTGGAGCCTCAGGTCCTCGTGGAGGATCCCCACCGTGCTCGCTGAGGAGGGAGATAAATGGAAATGAATTCTGCAGGGCCAAGGAGTTGCAATATCTGCTCTTTTCCCTGGCTCTTGGGGGACCCTCCGTCCGCGGCGCGGCTGGCCAGCCGCCCAGCTGGGTCCGTCAGCCCACCGTCGCGGGAGGGCAAGCGGCTCCTGCTCCCTGTGTCAGGGCCGGCAGCGGGAGCGCTCCCTCATCCCCAAACTCTCCTTCAGGTCCAAAGGCTGAGTTTCGGGTTTGGTGGAGGAAGAGCCCGTGCACGAGGCTGAGGCTCGGCGTGGGTGCCCGTCCCTTGGGTGTGCTCCTTGTGGGAGCTCCCTGTGCCGCATCACCTTACAGGGCTTCTCTTTTCTGAGCCTGCTTCTGCTTACCCTCATTCTTCATTTGTTTTATTCTGTTTCCAGTGAGAAGAACCATGGTAAATCAGAAAAAACTCGAGTCAGTCAGACTAGTAAACACTACCAATCGCACATACCGTTTGCCTCTCTGTAGCTACGAACACCTTCACCGGCGGTGAGTGTCAGCTATCTCGAATGGCATCCCGAGATGTGATCTGTCTCTCAGTACAGACAGCCAATTGCTATCTATCGCTAAATTCCCTTTATGGTTTCAAAGGCTGTCAGAATGAGATAGGAAGCTTTGACATCTCCCCCAGGTTGAATCCGAGCCCCTCCCTGGGTGGGTGCCAGTCAAACTTAGGTTTGCAATGCACACCGAGATGCTCAGCCCTGCGAGTGCTGCGGCCGTTGTAGGAACGGTGGAGGATGAGACCCGTAAGGGACTCTGCTGTGAAAGAGGGGGCTGCAGGGGTGTCTCCAAAGCAAAGTGCCATCTGAGCACAATCTGAGCAGGCTGAGGTGGTGAAATCCCTCTTAACTCCTGCCTCAGGCACCTGTGCTCTTCTTCAGATCCAGAACTCCAAGTATGAAAAAGCATTCAGCAGCATTCATTTGCACTCGAGATGATACCCTCAGTAGATCCATCAGGAAGGGATGCTGGACTAGGCAGATATTGCTTGGATTCCCTGGTGTCCTGGTTTCAGCTGGGATAGAGTTAACTGTCTTCCTAGTAGCTGGTACAGTGCTATGTTTTGAGTTCAGTATGAGAAGAATGTTGATAACACTGATGTTTTCAGTTGTTGCTAAGTAGTGTTTGGACTAAGTCAAGGATTTTTCAGCTTCTCATGCCCAGCCAGCGAGAAAGCTGGAGGGGCACAAGAAGTTGGCACAGGACACAGCCAGGGCAGCTGGCCCAAACTGGCCAACAGGGTATTCCATACCATGGGACGCCACATCTAGTATAGAAAGCGGGGGGACCGGGGGAGGGGGATCGCCCCTCGGGGACTAGCTGGGTGACGATCAGCGGGTGGTGAGCAATTGCACTGCGCATCATTTGTACATTCCAATCCTTTCATTATTGCTGTTGTCATTTTATTAGTGTTATCATTATCATTATTAGTTTCTTCTTTTCTGTTCTATTAAACCGTTCTTATCTCAACCCGTGGGTTTTGCTTCTTTTCCCGATTTTCTCCCCCATCCCACTGGGTGGGGGGGAGTGGGTGAGCGGCTGCGTGGTGCTTAGTTGCTGGCTGGGGTTAAACCACGACACGTGGTCATCCAGAAGTGTGAAGTGGAAACAGTTTTCTGAATATGCATCCATGCTACGAATATAGAGAGTATTATCTCTATAAAAATAGAATATATATAAATAAAATATCTGAAATATTCTCTGATGTGCTCCATTGGAATACTGCTGCTTTCTGAAACACCAAAATGAATGTTGCCAAATCCAGGTAACAGCTCTTTGTCCACTCCTTCTCTCCCTTTTTCTCCAGGTTCCTCACAACATTCTGTTTCAAGTAGTCTTGCTGTGGTTTTACCACCCTCCTTCCCTCTGTTCTGTAGCTGAATGCTCCAGATGCCTCCACCCACAGGTTTCTGTATACTGGGCTTATGTTACTTGAGTTTCTGTTTGCTTGTTTGTCTCATTGGCCTGGAAGCTTTTCCATGCAGAAGGCAAGGGTTAGGGAACAGCAATTCATCTGCAGTAAACTATAGCCATTATACTTTTTTTGTTATTTTAGCAGAGCGTCACCTGACCTTGAGCAATGCACCAACTGCAGAGAACACTGGAGATTCAGTTTAAAACCAAACCTGAAAATTAGCGTACGAAATAATGGGACATGAACAGCCAGGTTTTGGTTGTAGCAGTCTGTTCTTTCACTCTCAGCCAAGGAAGGGACCGGCAGGCTCTATGAAGCTGTGCAGCTCATGGGGGGCAATCTGCACCGGCAGCATCTCCTTCCCCACGTGGGAACCTGCAAACGAAGTAAAGCCACCAAACCTCTGCCTGGGGTTTTAATGACTCATGCAGACATGATGTACCTGTTCCTTAAATTCATAGTAATTTCCTGTTGGTTTTTTTTTTTTATTATTTTTTTAAAGTTGCTTCTTATTCTTCATCTTTGATTAAGGTGAAAGTGACATTACATAAAACTATCAGCTTTTGTTTAACATAATAAGTAATCCAGAGAAGTCTCAACGTCTTTGTAATGAATAAGAACGCCTAGATGTATCTCCTATAAATGTATAAATGTGTAAATTGGAGTTTTCCAGTTCTCTTCAGGGGACTTTGTATGTTATGCAAGAAGGATTGAAACACCTTTCCAGTCATTCAGTCAATGTCACATGAGCTCCATAAATTAGTGTAAGTAATCACCACTTAGCAGCACTATCAAAAATTAACAAAATCCCAAGATAGCTAATCTTGATTTTTTCAGTTTAATTAATAGGTTATTTATTTGATCATTTATTTGGTTTATAACCTCTTGACCCCCACATAAGCTGAAGCAATATCACTCTAGCTGAAGGAGAACAGAAAATAAGGGACCAAATACAAAAACTGTAAATCTAACATAAGTTTTCTGTGTGTCACTGCCACTGTAATTTTCATTTGATCTAGGTACCCCTACTATTTAAACATCCTTCCTAATTTGATTATCAGCAAAGTAAAATATGGAGTTATTTACCTGCATTTGTGTGCTATATGTGTTTGTTTTGGCAACATTTCACAGAAGGCATGTCTTTAAAAATATTAATAACTGTTGTCCAGTATCTTAATGAACTAAGGCTAAATAAATCTAGCAGTTTTTATCTACTTTCCATTTGAATCACAGCTGTAAGAGGAGGCAAACTCAGGATTTTGGTCAAAAATTTACTTTAATCTGAAATGGTGAATAAGCAAACCGTGAAGGTGAGGAATCCAGCCTCATGGTGACAATTAACATGCCCTTGCAAAACTCAGAGGTGTGGTTTGAAAGCCTTGTGCCCTCGTTGAAAACCTTCTCCTTTGCGCTCCTTCTCCTTGCACGGCAGTATTCTTAGTCTGATGTCTTTATTTTTCAGAGGCCCAGTTTAGAAGCAATCCTCTAAAATATTTATGACTTCTAATAGTTTCAAGTTGTTCAAAGAAGCCATGGAATGAAGTTTAGGTCCTTGGAGTAGCCATTGGCTTAGGCCGAAGTCAGTGGAGTTGCATCAGGAACCAAACAAGTTTGTGGCATTTGACATTTTTGATCTAATACTAACTTCTTGGGTAGTATGCTGCTCATGCCTGCTAAGAGTTGAAACAGGTTTTCTTCTGTGAGATTAAATACTGCTTTAGGGTGTCATCTAACAGCGGTTTGCTAAATGTTCTACATACTGGACCTATATAGTTGGACTGTGTTCAGACTGTCTGTTCCTAAATCCTTTATTTGGTCATCATTTCTGCTTTGGTTTGGTACTCTGCAGTAGGTGGTCTGAAACGACCCTTTGTCACTCATTCCGTGGCTGATGGGGGATAACAGTAGCTCTCACGCAAACAGAAGAAAGATGTAGCCCGTTGCTTGCGGGTCTAACGCTCCAGATTTGCAGAAAGCGAGCGCTCAGTGTCCTAGGCCAGATCATGCGGGCAGAAATGCTTTGTCAGAACAATGACGTCTCAGCTGTGTTCAGATTGTCCTATCCATTTTCCTGCAGTGGCAATTGGTCTCACAGGACAGAAACTTTTAATTAGATCTACTATCTTGTAGACTACATCAAATCAATGCAGTCATATATAAAGCAGTATGTCTACTAAATGCATTTTTTTTCTCATGCTGTGTGATAGCATATCTGGAGAGTACATAACAATGGATCCAAATCCAAGTGAGATGGCTGATCATTTGCCCTTCTTGAAAATCTTTTTAATAGTGGAAAGGCAGTATGCACTAATGACTTCAGGAAAAAAAAGTATCAAAAAGCGTGCACTAGCTGCAAGGACAGGAGCACTAATAGCTTGTGGTAGTATGCCTTCCTGGTACTGCAGTAAAACTTGTAAGAACTGCAGCTAAAGCTATGAAACGTCCTTTCATCCAGGTATTTTGATAAGACAGGAAGAAAAATGTTAACATTCTTTGCTTCTCCAAAATCTTTGTTTTTTCTTTGCCACTGTAGCAAGGGTTTTATCTTTCGGAATATAAGAAACTTCCAGAAAAAAGAAGTTGGGTTTTCAATGGCTGCAAAGCCAAGGAAGCCCCTAGAGCTATGCTGGCTTGCACCAGCTGGAGGATCTTGCCTTAGTCCCATAATTCTGATAAAAGTTCGTGGGAACTTTATTCCTGTCTAACTGAACAGCAACTCCAAGTACCACAAGGTGCTAATTACCTTCCTAAAAATGAGCATATTCAATAATATCTTGATCATTTTTACCCCGTTCATTTTATAGACTGAAATGCCAATGTATACAGCTTTAAGTTTGTATTTAGGTAAGAAACAACCACAGAAATAAAGTCATACAGTTAATGAACTACTGGATTTTGCTAAAGGTGCTACCTAATAGGTTCTCCACACTTGAAGGCTGTAAGTCTAAACCTGTATCTCACAATCATTTGTTATAGTTCAGACAATAGTCTCCAGTTCCACTATGGAGCTGGCTAAATTAAATCTTATGGCTCATATTATGCAGGAGCCAGACCAGGCAACTGCAACACTTCTTTCCAGCTTCAAGAAAATCCATAAAGAACAGTAAACATTAGTTTACCACATAGAGCCCTTTTTGAACATATGATTAAGAGCTTTGAAGTTTTTCTTTTTAGCAGTGTCCCAAATGCAACTGTTCCAAAAAAGTTTTTTTTTCCTTTCTTCCTTTCTTTTTTTTTTTTTTTTTTTTTGTTAGTGGTGTTTATAGCCACTTAAGAGTTATGTTCTATATCCAGGCAGTGGGCAAACAGTGAATTACTTCTATACCACTGGAGCTGACTGGTTAGCTGTAGTATTACAAATATTCCTGGTAGGAACTAAATGAAATAAACCACCTTCTAAATCTGCTGGTTTGGTAAGATTCTGCACAATAAAGTGGTGGTCAAGAGAACAGAAGTGAAAAGCAATTTCAGACACTTCTGTGATCATTGGCTATGCATGCTAAAAGTATATTTCTTTCATAGCCAACCCAAGGGAAAAAAAACACTAGAAAAGGGTTTTTATAATCATATTTTCAATATATTTATCTTGATCACTTTCACACTGGTAACAGTCAGCACTTTATGTGTGTATTCTTCAATTGGACAAAAATAATATCCATAGCCCCATGGTTCCAAAGACTCTTCAATTAGTTTGTAAATTGCCAGGGAGCTTTTATAGGCACTCAGTGAAATCATTGGAATGGGTGTGGAAAAATAATGGAAAAATAATTTAAAAGTGTTTTTAGAGTATTTCCCATACTTCTAATTCCTATCTACTTCAACAAAATCATACCGAATGAATTATCAAATAACTTTTTCTTTCTGTGAGAGTGAAGCTTCTTCCTATTCTTAGTTCTGCCGATTCTTTTGCATTTCAGGACATCAATCCTTCAGCTAGTGTCCCCAAGAAAAGAGTGAAAAAAGATCTAAAAAAAAAAAAATTATATAGTTGCTAAAATTCTCCATATTTCCGCTAATTTTCAATTTCCACTAATATTTCAAGTCTTTCAAAGGTGGGTTTCTGTCTTCCCTTGTTTTGTTTAAGTCAAGAGAGTTTGCTGATTCCTGACCCGTAGCCTTCCAACCCAGCTCCAGAATTCTCCACTTTTTTCTCCACTATTCTGCTACCTACAAAAGTAGCAGTAAATGTAGACGTTCAAGCATCTCTCCGTGAGAGGCTGGGAAGAATTCTGTTGAGCTTGCTGAGCTTGATTCAAAACCAGTGTGTAGGTAAAATCTGTGTTAGGACAAAAAGAGCTCGGAGCCTCCTCCTGGAGAGAAGTCTTCCTACACTTGCACTGCCAGCCCAGAGAGATGAATGAGGCCTCTCCAAGTCCTCTGGCTGGATTCCTCTTGGTGTACCAGGCTGGGTGACACAGTTTGCAAATGCCTCCTCTCTGCTGCTTTAGCGTTTTTCCTTGCATGCGCTTCAGCCCGACCACAAATGCAGCAAAACTATTCCAATAGGCATACAGAAAAAGGAGAAGCAACGGTCCAGAAAATGCCACACGGAAGCAGCTGTAACAACACCAGTGGTACTGTCCCAGGAGGGAAGGACAAATTTTTTCAGCAGAAGTGAGTCATACGCTTTTTGCTTCAGAGTGCTTGTTTGAGAATATGGCCCATGGATTCTGCTGCTGAATTTACTTCCTTCCTACTTCATAGTAAAAAGCAATGGCAAAATATTCCCTAAACTCTCTAGGGTGTTAGATAATGGGGTATTTTGCCCTTGTTAGAGTAGACTAAATAAGCCATTTCAACTGTTAGTTCCTCTGACATATTACTTTCCAGATGGGAAAACCTCTGTTCAGTCCATAGCTTTGAAACCTCTCTTCTGGTACAGAGATGCTATCTCTAAGTGCTGACTTTCAGCTTTCTTTCCTTAGCAGCAGTGACTAGCAAAACTATTTGAAAAGGAGACTTCTTCAGAAAATTCCACTGGGAAGGTGGCGACAGCAGCTCACTCCTCCAGCGTCACTGCAGAGCCCACGCAAAATGCACAGCTGCTGCGCGTGTCTCCAGCTGCTGCCCTCTGTGCACCACGCCAGATTCTCCGGATTTCTCTCGATCAACTTCTTGGGAAGTTCATTTCAGGTGCTTTGCCATGATTGAACTTAAAATGCAAAGGAATCAGCAGAAATAGTATCATGCAAAGTATCTGGAGCAGACAAAAGAGGAATTTCTCAGCTGAAGAACAGCCGTTAGCTGCCAGATTTCACAATGAGCTTCCAGAAGGAGTAAATATTTACTGGAAAGCAAAATATAGTCTTGAATACTAACTGGTGAAAAATAGGTAATATGATTTCATTTTACACCAGTGTTAATCAGAAGTCGTGCTGGTGGAGTCAGTGATCCAGCTTCAATAGCATGATGCTGACTTCTGTTAAATGAGAAAGCGGAACAGTGTGGTTAACATTAGTGTGAAGTAGACGGACATAAAGAGCGTAAACTTTGCCGAGAACCTTAATGCATTGAGTGTTGATCACACATTACATCTTAATATTTTGACTTACTGGCTTAAGCATTGATTGTTGTAAAATTATGGTTTTCTCTCAAAATAAAGTAAGAAGCTGTTATATATGGCTGGCTGTGTGCTCTCTACCAGCTCTTCCTAAGTGTCTGCCAAATAAGAAAGAAGCAATTTTGCATTTCGTTTGAAGTATTAAATAAGTTTAATAAGTGATTATTAATAAGTTAAGATAATGTATGAGAATTTTCTGACTGTGGAACAAGTATATCAGTGTTATTTAGTCCAGTAAGCAGTAAGGGAAGAATAAGCTGCCTTTCATCACTTGTGTGTGTACCTGTGTGTATGTGCGTCTGTGAAGACAGATCCTTTGTTGTAATTTTAGAAATACATGGACGGAATTCCTTCCTCCTTTAAAATTAGTGATGTCTGTGACACACTTCTTTTCAAAGCACGGTATTACTCAAGAGATGTTATCAGAAATAGCAACATCTGTCTACTTCTAAGTACAGAGGGCTACGTGCCTCACTCCTTCAAACCTGCCACAGTAGGACAGGAAAAGCAAACAAACCCCCAAATCTTCAATCTGTAGCATCAGAGCAGACCTAACATATATATTTTTTCTATTTAAAGCTCCCAGAAAGTTTCTTGCATTACTTTGGTTTGGTTGCACTCTTAATAATGCTGAAATACCTCTCCCAAGCACTGTCCCTGGCTGACTGGTTGGGTGAGAGTGATCCCGGCACGGGCGAGATGCCCCTGAGATCAGCAGACCAGGAGGGTTTGGAGAAAGCCGTCCCAGGCGGGCTGAGGTCGGAGGGCAGGCTGCCTCCCCGAGCCGCTGGCCCCCGGCATTTTTCAGGATGCTACAGGGACAACTTGGGACCGGCGGCACAGTCGGGTTTTGCTTTAACTCCCTCTATCAGCGAGGGTGAAAATAGGGAGCTTGTTTAGCGCTAGCAGTAATTAAGGAAGATATCGCTCCAGCTGAATTTCTGATTTCTTTGGGGTACACTGCAAATCATAAGCAATCCTTAGGGCTGTGAATTGCCATGGGAATGAATAAAAAGGAAAGCTACTTTGCCGTCCGAGCTTCGCGCCAGTCTCAGTTTTCAAGACCGTTAGCTGCCAAAATGAGTCGCAAGTAAATGAAAGTTCTGTTTGTGCTGCATTTTCTTTCAATGTTGCCGAAACCACAAAAAGCCTATCCAGTTTTATTAGAGAGCTGGAAGATAAATGAAAAATTAAAAGAGCATATCTTATTTTTTTGTAACAAAAATCACTCAAGCTCATTTGAGCCAGTTTTACTGATGTGCTGTAGCCTGTGCTCTTCAGGGATCAGCATGTGTCACCGTATGAAGCAAACAGATGGAGCAGATCAGAGATTTTCCAGTTTCTTTCTCAGAACTGAGGAAGCATGGAAAAAATTAGAGCCAGACTGCAGATGGTGGAGAGCCTCATGTGTTGGTTTCATGTGCATTTGCATATACTACACTACATCTATCAAGCACAACTCAGTGGCCGAGGGAATGCTATTACATATCTCAAATTGTCCATCTTTAAACCTGCTTTCTGAAAAAATATACCACAAAGAGAGACAGAACATACAGCAGATGCCCTTTAATGGCGCATTGTATTTTTCATACATTGTTAATCTTTGCTGCTTTGTTTTGCAAACAGGAGTAGCATGTGAGAACATGTATTTTCTTAAACAAGCATTGTTTTAAGGATACAAAAATTTCTATTATTAGTAAAGGCATATCGAGTCAGCCAAATTGTGGATTATAAACACATGTGTACAGTAAATTAACAAAATTCTTCAGATCTGGCAAATATGGCCTATCATTTGCTGGTTTGCCCTCCTTTTACTTCAATACTTCTTTCCTCTTATACAGGAAAAAAGAACTCAAGTGGGCTACACCCCTGTATTTGCAGTGTACCCTGGTGACTGGAACAGTCCCACGTGAGCTGGTGGCATTGATGTGCCCATGCTGCCACGCACAATACTGACAAGGCTGGACACACGCCATCCCTCCTTTGCCTCACACTCGCTGTTCAGCACCAGTTTTCACAATCCTCTTTATAAACTGAAAAAAACATTTTATAAACCACAGGAATTAGGGAATTCCCCAATGTGCAGCATTTGTTGTCATCAGTACTCAAGGCTTAGGTTTGCTGAATATTGGAGACAATATTCAGAGGTGTTTAGAGAGGAATTTGCCTTATCTTAAAAAAAAATCCAAATCACTTTCTAAAATTGCAGAGCTTCATCTACTGATTATATTTCTTATTGGGGGGAATGAGGGAGCTAGGCAGACCCTGCAGTGTGTAACTACCTATGCTCACCCTGGTAGCTAGATAGAAACATTTCAGCACTAGCAAGAAATATTTCAGCCCTGTTCTCTCCAACCCTTTTGCTGAACTTTGACCAGTGTCAGTGGTTTTTGACTTTAATACTAAATATCATGAAAAAGAAATAAATATCTTCTAACAAACATACGAGAACTAACAAAGACAGTACAGGATCTCAGGGTTTCTTCATAATCATGGTACCAAACTCAAGATTCAGCTTTGGTCTCTTCATGGTGGCAGCACATGACTGCCACATCAGTGTTCCTCTGCATTTTCACTGGACTCTTCCCCATCTTTCACTTGCTTGCCATATAAGGCTAAATCTTTCTTCTATCTTCATCCCTTTATGGTTGTTCTTCCAGCTCATTGAAATAGATTGTAAAGAGGCTCCTGTGTATGAATGAAATGCTTTTCCCAACAGAGAGGTAGAGTCATGCTCTGCTCTTGAAGTTGGCCTAGGGAAAGCACAGCAACTGTTATTACAATCTGGAGGAACCTACTAAAGAAGATACTAACGTAGATATGGTAGAACTGAATATGAACCCCTCAGAATTCGGCTTGTTTGGGTGAAGATGAGGTGGACACTGTAACATGGCCTTCAAAGGAAGGCAGCCAAGTCAAAGTCACAAAATCCTACAGGTTCAGGAGAAGACTAAAACCAGACTCTTGTAAGCTGTTAACTCATGGTCGTTCTGCTTGAATTGCAGAGGCAGTGCAGACCAAGGCTGTTAGCTCTTCCTTGTGAGCCCAGCAGCTAACAGACTTGAAAACCCAGTAAAAATATTCTCCCCCCCCTTGAGAACCCAGTTACACCAAATACTTTGGCATTTGATACTCTTAAAGGGGGCAGTGACGGGTAGGGGAGGAAGAAGCAGGTGGAGGCAGGGAAAACCTCCTAAAACTGAAAAAGTTTCAAATACATTGGTGGCTGTTCTGCTTTAAAAAATCATCTTCCTCTTCCTCTCCTTACCCCAACTTGTTCTGCCTTCCCTGGATATCTCCGGCCCTGGCTTGTGTCAAGTGTCAGACGGTGACTGATAACAACCTGGGTGATGGTTACTGTGGAGCAAAAGCTCTGCTGGAGGGAGAAGGTCAGGGCAAGTGTCCAGGATGGACTGGGCAGCCTCTGAAATGGTTAGGAGGTGATGTTACAACTGGTGAATGCTGTGAACACTGAATGAGTGCAGATCTACTGATTTCCTCATTGCTCTCTTTCTGCCCCAGAAAATTCAGAAAAGCACTTCCCCCTACTTGCTCCTACAGGCAGAAGAGAGCCAGCCCAGAGCAGTCCTGCCTGTAAGGACCGTGGATTGCACTTGGAATTCCGTCACACTACGTAAGGGAAGAGGAAAGAGAGGAAAGGATAAAGCAAGGCTATGTCAGGGGACATTTTATCAGCTGATAAAGGATGAGCTAACCAACGACTAGTTTATAGACTATCTAAACTGTCCGAGATTACTCTTCCTTAGTTTCAGAAAAGGGGTCAGTTTGAAGCCTTTGCACAGCTCTCCAAAGTGGATCAGATTGGGCCTTTGGGCTTGGATCCCAGGCTGGAACATTTTAAGGAGGAGATACTGGTGTACTTTTAAAATCCTAGCTCTCAGACAGCCTTCAACAACACGACAAAGTTTCTGTTCTACATTTTTCACATTTAGATCATAGCTGGTGTTAGAAAGAGCCAATTTTAAAGAACCACTTGATTGTCACACATGAGACTTCATCAGTCATATCCTCGCTCTCGCAGCCTGCCTTTTAGAGACTCTTATCTCGCCTTCCCAAGCGTACGTCCCATGGGTCTCTCACATACCCACATGGACCACTCGCAAAAGGAGGCGGCAAACACATCCAAGAACAAGCAATGCTAAAGGTCAATGCTTTTCCAGGCCTTGATTCAGAAAATTGTCATTTAGAGATTTTTCAGATTCTGCAGCCTCCTATTTGAACTCCCTGAAGGAAACTTCAAGGAGATAAGATTTGGCAATAGTAATAACAACCGACTGGTGGGCTGCCGTATGGACTTCCCACCTGCTCGCTCATCAGCATTCTCTGCTGTCATGGCACCTGACAGCAAGGGGATCAGGTGAAACAACTGCTAGCAGGGCTGTTAATGATGCTCTTTTCAGTGGCAGAGCCCCCTGCCTGAGCACTTGCTTGTCAAAAAAATCCCTCCTGCTGGGACACCGGGCAGGTCCTGATCACGGGAGTGGGACTGGGCGTTGTGGGACAGATGTAAACGTTGACACGCTCGTGTTTGACCCAGGCTGTGAGTCAAACCCAGAACACAACCTCTGCTGTTTGATCTGTGTGCAGTGCTTCTGGTTGACATAGCTTTTAGTTTTATGGCTTTTTTTTGTAATGAACTACAACTTACTAAGTGCTGTTTTCAGTTATATATCCATAACATACTCTTTAGCTGTAGCAAAGAAAGTAACATTTTTAACTGAGAAGAGTTTCCAAACCAGTTCCATTTCAATCACTGAGGCCACGCTCTCTTCTTAAACAGCAGCTAGTGTTAATTAAAATGAAAGAACACCCTGATCCCTATGGTCTGAGAGCTGAATGTGGCCCAGAGGCCTCCTTGTCCCTTTGAAGGTGCCTCCTGCGCACAGAGGATGCCAGCTCCTCCAGGGTATGGGATGGCACAGGAGTGTGACCAAGTACCCTGCAAAACTGTTTTGCCTTTTCTTTAAAGAATATATTTATTGCAGAGTTGCTTGGGCTGTGATGTTCCAACGGTAGAAGAAACATGGGAATACCTTTTAGTAGAAAAAGATGAGGTTTTATATAAAGCACTTAATAAACAAATTACTTATTAAAGATGTTCTGTCTTCCCATAAACTCTGCCCTATTTAGAACAAAAACATTTCAGAAAAAGTTTATCTTAAAAACAGTAGACGGCCCACATATTTCCTCATCTGCACTTACCTTTCCCTCATCCAGAGGACCTAATTCCCTCCACACAGCTTGTCTGTGTCAGTCTGTCTGTTTAGGAGGTGTCTGTCAAGCACATCTTCCATTCCAAGAGCTTTTAAAACTCTTTTAATCTTCCTTCGCACTCCAGTTCCCAGGCCGTGTAAACAAAATGACTGATATATTGGAGTTAGGACTTTTAAAACTAACAGCTGGCTCCTATTGCCATTGCAGTCTGTATCTATGGAGATTTTCAGCCCTTTTGTTTTCTATATAGTTACTATGTAAGCCAGTCTACAAGGAAATACGGTAAATATTCCCAAATTCCCTCACTGACAGATCCCTTCATTCACCTTAGAAATAGGTCAATATAAAATAACTTGAGAATATTATTATTATCTATCAATATTCATACAGATGACTAATACTGAGTGATTCTTGCACTAATTATAATGCTATGGATTATGGCTTCCACATCTCCTATAAACAGTAGAAGACTCTGGATTTATAACGCAAGAATTCAAAATGAACTTGAAAAGAAAACACTCCAACAAGGGTAAAACAAAAGAAAAAAGTTAATGGCAAGTTCCACGGAAGAAAATATTTTTCTTATTGCTACATCAATAGTGTGTAAGTCTGACACTTGACTCCATGGTCAGCAGCACTCTCCGTGTTGGCAGATGCACCAAATGTTTTTGCCAAATAAGCTAAAATGTCACCTGAACATGCTGCATACCTGTAGACAGAGAACAGCACAATTCAAGTGGCCTATAGCAGGAGCATGTCAGAACCTCGAAAGTACATATATGCAATACACTTCTTGTAGTAAGGCTCTCCAGTCCAGTTTGAACTTAGATTAACTGGGGGTTGCATTTCTCACATTTTCTTACTCTCTTTCAAAACCCTATCCTAAATTTTGTTGTGAGGTCAAGAACATCAAGCTGGCAAGCAGAAATGAGATTGCGAACGGGAAGTGAGCAAGCTAAGGATAGGGGATTTGAGATTAGTTTACAGGCAGTAATCAGTTTTTTGACTAAGATGAGTATTTTTCAAATACAGAACAAATGTCTATTTCCTGAACCTTTAGGCTACGTTAACTGCAAGCGGAGGATACTAGGCAAAGAAGTATCTTGGGAAGGCTGCATAGTACTTTGAAAGAATGAGTTACTTTGGCTGGAGTGACTCTATCACACTGACGGTACATGTGTAAGCGGCAAATCCTTTTGCACAGGGGGAAGTAGTGTCTGAGATTTGAATCAGCCTTATTAGAGGTGTAGTTTCTACTTCAAACCAGTGTAATCTCTCACAGGTGACTTATCTGCTTGTTCATGAAGGTTACGAAAGGCACAGAACTACTATTACTGGTCAGCAGAGGAGGGAAGATGAGAATTTATGATTCCTTATTGTAAATTGCTATCATTTATATCTTGGGAAGATCTGGAAGAGGGGACCAGAAGTGATCGCTGGTGCAAAGGAATTTTTTTTCATCGCGATGCCCTCAGATAGCCAGCGACTGGGAATTTCCCCTGTGACTGTCACCACAAAGCCAACGGCAAGCAAGCTTAGGATTTTGTTAAAGGGAATGAAAAGGAGCCTGCCTTTGACCAGATCATCTTGGCTTTGTCCCCAGGCCACACTGCTACAGCAGCTCACAGATTTTCTTCCTGCTGTGCTCTGAGAGCAGCAATAAAATTACGGAATAAATACAGAGTTCATCTTCTGTAACAGCCACAAGACAAAAAGATGGTGAGCTGAATCTCACTAACAAGCTGTTACACTTACCTTGACCGGTGTGACCTTCCTGAAAAAGGCACAGTGTTCTTCTTATCAGATTCTCCACTGTGAATGAATATTCATCAGTGACCTGGAGAGGATAACTAGTGTCACCAACATATTTGCGGTTGTGTTCACATGAGACAGTCTTGTCTGTGAAATTTTAAGTTCCTAGAGTGAAAATGAAGAATATGGCATGGCAAAGTTTCCCAAGGACCCCTTCAGTTACTTTCTTGTCTGTTTTGGTTAAACTTTATTTTTGTAGACCTAGCTACATTGGAGGATGTTCTCTGAATCCTGTACTTCTCCCGAGTCCTTTGGCCTGTGAACAGGTATGATGGTTTGGGATCTGAACTGAGCTGAAAGAACACGTTTATTTTTCTTCTCATGTCATTACCAATGGAGATAGTCTCATTTAAAATGCTAAACCTGGAATCTCAAAACCTGCGGTTTTGGTGGTCTTTGGCACTTCTGGTTAGACCTGTGTGACCGTTGTGTTTACGAGTCTTTAAACACTGTAACACCAGGCTCTTCCTCCTGCTCTACAGCGTAAAACCAGTATGTTCCCAGTTACAGGGCACTGAGGGTTTACCGTCTTCGGCGTTTCTAACAAACGCGAGGAAGGACGTGAACGCGGTGGCCTTGCCTCGGAGGAACCGGCAGAAGTGAGGCACCACGCCGTGGTCCTGAGCTCCTCCTGGGGACCCCTGGAGAGGAGCGCCGGGGCAGGCGACGTGAGCGAGGCCCGAGGGCTCGCTTCTCCTGGAGAAGCGGGACGCCGGCACCGGCCGATGGCACTGGCCGCTGTCATTCTTCGGTGGGGGACTTCGGGGAGAGAAAACGCGCCGAGCCTGGTTAGATAAGCCCACTGAAAGGGGTGAAGATTTAACTCAGCGTAAAGCTGAGCGGTCAAATTGTTTGCGGCTAAAATGCAACTGACACGCAGCTGCAAGTTTCCCATGCAAAGCCCAATAAAGTCCACCTTAGAAACCCTGGAGCTGC
The DNA here is from genome assembly GCF_900496995.4 of Aquila chrysaetos chrysaetos. Taxonomy (NCBI): domain Eukaryota; kingdom Metazoa; phylum Chordata; class Aves; order Accipitriformes; family Accipitridae; genus Aquila; species Aquila chrysaetos. The sequence goes on from NC_044008.1 coordinate 28,157,712, forward strand.
GGTGTGTGGCAGGCTTTATAGTCTGCGAGATATGACAATTAATTACAAACAGGATTTGCGATTCGTTTCGGGTGGAGAGAGGATCTCACGTCAGCATTTTGACTTGCAAACATGCTAAAATGTCTCTCACCATAGGAGAACAAAATCTTATCTTTCCAGGCATATAACGATTTGTACTAATTAAAGGAATACAGGACACTGCTGATATCTGGGTCCAATAAAAATAAGTGAACGAAGCAAACAGACATGCAAATAAAAAAGAGATCTGATATAGCATGGTGTAAAGTTTAATCCAAATAAGGCTAGGAGTGGGTCCTTCATGGTGCTTCATCGACATTAAAAAATGTAGTTAAGCTGGTAAATGTACAACAGCTGGCAAAGATCATGTGCCAAGTCTTATTTTAGATTAGTAAGAGAAAACTGAGGCTTATTAAACTGCTGCAGTGATTCCCAGGACAGCCAGTTGGAGATTTTAGAACATCTTCTTCTTTCTGATGCTACTAAATTAGCACACTTCACCAGAGAACCTGTGGGTTTGAAAAAAAAAGAATACACAGACATTGTTGGATTGATGAAAACAAAGCAGACAGAAACCTGAGAAAGGCAAACAGCCCACCCCACCCTCAGTGCACTTAAAATGACTAAGAAGCAGGCGTGAAAGCAATTCACTATATAGCTCTTGTCATCTCTTGCGCAGACAGGAGAGTGTGACAGCCAGTTTAATAACCCCTGAAGAGTTTTAATCAAATTTCTGCTTTTAAATACTATTTACCCATCTGCCTGCAAATGGCATCCATTTTAGAAAAGCTAATCATAGATTTTTAAATTCCTGTAAAAGCTATAGCAGATTTTTATTACTATTTTTAAAAAACAACCAACTGGAAACACACCCTGCAGAGAAAATAGCAAAAATCTTATTTATGGGGACTTTAGTATTTTCTTTTGTTTGTTTGTTTGTTTTCTCTTCCTCACTAATAGAAATACTAAAAAAAAGTTCAAGCTAGGACTGTACCCTCAGCCACGACCAGTTAAATGGAAAAGGTTTTTTTTTAAAGACTAATTTAAATTCCTGTTGACATGAGCAGCGTAACTCAGGCTGCAAAACGACTGAAGGAAAGGAGCACGGGATAACGATAATGCTAAATGTGTCAAGCAGTGAAGAAGTTCCCAGAATACTTGTTATCAGGTTCGGTTGCGTACGATCTCGTTGAAGCCTGAGTAAAGTTGCTGCACGTAGAAGTAAGGAAGTTTCTACGTGATAAATGCCACGTCTCCCCCATCTAAAGGAAGCCCAGGGAGTGAAATCTGCAGAGCTCTGAATCCGCAGTCTTCAGCACAGGTCAGGCTCCGTGGTCCCTCGGGACCGGTTTTGCCTGCGGTGCTGCGGGGGGGGCGGCGGCCGAGGGGCTCCCTCGCCCCCCGTGCTGGTGCTGCCCGCGCGCTCGCCCGCTCCACACCTCGATGCTCTGTCTGACCTTCCCCCTGGGGGTTTCTCACCCTTGCCGGCTGGGTTTTGGAGGAGTTCATCTCCCTATGGCTGTACGGTGGTGCTCTGAGGTGGCGCGATTTCATTTTTCAAGGAGTAAACAGCAATGCTGGAGAGCGCCATTGACCTTGGAATTCTTCAACCCTTAGCCTGGCAGAGCTGGATTTTACCCACCTCCTTTTGGCATAAGTATGCCTTGCAATTCAAAGGGTGATTAGACAGCAGTATATGGTTATGAACTCTGGGCTGGTTTGGGTTTTAATCTGAGTGGACAGACTACGTGCATGATAGTGAATTTGGGACATCTCACTAAGATATTTTAGAAAGTGCTTGTAGCAAGGGCTGTGTGTTTTCAGACATAAATACAGACACAGGACAGAAATATCCTTACATATTTTGTATTTTTTCTTGGTTTTGTTTTTTCTTTTTTTTTTTCTGCTTTACAAAGCAATAAACTCCTAATTGTAGAAATGTGGACAGGAAATAACAAAATAAGATTCAATCTGGAGAACTGTGGGCTGATACATCAGATGAAAAAATAATTCAAAACATATATATTCAAGAAGAAAAAAAAAAGACAACTGGAAAACAGTAATATAGAAGAGACCTAAGGGTAGCATTAGACAGGAAATTACAAAGCCATTTCAAATGCAATGTAGTAATACTTACATGGAATAATAATAATAATAATAATATTTTATCCATCTGACAGAAGATCTCAAAATGATTCATGGGCTTCATACTTTGCAATCATTTTGCCCATCACTGGGAAACGTTCGTCTTCAAGGTGCTTTTCTCGTATTTTATACTTTTGCTACCTTTTAAGTACCTATGGTCATTTGCAATTTTATTTTGCCGCTCGGGTCCCTGCTGCGTGGCGGTGGGGGTGGTGTCAGGACTCCCGGGGCTGTTGGAGGGGTGAGGGCAGCGGCTGAGTTTCGCTGAAGCCACGTTGGTGTGCTTGGAGCAGCTGCTGGGGGGAATCGCCCTTCGAGGGACCTCCCGGTTGCCTTTTAAAGCTGCCTCAGTTTTGCAGAAAGCGTTCGGCTGGAGCTTTCCCTAGAAAGTAAGTCGGTGTCCCGGGCAGCCCCCTGCCTGCACACAGCTGTTCACGGAGCCCCGAGGGACAGGAGGTTCTCCTTGGTGGAGGTTTTCAAGCAAATATTGGAGAGAAAATGGCTTGTGCCAGAACATCGTGTGTTTACACTTTACAAACAGAGACTAGCTTTGAGCGATTTTATAGCACCTGGGTGATCCATGAATATAACTCCTTAGTTATAAGCTTAACAGAGGATCCACTATTATGTGTTTTTTAAAAAATGCAGTCTGATTTGTCATTTTTGGGGGTGGTAAGCTCTTGCTGGGTGTGCTTATTCTTAATTCAATAATCATACAGCACTTTTTGCCTATGTGGATATCTAAATCAACCATGCAGAAAACAGCACCAGGGTGAACCTGGGGAATAGAGTTACTACAGCTATTCTCTGCTACTTCCTGGCACTACAGTTAAGGTTAAAGGCCCCTTTTAAGTGCCTTGGTTTTCTACAGTCATTCATTTAGTCCATAATATTCAAATTATAAAACCCTAGTTTTCTTCTCATCAGCACTCCATGACTTTATTAACCGACCCGATTTAGCTTAAGTGCACAACAATGTGTTGTACAGCACACACAGAAAAAGGCTACTCACTTTCTCCATGGATTTTTCCAGAATTCTTTATAAACAGAGATACTTGCTACGAACAAGACAGTAAACATCATTCCTGAGGAAACACCCAGGGTTCAATGATAACAGCTGCACGCACACTACTGCAATCTGCAGTAGAAGCTGTCAAATGGTTTGTTCTGGGGAAAATGATTGCTCTGGCTCCCTGGTGCTCTGTGCATCCGGAAAAAATGTAAGAAGGAATATTTTCAAATACAATTATGAGTACTTATCGTTCCACTACCGGTACGCACCTCCGCATGTGTGTATGTGCTAGTTTGCATTTATGTAATGGGGATTTTCCAGAGGGAGGTATTCACCACTGAAGTATTTAGATCCTGCGGCTGCAGGTACAGCTTTGGGTTTAGAAGCTGGAGGGAGCCCAGATGCTTCCAGCTTTTGTCAGTTCCTGCTCTCCGAATTGCTTTGGATGCTTGCTCCAGCTCCTACAGCCAACGTGTTGCTCTTCTTGCAGTTAGTAAAGCAAAAGGGTATCATCTTGACACTTTTCTGTTGGACTTGCTTTGGAAGATACAACGAGCAGAAAAAAAATCTGTCTAGCATGTTGAAAAAATATGGCGTATAAGGCTTCTTATGCCCTTATATAGAGAAAGGATGCTCTGGACTGCTTAAAATACACAGAATAGCTGTGGGGACAGGCTGGAGTTTGAAATGTGGATGTCATTGTGGAGGGTCTGCCCTAAGGCTGCTGGCAACGCAAGCACCCACCAGAGTCACCCCTGCCTGAGATTTGGAGGTTGTGCTGACAGACTTTCGGTAGATGGAGAAATAATTTCAGGGTGGGGTGATTAAAATGACATTGCTCTACTGAGACGTTGCACACAATCCAAGTTTGCTGAAGTATTATGTGTAATTAGCATTCCAGATACTGCCCCACCTCCCTGCCCATCTCAGGAGTCCAGAGCATCCTGGCTCATCAGTGCCACGCACAATCATAACCTAGTCCTGGGTTAATTACTAAAAGCACCCAAATGCACTCTAATGAAAGATAGTGCTACCCCTGAATGAAAGTGAGCAAACACTGTGGAGTTCTTTCTAATTACATTAGTCACTGACTGACAAGGAAAAAAAAAAGGCTGGAAAATAATTTATTGGAGAAGTGTTATGCACGTCTACATCTGATTGCTGATGAGTCAAAGTCAAAGAGAAGAAAGGCTTGTTCACAAATGAGTTCTTCAACACTGGACTGAAAAATAACCAAAGAAACAGTTCAGGAGAATGACTTAAATAACTTTATGGTTCTCCATTTTATTAAACATAGGGAAAAAAAACATTTCCTGGGACGTGGCTGTATGGCTTTAACTGAAACTGAATTTAGGCTTAAAATCAGGATTGTTTTTCATAATGAAGGGTTGTTAAGAAGTAATGATTTTGTTGATCAGGTGTTCCTGTTTGGTAAGTATTTCTGCTGGATTTGTGTATCCAGGCTGAGTATCTATGTCTACAATAACTCATAGATGCAACACACCTGAACTCTTCTGACAGCCTGGGGGTTTGGGGTCCGTTAAGTGTGTTGGTTTGATTCAGTCTGTAATCTCAGTTTTCTGACTGGGAGCTCAATGTGGAGAATTTCACATGAAGTCAGAGTGTACTGTCTGTGCATTTTGATAGCTCTGGCACTAAAATGCTTTAAGTCGTATTTTTCCCCAGTTTCTCTCCCAGTTTGAAGCATTCAATTACTCAAATATTTCTAAAAGGTTTGTTTCTAAAGATATTAAGTACCCACACATCTCTTTTCATCTTATTTGAATATTCTGTATGTGCTGTTGGAGGTCCTTTATCAGAAAGGTCTAAAATCCATAGGATTAGCAAGTAAATGTCCTTTCAAAGGGGCAACTTATTTCTGTATACTTAACTTTCCAGCATACCAAGACATCTTTGCAGGCTCTTGCTGAAAATTATTTAAAGTAGCCCAACTTTGCTTACTTTCTTTTGACATTAGGGATATTTCTGAGATGATTTTTAAGCTGGACATAATGTTAACAACATTTTTGTCCCCCTTCTCTTTTTTCATCTTGGAGTAAGTGGGAATTTAACCACTTAGTTCCAATTAGAAAAACCCAATTGAATGGTTTAGCCATGCAGTCGTGAGACAGTCTTTCTGTTATACTCTACCCTGGGCGCTCGGAAGCAGAGTTGCTTGGTCTTGTGCTCCAGTCACCCACCTGGTACACACGTCAGTGGTGTCCAAAATGATCGGATGGCAGAACCATCTCTGACATAGGTCTTTCTGCCCTTCAAACTGGCAGCACCCCCAGCCTGCAGCAGTGGCCTGGGGCCGTGATGGCTACTCTGTTCTGAGGAGCTACAGGAGTGGCACAAAGGACACAAGAATGATACAGAAGATGCCACGCAGGACTGCTCATCCAATCTGCGGAACAGCTTCCTTCCAAAAAACGTTGTTTAAAATATAGCTTAGGTCATTGTACTGTTGTTGTCAGCTATTCAGTTGCTATCTGGAAGGCACGTGACCCATTCAGCCCATTCCAGAAAGCGAATGTAAGAACGTAAGACATGCTCTGCTGGGCTTGATGAAAGATCTGCCTAGCCCAGTATCCTGCCGCTGGCTCAAAATGGATGCCAAGGGAAACACAGAGGGGCAAAGCAAATGTGTCCCAGTACTTGCCCAGCATGTTTTCCAGGTTTCCAGCTTATCATGACCAAGAAGTTTCCACAGCCATAGGCAGCACCTTTATATGTCACAGCCCTTGATGGCCTTTTCTTGCGGTGGCCTTTTCTTTCAGTGATCTGTCTAGTTGCTTTCTAAACCCCTGTAAACTTGTAGCTGCAGTAGCATTTTCATAGCTCAGGGAGGCATTTCCCTGTTCATTCTCTCCGTCATTGGTGACTTTAGGAACTGCTGTCAAACCTCCACCAATATTCTCTGTTCTCAAGCTGAACCGTGCTTGTCCATTTAACTGTCCTTATTCCTGATGCAGAAGCTGTTCCCTATGGCTGGGATCATATAGGTAGCATTTCTCTGCATGTTTTCCAGATCTCCTATACCTTTTTAAGACTAGGAAATCAGAACTGTGCTTACCATTGAAGAAGCAGGCACTGTATAGTTTGATACAGGGGACACATATAGCATTACAATCACCGAGTACATGGGCTCTGTGAGGGGACAACCACCGTGTGCCACTCACGAAGCCAACTGGCAGGTCCAGCAAGGTGTTTAACCCACCTTCCTCTCACAGTGTCGTTGTTCCGTGGGCGAAGAGAAGCCATTATACTGCAGGGTCACCGGTGCAGATCCTGCTGAGTGCTAAGCACCACACAATAAACTAAACAGAAACAAGCAATCTGATAAAGAAAGAAGCTTCATGGGAGAAAATACTGCGTATTTGAGAAAAATTCTTTGAAACCTGAGTTTGTGTGGTCAGATAATTTCTAAATTTTCTAAACCACCCACAAAACCACTTACTTGTAGCCTGTGGGGAATAAGTACTAGAATAAAATGGATTCAGAAAGTGAACTTGACAGTGTCATATTTTATGTCTTTTTCTTTTCATCTGTGCATTTTTCTGTAGGCCACAAACTATTCAGCAATAAATCATACATCTTGACCTTAGATGTCTTTCCCTGTAAGTTAACCTCAATGGAGAAATACTTCACTTCGGACCTGCCTATTAATTTTATCTGGTTTTTTTTACCTGTAGTGCAATTTACAGTGTGGTTGTCCACTTTTAACATCACATGTGTTCATGTTAGGAGCTTACTAGCTCCTAACTAGGGAGGAAATAGAGGCTTGGTGTAAAAGCTTTTAAGTGTGTTTTCCACACAGACAACAAATGCAGTTAACCACAGCAGAGAATACAAAGCCATGTAGATGTTAACATGTTTAAACAACTTTTCAGCATCCCAGGCTACTACATCTTTCCTGCTATGGTTGTTCATGAAAACTGGATCAAGCCGGCACATGTTACCATCATTCCTTCTTCCTGCAATGTAGATATATTTATTATATGTTTTATTCTCCTAATCCTTATAGCCAGCAGCAATTCAGACCAAATGATTCATTTCAACATCTGATCCTAAGATAAAATGTTGGATCCTATTGAAGATTGTGTCCCTCGGCTATAAGGTTTCCCAAGATTGCAAAACAGAGGCACTGTCTCTCTTCTCCAGTTCCCCTGTGACTTTGGATGTACTCGGCAAAACTGCCAATCCTTTGTTTTGCTAGTCTTCCTATAGTGTAAAAAACCTATGGCAATATATTTAACAGTAACTACAGGTGGCATTTCGATGGTAGAAAAGCTTTCACCTTTTTAGCAGCTCAACAGGGCTTGCCTCGTCACTTATCGAAACTGTAAATAGAAGCAAAATAATGTCAGTGTTAGAATTACATGTCTTTAATCAACTTGGCTTAAAATGACATGGTTTCCTAGAAATATCATATAAACACCTAAGTTAATGAAATATTACTTAGCAGTGCAAAGTGAAGCACTTTGAAGTTTGGAGAGGTTACAGGAAAGCTCTAACATGGACTGTAGATGTTTAAGTTGGAAACCAGATTTTAAATTCTCCTGCTCAGCTGCCTAAACACTGGATGCCCGAACACCACCGAGTACTGATTTTTTTTTTTACTCCAAAGTTCCCCAGGGGCTTTCTGTGCAAATGCAAACCAGCTTGGCATATGTCTCATGACTGAGTAATTAGTAATTATGTATAGAGAAATACCTAATGGTATATCTGTGCTGAGTACTCCCAGGGGAGCATCCTTACTGCCAATCCATCTGTTATGCAAGATGGGGGCATGGAGAGAGAAGGCAGGAGTGCATTTGTACCTTTCTTCTTGAAACTGTGTTACTGCACAGAGTGGGGAAAAAAAGAAGTAAGAATCTGCGCAACACAGTGTGAGACAAACCATAAGGACCAGAAGTCGGGTCTTCCCTTTTTCCTCCACTCTAGATGATTTCCCTGGTCAATACGCTCACGAGTCATCTTGCTGACAGCTCATTTCCTTCCTTCCTCATGTCTTTTCCCATGCCCTCTCCTGCTACTGCTCGCTGCAGTGCAACTCTCTTCCTCACATAATTCCTTGTTACTGCTCTTTCACTTATCAGCTTTCCATGGTCAGGTCACTGCTTCTACCTTGTCTTCACATCCCCAGCATTTAAGCAGTGGGATCTCACAAAGCACACGGCTTTCACATCCAGACCCGTGAGAGTGGTTCCTTTCTGGTACACTTGCGTAGAGAACCTTGAGAGGGTGAAGAGTCAGTGGAGAAACTACAGACCAAGTTCAATAAAACTCTGTTGTCCATGGGAAATTGGATTTGTCAGGTGTTTGTAACACAGCAAATGAGTGATTTTCTTAGGGACTTCAAAAAGTACATCCTACATCTTAACCTTCTACTAAATTCAAGTCCCTCCTTCATACTAAGCAAGCAGAAGAATTTCCCAATACAAATGCCTTAAAAAATTCTTTAACGTAGGGAGAACATGTATTTTCCCTTGACCTTATCTGGGGCAACAGCCACAGCTGGGTTCTTAAAGCTTGCTTGTGAAAAAATAAAAAGGGATTGAATTCCCTATTGACCTAAAAGTGCACAGAAACTGCATCTGCTTAAGCTGTTGGCAAAACTGGCCATTCACATCTTCCTCAAAGACATTTCAAGAAGATAACACTTTTTGGTGTAATTCTCAGCGTGGCTGATGAAAAGGAGTACTTGAATCATGTTGATTTAAGTAATGTTTGTCACATAGCACTGGCTGTTATGACTTTTTCCATAACGGTAACAACCTATCTGAAGTGCTTTAGCAGAAAATGTGTTCCAGACTCTCCCTGTTGCTCACTTCTGCATTTTAATCCATTGAGTCATCCCAAAGGGTATCAGGATGCGTTTTTGCAGTTTTCATAACCTTGCCTGCTGCTTTAACAATGAATGTGCCCAGTCCGGTGCAGCTGTATGGAATTCAGTGATAGGTGGCAGGACAAGCCGACCCGTCACAGATTTGTGCCGAGATTAGAAAAACTGAGGATGCGCAATGAATTTCTGTACAAGGCTAGAAATCTAAAATACTAATTCCCCCCCTAAAATGCTGGAGTTTTAAAAGAATAGTTAAAAGGGCATCTCCAAATCCTATGTCTATTTTTTAATGAACAACTCTCTTAAAAGACCATCAGCAAAGAAAAACTGATTTGGGGGGAGGTTAAGGTAAACAAGGGGTATATTGGTGTTCCCTCGGGCAGCGTGAAGGTCTTCGGTGAATCGTTTTTTTTCTCCGTACGCCTCGCTCAGCTGCTTCCTCGGCTGGCGCAGCCCAGCAGAAGTGGAGCCGCGTGCTTTGCTTCCTTCCCAAACATCTGCCCTCGAGGATGTTTTCGTCTGTGCCTGCCCCAGTGACGCGGGAGCGGGGGGCTTCCAGCACCCTCCTCGCCCGAGTCCGGGCAGCTGAGGACCGGCCATCCCCTCCCCGGCTTCCCCTCCTGCTGGCAGCGTCGGGGGGGGACCTGACGGCCTCGGTGGTGGCACGGACAAGCCGTGGGGCGGCCCTGGCTTGGGGGGGACCTCGCGGCTGCGTTTCCCTGCCCTCTCCGGGCAGCAGCGGCGGGACGGGGCTCAGCCCCCGCCGGGCAGCAGGAGCCCGCTCTGACTCGGAGGCACGGTGAGGAGGAGGCTGTGCGAAGGGACGAAGCGCCGGCCCTCGCGCGTGTCGGCGCGGCACAGGCATGCCGGCGCTCGTGCCAGCTGCTCCTGGCTCCCGGCGAGGGCTTGCACCAGCGTGGCCTTACGAAGCCACGCTTGGGAAGGGTGTCCCAAGCCTGGAGGGGGTCGCAGAGCAAATTCATCCCCCCGGGGCAGTGACATAGCTTGGCCCGGCGTGCCAGCCGTGTGCCGCTGCCAGGGAGTCAACAGGCATTTTGCAATATCTGCTCTCGGTCCCAAACACGGCAACAAATCTTAGATAACAGAGTTCAACAGCACTCGGCACGCTGTCTCCTTGTTTGGCCAAGTCTTTCCCTAAACAAGCCGGCTTTAGGAAAATATTTGGGGGAACTTCTGCTATTGAGCTGGGTTTCAGTGGTGGCAGCTTTGTTTAAACGCAAGAATGTTATAAAGAGAGCATTGAAGAGCAAAGCAATGCCGGGCAGAGCTCTGGTGGCCAAGGGGTGCGAGGTTTGTACCAGGGACACCGAACGGGGAGGGAAGCACAGTAACGCTGCTGTTCGTCCCCGCACAACTGCAGGCACGTCGCTGTGTTTCCCTTCTGTTTGTTTTGCTGCTTCCCCTCTAAACTTTTTGCATCATCCTGGCTGCTTTCCCGAGCTGTGGCTCAGCGGGCCGGTTTGCTCGCTGAAGTCCTCCCGTTCCCCTGAATGCGAGGGCATTAAATCGTGTTGCCATGGGAAGGGCTGTTTGTTACCTATCGCACCAGGCTCCGCAGCTGGGGAGGATGGAGAAACGGTATCGGTTAAATCAACACGCTGCTTGACAAGTGCGTGAACTTTTGTGATCTACACGTTGGGGGAAAAAAAATAAAAGGCGGATTTTGGCTGCTTTGAATGTGCTCGAACTGGGCAGTGCCCATACCACAGCTCTGACTAACCTGCTTGGCACAGCCGGGATCCCTGGGCTTCTCCTTGGAGATAAAGCACAGCACTACACATTACACCTCTCAAAGCAAAACTACCCGAGAGGTACTGGAGAGGGTGACCCCCCGAATGGCAAAGGGCAAGCACCTGAGCAAATCCTCCGTTTACCGGGTGATTTTTCTGGGCATCGTGGACGGCCCAGCTGAAGCCCGCCAGCTCTCCCTGCCCCTGCCGCTGCAGCTGAGTGGCGAGTACAGGAGGAGAGAGATGTTGGGTGCAGAGGCTCTGATCAGGCTGAAATCTTACCGTGGAAATTGACTTCATGCAATTAATAAGAACAGGAAATACTTCTTGTTTTCTCTCAGGAGGGGAACGTTAAGTAATGGCTTTATCTTAATTTGTCAGGCTTTGCCCTAGGGACCAAAATTAAATGGCTGGAAGCCAGTGGAGGACTCGAGAACTGAAGCATTAACACTCTGATAAATAAAAAAGAATTCATTTTAATTAGTTTTCCAGCTGAAAAATAATGAAGTTCTACATGCCAAAAAGCTGTAATGGAGTAATGGAAAGGCCTGCGCTTATACAATAGGGCCTGATTGCAATCTCAGGGCTCCATTTGTATTCGTTTGCAGCGTGAAACAAAGGAAGGTGTTTGGATTCTCTCTCTTTATATAAAGCCTCTGCTCCAGCACTCTGGGCTGGTCTTCAACCAGGCTTCCCACAGTCCTGCTGCCAAATCTACAAAATTTTCCTGGCTGACATTCAGGAAAGTACTGCTCGGGCTCTAGGATGGAAAGTTAAAAGACTTTGCCTGGATACACTGAAACATATACAAACAGTGCTTGACGTATGGCGTTGATTCATCCTGCACAGGCTGTCCCTGCTGTATCCCAGGGGGAGAGAATTGTAAAGCTCCCTAAAATCACCTCAGTCGCTGGTGTTACACGTTAGTGAGAGGAATCATCTTAAACACTTGTGGAGATGCTTCCCCTTGGGGGATTAGCAGCGTGTAGCCAGACTGTAGCGCTCATCAGATCCGGGGTGGGTTTAGCCTGGGATAAACAGCTCAGATGCATTAGAAAAAAATAATCCTACGGTCAAAGATACCATTAGTCACTGTGACTAAAAGGCTGTCCTGACTGTTGGAGGAGTGATAGACATTTAGATGCTCAGGGCTTCTGTTGCCTATGGAGGAGGGCTAGCACAGCTTGAGTCACAAGCTGGTATTTATTTACCGTATCGCTATCCAATTAGTAACAGATAGCAAAAAAAAAAAAAAAACCTCTGCTCAGTGGAGGGTGGAATAGGAAATGTCTCACTGCCATGAGCAGCTTAACGGATATGCGCCTTGTTTATAAAATCACATTGTGTCTGCGAAGGCAATTATCAGCTGGGCAAACATGTCCCTGCCTCTGCCTGGCGATCACCTCTAGGAAGCAGGATTTGGGAGGCTGTTTCTGTGGCCGCCCTGCTGTGCCGGTGTCCAGCGAGGAGCAGCACAGCAGGAGCAGGGGCAACGTGCCTGTGGCTGCCTGCTTCTGCTTCCAGGGCTTGTCCTGGAAGGGTGGCACGGGGCTGTTTCAGCCCCCACGATACAGCCACCTCTGCAGAGGGAGCGATGCGCGCCGCGCTCTTTGCAGAGGAGCCAGCTGCAGGCTCCGGCACGCGCTCCTCCAAGCCAGGATGGGCTTGGTTCCTGCCACATGCCTCAGCTTTTCTATTTGCTTCTCCATAAACAGCCTGGACATATAAGGGCAAGAATTTACCCTTTGTTCATCATTGCTTCAATCTACCTTTTGCCCGCAGAGAGCAGAACCGTTATGTTTTTCCACGCTCAAAGAGCGCTCGTACGCTCTGCAGTCACAATGACACTGAGGAGGAGAGCCCAATGCAAAACCAGCAATCGTTCTAAACCAGGTCCCCATGAGAAAGCACAATGTACGGTATTGTCCATGCTTGGCGGTTAGAAAAATGTGAGTTATGCAGCAAAAAGCATCAGACTGGCTTAAAATCAAAGCAATGTTGTGGGTTTTTTTGCTGCCTGGCATTTTCAGGCTTTAGGTCAAGTTGTCAGACCTCTCTGGTGGCCGGGAACTCTCTTTAAAGTGAATTCAGTGTTTTCTGGACAAATTGTCTAGTTCTGGAAGCTAGGTCTCCCCAGATATCAACAAACATTAAAAAAAAAATATAAATACCAGCACTGAAGCACTGATGTCAGGAGCAATCGCCCATTTCCAGTTTGTTAGGAGTCAATTTGGATTGACTTTCCCAGTGGCAACCTATGATAGAGGGCAAAATACTACTTCTGTACTGCCACTCCTGCAGCAAGAGAATAGGATCATTTCTATGTGAAGTTGCAACGTGCAGAATCATAGAATGATAGAATGGTTTGGGTTGGAAGGGACCTTAAAGATCACCTAGTTCCAAGCCCCCTGCCATGGGCAGGGACACCTTCCACTAGACCAGGTTGCTCAAAGCCCCATCCAACCTGGCCTGAACACTGCCAGGGATGGGGCATCCACAGCCTCTCTGGGCAACCCGTGCCAGTGCCTCACCACCCTCACGGTGAAGAACTTCTTCCTTCCATCTAATCTAGATCTACACTCTTTCAGTTTAAAACCGTTACCCCTCATCCTGTCACTACACTCCCTGATAAAGGGTCCCTCCCCAGCTTTCTTGTAGGCCCCCTTTAGGTACTGGAAGGCTGCTATAAGGTGTCCCCAGAGCCTTCTCTTCTCCAGACTGAACAACCCCAACTCTCTCAGCCTGTCCTCATCAGAGAGGTCCTCCAGCCCCCTGGTCATCTTCGTTGCCCTCCTGCTCCAACAGGTCCATGTCTTTCTTATGTTGGGGGCCCCAGAGCTGAACGTAGAACTCCAGGAGGGGTCTTATGAAAGCAGAATAGAGTAGAAATCAAGTGGAAAGAGATAATTGCCACTTACTACAACAGGCAAAAGTCGGTCGGTAAAGGAAAAACTGTGTGGAAGTTAGGGGATAAGAAAAACCCATCTATATCATGTATATTTGCTGTATTACCAATCCCAAGAGTCACAAGTATGAAGCAAATAACTGTATTCATAAAGTCAAAAGAGATGAGACATCAGTTTATAGTTTTACCTGGTTACGTTTAAGTGGGTTGTTCTGTTTATTTCTTGTGCAATATTGTTTATAAGAAATATTGTTATAAGAAACTTACCAGTTTCAAGGCTAGTGTTTTTCTCACAGGAAAAAAATAGAAAATAAGTAATTTTGTATTGGATTGAACTAACCTGTTATGAGGAGCCTTCTGTGTCAGGTGTATGAATTATCCATTGGACCCACTCCTTCCTGCCGCTTTCGGCTCTAGGAAATCTAAGCCCTAACCCAATAAGTCAGAGAAGATGTGAACGGTTATCGTTTAAGTCAGTGGCTGTATCATTCAGAACCTGCGTCATCATGGATTGAAAATTTCGGAATAGGGCAAAACAGATTAAATGCCTTCTTCAAGGTACACAGATCAGTTGACCTGATTGATCAACTGCCTGGTTGTCCGATATACCAAGAGCTGAAGCGTGGCACGGCAGTGGAAGGGGTCTCCAGGGTCCCTCCCCGGGCAGGCTGAGGAGCTCCTGCTCCACCAGCTCCCTCGCAGGCTCCCGCCAGCCTCCTCCTTTTCAGGGCTGAGAAGGAGTTCGAGGGATGCCAGTTTGGGTTTGGCCACTTGAAGGTATTCAGCCCCGTTGAAGAAGCACGTGAGGCAGATAGCAAGCTGCTACGTCAGGCTGCTCTGATACAGGCTGTGCTCCGTGGTGGTACCAAAACGCAAGGCCCTTACAAATGAACGCGACTGGTCGCCGAAAAAATTGTAAGGGGGTATCCAGAGAGGCTTAAGGAGCAGCGTGGCCTTTCTCCTGATGGATGTCTTCATTCAGTATTTGAAAAGGCTTCAGTCATTATTCTGGTGATTTAAAATTTTACAAAATTTGTTGTGTTTAGGTAGACAGGGTTTTCATACTCTTTCTGTGATTCAACCAAGGTTCTCAAATTGAATGTTGCATGGACCCTTGCAATTCTGTGTGTAGGTGTTTAACAACCCCCTGTCAAGTTGTCCTGCAGATCTTAAAAGGTGCTAAAAGTCAACTAAAATGAGTGAAATAATTTTCAACTAGTATTTCTTTGTATAAGCAATTGCAATGAGGATGCATGTAACCTTAAATAGAAACAGACCATAACACAGCACAGAGAAGCATCAGTGAGCTTTAAGCCAGCCGTGCTATTTAGCACCATAAGATGCAGCAGTACAAATACAAACCTTATGGATGGGTTAAGTTTAAGTATTGCAGAAGAAAGGCTGAGAAAATGGTGATTTGATTATAGCCTGTTGCCATCGCATTTACAAAAATGGTATCTGACACAAGAGGAGCGTAATACAGATCTGGATGTTAGAAACGCAGCAAGGAACACTTACCAGCCGAATAATTGTGATAATCTGGTAAGACATGTAAGTCAGATGGTTAGTTTTGTTTTGTGAAAATCAATTGTAATTGTAGTGGTACTGACTAGAGCAGTGATTTCCATGGATAAACCGTATGTTTCAACAGCACTTTCACCTCCTGGCATCAGGTGCTTGGATTAGGTCAGAAAGCCAGGGTGCCAGGCTCCAATTTGTAGGAAGTTATGCGAGAAGTCCCCAAAGTCAAACTGAATAAATGAGAGTGGTGGCAGTAGCAGGCTTCGCTGCTATGTCCCTATTCTAGCTGTGCCCAGCAGGTCTGTGCCAGGGCTGCTCTGGCAGTATTTGTGCAAAACACCATGTATCTGTAAGATGTGATGTTCAGAGAAGGTGCTGGAGTCTTATCACGTGTGAGGACCATCACTAAACCAGCTCCAGGACCCTGTGCTGAGGCACTGTACTTCAAAATGATGTTTTGGGAGTGAAGTGGCCTTCCAGCTGATACTTTGAGAATCAGAAGGGGTATTTCTCTGGGTCAGCCAAAATCTTCTGACTTCTCGATAAGCATATTTGTAACTGAGTAGGCTTTTGCTCTGTCAGCAGAATATCACAGATTCAAGGTCCCACAGCACACATCCATAAACTGCAAGTTTTTAGAATGGGGCATGAACTCTAAGCATTTACTGTTTTCAAACAGGATGTTAAAAAGTTGAGACAATGAGTACCATTAAAAAATGCACAGAACTCATTTTACAAAAGGAAAAAAATTGAACTGCCAAAACCCAGGAAGTTCTTGAAAGTGCTTGAATTTGTAACTGCTATTCAAATTTAACAATAGACTGTGAGAATGACGTGCACTGTATAAGAGCTATTAGGAGTATCAGATACAGAAAGGAAAATCCACTACTGAATGAGAGGTCTATCCAAATAATTTTCAGGATGTTAGAGAATTCATTTCAGTGTTCAGTTTTGATCATCACTGCTTGACATCTGCAAAAATCACCTCCTATCTTCCAACCTAAAAACCAACAAACATCTTTTTCTTGTTACTTACACCTATGTCGTACAGGAACATTCCCATTCAAAGTCATTTGAGAGCAACCAATGTAACTGAAAGGACAAACAAGCCCAGTATGTTTGTGGCTGTAACCAGAATGTATTTATTGGCTTAATGCTGAGCACTCTTGTGGTCTCACTGTCACCATTTGTTATCTGCTTGCTTTCTATGTGTTTAAGCTGTGAACGCTTTTGGCATGATACTTACTGTGTTTTCACAGCACTCCACAGAATCTTCAGTTTCTTGGTGTTTTACTACCACAGAGAGAAGAAAAATAAATATTGCATAAAGTGGCAAAAAAAGCATTGCCTAAAATTGATTTAGGTTGGTATTTTCAAATGTGAATTTTCTAATTTGGGGCCTATGTTCCTGAACTCACAGGCTCTGCGTCTCGTTCTGCTGTTGCATCCTGTGTTATCGTGGGCACTTGGACCCGGACTCATCCTCCCTCTCCAAGCCACTGAGCAGAGCTGACAAGATGAGGAGTCCACTTGCCCTGAGATTCTTGTACAACAGAGAGAGGTGAGATCTCATGCCTGTTCAAAAAGTCTCTAAGCAAGAATCTGAAGAAGTGACTTTCATTGTCCTCTACCATAAAATGGATGTGATAGAGTTTGTGAGATTTATGTTATCCAAATTTCTGTTACCAATAGATAAATGTAGTCATAATGAGTTCAGAAATTATGATTCTCAGAGGATTAGAATATTGGGAAATTTGACATTGCTGCATAAGCTAAAAATTCTCAAAATTATCAGTAAAAGAATGTTTTGGACCAAAGCTTCTTGGCATAATGTTTTGAAAAATCTTTTTTATTTTTGACGAGGTATAAAAACTTTCTTTACAAAATAAAAGGTCTTCAAAACATGCAATCCAAAGATTCTATTTTTAAAGAGGAAATTAGGCTCATCTGAATGTTTTCCTTTTATTGAAAATTATTTGATGCAAAGCCCACCGTTTTTTGAAACATCAGCTTATAGAAAGTAAATTATCTTTTGGAGAAGAGTTCCTTTGAAGTCTTTCAGCCCGTTCTATCTGGAAGATTATGGTTTATACTATAGACAGGGAAGAAATTAGTTATTAGAAAACCATGTCAGAGCCACCCTGATGAATTCAAGCTACTGTACCTAAATTTCAACCCCTGGGAAAGATAATCTGTTGTGAAAGGATGTAAAAGAATCCAAACCCACAACTCCACTATCATCACTTCAATGTCTGTATGTTACACTGTTTTGCTAGGTCAAACTAATCTGTGGAGCTCAGGCTGTACATCACCAGAGCCTCTCTGGCTTGCCATCTATCTGTCGACAGACTGATATCAAACACTTCTCCAGAAAGTTAACAAATTGCCCCTACGAGCCTATAATCTTCTACCAGATTAATTTATTTTGGGTGGTTTCTTTGAAAGCAATGGATGTGTTTCCTGGAGCCAAAGCCGTATTTCCAAACCCAGGAGGCACAAATGGGCTTTATGGCACTTTTAAGTAGGACCACAGGCCTGATGATAGAAATTGTAGGGTTCTGCTGGTATTTGGGCTCACGTACCTGGTGAGGATGGGGTTCCCAGCTCAGTGTGTCTGAGACTGTCTGGTCTGGCCGAGACATCACGAGAGGCATTGCCAGTGCCTAGCCTTACACATTTAGCACTGGGAGGCTAGCTCCCCAATTGTCCTGATATTCAGGGAAAGAGGAACATCCGCAAAGCAAACCAGAACAAAAAGTCTAACGCATTGAGGGACATGTTACTTTCTGTTACTTTTTTTTCTTTTCTGGAAGTAAAACAGTGAGATAAAGCTCAAGGACTACACTCCTTTGATAATACCCACATTTCTTCAGTGCAAAATATTTCATTGAAAGAATCCTAATCAGCCCTAGTGAAAATTCACAAAAGATCAGGATAAATAAACCGTGGAACAAATTTCTGGGGCAGGCTTCTCATCATCTGTTGCCTTTAAATCAAGAAAACATTTCTTGCTAAAAGATATATGATGTTTCATCTGCAATTAATGGGATTCGGTGCAAGAATTACTGGGTAAAATTTGATGGCCTACGCTATGCAGGTCAGATTAAATGATCACAATGGCCCTTGACCTTTGCAGCTATCAATCTTTCATGAAAGCAAAGCCATAAAAGACAGATGAACTCTAATAAAAGGGAACTGGAGTCTCTGGAGGACTATTTAAGGATCTCTTGAATTAGCTAATGCAAGAAAATGACGTTTTCTGATAGAAAGGCCTTAAAACCCCTGAAGTTACGCAGATTATTTTTCATTTTGACATGAGGAGAAATTGCATTTTGCTTAAAAAAAATTGTTTGTGACTAGCCTTCTTGTTTCTCTCCATTTGGGGTGTTGTCAGAAAGGGGAGGAGATTTAATGAGAGATGGGACCATGAAAATGTTGCAGGGTTGCCCTTTCACAGGTTTAGAAAGTGTTTATCACTCAAAAAGCCAATTCCCTTTGGGAGAAAAGTAGAAACGTAGTGTCTCCTGTGGTGCGACCAGGATTTATAGCCGGGCTGAGGCCAGAGGCAGTCCCTTTGGCCTCCCCATCTCCATCAGCATGCTCGAGGTGGGGCACGGGCGGGAGGTGTTCAGCTCTTCTGCCCCGATCTCGGTGAGCTGGAGGGGCTGATGGAAACCCGAGGTGATGCCCAGAGCCCTGTAAGCCATGTCCCGAGGAAGAAAGGGGCCTCACCTCAGGGACTGGGCCCAGCAAGTGGAAGGACTTTCCAGAGGTGCCTGTGGCTTACTCTGGGAGGCATCGGGATGTGGGAGGACTAAGGAAGGTTCCTTCTGTTTAAGCCAAGTCTCGGCCAGCAGGGCCGTGTACCCTTATCCAGGATGGACTGAGGAAGGTGATGATGGCATTGAGGCAAACGGGAGAAGAGCGAGATGCCTTTCTAACAGGCCAGAACTTTCCTGCTTAGAAAAGAAAAGAAAAACTCTCCTCCTTGCTGGGAGTCAACACTGCCAAGGACAGAAACATCAGAAAATGAGAGATGTTCACGGCCCACGGACCCTACGGGGGAGGAGCGCTGCTTGTAAATAGTCTGCTGCGTATGATCTCCAGCGAAACCCCCCCGGGAAACTGATGCAGGGCTTGCAGTGCAACTGCGATGTGGTTGGGGTAAGTCAGGGAAGAGAGTGAGGATGTGCAGGATGCAAAAATGAGACCCTGGAGTCATTCACTCTTACGTGATGGGGAGCGTCGTTGGAATGGAAAATGAGGAGAGAGCACAGGGAAAATCAACACCTGCAATTTCATGTATTTTAAGAGTGCAAGGAAATAATGTGAAAAAGTAACTCTGTTTCTCTGCCAAATAAAAGCAACTCAAAAAGATTGAAAAGTAATGTGATAGTCCCTTCTTGTGATTGTTTTCACAGAAGAGATATAGCATTATGTGCGTTTAACAACACACATTAGTGCTGACAGAATGAATTACTGTGTAGGGCTGAGAAAGGTTGGGAAGATGAAAAGGAATTAATCAGGAAAAGCTAGACCAGTGGAGAAAAGAAAAACAGAAATAAATCAAAGTGAGTAGTTTCCAAAGTACACAGGATATCTATCACTAACTGCTAGGATGTTTCAGCCATTAAAAATTTTCCTGATACCTGCTATTAGGGACTTATTAATTCAATTGCTGCCATCACTCCTTGTCCCTTTTAATTGTTTTTCTCTGCCATGAACTGCACTACAATTTGAATACAATCTAGTAGAGGGCATAGTATGCCATGGCACCTGGGGAGAAACAATGCATCTCTCCCTAAAAATTATCTATTAACACCTGGATCTTGAGATTAATTTCAATCATCTCATGGAACTTTTATAACTCTATTGAAACTCCTTCCAGGGTGATAATTAAAAATCCTGGAGGTACTGGTACCTTGCAGATGAGTGCTATATCCTGAGCTGGTGCAAGTGGCAGCAGTGAAACCGCAGCAGCTGGTTCTTACTGAGGATCTGATCTGACTAACACATAATTTGCCAAAGAACCGTGGTCAGAGATAAGTGCAGGGAATGCAGGTCACCAGCTCTGAGCTCACTTTCTGACAGCTGAGATAGTGCTGGAAGGAATTTTCCTTATGCTCGGCCCACCACCGGCCAGGGAGCAGAAGGGGACAGCTCATGAGGTAGTCCCACCGCCCGCGGCTCAGGTCCTCGCAAATCCCAAGGCTGGCTCTGCCGGCTGCTGGCTGATAACCCATACGCTGGTTAGGAGAACAGAACCCTTCGTCCTTTGCCAGTTCTCCTTGGGGTCCCCAACCACATCATTCCCACCGTCATTCTTATTATATGCATGAAGGAATCTGGTGGTTTTTCTAATATCTGGGTGTATTTTTCAGTTATTACATAAATAGGGCTTCTCCAGTGAACTGTGGTGAAGGCGTTCTGCTGGCTCACAGGTTGAGCTTTTCCCACAGGGATGTTTAAATTAAATGAAATAAGAAGACGATGTTAAGTGAACGGCTTTGCTTTTCTGCCCGATTTCTGTTCAGTCCCGGCTGCAAGTGCACTCCGGTAAGTGCTCAGCTCCTCGCTGCGGCTGGCACTCCTGCTCTTTGGGTCACTGACTCACGCTTGCCAGCTGAGTCAAGGTGTAGGAATGGTTAGTGACGGCTGCCAGCTGGACTAGTAGGAAAAACACTTGGGCTTGGGTTTTTACAGCAAATGGCAAAGCAGTTGAGCTCAAATGGCCTGGTTTATTTCTTGTCCTCGAATAGAAGTTTTCATTGTAGTCTCAGCTGTTGCACTTTCCTTTTGTATGCTTATTTGCCAAGGTTTGAGTCTCTGTTGTTCTGAAACAGAACTGACTTGGGCAAGCACACGGTGAGACTGGGGCAAAGTCTCCCTCCACCAAAAATCAAAGAATAACTTGAGGGTGAAGGGAAAGAAGAAAAACTACTGCTGGGATTCCCACGCTGCAGTGTCCTTTCCTGGCAGAATATTTACTTCCACTCTCCATATTGCCTGCTTTTGATCAGCATCTCATTCTGCTCTTCCCCACACAATATGCAGGGAGGAGGACATGATTGTATGCCTCAGACTGTCTGTTCATGGTTTTATTCGCATTTAGAGGTTATTGAAATGAAGCACATAATGAACAAAGTTCTTCAGAGAGTGGCAAAAGACTGTCAGTGTCATTCTTCAGCTGGGCGGGATTTCTGTGAAGCACTTGTGACAAGTCTCATTCCTCAGAATATTCTTCATAACAAGGTGAAGGCTCTGGCTTTTCATATATAATCCATCTCCAGTGATTAGTCTTTCTCCTCCGCAAAGAGAACGCTTACTTTCAGACAGGCCTGTATGAATGTTATCTTGGTTAGCATCAGCAAATAAACCCATGGCTTTTTCAGCTAGGACACAGAAGTCTTTATCCCTTATGCTGAAGAGATGGTAAATTCATAATTTTTCCAGGCTCACATGCCCTGTTATGTGGGAGCAGTTACACACACGTGTACTAGTGGCTTACACAACTGAAACAAAATTATTGAAACATGATTCCCATTCATCAGGAATTCTAGATTATTTCCCTGATTTTGGTCTAGGAACATGGTTTATAGTGGGCAGAGGCCGAGTACTCATAACAGCATTTACAATCTATACATTAGCCTTCAAGACTGGCATGATGCTGCTAAAACTGAACACGCTATGCAGCCAATAGATGTTCCTTTACCCTGCAGAGCAAAAATTACATGTAGATGGTCTTCTCGTGTTTATACGATGTTTTGCACATGCAGCATTCGGGCCATTAAATTATATTGCTCCAAAGCTGACAGAAGTATTCAGAGATCTTGCTGGGTTATTGCCTTTGGAAAGTCAGGTATTTCCTAATGGCAATCTAGTTTGATTGCAAAGAATGTATGAAAAATTCTGTTGTTCTGAAGTCAGTGAGGAACAGGAGGGGCCGTTTTTCTCTCTTTACAATGAGCAGTTGCTCTAAAAGAAGCCTCCTTGGCCTTTTCCTTCATGCCCCATTCTCAACACTTGTCCACCTCTCTGATCCTGGTTATTTCTACTGTATAGACACAGTTTTTGAACATACGTGGCCCCAGCAGTCGGTGCCAATGCTTGCTCTGCGGAAGCCTATAGCCAAGCTTCTTCCCCCAGCAGTACTTTGCACTTGTTGAGAGCTTGTTTTCATTCTGACACGTGCTTCTCAGAGTGGAAAGCAGAAATACGCTCAGGATCTGATCGATGTCATCACTCAGTAAAAAAAAATATTGTTGGATAAGTAAAGCAGCTCTCTTTTCCGTGCTGCTATAATCTGTAGGTGTCCAACAGATGCTTGAAAATTATATTAGGGATCAAATCCGCAGAAAACCAATATCAAGTAGAAAAATCACTTGGCAGGAGTCAGCCCAACAATAAATAACAATAACAATAGTAACAGATAACATTACCTTACGCTATTAGTAATTGACATCATTGTCATCATATTATTCAAAGTTAGTTTTAATTAGCTGTCCTTTCTCTTCTTCTCTTGCATATTGCTCAAGGCACATTGGTAGTACTTCATACCTGCAGTTGCTACTCCTTGTGTTTGCTTTATGATTTCCTTTTTATTTCTGTGCCACTGCCTTCTCCTTGTGCCAGGCCCTAATCTGAACCTTATTAATCATGCTTTTTCCCTGCCATACAATACAACAGTATTGGAGTTAGAAATTTCCACACATAAACCTCTGCTGCTTTTCTTCGGTGTGGTCAGTTTTCTCCTTTGCTTTATCAGCGTTAGGTCTTTGGTAGTGTCCTTTCAAATGAACCCCTGAGATACATTTCCTGTTTTCTCACATGTAGACTTTCCTTTGAATTTTTCGTATTCTTTTCCACTGGCTTTGCCTACACCTACAGCTCTACTCTTACGCCAAATATACTTCAACTCTCATCCCACTACTGTTATGGTACAAAAAAATTAATCACATATAATGGTTGCATAAATCAGTAATTTGATTCAGTTTGGCATCAAGCTGATCTCTAGGTTCTTCACTACATTTGTAAAAACCTGCTTTTCTGAGAAAACATTCTTTGCAGTTAATTTTGTTAAGAACACCTTAAGGACATACGACTTCCCCCTCCTGCTAGAGCCTGCAGCTAAGATGTGACAACTCTTTATTTTGTTACCTTTTTTTTCAATTCCATTGCAATTTCACCATTTTGTGATCTCGAGTATATTCAGAAAGTTAACGTTATCGTGTTTCCATTTCCTTTGCTCAAGCCAGGAATCTAATATGCCACACTGCATTTTTCCCTTTCTGTCCTATTTTCCTTTGCCAAGCATCCCAAAAGAACCAGCTTGTCTCGACATACTGCTCAAAGGCAAGTGAGAAACAAAAACACCAAGAGTAAGAAACTTCAAGGCTTTATGCTGGCTTTATCCTTCTCCTAAGGGAGGCCAGACTGTAGGGAGAGCTGGTAACTTTGTGGGAGATAATCACACAATGCTAAGACATCGCTTTGCTCATCGACTTAGGCTGTTACAGCCACAATAGCAGTACTGTTGCTGCCTCTGTGCACCCTGCCCCCTCTCAAAGAGCACGTCTTGAAGGTAGTTCTCAAAGTCTCTGCACCAGCACTGCGTAAAGCTTGAAGAATATAAAAGCTTGTCACCTTTACAACCTCTCCTGGCTTGGAGAAAACCATGCACCGTCAAGCAATCATTTCACTGCTAGCAGTAGATTTTATACTGTTACCACTTCTATTGTGAATGTTACTCCAAATTCACCTCTCTGATCAGTCTGTTTTATTAAGGTTTCTGGGGCCTTGCTACGTCTCCTACACAGAGATGCAATTTACAGTTCTGCAGAAAGAAGACTGTATCCCAGCTAAATTTTTGTTTGGCAGAATTACAGGGTGGGTCTTTTTTTTTTTTTTTTTATATATATATATATGTCTGTTGCAGTAACCTTTTTAAGCCTGATGGAAAGAAACCATTAGGCTACTTGTATTAACCTTTAGGCTCCTTGTCTTTGGGCCTCATAAACTGAAGTTACTCTTCAGCTTCCCTTGATCCACAGTGCTCTCCTGCTCTTTTCATTTAGACACTGGTTGCTTGCATTGCTTTCTGTTCGCTTCTTCTTGGTGGAAGCTGGGGGCCTCTCAGCCACAGAAACCCAGCAGTAATCGGGTGCCGAATTCACGCCTATGGCTTGAAGCCTTCCAGCCTCGTGCTTTATCTGGGTTTACAGTGCAGCTCTTTAGAGGCTTACAATAGCTGAAACAAATAGTAGCCTAAAAACTTCTAAAGCCTATACTTTATTCCTCCCTCTAGATAACACGAAAGTATGTCACCATTCACACCAAGTTGTAAGGCTGGACACAACCTTCTCTGTTACTGCCATTTTGGGTTCTGTCTCTTCACACTCTCAGGTCTTTTCCAAGTTCAGGTCAGATTCCTCTACATGTCTGTCGTCTTGCCTCTGCAAACACATCCCTCTGCCAGGCCCTGGGTCTCTCTCTCCCCCAGAGCCATTTCCACGGATGGCGTTCGGGGCACAGCCCCACTCCTTCGAAGGCTCCCAGCCTTGCCGTGCGCCAGCCTGCTCCGCCAGAGAGCTCTCCTGAGCCGCCCGAGCCCACGCGTGGGTCCGGACATTTAGGTTTTGGGGCGGGGGGACGGGACAGCGTGAAAACGATTTTCAAATTTCCAAAGAGACTTGGAAAAATTGAGTCCAAGAGGTTGAGGTCTAGAAAGAAAGAAGAACAAAATAATGGAAACGAGAAGAAGATTTCAGTTATGTCTCTTCTGGTCAGCTCCTCAGCAGTAAACCCATGGTTTATTTCCCATGCCATAGGTCTCTATAAAGAGCCAAGAAGATGAAATTTGAAATGAATATAACTAGTATCATTTTATATCAGCCAGTGAATCACTTTTATCCGCCTACTTATTTTTGTGTCTCCCTTCACCCTTGTATATGTAAACCTCTCAAATAATTATAGGTTTGTCATCACAACACTTCTCCAAGGCAGAGAATTATTATGAGCTTATTGTAACTGGAAAATTGAGGTGCAGAAAAATTAGGTACTTGCTCAAGGTGAGGTAAGGAGTTTCAAACAGAGACTCAGGCCCTGTTCACTGACTTCCCTCCCCTATTTGTACAGGTTTATATATATGCTTTTGTGCTTTTGAGAATTTTATAACTGTTAAATGGCTGATTAATAGCATTTCATTCATTTATTAAAAAAAATATTAGAGCGTTTAGCACTGCTGACAGACACACTGAATTGGGATTCTTGGCGTATGAGTCACAAATTACATGTATTATTCAGAGGTTTCATAGGCAGTGATATGACTGCAGTTTATAACCCTGCTCTCCCAAGGGACATACACTAATTTGTTCTGATGGAATCACCAGGAAAAAAAATGTAGGTATTTATATCCAAACTAATGCTGGGAGGACAGGTGGTTTTGGTATCTGAACTTCCTCTATCTGTTTGTGACTGTATAGGCCAAATATCTCACTGTGCTTCTCTGCATATTTCTTTATATTTCATTACATATCCAATTGTCATTGTCGCAACAATAATTGAATGTGAAAGTTGTAATTCTAATAAAAAAGTGGAATGACCTACTTTGTAACCCCATGGTTTTCCATTCCACTACAGACCAAAACATCAAAAAAATATAAAGTAGTTTTAATATGGCGTTTCTGGGTTCTCTAGAAAGGTGACTCAAGCCAAACTTGGCAAATGTATGGAGCTTTGCAAATAATTTTTTTTTGTTCAAAGGCTGCATTACAAAATTTAATGAAAAAAGCCCTGCTATCCTTAACATATTCATTTTTAAAATGGTAATAAAAATAAAATTAATTTAAAATATTTGCATCAAAGTAAACACTTTGCTTGATCAGAAAAATGAATAATTTATAGCATTTGAAATAAAACCAAATAAAATTCAGTAAAAAATAGGATATTATTCTCCAGTTCAGCACTGGTAGACTTACTGTCCAAAGGCTACAGCATTCAGCTACAGTGCAGAAGAAAATACAGAAGTACCTTCTCTAACCAGTTTTAAGTAGCAATTGCAACTGTTTCAGTCTGAAACAGGTCAAAGCTGTTCTGCTTTTTAGATCCCTGTAGGTCTAAAAAGCTCTGCAGGTATTCACATTCTTCCCCGTTCTTGATTAAGTGTTTGAGTACAGTGTCATTCTCTTTCTTTCTTTTTCTGACTGGGACACCCTCATTAAAATTATCTCTTATCAGGTGGGTGGAGAATTAATCTAATCTATGGTGATGTTCTAGTTTTTATTTTTAATAAATAAACCCCAAATTTAGGGACTCAGCTACATGCTAGGTTTTGCTGCAGAGGGTCCCAAATGCAGCGAGGTACCTGCCAGGCTGACCGCATAGGTGTTTAGCTGTTGATCGATAACTACTTTCATCCATAGACAACTGCTATTTTTTCCTCATTTCATTTTAGTTCACTTAAGATGACTCTTCTTCCATGTAATTTTTGAGTATTATCCAGGGAACCTGAGCATGCATGGTTGAGGATACAGGAGAGTTAATTCTAGGAATTAAGCATAGCATTGCTGAATTAAGGAATGACAAAGATCTTCCTTATCTCTCTGATGACAATTTCTGTTGGGTTGTGATGTGTCTTGGTGGCAAGAGCCATACTTAAAAACAAATGTCTTAGAGCATGAGGTAGTTTTGATGAGTTACTAAAATACGCAACTAGGGGATGAGTACTTTTGGTGAAATTCTGGCCCAGTTACCATCACCAGGAATTTTGTCAGTGACAGCAATGGACCAGCCAATTCACCCATTTAAAGAAAGGAGATGCATGAACAAACCCTTTTTTGCTGTTGTCTTCGTAACACATTTTTCTTACATAATTTTCAAAATACTAAGCGACCGTTTCATTTCATCCAGCTTGCACGAGCCTCTTGGTTTACCAAGAAGACCCCAATTCAAACCCTTATGTTTATCCCCAAACCCCTGGCTTTCTCTGAACCGACCTCCCCAGGCTTTCCCGTGGAAAAGCCTCCTGCCATCGTCGGAGCGCACGTCACCGGGGCTCGGGGACGAACCTCTCCTTACGGCAAGTTCTGGGGGCAGCTCACCCAGAGCCGGGGGGGGGAGGACAGGGAGGTGTTGATTTCCATAGCGGCTAATTTCCCAAGCGAAGAACCTAATTACTCAACTCCCATGCTGAGTTTATGCCTGCAAATACAGCGAACGTATGTCAGTAGGTGCAATCGAGAGGGCCGGTGGTTGTGGAGAGCAGGTGCCGGGGTGGTCCCTGCTCCCCAGCAGCACCCGCTGGAGCGGGGTCTGCGGTCGAGTAACCCTTCTGCAGTGCAAAGGGAGGATACGCTATTGGGCACATTTTCATTCTTGCTGGTGTTAGTCATAGCCTTGGTGACTCATCAATCTGGCTCACAAAGTAAAAGCAGATTTACCCTTTATAGGGTTTGGCAGTTGGCAGATGATTGTTTCCCCTCTGTGAATCAGACTTTTATTTATTTAGTGTAATCAAGAAGGAACTGTCTGTTTTGTGACCTTCTAAGTTAGTGAAAGGGAACAAAGGATTTCTCTTTATTATTATTATTTTTTGGCATCATGCAGTTAGCAGAACAATGCAAAACTATGATAAAGGATCATGCTCTGGTTGGCTGGCTGCTTGGACTGTAGCTGCGTGTCACATTATCATGCCAGTTGGTCTGAACAATTCTTTTACATGAGCAGAAATAACCATTTTATTACAAATAAAGTAGAATCCATACTCTTTAGAATCAGTCAGGAAAAATTACTCCCTTCCAGCAAATACCTAGATAACCATTTAACATGCAAGGCACTGAAAGTTCCTCGAATGATTTTGCTAAGCTGGACAAAAATAATAAGAGAATTTTGCAACATGCCTGGCTATTGGACAGAATACATCCTGCCAGATTACAGACATATCTCATGCAAATTACAGAAAAAAAATTAAAAAAATCAGATGACGGGCAGGGACTGTGGTAAGCAACTCGAGGACAACAATCTGGGTAACAGACCTAAAATACATATAGAGATTGCTCAATGCCAGCGGAGCTGAAAGAAATTATAAAAAGCTAAGAATAACTAACCAGAAATAATTAATTGGTTACTGCTTCCTATCCAGATAAGGAAAAAATGCCATTTGGAAAGTTCATGCAGTTCCTAAACTTTGTATTTTGTTTAAAGAAAATGGCTTCACCAGTGTGAAGCACACTAATTCACTCCCTGGTCCTCGCACTCCGTAGGCATTTTGCTGAGACCTGTAAATGATCTGCAGTATGTTCAGGGAATGCCAACAAACAGTTATTCATTGCTACAGCTGCATTTATTGCATAGTTTTCGAAGCTGGTTTTATTTCTAAATGTTTTCCCCTTCTGTGTTTAGCCAGCGACAGGTTTCAAATGCAGTGATAAACCTTGGTGCTTAGTGAAGCTAAGCTAGATTGACCTATGTGGAATGAAACATCACCAATAGTAAAGTAAAAAAGAGGGCTTTTTTTTCAAGTTTATTTCAAGAAATTTTCATTAGCGTCCCCTGTGGTAAGCTGCAGTGGGGTTCCGTGTCCCAGTGGAGTGCGCTGGCTGCATGGTGGGGGGGGACCTGCCATGGGGGGGCCACTGGTCTCCCTGGTGGTGGAGTGGGGGCTCTGAGCATTGCACCCAGGAGGGGAGGGCTTCTCATCCTCCGCACTCCATTTCTGCGCTGCCACACTGTGAAGGTCATAAATGCGCTGTTTTACTGAAAGCCTTGGTTGAGGAATATGGTTGGAAGAAAAATTAGAAAAACTCTAGTTCATCAAGCTACATACTTGAAAAGGTACATTGCAGAGAAATCCACGCTTCTTTTAAATCCACCCTTTCTAGGATATAAAAAGGCTTCAACTCTGAGATGGGGAAAAATCTGTGTTAGGTATAAATAAAGCATGACTGCCTGATCAGTTTAGCGGACATGGAGGCATTACAATGAAAGCTCCCATGAACAATTTCTTTATTAAGCAGATCTTACTGAGATTAAATTACCAAATCAAGAGCGTTTTCCAGCAAATAGCATGCTTTGCTGAGCAGTCTACGGCCAATGAGTTACATTAAATGAACAAGGGATACTGCAGGTTATTCTTCATTAGGATCTGTAAGGACAGGATAAACAATCATCTGTGGGGAATGGTTTCAGTGGAAGGCAAGTTAGTGACATCCTGAGATCTCTTTCACCCCTCTATTTTTATCTGTGAAGGGAAAGATAAAATGATGGAAACCATGTCTGTTGATCTGAATTCAGAGATGCATAATTTGACCTGACATTTCTGTTGAAGCCAGTGGGTCTCTGAATAGACCCCAATTCTTGCTCAAAGCTATAGTGTTTTTGACTCAAAAGAAGACTTAAAGAAGTGCTCATCTTGAAGAACGTACTTAGAACACATTCCCAAATTCTTTACTCTGACCCTGATAATACCGTGACACACCACTGTGATCACAATTTTAGTGTGGCTTCACTTGAAATACTCCCAATCAAATGTTTTTGAATTTCATAGTGTGAGCTATGAGATAATGTCTTGCAAGTAAAATGATCATGAATACAACTAGACCAAGGAGAAAATTACTTGCAACTTTGTTCTTCTGCTTTCTTTTCCTCGGAAGCATAATACTCCTGAGACCAGCAGCTGTCAACAATATGAGAGTAAAAATAATACATGGTATTAGTTGCCTGTTGTGCTAGGCACTGTGTAAACATTCAGTAATTGAAGTTAGTAATATTAATTATTTTATTATAGCTTTCAAGATTTTTAGTGTTCTTTGTCAAGGCTTTTTTCCCATTTTCCTGTGCTATGTGAGAATCTCAAATATGGCTTAACAAAAAAAAAAATTTAATTCACATAACTGTGCGTGAAAACCTATAGAGTTCAAAGCAGAATAGAAAGAAGACAGATTTTTTTTTTCCTCATTTCTTAAATGTCACAATTTTAAAGTCAACCTTAAAGTTTATTTGCGCTTGCTCTGGATTTGGGGGACTACCAATACTAAGAAAAAAAGCAGACCCTCTGCCAGACGAACCATTCTGCCTACACAGACAAGATAAGCAAAGGGTGGGGGGAGTACACTGCTGTTAAGAATGTGGAAATGAAGCATCAGGAGATTAAACTGCCAGCACTTTCAGCACTCGGTTATGCAGATAAGGTCAGTGCCGAAGAGGGCGTAGAGGCAGGCTGCGGGAGGGCTGGGAACTGACCCTGGCTGCTCCTCGGAAGGGAGGCAGGCGGCATCAGGTGCGAATGAAGCAGCACTCACCAGTGCAAAAGCTGCATCAGCTGCAAAGCTTAGTACTTTCTTAATGAGCATCGCTATGAAAAACCTCAATGAACTGCCACCGCTGTCTGTATTCCTGTCTCTGGGTTAAGGGAGGTAGGTGTGAAACAAAGAAAAGCGCAATTGCTGTTCTTCACAAAATAGTTCAGCTTGGGACCTGCTTGCCACAGGATGCTGTGAAAGCTAAAAGTTCACGCAGCATTATGAGGGAACTGAACAAGTCCATTGCTAAGAAATGAGTAAATATTACCAAATAAAACCCAAACCAAACCAAACCTAACCTAACAACCCACCTGTATTGAGCTCAGGAAAATTAGTTTAATTTTATCTGAAAATGACTGAACGGTGAGAATGCATCTCAGTGAAATATCTCCTGTTTTCCTTGTTCTCACACTTCCTTAGACATTGACTTGTGGTCGCTGCTGGAGACAGGATGTTGGTCTAAATGGGTTTTTGATGTGACCTACTACAACTGTCCCAAGGCTATAATGTTATGAGGGACACTTACTGACAGCAGCTGAAGATCTAACCATCAGCTGTTGGAAGTTCTCTTAGATGCTACGTGGTTTTTGTGGCTACAAAGTACTTCCCAGAGACGCCTTTTCCCAGCATCTCTTGGCCCTACAAATAAAGCAGTTCTGCACGGTTCTAGCCACTTTAGACTGTCTGTGAGTCACTTGTTGGGATTGCAGCTTATGGAAGGGGTCAAATGCTTCATTAACAAGGGTAGGCTGCACCACACTGGAAAATATTTTTTTCTCAGTATCCCCTTGATAGTTCTAAAATCTAAGAAATGGTTTCTACAAATAAACAACATCTGTGCGTTACCAGTATTATCCATCTTCAGGACGGAACATATTTATCTGGGCAGAGCCTGAAAGCCCTCCCAGGAATATTTCAAATCCATTTCCTAGGTAAAGCAAACAGATACTTATGCCCCAGCCCCACGTCCCACACCGACTCCTGCATTCACAAGGAACCCCAATGACCTCTCTGGGTCCATATGGCTAACCATACCGCAGGACAGTGCGTTACCTTTTATAATTAGTACAGCATGTTTTTTTGATGGGTATACTTCAATTTTGTCACTTCTTCCTAATGACAGCGTTCAATTTAAATTGACTCTCGGGAATGAATTAAAATGTACAAAGGGTCTTAAATGAAAAAGTGTTAAGTATCCATGTAAGCTCAAATCAGATATCTAAATTATCAGATGAGGAATGCAGCTCTTGAAAACAAAGGTGCACCAGTAGATTTGTTTCAAACAAATACATTTCTGTGTGGTTAAGAGAAAGAGCTGATATAAGTAGTTTGGAAGCAAAATAAACCACACTGTTATCATATATTAAGAAGAAATTTGTGTAAATCTCAATGATTTGTAGAAATATAGTCCAAATTTGTGAAAAAAATAATCACAAATTTACTACAAATGAAAACTTTATTTTAAATATTGCCATGTTTAGGGAAAACATAAGAAAGAAAAGGTAGGTGGCACTTTAATTTTCAGTCTTGATTCAAAAGAGGGAAGTCTATGATTAGAAAAAAGCTGGAGGATGCAAATCAATCGCTTTCTTGAAGCCTTTTTACTCAGGTAGAAGTTACTCTTCCTAGTAATTAACCATGTGTGAATTACTCCTTCAGCAGGCTGACTTGTGGATTCACACAATTTAATCAAACTGTGGCTCAAACTTACTTGTAATATAATTATTTGCCAGCTAAAAAAGAGTAATGTAGTAAATGGGAAAATCTTACCTTTCCCTCCCCTCAAATCCACTGGTGAAAGAGTCAGTAGTTCTTCAGGTTCCCATTTCTAATTCCCTTTGCCTTCTTGACTGCAAGATATTACTGGCTTTCAATTCACTGGTAGTGACCGACTGCTCCAAGCGCACTCCCAGCCTGTTGCAAATGCAAAGTAAAATGGGTTTATAAAAAGTCACCCATGAATATTGGTTAAGCTGCCTGTTTGACTGCATGATTGCAATGGGCTAGGACCATGTGTACAACCAGTCACAGCGATTTAACTGACAGGCAATTAAGATATACTAACTTGTGCTTGTGGGAACATATCATTAAAGTGCCTTATCTGGTACTTCACCACATTAAAAAATATATTGTGTCAAGGTTGTGATAAAAGTTTTATGTTATTGATAGTACATGTAAATTAAAAATGTAGCCATGTACCAAGTTAAATTTTACATCTTCTAGCCACATTTTTCTCATCCTAGTTTCTTATGATTAAGCTTTCTCTGTCTTCCTTCAAGTACCAAGTGTACTTCCAGAGAAAAAGACATTAGATATTATCACTTTTTGTACGATTTTTATTAGCATTCAGAGGATCTCAGGACCACACAAGGAGGTCTTTGGCAAACATCAAATACAGAGTTTTCCACAATGCTGGGTGACTGCCTTTTTGAAAATCTTTAGCTTCAGTTACAATCAACTGGTTGCGAAAACACTTTAATATGTAAGAACAGAAGTGCTGTGCTTTTCTGTCTCAACAAGTTATTAATTCATTTCTAGCTGAGACTCCACATCTAGATAAGAGCTCCACTCCTAAAAGGTACCTACCTCTCCCTGCCTGAGTTCTTTCCATCAGAGACCTAGGTATAAATTTACCTTCTTTTTTATCACTGTGGGTGTGACAGCAATCTGCAGATTCAGTAATAGATAGGAAGAAAATAAATTATTTCTCTGTGATAATTTGGTGGCCAAGTGATTTCACCTCTTGTGTAATATTAAAAAAAAAAAAAGTTTAAGCAGATGATAGCATTTATTTTCTCTATCTGCTTACATGTGATAACAGAGAGATGCAGGCCTTAACTTTGTATTTAAATTATGTCAGCATTTTGAGCTGATAAGGTTTAATGTTTTAAATGTAATCTGTAAAATATGTGGATTAAATGTGAAACTAGTACAAATTCTGCAGAAAGGAATAGATAATTAACCTGAATTACTTTGACTCTCTGAAAGTCAGGTGTCTAGTCTAAGCTAAAGAGCTACCATCAGGAGAGAGTGAGAAGGAGAGGAATGTGTGCGTACAGTTCAGTCCATTCAGAAATAAATGTCTAAAATAGAATCACCCTCTGGAAATGCTTACCTCCTCTCGTTAGTAACAGGCTGAGCTTTGACGATTAGCTTCAGTTTGACACCTTACTTTTAAATGGCGAAAATTAGGTGATGTGAACCTAATCTTGCCATTATCTATTTCCACCCAATACAGCAAAGCATTTAATAGCAAGCTTATACTTAAATGTAAGACAAGTGCCATAAATCTTTCTAAGTGTTTTGCTGGAGCAGGTCCAGAGTCCTCATCGGTTTGCAGGATCAAACACTGTATCTTTAATGGTGTTTAGCACTTGAAATTTCTATCAATATCATTGCTCTGATGTGCAGTTACAGCTTCAAAACGTGAAGGCCAAACTTGAAAGGATTTGTTTATCACTCATCCATGCTGCTGTCTTTACCAGAGGGAAGCGAAGGTGTGGAAAAATAGATTGCACATCTCACGTCTGGCTGAATACTGAGCATCTGAAAGTTATTTTCATTGGGGATCTTCTTAAAAAGGCAGGAATGTTTACAGCACAGACACTGAAGTGGGAATAGATTCCACATACAATTATTATATTTACTTAATGATCAGCTAAGCTTACTTTAGGCACCTACCATAGGTGCAATTCAGGACATAAAAGTTTAGGAATCCAGATTTCCTTTACAGTCCATGGAAAGAGACACTCAGAGGGCCAGTGGGAACATCAGAGTTAGCTGCCTGTAATCTCCAGCGTTACCCATTTTGCTATTCAATTGCAACATTAATGCCTGGTTGTTTCCTGGCAAGGTATGAAGTACACATGGAAAAATAAGATACTGCGAGAACACAGAGCACCTTTTTGAGCCCATTTAACTCCCCTGTAAATTGGCAAGCAAACCCTGCTTTCACTAAGTCCTGTGTCTAAGCAGCACAACAGTGTTTTTCACATGGTATTTACCATATTTTACAGTACTATTTCACAGCAATCTAGATAAGTGGCCTGCATAAACTGTGTTGCAGTTTGAGTATGAGAGGCTAAACTCTATTTGTGTACATATCACAAAGATAAAATAGAAGCGACTTAACAATGTTATGCCTTGGCTTTGAATGTGGTGAGTATAGCATGTTATCATTCTGCCAAAACAAACATGTTGAATTTGTGACAAATTTCCAGAAAAATAGATTTTTGACTCACTTAGGCACCCAGTTTAGTTTCCAAAATGACCTGAAAGAGTAAATTACTTCTCTTGCCTACATTACTGTTGTTTTAGGCCAAGGAGAAGATGGGCTTAAGCAGCTCTGCTCTGACTTTCATTATATTGTTTGGCCTATTACAAATCTAGTCAAAACAAAGGAAAGAAAACATTTCAGATTTTGAAGACTATTACATACTGACTTATTTACAGCTTATATAAAACAGGACTTTGCATTTGCTTCTCTGACTCCAGTTGCCACAATAGGTGTTTGGCAGTGCTGCTCATCCAAGATGACTCACTTTTTTTGTGAGGCTCCACTGCAAATAGCTTCATTCTGAGAAAAGTCTTGTCTAAGGCAGTGGCCTAAATCTTCACTCCTACCCGTGGCGGTAAGTAAAATATCTGCTTAAGCTGGCAGATGTTGACTGGTCAGTGTGCTAGAGAACTGCACCAGCAAAAAAGAAATTTGATGTGGGATGGACCAATTCCTGCACTTGTATCACTTCCTTACAAAAAGGGGAAGGGAAATTACCGCCTTGATCTGTTTGTTGATGTGAAGCATTGTTTATTAGTTTAAAGAAGAGACCATATCCTGACATGCTTGTTAAGGTAAAATGTGGATGTTGGTATTTCTGATAACTCTCAGACTTGCAAGTTTTACAGACCACTCCAGTATTGAGAGCTGAGCTTTGAAATCAGATGTCTAACGAACAGCCGCCTCCACCGTTCTGAGTGAAAGACTGGGAGCAAAGGATACTTGCTGCAGTTATCTGCAGGACCCTTCCACCATCTCAGGTATGGCATTAGCAGCAAAAATGTAATAAAGGACATGTCAAAGAGGACCTGTTTGTGATATACTGTTAATGAGCCCTGAATACAGCTCTGGCCTTGCAGAGGTGCTCAAGATGGTGAACAAGAGAGAAAAAATTTCTTGCTGTAGTAGGAGGGTTACAGTCCAGTCTCAAAATTGGAATTCAGTGGTTTGGATTTTCACATCCCTTCTGACGCCAGACCCATCAGACTCCAGCATCCCATAAATCTGAGCCTTGAATCAGAGTGAACACAGATCTTTAGATGTTTGCTTCCATGCCTACATATCAGAACAGATGACATAAATTACGACCTCAGAAACTTGCAGAAAAGTTCACAGATTTCCTCTTCACTAGCCCATCATCTGTATGTGATTGTGCTGACATTGCTGAGCGGCTATAAAGTCAATCTAATGTCAGGTCACGTCTAGGCTGCTAAATAAAAAAAGACCAGAGGCAGAAGTAAAGCACTTGCCTCCTCATCATCCACATTGTTCAACAGTTTTTTCCTTGCTCTGTTTTGGCCATCTTCTAATAGCTCCTTCTAAGTCAACACCTAGCACAGTCTGGCAGACTAAGAGACAGTTCATTCTGGGGACCCAAAAGCCACATTTTCCAAAGGAAACCACATTTGGCTTCTTCCCAACACAGTTTTCTACTGTTATTCGCCAGACTTTGCATCATCACTTATCTCCAAATGGTCTCATGCTACTTTTCCAGGCATAGAGCGCATACAGCCTCAATGCCATGCTCTAAGTAAGCTGCTGCACAGTCCTGATAGTAAGAGCATCTAGCAAGCTTTGTTTTAAAACAAGAGAAACTGTCAGCTGGGCACAGATGTTCTGAACAATGGGCTTTTTGGCCTTTTGTCCTTAGTAAAGCAAATTCTTCCCCCACCACATTTTCTGATTTAAGCCTGAAAGAAAGAAGCCCCTCCTAAACCTGAGAATTGTCAGGCAGTTACATTGGCTGCAGACTGGTACGTGTCTCATTCTGCATCTCCCCGGCTGACAGCTGCTCTTACAGGCGTCAGTATTAGCAATAGCAGAGGTGATGGCATTGGCCTGGTGTAAAAGAACTGTGCTTAAACAAGAGTTATACCTTCATATTTCTTGTTCACTTTATGTGGAGAATCCTGTGAAAATAATTTCCTAGATTAGATTACTCAGATCCACTCTTGCTTCCTTTATGGATGACAGCTCTACCCCTATGAACAGGCAGTGAAGGACATGGGGTAGCTCATGGGGTGACATTCCTCAGAGGCTTCTAATTCCTGTCCTGTTACAGGAGTCTCTAGGGGACCCTTCCTGCAGAGCTCCCTCTTCCTATTACCTCCGCTAATGGGACCGAGACCTGGGTACCACCGTGTATGATGAATGCTGGCAGGCTCCTTCGGGAGGGGAGTCTTAAATTCCACATCCTATCCCCTTCCCACAGACTTCTGTCAGTGGAAACCTGTTCTTACCAATTTGAAAGACAAAGGACATGCAAACACAACCTTTTCCTGCACTAACAAGATCTCCCACCCCATAGATGTTCTCTGAATGATTAGCAGTGATAGTGCTGCCATAGCAAACAATAGTTAGAATGCGGCAATCTTAATGAGACCATTTTGGATTATTTTGGATTAAAGGATGTTTTCTTAAAATTTAATTTAATTTTATTTTTTATTTATTTAAAATGTTGTCTTATGGTAATGTTGTGGTTTAACCCCAGCCAGCAACTAAGCACCACTCAGCTGCTCACTCGCTCCCCACCCCCTGCAGTGGGATGCTGGAAAGAGTTAGGAAAGAAAAAGTAAAACTCATGGATTGAGATAAAGACAGTTTAATAGGACAGAAAGGAAGAAAATAATAAAGACTCGCCGACCGATGCCCAGTTAGTTCCCGAGCAGTGATCTGCTCCCCCCCCCCCCAGTTTATATAGCGGGCATGCCGTCCCATGGTATGGAACACCCCTTTGGCCAGTTTGGGCCAGCTGCCCTGGCTGTGTCCCCTCCCAGCTTCTTGTGCCCCTCCAGCCTTCTTGCTGGCTGGGCATGAGAAGCTGAAAAATCCTTGACTTCATATAAACACTACTTAGCAACAACTGAAAACATCAGTGTGTTATCAACATTCTTCTCATACTGAACCCAAAACATAACACTATACCAGCTACTAGAAAGGAAATTAACTCTATCCCAGCCAAAACCAGGACAGGTAAGTAAATAAATAGCTGGAGTTAACTGAGTGTACAAGTTCAATTGGCTGAACTAAGTAGTGAATGTTACCTGCAGTAACAGCATCAGGGTATTTCTGAAATACAAGAAACTGCACCTTGAGCCAAGATTCAGAGCATGGGAGCCAACAGGCAGGATACAACAAGAGCCTCGAGGCCCATGTGTAATCGCCAGGTAACACTAGCCAAGAAAACCTCCATACTGAGTTTGGTGAAACTG
The DNA here is from genome assembly GCF_900496995.4 of Aquila chrysaetos chrysaetos. Lineage (NCBI taxonomy): Eukaryota > Metazoa > Chordata > Aves > Accipitriformes > Accipitridae > Aquila > Aquila chrysaetos. The sequence continues at coordinate 28,195,696 of NC_044008.1, forward strand.
GAATGCTGAGAAAGCAGGCAATCACCTGGCATAGAACATTTACCACCTTCCACCTTCAAATTATTTTAAAGTTATTAACTGTCTCCAGAAGATTCCAGAAACATTAGTGCTGCCATCCTCATTTCAAAAATGAGACCTCAGAATTAGAGAAGGTAATGACTCTCTATAAGTGGTTAGCAGTGAAAGGAAGAAAAGCCAGCCCCAGAATGATACCTCAGGAGTTCTGGTCCTGCATGAACACCATTAATTTTGTAACTACCACTGAAAGTAAGCGTGGTATTATTATCTTTCCCCAGAAGTGCATTACTGTAATTCTAATGAAACTAATTAATTGATGAACTGATTAACTAACATAAGCATGCTTGAAATTCAGAATTTCCTATCCTCTGTGGACTTCACACTTTACACTACAAAATTGCTTTTCTGACATAATCAAAGCTGTCAAAAACATTACTGAATTTGATCCTACAATTTTAGTTTTCCTCTCTACATCTTCTACCATAAGTAGTTTCCAGTAAAAAGATAGTATTTCCTCCAAACCACTCACAATACAGCCGATACCGCACCTTTTCTTGCTAAGTAGAAACAAATCCTCAGTTTAGGGTATCAAATTTGGGTCAGGTTTGGATGCAGCACAGCCCCGTCCTGCTCTGGAACAGCGTGTGCCTTCCAAGTCTGGTCAGATGCACGTTGTACAACTGCGCCTGAAGGCAAGTGGCAGCGGTTTACATTAAGAGCAGAACTGGGCTTGGGACAGTGAGTTCAACAAGCATGAGAATAATGCTTCTTTCTTTAGCCGTCTCCAGGCTCCACCCTGTTTCTCAAAATTGCTGAACTATTTACAAATGTTTAAGAGAATGTCTGTGTTATTAGAAGAACGTTTACGTTGCCATGCATTTCAGATGCAGGCAGAGCTATACCATCAAGGCCCACCCCAAAGACAAGAGCTGCACTGTATTATCAAAATATGTACTGGTTCTACTCTCCACTACCATACAAGGCAGCTCTGCATTCCTGCTGGTAACCTTTTATTACCTCCTAAGTTTTCCAGATCACTGCCAGATTTCTTGAACTTCATGGAATGATTACAGGCTTCATAAATATAAACCTCAGATTCTTTTGGGCAGTTTTGTATGGGAATGCCAAAATGAAGAAAATAAAAAGCATTTCGGAAAAGACTGTTAAGACCATTTGTGCATTGTAATGGCTGCAGTTATCTAGTCTACAGTTTCAATAAACTTCACAAGTTAGAGTGAACCAAGCCTCAAAATATCACCGTGATGTTGCTATTACACCCATCTTACATAGGATGTTAGCTGAGGAACAGAATGCCCAAGGAATTTAGACAATGTCCCATTGCATTCAGCAGAGGACTGGAATTAGATGTCAGATGTTTCTGTTTTGCAGTCATAGTCCGAAGTCTACTAAACTATGCTGACTTCTTATGCCTTTAGACAGGAAGAAAGTATTACATAAAAAAGATTCCGAACAGCTTATATTGATACTCTCAATGCATTATGATTAAATTAAAAGGGGCCAAGAGTCCATCTGATTGCAGTAAATAAGAAATTTGTAGAGGAATACTCAGTTTTAGAGATAATTTCCCCAACATATTAAAGAAAAAAAAAAAGAAAAAAGAAAGAAGTGATGGAATAGATGCAAGTCCACAAAAGCAGCCTGAAAAACTTCTGAATGCATATCATATAGAGAGTTTTTGAGTTTAAAAACGTGCATTGAATTCCGGGAATGAGAGAGATGCTGTTTGTATTCTGCCCACAGTGTTCTGGATTCCTATTCTGGAAGGTCATTAAAATGTTTTCTAAGAACTGATGAACTGTTTACTGATTTTATTCTTACTGATTATTCCTGATTTCTGTCCTGAATACCCTTTCAAAGTTATGCATTAAAAATGCCTCCCAGCTTCTTTCAGCTGGAACTTTAATCTATGTTGTTGGTTTTTTCCTTATTTTCTTTGATGAAGATGTGTCCAACTGAGACAAGTTAAGCCCCAATAGCTTCCACTGAGTCAAATTCCTACACAATCTAACTCTTTCCTTTGCACCTGTAGACCACATAAAGGTGTCAGTACCAAAAACTTAGCTGTCAGAATGTGTCATTTTTAGGTTCAGAATTTGAAATGCGGAAAAGGTTAGTGCCAAAATAACCAACATGCTGAACAGAGAGTCACCCCACCAAAACACACAAGTAGGAAATGCTGAAAATGCTGAACATGGATTTTTCAGCCTGTTCTGAAGCTTACTAGTGTCAGATGGAAATGGGTGCAGACCACACTAAAGTACTGGTTAAGGTACTTTTGGAAAGACTTCAGTCAGTCATGTGTGGATGCATTTTCCATGTAGGGGTGTGTGTGTGAGAGAGAGAGGCAGGAGTCTCTTCTGTAATCTCAGCCAAACTTGGCAGAGGGATGGAGATCTAACACTTATTAAGTTCCTACAAGTTTTGGGAAACTTGCAAAACAAGTTTTGTCTGTTAATGCTGAAGCTCTGCTGAGCCTCAGCCTCTAAAAGACAAGGGAAATTTCACATGGGCAAATGAGGTCTAACAAATTCCCTAACCCTGGGAAAGGCTTTAGTCAGTGTTTGTGTATTAAACAGCAGAAAAACCTCAGACTGGAGTTCTCGCCTGTATGGAGTCTCTGCTGCCTAGTAAAATGCAGATGAGGTTAGAAGTCATAAATACATTTGTAAGTATGGTTCCCCAATTAGATTCTCTGAAGTCTGTAAGGGATAAACTCCTGCTGCAGCTTAATATAATACAATTAGATTGTCAATTAATCACAAAACCGCTGGGAGCCAAGCTGCTTTGGTTAAAGTATTTGGGAATGCTTGTTCCCAGTCCCAGGATCCAGCTGCATCTCTTTACTAGGGAAGACACAACGGAGCAATGATCTCAGCTAGAGGGAGAAGTAGCAGCTGGTGGGTACCTTTTTGTGATGTGCAATAGTGAAAAGCAGAGCAGGCCACGAGATACAAAGAACTAAATTGCACCCGTTGTCGGAATAAGCCGGTTGGTGACTACAACTTCGCTGGACAAGGCCCTGAGTAACTTGATATACCTACAAAGTTTGCCCTGTTTTCAGAGGGAATTGGACTAGATGACCTCCAGAAGTCTCTTCAGGTTAAATCTTTTTGTGATGTTATGAGCCCTCAAACCCTGAATTCACAGTTAAAAGAAAGGTAATTGTTTTGCTGTTATTTTGCTGAACTGTTACCAGTGCATGAACATTTGTCCTGGATGTCCTTAGCCTTTGGCAAATTTAAATGGACTTTAGCATCCTGCTTGTTCGGGAACATAGGGATTGACTCAGACTTTTCCAAATGCCTTCTCTCGCTATCCTTGTGTTTCACTCCTGATCTGATTCCTCAGAATCAGATCTGCTTCCTAGGAAGTGACATAAAGTTAAGCTCAGACAGCAGACATCAGCATAGAACATCAGCCCATTATCACAGAAAAAACATTTTTCTTTTTTAAATGCGGCACTTCTATTAATCAATGTACAGGTGTAATTGATTAGATTTTAGATACATCATAAGCATACAGCATTAGGAGCGTGGATTACTGCTGAAGAACAACCTTTCCTCACCACCTGTCCTCTTGATGTCCTCTTGTCCTTACCTCACAACCTGAATTATTGCAGGCTAGGCTCATGGTCTGTTTTCTACCCATAGCAATCATAGAATCATTTAGGTTGGAAAAGACCTTCAAGATCATCGAGTCCAACCATCATCCATGCCCACTGAACTGTGTTCTGGAGTGCCTTGTCTACACGCTTTTTGAATACCTCCAGGGATGGTGACTCCACCGCTTCCCCTGGCAGCCTATACCAATGTCTGACAACCCTTTCAGTAAAGAAACTTTTCCTAATATCCAACCTAAACCTCCCCTGGAGCAACTTGAGGCCATTTCTTCTCGCCCTATCTCCAGCCACCTGACAGAAGAGACCAGCACCCACCTCACTACAACCCCCCTTCAGGTAGTTGTAGAGAGCGATAAGGTCTCCCCTCAGCCTCCTCTTCTCCAGGCTAAACAGCCCCAGCTCCCTCAGCCACTCCTCATAAGACTTGTGCTCCAGGCCCCTCACCAGCTCGGTTGCCCTTCTCTGGACACGCTCCAGCAACTCAATGTCTGTCTTGTAGTGAGGGGCCCAAAACTGAACACAGCACTCGAGGTGCGGCCTCACCAGTGCCGAGTACAGGGGAACAACCACCTCCCTGCTCCTGCTGGCCACGCTATTTCTGATGCAGGCCAGGATGCCGTTGGCCTTCTCGGCCACCTGGGCACACTGCCGGCTCATCTTCAGCCGGCTGTCAACCAGCACCCCCAGGTCTTTCTCTGCCGGGCAGCTTTCCAGCCACTCTTCCCCAAGCCTGTAGCGCTGCATGGGGTAATCAAAGAGCATCATCAACTTTCCTTGTTTATAGTAATCGCCCTTTGCCACCTGAAGTTTTCTACCTTATCAAAGTAAGTAAAAAATTATTCCAGAGTGCTTCCGTGATTCAGCATTATCTTCCCTGGCTTATTTCGCCTTTTTCCCCCCCTTCTCCCACTTTACTGATGTTCATCTTAAAATACCACCCCTGTGCCTCCTCCTCCTATCCAAATTCATGATCGTGCTGTTTTCCACTCCCACACAGCCTCCTGGACTTACAGCCCCCTCCTCAGCTTATTCCTTTCTTAAAACCTCTCTTCTCTTTCAGTTCAAAGCTTTTTTTATTCTGCTGAGTATTTCCCAGGGTCTTACCTTGTGGATGCAGCACATGTGCTCAGCGCAGCACAGACGGCATCTGCTGGGTAACTGAAGAACATCATGTGGCTGCTCTGAATATTTCAGTTATTGCGAACACAAAAATCAAGTCTTGACTCATGTAAACAACTCATCCAGGGTAACCAATAAATACTCTTGATGTTTTATTGTGATGCTACTTTTTGTGTAACAAATGAAAAGTTATCAAAACACATGAAGCTTGACTAGTTTGTCATAAACTGGGTGTAAAAGTTTTCTACAACAATGTTAGGCTTGAAGCCAAACCTGAACAATGCTGGGCTTAATCTGTAGCAGAAACATCCTCTTATTTGGGTCATTTTTCACTTGTTTAGGGGGAGGCAATGGGGGAAACTCTGATGTGTTACGTTTTGTTGTGATTGCTCATAGCAACCACAAAACTCAGCATTGCTGCTCTGGTGGTGGCACAGCAAAGCAGGTACTGCCTCGGTGCTCTCCAGAGTGCAAGGTAAAAAATATCTGGCTCACTTTTTGTGATTTAAGTAGTAAACACAGGGTGGCAATCTACAATCTGAGCCTAGTCCTGGCTCAGATGGTTTTGGACTTTTGTTCCCTAAAGCTCCTTTATCCATTGTTTTGTTAATAAAGACATTGAAAAAATAAACATGTTATTTTCAGTACTTTGACTGAATTTTTTTTTCTCGCCACTTCTAGATTGTTGATGAACTTTAAATGATTTATTTTCCATTTAACACCTACTTCTGGGACCTCTTTGGCAGCGCACTTAATTTTATTAAGTGCCATTCTTAAGCCTTATACTTAATTACTAAACTCCATTTACTTATTTACTGAAGGATTGAGTAAAGGGAGACTCAGAAGGTCCTGGGCTATAGACTTTTTTGGCCTTAGCACTTTGAAGAAGTAAGGTAGTAGATGCAATACGTGAATGTGGATGATCGGTTACAGCCTTTTTAAGTGTTGAGAGTCTCCAGCTTTATACCATTAGCAAGCAGCTATTTGCAAGATGAAAAATCACCAAATCTAGTTCTGTGTGATCCTACTCACTGCTGACTGCTAATGACACAGCAATACAATTTTAATAGCATATTTAAGCTAACATTCAAAATCAAGTATTGGCTGCCTTGTGTATAGTTTAGATTGACTATTGCATTCTTAATTGCCACGGCTTACCTCCAACAGCTGGCGTGAAGAGTGCCTGCCCAGAAGTGACACTACATCTTGATGGTTGGGACATCCTCCCAGAAGGCGTGAGGCAGAATTTTGAGATAAAATGCTTGAGGACAACCTTGAATCTTCCCACTTCTGGAAGCAAACGCTTCACTCATCCAGAGGTACAAAAGAAGGTGAACACACCCTCCCTGTGCTTCACACAGAAAACTATAATGAAAATAACGTTTGTGCTCAATGGAGTGTGGCAGGCAGCAGGCTTTATACCAGCAGCTGGACTGGGTTCCTGTCAGTTCCAGGATAAAACAGGGCACTCTACAGTCCTAACACATGAAAAGGTGTGGAGGCCTAGCAAAAGATTTTGTATTGGCCTGTCACATCGTTTTCCACCACACACAAAAGCTTTATATATATTGATGTGAATCAGACTGAAATAGTGTCTTTACAGTGTTTTGCTTGGGCTGGCAAAGATGACCACATTGGCCCCAGTGACCCAGTGGAGTGCTCTTGTGGAGGTGATTTTTATGATGGCTTTCTACTGAGATGCCACAAAGCGTGGGGCTCTGCTGTGGTGGGAGAGCACATGCAGGACCCGAGAACACCATACAGGAATTCCCAAATTTTTGGAGCAAGTCCCTGCCCTTGAACTGCTGCATCCTCATACTAGCTCCCTTGCTACTGTTCTTACAGGACAGCCATTGTGCCCCTACTCCCTTGGAGAGCCTGTTGCCAGTTGAATTGTTGACCCTTTCCTGGACTGCCAACCTCCTCTTTGCCACACTTTGGTAGCTGTAGCATCCCAAACCCATGCTCAATGTTGCAGAGGTTGTTGAACCAAGCGTTACCATCCTGCCACCCCTACCTCACCAGTTCTTCTGAGAACAGATGATCTACAGCTTCCAAGCACCTCAAGTTAGTCTTGAACGTAAATAGTTTTATGCTAATGGTCATTACTTCAACAAAGCCAGATCATTTTTCTTCACACCATCAACTGTGTACCATAACTCTCCAAACCTAGGATTCTGCAGGAAAAGGGGAAGGTTCTGTGTTGATTGCTCATTAGCATGTATTTTAAGACACACAGAGGTTAGGTTTCCAGAGGTAAAACATACATATAAAAAGCTGCTTAAAGTATGTTTTTTTTTTTCTTTCTAGCATATGTATAACCATTGTAAGTTTGAGACGCAATCCTAATCTCAATAGAAGTTAAAGGTTATGCCTATCATGTATAAATATCTGTTACTAATTCAAAGATGCATTTATTTAGCTTTGTTCTTTCAAATTTTTTGCAAAGCCTTTGCCAGCCCGGACTTTACAGACCCACAGGATAACTCTTCCTTAAATAAAAGGCAATATTGGATTCTGACTGTATAATGGTAGTAGCAATCTCATGAAATCCAAAGCTAACTATGGCTGCATGCTAAGGTGTCCTCCAAAATACCATCCTATATAGAATTGATTCAGCCTTGACTTTACCTGTTCCCAAACAAAGGAAATCTTTTACCTGGAGTTCATATAAAATGTGTTTTCACAGCAGTAAGTCATTAAAAAAAAAAAAAAAAGAAAATGTTGTTCTTTGTACCACAAGAGCTACAATGGCATTACCACTTTCTCTTCATCCAGACTGTAAAGACTGATTAATACACTAATATTTGGAATGACATACACAAGTAAGTTTTGCTATATGAAGTAGTTAAAAAAAAAAGATAAAAACGTTAAGTGTGCTAAAAGCCCGTCATGTGCAAGAACATCCACATCTCCTGAAATTCCGCATGCTTGGAGTGCCACAGACCTTTGCTCTCGAGGCATGGAAGAGACTGCGTTGCAGTGTTTGTACAATGGGCCTCCTGGGCACCTGAGCCCTGTGGTCAACCAACAGGTAATACCTAGATGCTCCAGCCAAGGTTATCAACACATTAAGTGAAGCAGGATTTACTAATAATCTCAACAGCATTGCACCTCACCTGTAATTTTTGGGCACTAGGTAAATTTCAAAATTTCAAGGAGTGTTAGAAGCATAAGTAGAAATCTGGTAATTTTAGGGGTTCCCTGAAGAGGCTGACTGCTACTACCATATGCAAAAGAAAAATCAAGTTCCCAGATGTCCCAATTAGGTCAGTGACAGGATGGTCTCTTTGGTGCCCTCAGCTGCACCCCACTTTTGTTTAATCCCTATTGTTAAATTGTTCTACTGTATAACCCTACCTGTTCTTCACACCCCATTGCTAAAAACACTACTCTAAAAACCTCAAACTTTGAGTCATAACAACCTACATTGGCACAGTAGCCACATAAAATGCAACACAGAACATAAAGCTAAGACAGGCAGAAAGTTACATCCCAAAGGCAATTTTTTTTTTTCTCACACATGCTGATAATGACAAGGCCAAACTTGTCTTCTGCTGTGAATCTTTGTCTTCGTTTGGTGCTTAACATGTGAAGAGTTTAAATCAAATGTGTCACTCTGGCAGTAGCATGATCAACAGAGCTGGCTAAGTGCCTCCTCAAGCTGTTTCTTGCAGCCAATTAACTATTTCTGAAAATAAGAATATGTTATAATGAGTGCTTATAAGGCTTTCTTACCAACAAAAGTTATACTCTTAAGCGTAAAACTTCAACTTTCATACTTTGAGTTCAAAACTTCATCTACGAAATATGTACTTTTATTACTGAAGTATGCAAAATCTTCCAGCTTCTATTCTTAGTTTACCAAGATAAATAGATCCAAAGGGACCTCCATGATAAAATATCCAAAAAATACAAGAGGAAAAACACCCCAACGCTTAACTGCCAATATTTTTATCGTGGCAGTGACAGAATGAAATCTCCTTAATGCTTGTTTTCAAGCTCCAGTATGTTGACATATCTTTCAGCTAACACAAAAAGCATTATCTTCAGGAACATAAATTCCTTCCTAGCTCATTACAAGAAATGTTTAGTACTCCTAATCATCTCCTCATCTATTGTGTGGTCACACAGCAGTAACTTGGTCTCCCCTATGTATCATCTGCACATTACACTTGACCCTCCTCTATGACATGATCCTTTCCAATTACTACATGGACACAGGTTGAACTTTGGCTACCCCATAGCAGAAACACCTAGATGCTTCAAGGTTCCAGGAAAGAGAGCCAGAAGGGATCAAACAGACAAGGGAAGATTCTCAAGAAGAGAGCTAGCTAAAAGACAGCAAGCCAACATGCTTCAGAAGAGGCATGAAAAAAGCCAGTTCCAAAAGATGGTAGACTATTGAGATGTTTGGTTTGACATTAATTTCCTTAGCAATTCTGTCCTGATGGAATGAGTAAGTCCTGAGGTAGTGCCTGCTCATCCTTTTAAATGAAGGTTACACAATAATAAGAGTTTAATAAATAAAACTGCACGGAACAAGATTTAAAGTGAAAAGTAAGACTGCCATCAGTGCAAGCAATCACATTAAGGAGAAATAGAGCTGTTACATGGGGCAGCAAGGGAGGGGCAGAGAAAGTTGCACAACAGCTTTTCACGAAGAGTTCTTTATAAAGATCAGCTGCATCTTCTAGAATAGATGTTAGTGAGTGGGTGAGGACAGATGCACTCAAGACAAGTAGAACCCAGACACCATTAAGTAATCCTTATAGATAATCATTAAATAAGACCTTATCCACCCCCCAAATAGCATTCTCACAGCATGTCCTGCTATAGATTAAGGAGCACTTAAATGGAAAAATGGAAACCTTTTTTTACTGAGGCATCCTGGTTTTCCTTGGTTTAAAACTGCAGATCTGGCAAGAATACAGCCCCATTGGTATGAGCTGAGAGATATACACTTTTATGTACATCCTGAGGATCCCCGAGAAAAACTGTATGGGCTTCCAGAACATGGACCTAAAGTTTACATCTCAATTTAGACAACATACAAAGTATGTATCTCACACCAGTGTCTTATTTTTGCAGTACTCAAAGGATCACAGTGCACTTCATTTTCTCAGCACATTAGCTTACCTGTGTGGATTCAAAACTTCCCATGCTATGTCTTAAAATATAATTAAAGCTATAGCTTATGTGAACAAAAAGTCAGTTCACTCTAAGCTCTGAAGTTGCATATTTGTTGGAACAAGACCCATTTTTCTGCACCTATAAGCACATCAACAATATTACACAAGACAGTAAGCATTTCACAGTAATACAAGCTTTAAGTTTTTTTGGAAATAATGTCAAAGCTAGAGAAGCATGGAAACATTTCCCCTCCTCTTTGCCTCCCCTAAAGGGAATTCAACAAGAACAGAATTAGTAGACAACTCAAGTGAACAACGCTAATTTTTATTTGTAAGTGTTACAATACAGCCACCATAAAACTTGAGCTGAACATAAGACTTGCATAGATTTTTATTTTTTTTTCATTTTTTTGGGGGGGGGGGCCCAAAGACTCTCCATTCACTGTTTGGCACAAAGATAGCTAACAAGTTTCACTGTAGCTCTTTTTAAGAAAGAGAACCACACATTTGGTTTATCTAGTAAGCAAAGCTAATACACAGCTGTGATTTTTTTCACTCAAATAGTGAAAGTCTTCTGGGAAAGACTTCTTTGTGCTTTGGTTAAGAACTTACAAATCAAAAGCCTAAGTATGATCCTTTTGCAGAATTACATTCTTGGAAATACATACAGTATTGTGTGCCACATCCCTCTGATAGAAGGCAGAATTTATGAAAAGAACATTCATGAAAAAACAGAAGCCAGTTCTGAAAGGCTAAGAGTGACACCCACTGATGTTGGTGGTGGGGTTTTTTTGTTTTTTTTTGTTTTGTTTTTTTATATCTGGGCAAGACCTCCTATTATATTTTCCTCACCCTGCCATCTGTAAAATAACTTCAATATTCATAAAATGAAAACTTTTGCAGGCATGAACAGTTGTAAGAGAGACACATGAGCCAACACAGTTTTCTACTGGTGCAGTGTTAGTTTACAAACTAGGTGTGAGAGTAGTCACTATCCCTCAAGAACCCACATGTCAACAACAAGCAAAAGATTACAGACAACTTTTTTTTTTTAAGCTTCCTTCTCCCTGCATACTTGAGGTCTAGTGAACAAAATGATGTGGTGGTAAAGCTGATCATTCTGTCTAAAGTGCTTGATGAAAGCAGGGAAACTATAAAAATGATAAATTAGTGAACCCAAAAGTGGAAGAGTTACATCTATCACACAAAACAAGAAAAATTGGAGCATTTTCACATTTTCTTCTTTCATTAGACAAGATACAGCAAAAAGATCCTTCACAGTGAAGAGCTCCCTTAAAGTGTATATACTTCATAACACATTTTTTCTTGCATTTCTGGGATACAAAGTCATTTGACATAAGATGTGGGAACAGTGTTCCAAAAAAGAAAGTATTATTACAGCTAAGAAATGAAGATTACATAGCAAGTTTTAGTCATTAAAAAAAAAAATCTTTGGGAAAATGCTATTTAATGCTTTCAATAACTTTAAGTGCCCTGATACTATGTATTTTACAGTAGAAATGCAAGAGCCTTTGGAACGCAGCAATGCTTGGTTCTGTGCATGTCTTCTCTTAAGACATCATCTTTTTCTTACATTCCACTGAGCAAAAGACCATCCCTTCCACTGGCATGAACTTCTGGCCAATTAGACACTTGCTGCAACAGGAACACAAGAAGCATTCCTGCGTAGCATGCCAGTTGAAGTTGTTGTATGTCACACGTTGAACTTCTGGATCTATAGCATTATGACAGCCTTGGCAGATCTGTTTAGAAACAAAATGACACTTAAATGAAGCATACAAATCCTATCTACAAGTCCAATAAGAGTTGGAATTCTTAAGTGTTTTTGGAGGAGACAGGTGTTAAAAGAAGCCTTTGAAATACGTTTCCAGCTTTTGATTTTCCTTTATTTTTAAAGCAGAGTTCCCGATCAGAATGCAGCTGAGGACACAAACCAAAATAATAAAATGCACACAAGAAGTTAGTTGCTGCTCAGACTAAACTTAGACAGTTATGATGGTTAGGGTTTCCCAATGCCCAAATAATGATAAAAACTTGTCGTGCCAAACAGCACAGATCTTCATATATTATCCCACACATTTGAAGAGATTAGTTACAAATCTTCCTGTGCATTGGCAGCTGTAAAGCAATGCCAAAGAATTAAAGATTACTAGAAGGTCTTGGATATAATTCCATCTTAAAATCTGGTTGTCAAAAATTATCATTTAGATCAAGGAAGTTAATGTTTTAAGAGAAAAAAAAAAAAGCCTCTCCAAAAGATAATTCCTCATGCCTACCTCAGAAGATTATTAACTACCAGCTAGAGATAATAGTTTTTCCCTCCATTAACTACATAAACAGTCTAGGTGCACATTAGACTGAACTCCCAACTAACAGCTAGTTAATTGGTAGATATGAATGGACCATCATCTCAGATTAGAGCTCCTAGCACAACTAGGAATCAAGAACTACCATCCTTTCCCAAACTTCTACCTTTACCCCATCAGTCACTCTCCTTTATAACTCATGTGGTTAGAAATACAAAGAAACAGAAGTACCTAGATTGCAGTTGCCACTACGGGCTTTTAGCAGACAAGCTGAAGTTGAATCCCACTGGTCACAATGAACTATAATTGACATGAACTAAACATTTAGCAGCATTACTCATCTTCACCAACTTTACTCCTCCTGTTACAAAATCCTGCTTCACCACTGGCAAAGTTAAAGGTATTTTCGGAACAGCCTCCCTCCTGCCAGTGTTCAAGTTTATGAATTGTCAAAATACTTGTCTGCTTTTAAGTTTTTCTTCAGCAGGGAAAAAGATGATTAACTTGAGCCTAAACTTGCATTCAATTTATACTCTTCAGATACTCCCACACTGGGAGAAAGTGAGAGTTTCAAACTCCATAGATGTATGTTCCCTTCCTTCACAGCACCAACAAGTCTGTAAGGATCTTACCGCAGCATGGTTCTTCACATAGCAGGGTTTGCAGACTGGCTTGTCATTCACCATTACATAGATTTCCCCAGCCAGAACGCAATCACAGTCAAAACAGCAGAAGTGTTTCAGATGCCAGTTTTGACCTTCCGCTTGAGTATATTCATTGCTGAATATCAGCTATGACGAAGATACAAACAAATATTATTATATGCATTTAAATAGTATGTCTCTTAATAAAGCTAGCCTCAGGATGCTTTGTAATTTCCAAGGAACTCCTGGTGATTCCACCGTTTCAAATTATTTCAACAACAAAACCGAATGCATTCACTTGTTTGTTTCCCAAAAGCCTCCATTTCATTTATTAAAAGCCAATAGATGCCAAAGACACCGAGCAGGCTGTTCTCTGTATGCTGCACAAGGTGTAATTTAGTAAGGCACTCCCCCTAGTGTCGCTCATGAGGAAACAACTGCATAACTGGGACTGTAGAAGCATTTGCACTCGTGTATTACACCCTATGTCCCTGTAGACAGCAACGACCCTCCCGCTCCCAAACCAAAGCAAACTATGGATCTTCCCGAATGTGGAGTGTCCATATCAGTTTCAGTTCCTTGCAACTACAATCAGCTAAAACTGGTGAAGGCACATCATCTCCCTGCACTAAAATATTTTACTAAAAATCATACTCGCTTCTCAGGGGAGCAAAGTTGTGTGCTAAAACAAAAGGACTAGGATATTTCCTACCTCATCACATCCAGCACAGCGGGGTTTTTCGCTATCACAATAATGTCTTCCACAGTACAGGTTACCATTCTTCCAGAAATAGATCATGTCTACTAGAAGTTCACTGCAGGTGCAACACACAAAACAAGCTGGGTGCCACAATTTGTCATACCCAGCACGTTCTGCGTAGACAGCTGGGTCACCTTCTTTCATGTTCAGTTTGCAGCGATAGCAGGACTGGAAAGGGGTTATTACCAAGTTAAATAAGTCTTTGAAGAAGTACATTTATAGCAATCATATATTACCAACATTTAATAAATCCCACCTTCCCAGACTGAAATTAAAGCATTAGTTTACTCCCATGATCAGACAGTAGCGTGACATGATGCCACAGTACAGGTTTAACTAAGCAATTCAAGATGATGCACATTCTGCTGACATAGCACTAGTGTTACTTAAATGGATTATTGGATTTTGCCATGTTCACATTCTTGCAACTACAGTCTAGTTCTTAAAAAAGCAACAGGCAATTAAAATTCACGTTATGTTCTATAAGCCTTACATACTCAAGAATAAGGACAGAATAATAAGGAGCCTCCATCAAAGCTAACCAACTAGACTACGACTAGAACCCATGACAAGAAAATGGCTGTACTTATAGGTCATGAGAAGAACAAGCCATATCCGCATCACTGGTAGGAAAAAAAAAATTGTGAATATTTCAAACTCATTCTGTTTAAAGCTGTGTTCTAGGGATGCTAGTCACTCATGGCTGTTGTCCAATAGTCTGTGATTAACGATCTTAGGATGGGGAGAGTGATTATAGAAAAGGGACTACAAAGTTCATGAACACAACTACACTACAAATAGTTGCAAAAAGTTCATAGGCAGTCTTCTGCCCTATACCTGCTGACAGAGAGGGTTTTGTCATCGAGTCAAAAAACACAGGTGGTTTATGTTACTGAAACAAAAATTTTTATCTACAGTTTAATCACCGGTTTGGCATTTCCTGCACTCCAGTTGGTCTGTGGACTCAGTTGAACATCCTGGGGAGGTTTTCTCTATGATTCACATCACTACAAGCCCAGCCACAAATGGCTTTTTTAATTGTGTGTGTATATATATATAAAAAAATAAAATATATATAAAGTCTCTCAGCTGTAAGGCATATTGATCAGACCCCCACACTTATGTCAGACAAGCAATTCCAAAATATACATAGAAAGACATCAAAAGGGGAGGAAGAACAGCTTGGAACAGAATGAAAAAGGAAGTAATGAAAGGGAAAGTGTAAATATATATATATATAAAGCTTTTTGATTCTTTCTACTTTAGATCTCACACTCCAAGAGGAGTCATTTTGAAGGTTTATTAGTTGTATGGACCCAGATGAGGGCAAGATGATTCATTTACCTACCATGTGCAACATCCCCAGCCTAGGTAGTTAAAAGATGCATAAAGAGATTTACTTCTTTGCAAGATGAAAATACGCTGAATATCCATTTTTCTGTTATTCAGCTTTCATTCATGGTGAAATAGATTTTTTTTTTTAAACACAAAGGCAATTATTATAGGTATATTTGCATTAATAGTAGAGACCTGGTTGTTTGCATTTTGTTGTTGCTTTTTTAATCAGGTTTAAAAAAATTGCAATCCATTCCTATAACGAAAATTAATTTTTCAAGGGATTCTATTTACTACAGCTACAAGAACACATACTTTCAGACTCAGTCTGAAAGACAACGTACAAGAAGATTTGGAGAGCAAAGATGCAGAACTAGTAATAGATAGAAAAAAGTGTAGACAAGGATGGCAATTCTTCTGCAAGGCATTTAAGAGCTCTTCTCTGTATTGGTTTATTTTGAACTCTTCAAAAAAATAAAGAAGTTGAGATAATGCTATAGCATATAGCTGAAACTAAGTCACATTGCAGAAATCAGACAAAAAAATACTTAAAAATAATATATCTAAATCCCAATTATTTAGCACAGGGTAAACTCAGTATCCAACAATAGATAAGCAATTCAAATGTTCACTTACACTATTAAACACTTCTAAGTCTCTAAATCCCCGCCCACAGTGATGAGATACACCTGGCCTAAACAGTAGGAGGTATACTCAGGTGCTCAAGTAAGAAAGTTTGGAAGTGATAAATAGGTGTAAACGTAAAAACAAAGCACCTTTTGATATAATTACTCAGGAGGACGGAGTGCCTCCTACCCTTGACTTCATGTCATCCAAGCTAGTTGGCCAGCAGGGTACAATGCAAGGTGTTTATTTCTGTAGGTGTTTCTCGAGGAGACAAGTGAAGAATTGCTGTGGTGAAACTAAAGTAACCCAGCAGGAGAGGCTGAGTTAAGACAAAGTGACAGCAACCTAATCAAGCCATGATAAAATAACTTTTTAGAATCTTAGAATATCCATGACAAGATAATGGTAAAAATAACTGAATAATTAATTTTAGAAAGTAGCTACAGGTAACCAAATGGCACAGCATATGACTGATTAAGGTAAGGGAGCATGTTCAAAGCTAAAACTTAAGTGTTAATTTTATATTCCATATGAATTACACCAGAAGTATCATACTGTGTCAGTTTAAAAAAACAAAACAAAAAACAAACAACAAAAACACACCAAAAAAGCACACCACAGACCCCAATAACACTAAAAGCCATATTCTACAGCCATGTTAAACTTCTTTTCCATCTAGAACTTGTATATTCATTTTCTATAAGTAACCTGGAGACAAATAATTTTTGGGATTCATACATATAATAACGACATTTCTGGAAATCAAGTTACAGGAATTTTTGCCACTCTGAAGCAAAGGTCTACCTTCACTAAACTAATTTAATGTTATTTCAGTAATCCTATCCCTCTTTTGTATTCATAATTGGTAGCCAAGGCATACGGAACAGAAGTTAGCAAGTTATGTCAGAAATACTTTATTAAGGGTATAGTTTTAGAAATATCAATGATAACTGGGTAATTTTATATACCTTATTTTTTGTTGAGCTATTACAAGGCAGAAATCAGATGCCAAAAAAAAATAGATCAAAAAAATAGATCTGAACATCAAAAGAAGGCTAGTCAAAACAGCTGTTATATGTCTTGGCTTGTTGGACATGGGAGGGAGAGGTGTTACTTTACTATTTCTTAGTTTCATTTAATTTTAAACAGAATTTGTCAAGCGGGTAATTTTGGTGCTCTTCCAAGAAAGAGGAGAAAACAGGCTTCTAAAATTAAACTAAACTCTTCAAGGGGAGACAAGTGTAGCAATTAGTCTGTAAGACTACACAAGTATCTTGATTATTATTCTGTAAAAGCCACCTTGCTATACTGTATCTCCAAGCTAACATGTTTTTGCAAGGAGGATGAAAAGGTCACCTAGGAAGTTATTTGCTACAATGCATTAAATACAGTCAGAAACCAGGGTTCCATGTAGACATTCACAACATTTTCCAGTTCCCCTTCTTTCTTTCCCTCCCCAGATTTTCACTATTCCAATTTAACAAACAAGTTAATTGGGTTAAAATGACCAAAGACAGCACTTGCACGGTAATACAGGTTCTTGTTTTGTCTTTCCTTTCTTATACTTACATACTGAGATGCCTTCTGATCTGGGGACTTGCCCTCCATTGCTCCTACAGCAGCTGAGGTGCCTCTGTCACCATTGTTCAAGTTATTCTTGTCAGTATCTCTCGTTTCCACCTCACCAGGGAGCTTGACATCTCCTACGCCAAGCGCCTCGCTTTTGTACTTCTTCACAAACTGTTCCATCTGCTTAACTTCATTGGGGGAGAGCTCGTGGCATTTTGAAGGATCCTGATCATGAGCAGGCAGCTGCTTAGCCAACTGCTTCTTCCTGTACTGTGCGCCTTCCGAGCCAGCAACAGGCTGCTTCTCCTTGGGTAGCATCTGCATATACTGTCTAGCCTGAACCAGAAGGAATTAGATATCAGATGCCACTTCAACTAGAGACCCATCCTTTTAAGCAAACACGCAACTAAAATGATCTCTGCTGTTGTTAGCGACAGTCAAATTTGTCAAAAACAAGGTTCTTTCCATAAACATTAAGCTCCCGAAACACAGTAGAAGGAGATAAAATACAGCAGATGCATTAATTGGCTTCTTCCCAGAGTAAGAGGCAGGCTTCCTTTTAAGCCTTTTACAACATGCATAATAGTTATTACTTCTTAGAGTAAATAATAACATTTACACAGCACCTTGTCTCTTCAAAGCTATCTAAAACTACTAATCATCAGTATAGATTTAAAAAGTAGAAGCTAAATAGCCTGTGTGGGTCATACAGCCCATTGCTGAAATAATTCTAGCTAAATTAAGAAAAAAGCTCTAGTTTTAATAAAGCAAGGACAAGCCTAAAAATCAAGGTGGTAAATGAATGTTAAGTAACAGTCAATTTACATGCACAAGGTTTGATTAACTGACTGAAAAAGGATATTTTGAGAGATAGGTCAGAGATAATGCAATTCCGGCATGGATCACACAACACTGCAGTACAGTAAATTAGCAATCAAAGTTTGAAAAGCAAAATCCTCAGAAGGCTATCTACCATCTCATCTGCTTCAGCTGAACACATACTGGAAGAAAGTTGCTCTTTTAGACGTCAACACTGACCTTGTTCTTACCATATACAGTAAAAGCTATATGCAAGACTGAGCGTTCCCCTTAACTTTAAACAATGACATAAACTGTTGTGGGGTTGTTGTGGTTTTTTTCTTATTTTTCTTTTAAGCCCACATTCCATGCAAATTTTTCAAATTTACTAAAAAAAGGCAGGTTAGAGAAGTTTGACTTGAGGGACTTAGCAGATAACGCTTAATCCTATCTATTAAAAACCACCTCATTCCCTGGTTCTCAAGAAGTTCCATAGACAAGCATCCATATGTGCAAGATGATAGAGGCAAGACTCATTAAACAGGCACCATATTTTTAGTTTTGAGGAGGAAGAAAAGATGACTACAATAGGGAAATTTACCCTTCCAGTAAGCTCTACTTCTCTATCTCCCATCAACTCCTGCCTTGAGCATGAAGAAAAAGTGAGTTGGACTTACAAGTGTCTGATTCTGAACAGGAGGAGCCCACTCAAAAGTCACAGTATTGATGGATATATTCTTCTTGGCTGGCACTGGATTAGTCAGTATCATTACATTGCGTTTATACATGGGAATGCCATCATTCTTCAGCTTTGCAATAAGGGTTGTATATTTTGTATCTTCAAAGAGCTTCCCCACTTTCCGATCTTCCTCATTGCTTGTGAGGACATCATGCTCTTCCTGGCCACATTTGCAGTTGCGGCATATTTTTCTGAAATTTATGGAAACAGCAACAAAGTTAGTCTCAGCTGAAAATTACATCTCACACCAGCTGCATGCATAGTAACAAGTGACTGGGAACCCAAAACCTTGTTTTCAGTGCTTTAATTAGGGAATCTACAAGTTATTCTGCAATACGTCAAACACCTCTTGAGGATGTTCTTTACTTCTCCTGTTGTATTAATTACATTCTTTGTTCACAGAGATTGTGTTCAGATAGATATCAGTCAACTATACTAATGCATTTTGAATATGATGCTACAGCATTCTTTCAGTTACATCTCAGTACTGATCACACACATACATGTCCATTATCACCCACCTACCAGGTTTAGTATCGTTAGTCACCCATGAGTTAACTTAAATGCATCAACATGATCATCCCAGCAATCATTTATTTGGGCTGTTAGTTTTTCAGGTTCTCTTTATACACTCAAAATTACAGTATACTATTTTCTTCATATGCATTTCACTGTATGCATGATATTTGGTTATCACAGGGCTACTATCGAGTGGAAACAAGTATTTCCTAGAAAGGAAAAAAATGCATACAGCCATACATACAGTGTAATTGCATCAAGTTCTGTTCAAAGTTCAGCATTTAAAAGAAGATGAAAGAAAAGTGAAAGGCTTATATGGACAAAGCCTTTCAAACAGCTCTGAACCAAGTCAGAGGTACTCTTGGCACACGCTGTACAGAGAATTTTCACAGATAACATCCTTAAAAGGTAGGAGGCTTCACTTACTTAGATATAAGTGGTACTCTTTCATATACAACACATTTGAACTCCTTTGATTAAGGGATATTAGATAGCAATTTATTACCTTAGACATAATTAAAAAATTCACATATAAACCAGAACCTTGGATTAGACAAGCTAGTTTACTATTAATGGTTTCCCAGAGCTTCAGTTCAAAGCAGTCAGCCACAGCATATGGAAACTAGCTAAGCTAGATATTCACTAAAGGTTCTTATTATAGCCTACAAAAATGGATCAACCTTCTGCATCTCTAGTATGAAGACAAATGAGTAATATTTTACCCTATTATTTATTCTTCACCTAGCAAATAGCATAAGACTACTACCTATGAAACGCTTCTCAACCCTGCTTGCCAAAACCCATCAAAATCTAACATTGTTCTGCATCTTGCTTTCTAAAGTCTTGAAGGCAAGGCACATACCTTATCTTAAGTCATCTAACAGGTACATGACAAGAACACACCATGACTACGGAAGGCCTATTAGGTGATGGGAAAGGAAGGAAGGAGGACCTGAATACAACCGGTTGTGTGAAGTGTTGCACAGCCAGCCCCAAAGATACGCACTACACATGTACACCAATTTATGATGTGGGGTACCATCATTTCAGTGTGTGATGAATGCTGCCCTGGTCATGTAATTATACAGCAACCGTAGGTCATGGTAACCTAAGTTATAAAGCCCACTCCAAATAGAAATAGCTAACTCTGCAATAGAAATGAGCCACGCCACTCTAAACATAACAAGAAAATAAGAACGTTAAGCAGAGCAGACTCTGCTTTGCAATGCATAAAAACCTAAAGAGATCAATAATTGAAGTGCAGGCTGTCTGACAGCTTGCATGACTTCCAACTCATTTCCACAACAGGAAAGATGCACAGAATTTCAAATATTTGGATAACTAGTAAACACTAAGCACTTTGCAATCTCCCAGCTTACCAAAACATTCAAGCATGAACTAGCATTGCCCATTAAGCCTAAATGCTGTACTATGCATCTCAAGCACTCACAACATAAAATTTTGCAAGATCTTAAGCAGTCTACATGAGTCCTTTACCTAGCTAATAGAGACTATTTAATATACTAATAAAGCAATTTATATTCACTGTGCTCATCTTTTAAGGCGTGCATATGATTATACCTTATTACCACATCTCAATCACATCTTCTTTGAAATCTAATATGAGGTCACAGAATCAGACAGACCTTACTTTTTGCAGGCTTATTTCATTATTATATCATGACCATCATGCAGCTATATGCCTCACAGCACACATGCAACTTGAATTCAAGCAGTTAGTCCATCAGAACAATAGTTTACCAGGTATTTTCTTCACTTTTTCAACTTAAGTCTTTAGCAATAGTAAGCCCCAGTTTCAGTTTTGCCTCTCGACAGGATGTGATCTAACTACATTGGTGAACGAACAGACATTCTCAGGCAACCTTCACAGACTCATAGAAGTAAAGTATAGTCTTGCTGTCCAGAACTGCTCTGCTTGCAAAACAGAGCTCAGTAAGAACAATTCATACTGTTGTACTGCCTGCGTGGTCACAACAGTAGCGTGACAATTTGTGCAGCTCTCCCCACTCTGTACAGCATCCAACTACAGTGAAGCAGCATCGACAGCCTGCAGAGACCAGACCATCCCCAACAAGCTGTGGTGGAATTCTTCCCCTGAGACTTTCACACATGCTGGAAAAGCCACAAGTGCACCTTATTTTTGGTCATGCTACATCACGAAATTTCATATCTATTTTCTAGTAATATTCTCTCAGAATGCAGAACAGCTTTGAGATCCTGTTTCTGTTTCCAACTAGGAGAACACCCCGACTCAATTGCTTTTAAACACCCTCAGTCCCACCTTGAAGGCTTAACATGTTGCACTAATTTCAGTATCTGTGAGAGATTTTTCTGTTGTCCTGATAAATAGATGAACAGATAGTTGCAAAGAAGTAAAAGCATATAACTTGTCCTCAGGTCCTTCCTGGGTCCCACTGTGAAAACCACCATAGAACTACTGTGCTTTATACTTGCATTGAAAAGAATGAGCTACTCACTGATCTCCCCCAACTGCAGACTTAATTTAAGAATTTGACTGTGTACATCTCAGTCTAATGCCATCTCCTTGCTCTTTCAAGATTAAGTGAATGACTGCCTACATGGAGTTTGCAAGAAGCTGTTACAGGGGCTATGTTACAAAATTACAAGTGTAGTGGCCCTGGCATTAGAGCTTGTGGATAATTAAGTCTCCAAATGCAGGAGAAAACAATCCGGAAAGAATGTGGAGAATGCTGAGTCACAACTGATGTCAGCATCTCTCAGTAAGTCAAAGGAAAATCCCCGAGGCTGTTGCCATTTCCCCTGCTCCCCAAGGCTCCCCTGGATCTCAGCCACATGAAGATGTCTGTACACTGCTAACAGCCATAAAGAAAGGTTTCCTGTCCTGATTTATAACCCCTTTTCAGGACTGGAAATTATTCTAGAAAGATATCCAGTTGACATTTACACACATAACTCTTCCTGCTTAGTACTGTTTACAATTTAGTCATACCTTCTTCCACTAAGTTGCCACATCAGAGTCCTGTTCATTAGTCACTGTCCCTTCTGCAGAAGGGATATGGCCAATTACTTCTACTTAGAATAGACTGGCTGGTCATTTCTTTGACGACGATACAGCTATCTTACTGAAGCAACCCCGTCCCAATACCTCAAACTTAGACTCGTGAAGTGTATCTGATAACTGATGCTTAATTTTTATTTTTGGTGTTAAAGCAAACACCTCACATGTGCCAGGAAACCCAGTTGCTATTATATACACACACAGAGACATATTTATGAACACATGTATATGTATAGACTTAACTATCTCCTTTGGCTCCATCAAGAAGACAGGCAGTGAGAATTTCTTGTTCTCGCCATCTGCATTGTCAAAAAGATTTTCCCTTCACTTGAGGGCATTCAGCAAGATCCCTACTTAAGGAGGTATTAGGGACTCCTGCTTATGTGTTCACAGCTCAGGACTTCAAAGGAGAGAAATGTTCCTCCAATTAAAAGTTGCATATCACTGTAAAAGATGGATCTAGTAGATTGTGCCTTGCTTCCAGGTCTTGGGTAGGCAGAAAGAAGGAAGGTAAACAGATTCCACCCTCTCTCCCAAGCTGGTGAATTCCTGCATCCTGGATGTCTACTGACAGCAAGGATTAAAGACTTCCAGTTCTTTCTCCAAACCCAAATGTCAACCATCCTCCTACTCTTCTATCTTTTGGTGTATGGAGAGGAAAAATAATTCAGATCATGACCCTTCCTACACTGGCTTTGCAGTCATTCTAGTGACAGGAGGCAGCAGCTGCAAGCACATGGATGGCCTCAACAAATACCCGGCAGGTCCCGAGGTTTGTGTCCTCCACACAGAAAGACTAACCTCTTCCAGTGATTCCTTCTGTTATGCTTTCTTGCTATTAATGCAGCTATAGTAATCACAAATGTTTTGAACTGTGCCTCAGTACTTGCCTGTCAGCTGTAGTACCAGAAGATATTAAAGCCAACTTAAAGCTCTCCCTGCCTTCCAGGGATTGTATCTGTGCAGAGAAGCCAGATGCTGAAAAAGGTCATTCCCAAGCTTAAGATTCTTGTCTCCAGAAGCATTTTAATATCTTGGCAAGCTACAGAGACAATTATTGCTTTCCTGTATATACATGGCCAAGATAAATCAGAACCTTCCCTCCTGCTTTTAGCAACTGACTCCTGTCCCACACTTCCCTCTAGTGGGAAATGTATTCCCAAAGAGCAAACATGTATCTGACCAGCAATGTCTTACCGCCAGCCTGCCCTGTGAATTTTGTGGAGACAGTTTTGCAGACTGACAGAAATCTTAACACCTGAACTGAGAAGACCCTGCCCACTGCTGCTACACTTTGATGGAAGCATCATTGTGAGGGCAATTTTAAAAGCAAAAGCTATTAACACACTAAGATATAATGCAGGTAATTGTTCAATTTTTCACCATTCAGCTACCATTGTAGACCATGGCTCTCACTGTATTCATTTTGTGTTCAGCTCACAATACAGGTTTTCAGAACTTCAAAATTTAGGAACAAATTTTACGAAGGGCTTTGTTTACCACCATTTCTAAACTAGCCTAAATTAACAGTTCTGCACCTATATAAGCATCCCACACACTGTGCCAAGAATTACAGCACAAAGTGCCTAAACAGCACTTGCCATCCCAGAAGAGGTATTTTCCAAACACTCCCAGTATAGGGAAGAACAGGGTAGCAACTCCGTGTAAAACCCTGCTACTAGATAGGTATACTTGGATTTTTTTCGTGCACTTTCCACTCTGACTCAAAGGCAGAACTGAGGCTCTTTTGTACTGAAATACTGAAATTACATCTTAGCTCTCTGAGGTACATTGGAGTTTTCACGTACCAGACCAAGAATTATGTGATCTGCTGAAGCTCCTCAGCTCCCCCCAGGAGAGGGCAGTGTCACCCCTACACAGACTACAGCAAGGGCTGCAGCCTGCAGACAAGCACAACTGCTGCCTTACTGTACTGGATCTGGCGCCTATGGAGGTAACTCTCTTCATAATGCCTGTATGGTGCTGCGCTTTGGATGGGTGGCTAAAACAGCATTGATAGTACTTGCTATTGCTAAGCACTTCTCTCTACCAGTGTCAAGGCTTCCTCCTTTTTGGACTCTGCCCCTACTTCGGCAAGTAAGCTGAGCATGGGCAAGAAGCTGGGAGGGGGCACAGCGGACTCAAAGTGGCCGGACAGGTACTCCATACTAGTGTCATGCTCAGCAATAAAACAGGGGCAGAGGATGAAGAAGGCAGGGTTTTTGACTTCCAAAGTGGACACTGCCTGGAGACTGGCTGGGCACCAGTCCGCTAGTGGGAGGTGGTGAGTGACTGCCTTTGCATCACTTGCTCGCCCACCCTCCCTCACCCATTAAACTGACTTTATTTTGTTTCATGAGTTTTCTCACTTTTCTTCCTCCGTTTTGGTCCCTGCCCCGTTGTGAGGGGACAGGGGGTGAGCAGCTGTGTGGGTGCTTGGCTGCTGGCTGGGGTCAACCCACCACAGTTTTCTTTCATCCCAACGCGTAACAGCTTCTTTAACTACAGTCCCTACTTCAACACCTGTCTTTTACAGGTGAGTAGCAGTGAAATCCATGACTAAACTTGAACTGATTTTTAGCATTTGTGTTATAAAGACAATATTCTGTCCACTTGTGCTACAGTTTGCTTCTACTTAAAACAGAGTTTCAGATTTTAAGGCTAACACAACTAAGTGAACAGGTATTTGGGATCCATCCCTTTCTGTTCAAGTGGTAGACTCCCAAAAATCTCTGTATCATGCAAAATATAGTAATATATTTTTTCCTTTGAAAGCTGTTTACACAAAACTGATTTCAGACTTCAGATTCACACCCTTACTGTCCCCACTAGAAGCTCTGCTGAAGAAACAGCTACTTTCTAACCCATTCTTGAATTGCCTCAACGGCTAACTTTTCAACTGTTTCAGAGGTATGTGCCACATTTGTCTGACACCTAGATTATGCTTCTCAGACTACTTCTCACCACCTTATTAACCGAGTCTATCCTATATAGATTTGATTTCCAAATTAAATCTTAATCTTAACTAAATAGTCACTAGTTTTATGTCTTTTACTCGCTCTTCAATCCACTGCTCTCTACAAGCTCTTGCTTTCTAGGAGAGACAGTGTTCTGACAAGCTATGTATTCAGGACCTGGCACAATGAGCCCTAACCACAGGAGCATAGTGAAAAGCATATAAAGCAAAACACACAAAAACCTCCAAATACACACACAGAAGCAAACACACATTCTAACCTTGTAATCATGCTATTATGTGACTAAATCACTTCAGACATTTTATTTCTTTTTATTCCAAATTCTTCCCTGTTAAAAAATAAGCTAGGAATTACAAGGTCTAACAAAAGAGGACAAAAAGGAAGAGTTGAGAAAAAGTTAACTGGACTAACCTTTTATTTTTTTCTCCCCCACTTGCAATTTCCCCACCCATCACAGACTATGAACAAAACTTTCTCTCAAGTAGGAAGTGACATATTTTCTCATCTAACCATGGATAAACAACACTATTTACTCCTGCAATTTATTTTGTTTTACTGAATTGCCTATACACATTAACTATGTTCCATTGTATTTTACAAGTACCTCTACATGAGTCCCATCACTGACTGAATGCATATTGAAAAAGTCTTTCCATAAATTAATAATTTTTTATCTTTAGATGATCACATTTATTTACTAGTGTATTACAAATAATGACATGGAGCAAGGAGTGGTAAGTTGTTTCTATAGCTACATATTACAGATATGTAGCCAAGAATATATATTCTCATCAACTTACAGCAAGTCTTTGCCATGGTCTGTTCATCTGATTATTTTCTAAACCAAGTATCGGCTGCAGTCAAATACTTGGGCAAAGTTGTAAAGTCTCCTAGGCCTTATCTGCACCTGATGGCACTATGGCTGGGATATAAAGACTACCTTAAAAAAACCCCACAAAATAAAACCCTACTGCAGATAGTTATGACTGTAGCTAAATAGCATTGGTGAAATGTAATCATTTTAATTGCTAGCGTGCGCTAGTGCTACTAACATTTATTTTTATGTCCCTTCCAGGCTGTTCCCTTTGAGAGAGGGTTTGTTGTTTTTTTTTTTTTTTAAGTCAGAATCACTAAGCTACATCTTGAAGCACACCCAGTATGATCAGTAAACTGGGCTACCTAGATATATACATTTACATCTTGTTTAAGTAAAACAAGAAAGGTCTTAATAGAATACAAAGTTTCTGCAGAAGAAACAGCATAGACCACAGCATAGACTATTTACTTCTACTATCATCAGCTCTTACTGGTTTAGGAAGAGTGCATCATCCAAGGCCAAGTACTAACTTATTTGAATTATGACAACTCTTCCCCCTTTAAGTAATTTGTAGATATATACAAAGTTTCAACATCTTTTCAACATAGATAAGATATTTCACCTAAAATCTCAGAACAAAGCTTATGTACTTGGTCAGGAGCTGAGAAAGCATTTTATTACTGAGATAAAGCACACTTCCCTGTCATCTCTCTTACTGCAGGGATATAGATGTTTTTACAAACCTACTTCAACTGTTTATTAAGCTAAAGCAAATGCTTCAGTAGAAGTACTACCATTGACTTCATTGCAGATGAAATGTATGTTCGTAAGTGATTACATACTTAAACACTCTGTTGTAATGCAACTGAGAAGTCCTGGCCCTGAACCTAGACACAGCTTCTTTAAAGCATCTGAATAGCTTAACTGAAAGAGAGAACAAAAGCAGTTACTTACACATTTGCATATATGTGCCAAAATCTGCAGTGCTGAGTCACAGCTTAAGAGACATCTGGTGTCACTTACCTCCAGAAATGAAGCTCAAATCCTTCACACTTATCCTTGCATTTTAAGCAGGGGGCACCAAATCCTTGCTCATGGCCCAAGCCCATCTGTGTACAGAGCAAAATTACTACAGTCAGCTTCAAGAAATATGCTGCGTGAATGATCTTACTGCTGCCTTTATAATCTACATTCCACAGCTAAAGCAAAAGATAAGCATTTCACTAAGCTGACATCAGGACAGTATTTTGAGTTCCACTCACCTTTCTATTGTACCTACATAAGCAACAGTGTTCACACAAGCCTGTTCATAGGGTTGAGCTAGCAGGCAGCAAGTTAGCATTAGCCAAACCCAAGTATTTTTCTGGTGACTTGTCTCCCCAGCCCAGCTTGCTCTGCAAGCTTCACACAAGAGAAGCAGCAGATTCTCTGCAGCTCTTCCTTAGATCTGTGGCTGTGAAACCACAGCAAGTGAGGCCATAAGACCTCAAGTCAAAGGACATTTAATCCAGCTGTCAGGACAAAGTTATTTGCTGAATACGACTCGGCAAAAATACAGAAGAGCAAGAAATAAACAGAACCTACATTTATATGCACTAACCTGGTCACCTGATAGGAATAAAGAAAACACCTAAGTGATTTGTCTAATATTCCCAAGTATATTTGAGACTGGTCTGATAGTGATTGAGAACAGAACATACCCTTTACAATAACATTTCAGCTGGACTAATACCAGCTTACTTTCCGAGGAGAAAGAGAAACAGCACAGTTAGCAAAAACAATGACCATAAATTATATGCAAAGGGTTTCGCTGTGAAAAAGATTAAAAGGACAGACGACCAATTCATAATGCAGAGGAAATACAAGAGAATATAAAAAACAGTGCAGAGTAAAGGCCAGGTATTCACACAATATATCAACACATCAGCAAATTTAACTGAGTAACAGCCACTGGGTAGTTCGGGGTGAAAAACAGACACCAAGCACCATAACTTATGTATTCATATAACAGTAAATTTAAATGCCTCACTCCAGCTCTTTAAATCTTTGGGGAACGTTGCTCTTAAATCAGATGGATGAAGGACCACGGAACTGTGGCCACGGTTGGGTGTGCAGGCTCATGCCCAACATGCAGAGGGGAACCCATCCCCACACTCCCACCTACCACTCCAGTGGTGTGAGGAGCACTCCTAGTTAGCTGTGGATAGGCACAGTGGGAGGAGGGACAGTCAGCTCACCTGTAGTTTGGCTTTTACCATGAATGGAAAATGAGCTAGAGCTGACAAGTGCTGGTACTAATCTTAGTTCTGGCAACAATAATACAATGCCAGGGCTGTGGTGATGCAGTTTTATTATGAAGAAGTTTGCAATTTACTCTGAGAAGTTATACTACTATTGTTTTATGTGCAAGGATATAAAGAGCTCAACTTTCAACTTGTTTCTGTCCAAAATGAAGGAACAGATTATTCACAAATCACTTGCTCAACACAAAACACACGGTAAGATGCAGGGAAGACCACATTTTCAGTTATTTTATAATTTGAAGGATCACTGCCTCCATAGTCATTAGACATCCCCGAGGAAATTACAAATTTTTCTTGCAGATTATGGTCTGTTTAGGGAAAAGAGATACTTTGGCAGCTATTAAGTTACTGCTTGCAACTGCAGAGATGGATAGAGGGGCGTGAAATTATTTCTTCCTTTCTTATCTGGAAGAAATACAAGCCTGCTGTGATCATGGTGACATCTTTATCAGCCTAAGGGCTCAAGAAGTTCACATGCTGTAAGTGCTAACCTGAAGCCAGACCAGTAGACATCTAAAATAAACATAACTTTGAAGATTAAGTTCTTTCATCAACTACATTTTAGTCTATGTTGGATATATAAAGCTAATGGGTTAATAAAAGTTTGTCTCCACTGAAGATGGGTGTTTACAGGGGTCTTCTCATCTGGAATCCAGTGCCCCACCATACACACACAGTACCTTGGTGCACACACACCATACATCAGAAAACAACCAAGCACTCTAGTCAAGTCGCACATGAAGAGAACAAAATGTTGGCCAGGATGTTCCCTAAAGAGAAAGAGGAAGCTAAAGCAATACAAAACAATTGCTTTTTTTCAGGACAGGTTGGTTTTTGTTTGGGGTTGTTTGTTTGGGGTTTTCTGGTTGGTTTTTAAAGTCATCCTCCCTAAAAAGCTGTTAAACTTAAAATGTGCTTGCACTGCCCTGAAAAACAGCCACCGCCCCCCCCCCCCCCCCGCCCTGCCCAAAGCAAAGCCAACATTAACCCATTCTCACTTGCTGCTACACCAGCTACAAACTGGAATTACTTCTTTATGCTTATGCTCTCCCCTCCTTTAAAAAGAGGGGAAGGGGAAAAGGGGAATAATGATGATTTTATTGGTATTGTAATTAGAAGGCTTAGAAACCTACAATCACTTGTGTATAGAGCGCTATTGTACAGTACACAGAGAAATAGCCTTAACATTTCATGAATTACCAAAACAGAGTCCGAAATGCAAGTACGAAAATGAAAATGGTTTCTGCAATTTTTTAATATATCATTTCCAAGCCTCCTAACATTCAGGGTTTTTCAAGCTAAAAATACCTCTCCAGAAGCAAATTAAGAAGAGGAAATATGTGCTAAATGCTCCACCCAAAACGTACTCCCTTCTCCAGACTAAAACAGACAACAACCAGCCAGCCTACTTGCATCTTCACAACCAGCAGTGTCAGTGGAGATTTCTTCAGAAATACAGGATCCCACATTACTTCCCCAGTAATGAAGAGCATATCGTTAAGTAAATGCTTATGCAGCTTGAGACAAAGTGAATTAGCAAACAAGATAGACTTGTTTTGAAATGTATTTCTCAGTTTGCTGCACAACAAAAAGAAGGGGATGACCTTTCTATACACAATGTCTGGTCACCTTATGGAAAAGGTTTAGCTCGAAACTAAGGAGCACATTGAGGACCAAATTAGACATGATTCCAGATGCACAGCCTCTGCCTTTGTTCTGATAGAGAAACTATGTGGCCATTTGCCAAAAATAAAGATATAAAAAAATTGCACACAGTGCTTTTGAGTTTGACTCTATCTAAAAGTCAGTGCACATCAAACATCCCTCCACAGTCCTGTAACAGGACCTCCTTCAGTGGTAAGGAAGCATCAGCCTTAGAAATGACTGTTTCTTCAACAGCTGATTCTGCTGTAATTTAGGAAATTAAGAGAGCCTAAAGCTGCAGCAGGCTTCTTCATTGCTGCTGCCTACATCTATTTGCCATGCCTTCTGAAGGACATGGCCAGCTCTGTGCTGGAGCACCCAGAGATAGAGAGCAGGCTGAGCACATACTGGAGCGGGAAAGCATGCCTGAGAACAGGAGGGAATCCATTTTCCCCATAAATGGCGTTATGGGAGAAATGGCACAGATAGGTCAGCTGAAATACTGCCAGAAGAAGGTTCCTGCCTGTCTACTGCCATTAATTTTCATTTTACAGCAAAAGCTATCCAAAACCATCTGGTATTACTAACATACCCAATACAGTTTTAAATAGTCCGAGTACAGAAGACGATATAAATATGATTGAGATCATCCGTTGCATGCTGCTTTCAAGATTAAATAGTCCTCTAGGGCAGAGAATTTTAAATGGCTACAGCTAAGTGAGAATTAGTAAAAGACTGCCCTGCTTCAGTTCAGACTGGAATCCAGAGTCAAAAGTGGGCTGTCTTTACATTAAGGAGACCTGTGTAGAAGCTTACTGTCATCTTAAAAACCCAAATGGTCCCATTCAAGTGTCTAATAGTTTGTTCAAATGTGTAAGAGAAACCCAGTAGTTGCTATGAAATAGTCTAGACCTGGCTTACCAGAAGCTTCTGCCCACTGTCTCTCAATATTATCACTGTACAGTGACTAGAGTCTAATTCTGTATTCCCTCCCACAAAGAAGCTGGGCACAAATGATACAAAGGGTATCCTAGCAGAGTTCCACTGGAAGTCTTCAATTATTTTGAGTTACCATTTAACAGTCATCAGACCCACCACAAATATAGCCCTCAAAGCTAGTTGCTCTGACCTTCCTGCCCCTTTACAAAGGGGCCCCTTGGGTGCAGCAATAAGAAGGTAAAAGAGGAACCCATAACAAAATGGAGAAACTCCACTTGGCATTTCTAGGTCTCCCTCCCACAAGATTTCTTCCACCTCCTCAGTCCCACCAAAGGACCAGAGCTAACTTGGGTCTTGGCTGCTTTTCCTTCCTCCCTCCAAGGAAACTCGTGTACCACCAGACAGGTGAGCTGTATTAATATTTCACCTTGCCACAATACCGGTACTTAGCCTCTGCAGAAGATCAGAAGCCCTTTCCACTGTTTGAGACCTCTCCAGAATTTGAAAGGTTGTGACTATACAGTGAGAAAGTTGTCATTAGTGGATTGTGATAATTAACAGTGGAGCCCCAGAGTAGACTTAAATCCTCTTCATTGTCCTTTTTGCAGAACTGTGTCCCATGCCCTTGAGTCCTCCAAGGGCAGAAGCAAAGAAATCCATGCTAAAGCTATTCCTGGATTTACTGTAAAATCCCAGGAATCTTCTGGTTTGAAGATTACCTAACTATTGATCCATTTGGATGTTTGAGGGGCTACATCAAGTGATATTGTTTCCCATTTCCAATGTAAGCTTGAGAAAAACACCTGTATAGCACAACAGAACAGACTTCTAGCATATCCTAATGTACTTTAGAAACTTACAAAGAAGTGAAGGTAAAGCCAAGTATGCAAAAACAAAAAGAGACTGAGAACAAGACACATTAGAAATCTCACATGCTATGCATGCTTTATTGCTGAGACCTGATCTTGTATCACTCTATTCTGTACCAGCAGAAGTCTTCTCTAGTAGGGAAACACAACAAATTGGAAATTAAAATAGGCTACAGCATTTAAATTTTAAAAGCAGCAGAGCTATGTTATTTCTTATGATTCCAGAATGAAAAAAAAAACAACCCAACCACAAGAGACATGCTTATATGTGGACAATGCTTATAAGACTTCTACAGACTCTGTATGAGAAGAGAGAAAAAAAAGTTCCATCTGTAGAGCAGTATCCCACTAACCACCCTATATTTGTTATTATTTAACATGTCTATTGAAATTGACAGGAAGTCTGTCCTAGCTTTTTTGACATACGCAATTTGATTTAGGGAAAAGTTGACTGGAATAAAGATGTAGAAGCTTGGGTAAGGAGGTCCATTTGCACAGAAAGAAGGATGCCAAAAAGTCGTCGCATCCAAGAAAAATATTAGAAAGATGATCTGGGCAGGACAGGCAGAAAAATAAATCGAGGAGCTGCAGCAGCCTATGATAGCACACAAGTACTAAGAATTTATTTTATTGTGATGTCTTCAACTAAATATCAAACAGTTCAGAATATAAATATTTAAGACACTGCTACACAGTCTGCTGTCAAAAGACTAACAGCTATTAAAGATCTCAGCCGGATAGAAATCAAGTCATGTTTATTCACAAAGTCCAGTATTATGCTAGCTAAGTTGGAATGCAGCTGACGCACCAATAACACTGCCTATAAACCACCAATACAGCACTATCCATCACCCAATGCTGCAGAGGCTTTTTCACAATACTTGGCATATTTTGTTTTGACATCAGTGCTCTTGCCCAGTTGCATCTTCTAAGATTAGGTTTTCAGAAGCAGACCTGGAAATCTACATACTCACTTATTAGGATCTTAAGTCATGCAGGAAAGCACATGCTTTTTTTCAGCCAGTGCTCTTAGAAGCTGCAGCTAGACAACCTCAGACTGAAAACAAGGCACAACGGAAGGGTTGGGCAGACACTAAGAAACAAAAAGACCAGAAACACACATACAGCAGTATCAAAGTACAGTTACATCTGGTGTAATCTGGAATTATCATGACAGAAGCCTCCTTACTCCCTTGACCTATTCATTTGACCAAGCCTAAGACTAGATAACAGCCGTGACAAGCTTTCACCTTCACAGCCCTATTCTTCCTGCAGGTCTCCAGCACCAAGAAGAACCTCAGCAACTCTGCATGTTAGCAGGAAGTACATATTAGGGGTTTTGGTTTTTGTTTTTGGTTTTTTTTGGTGGTTTTTTTTTGTTTGTTTGTTTGTTTTAACATATACACCCTATGTAAAACATATATACACACACATCCCATACGTATATATTAGTTATATATATAAACCAAACATGCATATCTATTTAAAACAGATTGTAAAATACAATTTTTAAATACAGCACAGTATGTATATTTACATCTACCCCATTGCATCTGTAAACTTTGTATTTGCTAGGAAGAAGCCATTAATTTGCAAGACATGTTCAGCATACTTTGAGATAAAAGAAATGTGTTTTTAAGCAACTTTTACCAATAAAATTTCATTCACAATTGTTACTCACCATTATTATTATTATTATTTTACTTAGAGGAAAGGAAAAAACATTTATTTTTTTCCAGGAACACTTGCAGAAACAGATCTTTATGCCTTTAATGACAGAATACTGTAACTTAAAAGTAAGTTAATTTTCCATCTCACTAATACTTGGCTTATAATTATAGCATATCAAAGAAAGTTTAACCTGATCTTCGAAGTCATGCAGTCCTGCATTCAAAGAGTTTCTTGGCTTGCTATTCAGGCATTTCATGTTAACTTATGGTCAAACACCTAGGGAGTACTTTTGCACAGGAAAAAAAAAAAAGTAAAAAAATGTTTAATTTAGCCTTGCCATCTTTGCCAAGCTGATATCCAGGCACATTGGACAAAAAGTAACTAGGGGTGTGCATTCAGATAGGTGTTCCAGAAAACAATTCACAGAATTTTTTTTTTTAAGTTTGTGAAGGAAAAAAAAAAAATAATCCCACCACAACATATGCAGGAAGCAGTTACTCAGTTTCCTTGTTAACAAAACTGAAGTAGCTCCTCTCACACCTCCACACTTGTTTTCATAGTTCTCCTTGCAGGCAAAATTTACCCATGAATAAAATTGCATTTCCTTGATCTTACTATACATAAGGAACAGCAAAGAAGCTCTGCTATCGTGGGTTTCCATGGCAGTAACACCAAAACAAACAGTGACCTCAACAGGAAGCATAGCCCAGCAGATATTACTAAATCATGCTTTGCAAAACACGAAAAAGTTGACTTTGCTCCTATAAGTATTTTATTCACCATTCATTTATCAACAAGCATTACAGTTGTTGACTTAATGATGGCTAAACCACTCTGTGTTTGGTTTTCCACCATAACAAAACAAACCAAGTCTCACGCCATAGAAAAATAACCACGCAGTCATTCTACATCGGAGAAGTTGCACCTCTTCTCCCCAAACTCCTCTGCCCCTTCTCCATCACAATCAAAGTTCCTTTTATAAAGCAGGCATTATACTGTGAAAGCTTATACAGAACAGACTCACTGCCAGATTCTTATTTTCTCTAGTGAAGCACAAGACCATGCTGCCAGCAGGACTGGAAAGCAGGACCGTGACCTACTGATTCATTTTACCAAGCTCACAGAGGTGACAGACAGGGCAGGAATCCAGACTAGCAGAACTTTGTTCTAACAGAGGCTTCAACAAAAAGCATTAAATCTTCATTTTCCCTATACCCTCCAAGCAAGGTTTGAGAACACAGTGTACATTGTGTTTGAGAGAAATAGTCGTCTGTTTGTTGCACAAGTACTTTTCAAGCTGGAGCTGCTGTTTTTAGGCTTCAGGTCTGTGTGCAATCTCTTTTTATATACAAAATTATCTTCACAATCCTCAAGTGCAAGAGCAAATCCAATCGCTCCTGAGAAAAAGGAGAAAACTATATAGTCAGCCTTAAACTCCCCATCCCCTTTAAAGGGAAATTATAAGGGACAGTAATGTATCAGTCTTAGTATTAACACAGTAGCTGAGAAGACTGCCTTGCAACTGTATTTTCCCTCACTATTCACTGCCTAGACATTTGCCAGTCATTTTATGTCTCTGAGAAGCACACAGACTTGACTACAAAAGAGTTATACATATATGTGGAAAAATGTGTATGTTCTGCATATATTCTCAGTGCTGAAAATGCATTCTGAAATTTGTGTTTCCTGCAGACTGTGGTTGTCCAGAACCCAGGATTCAGACCAAGAGAGACATCTGGCTACACAGCAGACTTCCTTCCTCCAGCCACTTGTGAAGACAGCAAGATGAGTTTTACAGCACAGAAAAGAAACTGAATAGAAGATGTTAAATGAAAGGTCTGAGCTGAAGTAATTGTGTCCCTAGATTCCTCACAGCCACTTAAGAGTATGTTACACAGGAATGCTGCCTTTCTCTCAAAAGACAGCAAATATATGAGCTATTCACTGCTAAAAGGATGGGTTAGAAATTGTGGCAGGTGGGGCAGTAGTTCTTTCTGCTGAAGGACAGGTAGGTTGTTTGAGCCCTAGCGGTCTTGTACTGGAGGGGAACCAATTTCTGTCAGATGAACTGTGCTAGAACTGTTAAATTTGGGGGGGGGGGGGGGAAATCAAACCTGATATCAACAACGAGAACAGACTTTCCTGAACCAGTTCAGAAGTGTGTTTTCTCTTTGTACAAACCCAGACACATAAATGTAGAATTCACATATATGTGCATGTTTTTCTCCAGTACAATACCAGCTCCTTGAAAGCCAACAGCAGCTTTCTAAAGAGACAATGCAGTAGTTCACAACTGAAGAATGGACTCATGGCCTAGTGACACTTGGAGAAATCTCAGGAATGTCACCTTGGAAACTTCATCTCTTGAGTTTTCTAGAAGCAGAAAATGTCCCTGTGCAGTTATACATTAGCAGTTGTGGGCAGGGCAAGAAATTTTTCTACAGTTATGAGGTGAGTGTCTGAGTCTCCATACCATGCCCTGCTCCACTGGGCATTGATTTCCCTCTGCTCTGCTGAACACCAGGGTTACAGAACAGCCAACTTCTAAACTCAGACTTTGAGTTCAGAAGAGCAAGAGAATGGCAACTTATCTGGGGACAACGTAGCAATTCCTGCTTTCTTCTGGCCAGTATTCTTGGAACTTCCTACCCAACAGGCAGGTTAGCCATCATTAGTCCATAATGTCTACCTCCATTTGGCAGGCAGTAAATAGGTACAAGTCACTACAAAATAAAAAGTTAACATAAGGTAGCAAGCAAATTTTGTAAAAGGACTCAAGTTATTTCAGCCCAGTGCGTAAGATATGAAGACAGGGGTGAGAACCACAACATGTAGTTAAGTAACCCATTACTGCTGATGGACTAAAAAACTGACATGGACATCTCCACCTCAAGACAAGTTTCTCTTAAAGGCCAAGTAGTTTACTGGTTTTGATAAACTTTACTGGAAACTTCCCAGAATGTTCTTCCACCTTTCAAGAAAGGGGGAAGTTGGCAAAAAAAGAGAGAAGTAAAAGATAAGGAAACAAACAGGTTGAGAACAGGAATTAAAGGATGGAGACTGAAGACATGCAGCTACTACTACTTGAAGACAAGCAGAGTTGACATGAACTGTTACTCATTTGTTCCAATATACAAAATCTGAAGAAGTCTTGATTAAGTAAATATCGGTTGTCAAAAAAGAAGGAAAGAATTTAGTACCGAACACACTCGTACATAGCAAAGCTTCCCAGTTCTCCCTGCATTGACTTGTCACAGATCCTTGTCTGTTCTCTTGGGAAGTGAGCTTCACCCAAGTTATAAAGAGAAAGAAGGTGATGAGGAGATGTGAACAAGGGAGGAGAGACAGAGGAAGAACAGAAGTAGTTTTCTGAACATACGTATAGTAGAAACAGAGAAAACTTGAAGTTCTTCACACCATAAACATCTCTTTGCAGTATTAATACTAAAGCTGAACAGCACAGAAAATACAAATTACTTTCTACAAACAGAGCTTTGCTGGTTTCTTTTGTGGCACTAGCTTCCATGTCTGAACAGGTTCAGAAAAGTCTTCAGGTATCTTTGAAGTTGATGAAGGAGAAAAGATGACCAAAGAAAAATATGACAACAGTAGTCAAATAAACTTACAACACACACAACTACCCAATAATTACAGTGCATTTTAAAGCAGATGTTCAGCAGCTACAAGTTCACTTGAACCAACACTCCACTACCAGCAGAATTGTATCAGTATTTCACAGGACATATTCATTTTCTCTTTAGATGGAGAAATTGTGAATAGGAATGCTCTATCTTCCACAAATATGCATCTCTCCCCTCTTGGAGTTCAAAAAAACTTTCAACAAACAAGCTCTGTGACACCATCAAGTTTAAATTTTGAATTGCACTTAGAAAATATAAGCAAATCTACTCAAGAAGCTTGTTTTCATTACATACATGCAGTCACACAAGGGGGACAACCCCGTGCATGCAACTAGCTTCTAAAGACAGTGATAGTACTTAGCTACACCCATCTATACACTGATGGCCTCATGTTGACTGGGGACTGAGATATGTAGATTCTCCAAACCAGGACCCTCATCCAGGTGACTTTATCACGTAGTAACATCACTCGGAGAAAGTTGTAACTCAGGGCTAGCCTGCTTCACTAGGATTCAGCCTTGACTTAATAGGTAGCCTTCCACACTGCACAGCTACTTCTTTATCTGCATCAGTTTCTAGCCTGCACATTGGAAAAGCATTTGGGTATAGAAAAGTGCATATTCATACTTTAAAATAAGTTACTACACTTAAATGTAACAATTCAGGAATACACACCATGCATATCCATATAACATGCATTTCAAATGACTAGTTTTCATATATCAATGAGGGTTATGTACAGATTTAACTCATGTTCATACACAAAGCTCCTTCTGCCTTTATCAAATAGTGCCATTACAAATACCATAAAGAATTTCTTACTAGAAGAAGTCATTGCTTAAGTGCTGCATTTAATTTCAAAAGCACTAGAAGCAAAGATTGAGAGGTGCATCCCACATGAAGTCAGTTTTACATACGAAGTTTTAAATAGCAAGTTTTAGAAAGAGATCCAAGACAACTGGGTTATCTATCACTTTCTGTTACTTATCCTTCGCTTCTTGCCAGTTTGACTCCAAAGAAACTAGTCAATACGCCTTTAAAAGAAAAAAAAAAACCAACGACCTTAAGTTTCTGTCTCGGGAGTGTCAGCGTTTGTATGGATTACAACACACTTGTGATGAGCTAGTCACAGCAAAGGTCGGAAATTAATCTGCAGCATATCCACAAACAGCATTCTGGCTGTATGCAATTTATGTTTCACCCACACCTACATAGGCACAGCACACACCTGAACACAACTGTTAGATCTCAGGGGTTTTAGTGTGTGTGTGGGGAAGAATACGGGTTTTTACTTGCAGGACAGGACAGGGGTGCTCACTTGGCTACCTGGGGAACAAACTGCAGCGTCTTAATTAGCGTCGGGAGCAGAGAAGTTTTTTGTTCCGCCCGAGGGCGAGGCAGCAGGAGGTCATTCCGCAGGCAGCTCCCCCCGCCTATCACCTCACCCCCCCCGAGACGAGCCCACGGAGCCCGAGCGGCAGGAGCCGGGAGGGGCCCACCCCCGCGCACGGCGGGTCCGCGGCCGGCGCGGCAGGTACGCTCGGCGGGCAGCCCCCACCTTACCTTTTTCACTTTACTCTCCAGGTCCATGCTGCCGGCGGGCCGGGCTCCGGAGCAGGGCGGTGCGGGCTGCGAGGCGGCTCCCGGCCGAGCGGCCGCCGGTCTGCGGCGCGCCGAGGTGCTGAGGCGAGGTGACGCCCGGCCGCCCCTCAGCGCCCGCCGCCGCGCTCAAACTTCCGCTGCCCTGCGGCAGTGGCTGCAGCCGAACAAAGGCAGGGCGGCAGCCAATCCCCGCCCGGCCGCCCGCCGGCCCGCCAGCCAATCACCCGCCGCCGCCCCGCCCTGCCCGGCCCGGCCCCGTCTGCCCTGCCCGGCCCGCCGGCGGCGGCGGCGAGGCCGGGCCGGGCCGGGCCGGGCGGGAGGCCCGCCGGCCGGCAGGGCGTGTGAGTCCCCCCCGGCGGGACGATAAGGTCACGGGGAAGGCATCCGCTGGCGCAGCGGTTTACCTTCGAAGGACAAGACGCCTGGAAGCGCGCCGCCTCCCGAAGGAGGACGAAAGAAATGAGAGTCTCGGGTTCCGATGATTTATCGACACGAGTAGGAGGGGGCGGCAAGGCCGGGAGAGGCCTCGCCTCGCCGAGGCTCTTCCCACATCCCCAGCGACTCCCCAGGCGGTGCCATGCCTGCGAGGGCTGGCTCCCAGCCTCTACCTTCCTGCCGGCGGCCCGGGGAGGCCGCCCGGAGCTGGGGCTGCGCTGGGGACGGGCCGGCCACGTCCCTGCGGAAACGGGTAAAACTTGGCGCTGGTAGGGCCGAGCTGCCGCCGAGGCGGTGGAGGAGCAGTGGTTGTGCCCGTTCGCAAAGGGGGTGGCGGGGAGCGGGGCTGCTGTGCGGCTGCTGGCCCGGGCGGAGGTATGGCAGCGGGGGCAGGCGGTGTGGCGGTTGGGGCAGGGCCCCGCCGCCGACCCTCTGCCCGGCCCAAACCCTACCACCGACCTCCTGCCCAACCCAAAACCTACCACCGACCTCCTGCCCAACCCAAAACCTACCACCGACCTCCTGCCCAACCCAAAACCTACCGCCGACCTCCTGCCCAACCCAAAACCTACCGCCGACCTCCTGCCCAACCCAAAACCTACCGCCGACCTCCTGCCCAACCCAAAACCTACCGCCGACCTCCTGCCCAACCCAAAACCTACCACCGACCTCCTGCCCAACCCAAAACCTACTGCCGACCTTCTGCCCAACCCAAACCCTACCACCGATGCTCTGCCCGGCCCAAACCCTACCACCGACCTCCTGCCCAACCCAAAACCTACCACCGACCTCCTGCCCAACCCAAAACCTACCACCGACCTCCTGCCCAACCCAAAACCTACTGCCGACCTTCTGCCCAACCCAAACCCTACCACCGATGCTCTGCCCGGCCCAAACCCTACCACCGACCTCCTGCCCAACCCAAAACCTACCACCGACCTCCTGCCCAACCCAAAACCTACTGCCGACCTCCTGCCCAACCCAAAACCTACCACCGACCTCCTGCCCAACCCAAAACCTACTGCCGACCTCCTGCCCAACCCAAAACCTACTGCCGACCTTCTGCCCAGCCCAAACCCTACCACTGACCCTCTGCCCAACCCACACCCTACCACCAACCCTCTGCCCAGCCCAAACCCTACTGCTGACCTTCTGCCCAGCCCAAACACTACCACTGGACCCTCTGCCCCAACCCACACCCTACCACCAACCCTCTGCCCAGCCCAAACCCT
The DNA here is from genome assembly GCF_900496995.4 of Aquila chrysaetos chrysaetos. Lineage (NCBI taxonomy): Eukaryota > Metazoa > Chordata > Aves > Accipitriformes > Accipitridae > Aquila > Aquila chrysaetos. Next base: position 28,236,115 of record NC_044008.1, read on the forward strand.
ACTGCTGACCCTCTGCCCAGCCCAAACCCTATTGCCAACCCTCTGCCCAACCCAAACCCTATTGCCAACCCTCTGCCCAACCCAAACCCTACCACCAACCCTCTGCCCAGCCCAAACCCTACTGCTGATTCTCTGCCCAGCTGTTCTGCCGAGCCCAAACCCTACTGCTGACCCTCTGCCCAGCCCAAACCCTATTGCCAAATCTCTGCCCAGCCCAAACCCTACCGCTGACCTTCTGCCCAACCCCACCACCCTACTGTCGACCCTCTGCCCAGCCCAAACCCTACCGCTGACCTTCTGCCCAACCCCACCACCCTACTGTCGACCCTCTGCCCAGCCCAAACCCTACCACCGACCTTCTGCCCAACCCAAACCCTACTGCCAACCTTCTGCCCAGCCCAAACCCTACCACCGAACTTCTGCCCAACCCAAACCCTACTGCCAACCTTCTGCCCAGCCCAAACCCTACCACCGAACTTCTGCCCAACCCAAACCCTACTGCCAACCTTCTGCCCAGCCCAAACTCTACCACCGACGCTCTGCCCAACCCAAACCCTACTGCCAACCTTCTGCCCAGCCCAAACTCTATCACCGACGCTCTGCCCAACCCAAACCCTACTGCTGACCCTCTGCCCAGCTCAAAACCTACCACCAAACTTCTGCCCAGCCCAAACCCTACTGCTGACCCTCTGCCCAACCCAAACCCTACCGCCAACCTTCTGCCCAGCCCAGTCCCCTGACATTGTGTAGAACTGCTCTTTGATGCAGGTTCTGTTGCCTAATTCTGCTCCATCTCACCCCCACTACGTCTGGAGGAAATTACTGGTTTTGCCCAAGTGGGTTTGCTTCCACCTGAATCCACTCAAGAGGTTTTGACACTCCAGAACCTGATCACATCAGGCGTTACCACACATTTTACAGTAGTGATTTTTTTCTATTCATTGAACTGCACAACAATTTTCTTCTGTTGGCACTGGATGAATATTGTGAAAAAAATTTAGACTTTGATCCCAGTCTTCAGACTCATATGCATGTGATCAGTCCTGGAATGTCACTGATAATATAAAATATCTTTTATATATAATGTATATGTAATATGAAATGACAGAATAATTAAGCATTTGCAAGATTGACTGCTTCCATAAATATTTTCTTCTTTCATATTTCTTTTGATCTTTGGAAAAAGTAACAAAAATTCATACAGACTCTGTAGCTACCCTAGGCAGTGGTGGTGAATAATTTGGTAGATTATGTTGTCATTCCTCTGCAGAATCTAATCTTTTCTCTCCACACATACCAACTTTTCTCAAGTAACTCTTAGGTCATTTTGTTTCTTCCCCGGAGGTCAAATATACTTCTCTTTTAGTGTTCAATATTTTTGTCTGCCATCACTTGTTGAAAGATGTTTGCAAGAAAGCAAAAATGAGACTAGGTCTGTTTGTTGACTGTTAACAGGTAAAAGCAAAACTCTGTTTGACTTTTCTGCTGGGAGAGGTGTCATGGTGTATGGCATGGGCCCACCACTCCTACCAATGAATCTATGCAGCAGACCTTGGCCAAGAAGTTCAATACAAAACTAAGAGAGGATGGTCTCAAGCTGTAACATTAGAAAAAATGAGAGACCATAGACCACCAGGTAATGCTGCTGTGCTTAGTGTGTGTCTGTTCCAAAGAGAGGTGAATAATAAGGGCTGTTGCATGAATTTTCTTTGGTTGATTTTGAAATTTTGTTTTTCATTTCTTGTTCTCATTCTGTTTTGTTTGGTTTAGTGGTTCCTTTCTGCTGATTTTGGGGGTGAAAGACAAGGGGAAGTTAGAGTGCCTGAAATGTTGGTATGCCTGGGACCATATAGTTTGAATACCATCCATGCTTGGAACTTCCTCAGACTAACATCAAGGGACTAAGCAGGAGATTATTCCTGTTCAGTGAATGTGCTGTCGAAAGTTATAATGTAATAGTGAAAAATGCCAGCAATTACAAAGACTTGCTAGGTACCTTTGTGCTAAGCAGAGAAATGAAAGTTTCATAGTCCTCATTATATGCTTTTTATATGGGAATGGATATAAAAGCATATTTTCATTTGTGGAAGCTAAAAAAAGTGAAACAAAATCTTGTATGATTTAAGTGTATTTTGCTTATTCTTATCTCCCTGAGAATAATAGCATAGTAATAGTTTTGATCATTACATTTTTCTTCTTTTTTTTTTTTTTCCCCCTACTATGCTATGACACTGCTGGGTTAATAGTAATTTCTTTTGCTTATATTTTTCATGAACCTCTTGAGTTCAAGATGCTCTGGTTGTGATTTGTGCATCTTTCAATTGTGTAATTTAGTGCCAAAATATAGTAAACTTTAACAGCCTTCCTATCAATTAATTTGTATATGAAGACTACAAATTCATATATGTAATGGAAAATGCAGACAGTAATATAAGACTTCTATTTTGCAAACCAGCAGATTGCTGTTGGAACACACTTCCTCTGAGACCTGGATCAACAAAGAATGCATTTTAAGATTCTAACTCTTTTCTGTGTTTTCTATGACTTTAATTAGTCTGGCAGAAATAACTTCCTATTCTGTGAATGTGATCCTGTATAGTTCTTCCCCTTAAGGATTCTGAAGTTGCCAGGCACACAGCATTGAAATGTGCCAGGCCAGAGAGCTGGGCTTTCTCATAACTGTCTAGGAAATACCAAATACCTGTTTTAAATATTAGATTTTTTTGAAGAAAGAGCAAGATGCGTCCCAGCATTAACTTTCCCACAACAACGATCATGGAAACAACAGGCAGAAGATGGGAAAAAGCTAATACTTCTACCATACACACTTCTGGGAACATAGACAACAGAGAGTGAACGATCTGTCAGATTGTCTTCCTGGTTTTACAATTTTCTTTCCACTCAGATACCATAACGATGAATGGATTTGGAGTAACTATATATCTCCAAACATTAGATATGTAGATTATATAGATGATGTGTAAGTCCATCCTCAAATGAGAGAAAGGATAGTATCATAATGACTTAGCAATGCTGAAAATTTGTTTCTAATAAAGCTGTTATTTAATAATGAGTTCTTTTGTTTAAACTTTGAAGCAAATACTTCAGACTAGCTTCCAGCTAAATCCTTCTAGTTGCGCTGTTTACTCAGTGCTTCATATGTTATAACTAATGACACTGTGTGCTTTTAAGATTTTTTTAAGTATAATCTTAAGTGTAATATAAATATAGGAGTCTGTCTTGCCTCAAAGTGGCTTAATACACTAATTTAGTTTTCAAAAAACATTTCAGTTTGAGAAAGGAATAACATTTGCCTTTTTGTATCCATTTGGATAGAACAAAGGAATGTTACATGGAATGTCTTGGGGTAGGTCCAATAAAGAACCCAGAAGGGAACTTCAGTGCCTAAATCAGAAGTTGCAAATCTTACTGCATTACCAATAATCTGCTTCCCAGCTAAGCATATACTTAGTTCTCCATTGTACATTAATTGTTTTACTTTTTGTTTACTTAGATTTGAGATTTTGTGAATGTTAGTATTGAGAGAGTAAATTGTTACCTGTTTCATGCTTGGTCCATCCAAGATCTAAAGAATAAACTTCATTGTATTTAACTCTTCAGAGAGGCTTAATGTGTTAGGAGGTTTCAGACCATGCATGATGTAGAGGCTGATTTAAGATCCTTACAAAATTCAGTAACAGCTATTGCTTTTTTAAAAGAATATAGTGAGAAGAGGCTCTGCCCCACTTTTTTTGTAATGCTCAAGTAGATAGTAAACTTGCCCCCAAGTTGGAATACGACGTTGTAAGCTTTCCTCAGCCTGATGGGGATTCAGACTACAGCTTCTGTCTGTTAGGACTGTGTCCTAGCTACCAGACTTTGGCTACATAGTTAAACGAGAGGTTTTAACCATGCTTTTGAAGTAGTGCCACTGTACAGAAGAGAAAAAGAAGCCCACTGAAATAGTGAGAGAGTAGTATGTCTACCTAAGTTAGTGGCTATGCAGTCCCAAGACCTACATTAACTAGATATTGGGTAAACCTACGGTTCTACAAGTGGGGAGGACTTGTTATCCAAAGAACCCTTAACACAGGCTACAGTCATGCTCTTTTTTCTTCTCCCTGTCTGTCCCGGTGAGTCTTCAGTTCTTGAAACAGTGGCAAAGCAAAATGGTGGAAAAATGTGCTGTAGTTTCATGATTATGGCACTTGCTGGGAAAATCAAAGCTTCCTTCAATCAGAAGAGGAGCTTGAACCTGTATCTTCCACCTTGTGGATGGTATTAGAGGCAGAAAGAGAAGGGGAGGGGAGGGGAGAAAACAATAAAAGAAAAACCTCTTCTAAAAGGAAAGAATGAGCTGTGCTTTGTTCTTTGAAAGAACTGGGATAGGAGGAGGCTCTGTTTCCCAACAGGCAGATATGTTTTCTATCAAGTATGGGTGATTCAGATAAGTTGGGAGGCAGCTGCTTGCTGACTGTGGTTCTTTTCTTGCTCAGTGTGCTTCATGGCTTGGAGTCTGTTCCAGATTATGGAACTGCTACATGAACTCTATGTGCTTTAGGTGCTCTAGCATAGATACCAAGTGTTATAGCACGTAACTTTTAGGCTTTTAAGTCCTTTACTGGATATAACTCAGACATTATGTAGTGGAGAACGGAGATAATTCTTCAATTCATCTCTGCTTTTTAGTCCCAGTCACAAAATCAGTAGTTACAAACATGCCAACCTGAAGAAGGATCCTGCATTATTAAATCTCTAATTGAGGTAAATTTACTTAGACCAAAAAACCCCCAACACTTACTCAAAATGTATTATAAATTATGTTATTAAAAATTATAAATATGGTATCAGGAAAATACTAAGTAAAGCCAGAGATACACTTCTTGTTCTTTGAAAAGCTTATTGTGTAGTAAGTTTCCATAAATATTTCATTCATGGATGAACAAGGAGCTCCTGCCAAAACTCGAACATAAAAGGGGAGCGTACAGAAGGTGGAAGCAGGGACAGGTAACCTGGGAGGAATACGGAAGCACTGCCTGAGCATGCAAAGACATGTTTAGGAAAGTCAAAGCCCACCTGGAGTTGAACCTGAGAAGTGATGCCAAAGCTCCGTCTGAATATCAGGAAAGACTTTTACTGTGAGGGTGACTGAGCACTGGCACAGGCTGTCCAGGGAGGTTGTGGAGTGACCCTCCCTGGAGAGATTCAGAAGCCGTCTGGACATGGTCCTGTGCGACATGCTGTAGGTGGGCCTGCTGGAGCTGGGGGGTTGAACCAGATGACCTCCAGAGGTTCTTGCCAACCTCGATCATTCTGTGATTCTGTGATTTGACTTTTGACAGTATCGAGAGGTGCTGTCTCACCTAAAGATGTGAAAAAATAGCAAAAAGAAAATACAATTTTTTTTTGAATTCTGTTTTGGCAGTTTTTCCTTCTGGTAATTTCTGTTGGATGCTAATATTTCACTTTGATTTGGAACAGCTATCTAGACACTTGTATTTTCCATCTGAAGAGAGATCCAAAAATTTGATATTTATCTATTAGCTGCATTGTCTTCATCTAAGTCAATGAGTTTAACCCTTTCTTGTTGTTGAAAATTATGTCAGAGGTCTCTCAATGTCCAGTAGCATAATTTTGAAACTAGAATTATTTGGAAATTTTATGTCAAACAGTTTTTATTTTATCCTGAGAACAGTCCAGTTCTTTGAAATCAAAACTTTCTGCAGGAATTCAAACACTAAGAGTGGAATTTCTGATCACAGTGAGAGAACACAGGAAAAAGATTCCCATCTCACCCAGGATTACGGTATTTACATGAGTTACAGAAGACCAATATCTGATCCTGCTCTGCCTGGCTCAGACTAGAAAAATGTAACCATGGTGAATGCTTTCACTATGGGGGTAGTTAGTTCAGTAAAGGGCAAAGGGTGTTTCTGTCAGGTTTCTCAGTTTGAACATTCTTGGTTTCATTCCAATGCAATGCAAGACAATTTTTGATCTCTCAAAAAACTATGGGATGGGAAATAATTTCCTGTACAGCTCTGCTAACAGTATAATGTTATGAGCACTTGTTTGGCTTCTTTCCCATGCAAGAGAGCTCCAGCAAATGTTCTGTAGTTCTCAGATTTTCCATTAGTAATAATTTACATAAAGATTGTATATAATGTCTAAAAAGGGATAACATAAGTACCAGCTGGATAGAAACATAGTGACTCTTTTGCTATAATGCATATTTAATAACTTCAGCCTAGGCTTGCAGAGATGATGTCTAACACTATTGAAAGAAAGTAGTTACAGTATATGAGATCATGCTTTTATGACTACAGATGCCAAGGAACATTAATAGGTAACTGAATTCTTTATGTGTCCGTTCATAATTACAGACTCTTACGATACTTGCCACCCACATCTTAGAAAAGCAAGCCTGTTAAGTCTTAGGAAATAGGCACTGATCATCAGCTTTCCTGCATACCAGACTCCTTTTATAGCCATCGAAAAATGTTCTGTCTTGGCTCTGCAAGCAGAAATTTTTCTCTCAAGTGGATTGAGGTTGTCATTAGGGTCATACATCTCCAAGCTGCCATTTTGATAGCTCAGACGCTCTTGCTTTTTCTGTCACTGATCAAACCCACTCTTAGCCCAACCAGAAAGGTACTCATCTGAGATCTTACCCAGAAACTTACAGCTTGTCAAAGGACTAGTCTCAGTGGGAATGATTTATAATTTCTGGTGTTATGTTTGGTATACAGTAAGAAAAATTAAAATTAGGACAATTATCTAAACTACAGTAAGTAAACTGCCTGCTTGGGCTTGCTACTTCTCTTTTTTTCAGTCCTGGAAGATTTTCTGCTGCACTCTAATCTTTCTTCAGACTTACGTGGTGTCATATAATAATACGACTTTGCTATGAGTCTAGCACTTGCTGCCTCTATTTAAATATAGGTTTAGGCCCTAGTCCAGCAGATGGGAACGCTAGTTGAGATTCATAAGTCATCCATGGAGAGAATTTCCCTACATTTGTGCCTTCATTTAAATTGAAAAGATGTCATTTATATCTGTAGCAGCTGTGGAATCTGTCACATGCAATTCACTTTGGCCGTTGTACTCTGATGTTTGACTTGGAGGCCTTTGGTGTAGAGGTTTTCTAGCTCTGAAACAGATGAAAAGCATGGCTCAAGAGGACTGATCTGCAAGAGTGCTATTCCCTATGAAAAAGGTGACATTGTCTCAAGAACAGATCAAGAATCAGAGGAAACTGCATTTTCGGCAAAGGAAAAAGAATTTTCAAAAGCTTACAGGAAACTTGATTTCTTTTCTTGTGACAAAGAGCCTACAAAGGCATGAGTTCAGTCACAGGTTGATGCTTACATAAACCTACTGCATTTGCTCTTTGTTAGGCCTTGTCCTACAAGTAGTTTACCTATGTGTTTAGCTTTACGCAGCTACATAGTGCCAGTGACTTCAAATGGTTTATTAACTTGCATACAATTAACAGGAGTGTTTTGGGGAGAAGTAAAAAGATTTTCATGTGCTTAAAAAAATAATTCAGTAAAGGTACCTATGAGGCTGAGGAGCAATTGGAGAAGACAACAGATTATATCTAACAGCCATTTCTGACTAAAGCAGCAGTTCTGTTTCTTCCTCCTTCCCTCCCTGCTGCCCTTCGCGCAGCCTCGTGGCCTTCCTTGTGCCACCTCTGGTGCTTGTCCGATTCCTTGAGCAGCCAGTTCAACTCAGTAGACCTGAAGAAATGTATTCATCTTTTGATTAATTAGTTTCCCGTCAGCTTAGTGAGCTGAACTGGTTGTGGAGGAAATCAAACAGCAGAGAGGGCAGAAGGCGAGGGGTAGGATGGTGTAGCTGGGAGCAGAGAAGTTCTCATGGAACTCCACAATGAGGGACAGATAAAGGGAGAAGCCATTGCAGAAGCAGAGGTGGTAGGACTATTTAATACAGCTGTGAGACAGCTTTACTACAAAATGATGTCCAGAGGGGATTAGGGATTGGGCCTTGAAGGTGTGACAGGCAGAGGCAAGCATGGGTGGCCGGTTGTTCAGGAGACACTCTAGAATTCATGTCTTCTATAATGTATCACTGGGAGAACGCCTGTTGTACCTACCACAGGGCACGAAACAAAACTGTGAGTCCCAAAGATTATCAGTATGTTTGCACACTTTGAAGTACAGTACTGTCTAGATTCTGGCTTGTTTAATGGGCACTAGTAAAATAATTACAGTATATAAGCTAAGGACTGAAAACCAAATCATTCACTGGTCAAGCATCTAGTTCTAATGAACAATAGATATATTGCTGTCTCAAAGCTGTTGGATAGAATATGATGCATGAATGCTGAAGAAAACCAAAGCTGTTGAAATTGTATCTCATTTTGTGGTTTCACTTCTTCATTGCCCATATGGTGTATTTCTCCTTTTCTGTATGTATTAGGCATGAAAAATTACAGCAGAATTTCTGACAGCTGTTTTATATGTGCATCAGCTGTACTCCTTTACTGGTAAAGACTAAAGGATTCGCAAGACATTAATCAAAAGAAACAGTATGAACAACATGGTTCATCAGATTAGAGCTTTTCATATATTTCTTTTTTTCCCATGTATGCATTCTCTTACCCTTTGCTGCCCTGTTATTTGGTTTCCATCTTCTTCCCACTCCCTTATACGGAGTGACTGAAGTCTTAGTTTACTTTTCTCATCCATGTTTTGCCTTCCTTTCTCAAAAAAAGTATTTTAATATAGCTTGATAGCATCTTGTATTTATCTGTTACTAAGGGAATATATACAAAAAGGTGCACAAGCAAAGTCAGCAGTCAGTGTGCCCACATACATGTCTACCTCTCAATGCTTTTTTCTTTCATTTCATTCTTTGCTCATTTTTCCGTGAATGACAAAATACAGCACCAATAGCCAAGGCTATCCAACACTTCCTGGTACAGGGTCTATTTTCAGTTTGTTATAACTTTGTCAAACATCAACCATTTGAGATGAAAGCTTTGCTGCCTCACATCCTACCCAGCATAATTCTTTTTTTAAAATTTGTTTATTGTTGTTTCTTTTTTGTTTTATTTGCTTGTGGATGTGGGACAATAGGGGAGAGAAAGAAGTTGATTTATTGTTAATGCCAGATAATTAAGGTGTTTCCTAGAACACTAATTGTGGAGAATATTTTGCCTTCTTTTGTCAGAGTTAAAAATTCTTGTGTCTGTTTCACTGGAAATTTTACTGACAGCTAGAGGCTCATTTTGGAGGCATTTTGAGTAGACGTTAATGGCTACATCCAGAAAACAGGCTAAGTGGATGGACTGATTTCCTCTTGGATAGTCTTGTGGTTAGGGCCTTCAACTGTGGAAGCACGGGAGATCCTCGTCTGATACTTTGTCTTTTTATATTGAATCTCCCACACAAATTCTGTAACCTCCAAGGTAAGGAAGCATTCTGTCCCACCAAGTACGTACTTAAAATATTTTGTACTGAGAAGAACAGCTTTGACAAGAAACATTCTTTTTCTGATATATCCCTTTTTGCGCAGAACGCCTGCTGTGAAGGAGCAAACCCTGCTTCTGGATAATTATCCATACCATTTAATGTGGGATAGTTACAAGTGTAGTCACACTTAGAATATATAGACTGGGCAATTTCTATAATCCTTGACAACTTTATTATGCACTAGCAGATAAGGTTTGGGAAGAAAATATACCCTTCTTTCCTGGTTTTGTAAATGTCCCCTGTAAATGTCTTTTTTTTTTTTTTTTTAAATAAAACCTATTTGTCAAGTTCAGCCCATCTTCACAAATGCCATCAGATGAAGTAAAACTGCCTTTTTGTTAAGTCACTTATTCCCTCCAAAAGTGCATCCAACTGTAAGTCTAGTATTTCTAATCTGTGCAATGAATACTTGGATTTTTGCAGAAAGTAGGTCTGGGTTTTCTCTTTTCATGGTTTGTAAAGAATAGTTGAATTTGATTCTAACTTTGCCATATTATAAACTGCTGAAAAATTGTGTTCACAAAAACTTGTCATAATTTGTCAATACCATGTAGCTCAGCAATCATTCAGCCTAGGCTCAGTAACCTGAAATGGTTACATGACTGAATAATGTATTGGAGATAAAAATTTCGGAAAAAAAGTCAGCTAACATTCTTTAAGTCTTACTGATTTCTCTTTTGAAAAACCTGATGTTTCTGTAACTCAGTATTCATGTATAAAATATGAATAATAATTCTTCCTTAAACCCATATGACATTTGGGAAAAAAAAAAAAAATCAAGAATCCAAATGCTTCATATGCAGCAAGGGAGTAACTTCATAAATACCTAAAATAGGTACATGGCTCTGGAGCAATCAAACAGAGACTCAATTCCAACATTTTACAATTTCCTGATGTTAGTTAAGTCAAATAACATATATCTATTTATTTCTTCTGGACTAGCTTATCTTTCCTGTTGAGAGGATGCCTTGTTTAAACCAGATAATTCACTTAAGATTTTGATCCACTCAGATTATTAAGAGAAGTTTTTCTGTCGTCAGTGTGCTTTGTGTCAGATGGCCAACTACATCAAATAACAACAAATTACAGACTTGTTTTGTCAAGTACTGGTATGCTTTTAAAGGTCTGCTCCACACTGCAAATAAAGATTCTACTCCTCCTGGCAGAAGAATGCTGCATTTTCATTTGAATTCAATTTGCAATTCAAATCATGTCTTCAAAACAGGATTATCAAACATCAGGTCTATGCAGGATTCCTAAAACATCTTAATGCAAGTTGGCAGTCACTTATCACGCATTATTAAACAGTTTTCAAAAATCACAGTGTTGTCACTGTAATTAGAAGCCTCTTTATATTGTACTACAAAAGTGGCTTGTTAATCTGAAGAGTAAGTTATTAATAGAAGGGTCTTAATTGCTATAATTACATTAAAAGTAGTCTTGTTGTGAAGTCTGAGAATGCTGTAGTTGCTTTACAGACTTTCACATCTTTGGATGATCATTATAAAATGCCAGTGATTTTGAATTAGCTTTCAGAGATAATTGCGATTTAAATTGTAACCCCCGTTTTAGTACAATATAGCGTGAGTATATTTTCTGCTTTGAAGTTCTAATGTAACTAAGGATGAAATTCTACGGTGGCTGCCATCACAATTTTGGTATCAATTTTTTTTGTGGGAAAAATAATTCATGATTTTCTTTTCTCTTTTGAAGGAAAGGTGAATCTGTTGAGAAGCAGTTCATCAAACTACAATGAGATCTTAGAATACCACAGATTGTGATCTTAGCGTACTTCAAGGATCAGTGAAGGGAAGGTGATACTGGTCTGAAAATACTGATTTTTGTAAATATTTTTAGGTTCCCACCTATAAAGAAAAGTAAGAATTGAATTTTGAAAGCCAGATGGGATTTCCAGAGTTGCTGCTGCATGAATGGGAGTGGGAGTCGTGCCATTCTCAGTTATGTCCACTCTCATTCACAGAGTTATCCATGATTTGTCACTGCATACAAATGATGGGGGGGGAGGGAAGTATATTTCACAGAATCATTCAGATTGGAAGGGTGCTCATCTACTCCAACCTCCTGGTCAGAGCAGGATCAACACTCAGACTGTATTGCTCAGGGCTTTGTCCTCTTGGGTCTTGAAAAGCTCCAAGGACAGAGTTTATGCAAACTTTGGGCAACCTGCTCCAGTGCTTAATTATACTCATAGTGAAAAATGTTTTCCTTGTTTGAGTTCAGGACATCCCATCTTTCAATTTATGGGCACTGTTTCTCATTTTCCCACCGCACCTTAGTAAAGAGCCTGGCTCTATCCCCTTGGTGGTCCCTAAGTTCCCCTGAAGCTGCCTCTTCTGAACAAGCTCAGCTCCCTCAGCCTCTTCTCACAAGGCAAATGCCCCAGTTGCTGACGATCTTGGCGCCTCTTTGCTGAGCTGTCTCCAGTTGGTCAACGTCTTTAATGTACTGAGGGGACCCAGACTGAATGTGGGGCCCCACACAGTGGGGACCCCCACTGGAAGTGGTTTAATGAGTGCCAAGCTGAGGGGATTAATCACTTCCCTTGACTTAGTGGCTGCAGTCTTTTTTTTTTTTTTTTTTTTTTGCAGCCCAGTACACAGTTAGCCCGAAGAACCAGACATTTTTTTACCCATTGCTGTGGTTTAACCCCAGGTGGCAACTAAGCACCACACAGCTGCTCGTTTACTCTCCCTCAGTGCTGTGGGGGGAGAATCGGAAGGGTAAAAGTGAGGAAAACTTATGGGTTGAGATAAAGACAATTCAATAGCTAAAAAGAAATTTTAAAAAATTGTGAGAATTAAAAAACCCCACCAAAACCCAAAGAGAATGGAAAATAAACCCCAAGAAAAACAGACAATGCAAAAGTAAACAGTTGCTCACCACCACCCGACTGATGCCCAGCCAGTGCCCGCCAACCTCCCCGCCCCCAGTTTTATTGCTGAGCACGACATCATATGGTCTGGGATATCCCTTGGGTCAGTTGGGGTCAGCTGTCCCGGCTGTGTCCCCTCCAAGCTTCTTGTGCACCCCCAGCCTCCTCGCTGGTGGGGTGGGGTGGGGTGAGGAGCAGAAAAGGCCTTGATGCTGTCTAAGCACTGTTCAGCAGTAATTAAAACATCAGTGTGTTATCAACACTATTATTTTCAGCACAAATCCAAAACATAGCCCCATACAAGCTACTATGAAGAAATGTCATTCATTGTCCTTCCCACATCCACAGATGTAGTCGTTTCATCATAAAAGGCATTTGGCATTGGATTTGTTAACCATGGTATACTCTTGGAATATCCATGCTGGCTATTCCCAATCACCTTCTTTGCCTTCTTGTGCCCAGAAATAGCTTCCAAGAGGACATGTTCTGTGATTTTCCCAGGGACTAAATTGTGGCTGACCAGATAGCTGTTCCTCAGATCAACATGATCTTAAGACGAATGCAACATTTGCCTTTCTGCAGTCATCAGGACCTCTCCTGATTTCTACAGTCTTTCAGTCATGGTGCGAAGCAGCCACACAGTGGTGATGGCAAGCAATCAGATGCATACCACTGATCCCATGGATTTGTATGGTTCAATATTTCTTAAAGATACTTGACTCTATTCCCTTCCACTGCTGATAGTTCTCTTCTTGAATCCTGTCTCTAAGCACAAAGGCCAGGGACACCTGGCCAGGTGAACACCGAGGCAAAGAAGGCATTGAATATCTCACCATCCCCTCATGTCCAGGCAATGTTTCTATATTTTTCTTGGTAGCGTGCCCTTGCCTCTACCTCCTATATACAGCCTTTTTACACTGGAGCTCAGCAGTGTTTCCTGTTCAGGCAAACTGGTCTCCTGAAACATCTGCTCATTTTCCTGTCTATCAGGATGGACTGTTTTTGCACTTGGAGGATTCCCTTAAAGACCTGCCAGCTCCCTTGAACTCCTTTTTGCTTTCAGAGATCCCTCCCACAGGATCACATGTATCAGTTCCTTGAAGAAGGCCAAGCTTGCTCTCCTGGTGATGGGGTCTGTGTATTTGCCTTTCTCCTTCCCCTTGGGATCTTGAACTCTGCTGTTTCCTGGTCACTACAGCCAAGGCTGCCATTGATTATCACATTGCCAACCAGTTTTTCTTGTTCAAGATTACGGTTGGGCTGCCTAAACTCTGTGGTAAGAAGTTGTCCCTGACACCCTCCAGATACCTCCTAGATTGTCATCCTGCTGTGTTGGCCTTTCAGTAGATGTCAGGGAAGAACCAGAGTCTGTGATCCAGAGACTTGTTTGAGTTGCTTAAAAAAAGGTTCATTCACTTCCTGACCATGATCGGGTAGTCTGTAACTCCCACTACAGTGCAACCCTCAGTGGTCTCTTCTCTGACCCTGATTTACAAGTCCTCACCCAGTCTGTTGCTTATTCCAGAGAAGACTTTCACACACTCAAACTACTTCTTCACATATTCCTTCACATAAAAGGCAATGCCCTCTTCTCCTCTGCCTGTCTTTTCTGCAGAGCTTGTGTCCATCCATTCATCAGTGAGGTCTTGTCATTTGAGTTGTCCCACCACTTAGGAACTGTTCCAGTGATGCCATAGTTCTGCGTCTGCATGCAGGGCTCTTATTCCTCCCAAGCTGTGTGCAACTACGTACGGGTGGGAACTCTTGCCCTCTTTAATCCTTCCTGAGGGCTCTCTTGTTCCCGCCACCTTGCCTCTTGTGCTAACAATTGCTAACCTCTGTTCTCTCACTTGACTGCAAGCTCTTACACCACTTTACTGGGGTGCATAGCCAAGTTGGCCACCTTTTCTGAATGGACCTCATCTTTTGCCAACAGTCCTCATTTCTGAAACAGGCACCTATGGTTGTCATAAGAGCCCTTTCTGTGTGAATTTGTGTGGATGGGTTCTATAGGTATCTATGGGTGTGGATGAAGAAATAGTAACCAGAAAACAGCAGTCTGAAGGGAGGAAAAGTACATGCTGAGAAGTAGCATGTGAAGAAGATCTTCCAGGATCTCCACAAACTAGTGGTCCTTTTGAATCCACAAGAACTGATAAACTCAGGACATGAAGAGTTTGCTGAATCTGTACTTGGCCACTAGCTTGCACTAGCATCAGCAATGGGTTGTGTAGCTCAGACCACATCAAGAAGCAGTGGTGGCTGCTTTATGCAGATGAGTACTACAGGGTTGCATATACAGCTGGTGTAACAAAGGACCGTTGGAGGGACTATTCTCAACACCTACGTACAAGCCACTGATGCATCAGTATAACCCTCTGCTTCTGAGTAAGCAGCTGCGGTTGGCCTTTTAACTGTTGCTCCAACTAGTAAGTGTGGATGTGTGTTTAAGTGAACTGTGTGAGGGAAATGTACTGTGTGAATAGTTATCTGCTATTAGCAACAACAGCTTAATTAATAAATGCTTTAATAAACATTGGCTGTGACCTGCATCTCCCTCTGACTTGATCCTCTATCAGGGAAAAAGGAACTTACAACATGGTCATAAAAGCCAAAGTGTGACACCAGCCATGCAGCCAGCTGGTAACTCAGAGGATGTTCAATCCTACCAGGCCTTTCCCATTCACCTGTAGGATTGAGGAAAATTCCCCTCAGATTCCCACGTCCTTCACCCTTGCCTCTCAAGCTCTGTGGACCCCCTAATTTGCTCCAGGTCTCCCTTGGTGCCTATGTGCACGACCAATGAGAAATAATAGTCTGAGGGCATCGTGATCCCCAGCAGTTTCTCCACAACCTCCTGGATCAGGTCCACAGCAAACAGCAAACCTCCCATGACAGCAGCTCCATCCCCTACATAAGGGGATCTCCAACCATTATCAGCCACCACTTTGCCCTGGTGCTAATGCACATTTCTGGCTCCAGAGTCTCCCCAGTGGAGCTAGTGCCCCTTCGTTGGCCCTCGGGACACTGTAAGCTCAGATCTGAAGGCAGAGGAGGACCCATTCTGTTGGTGCCAGAAGTCATAAGCTTCCAGTTTCCCCCACTGCGGCAGTCTTCATCCACCATGGGTGCAAGCGTAGCCTCATGCCATGCTTCCTCACTTCATTGTGTGGCTCAAGGCTCTTGCTCTGTAAGGTGTCTGGAAAGACCCGGCAGTCTCCTCTTCCTCCTCCATGACGGTGTGCAGTCAGTCAGTCACCTCACCGCACAAGCCCTTTACCTGGCAGCCTCAACAGACACACCTCCCACAGGTGAGACCACCATTAACCCCAGCCCAGAGACTCCCTGCAGCCTGTCACCTGGCCACACCATGGCCACCTGCCCTCCAGATTGCCACTGGGGTCGAGGTCTTTTATGTGCCGGGGTGCTTTCTCCAGCTGGTGACAGAGACTGCGCCACGCGGCACAGTCCCGTACTGCTTGGAGCAGGGTTTTTTTAAGGCTTCTCTGAACAAGCTGCCCTACTAACTACCAAATTCTGTTTGCTGCATTCCTATTTAGCAGCAGTCCCCACTGTGGATGAACAGTAGATTGCTCCCTAATCAGTAGGAAGGTAATGACTAAAGAGGCAGGCGATTTTTAATCATGAGCCAGCCTGAAAAAGCCTGAGTTAGCCAGATGCTGTTATCTGTGGATGTTCCTAGAAGCTACAAGAAGCAAAAATCCGAAGAAACTAATAAACAGAACAAACCCCAAACCAGAATAAGTAAATAAAAGAACAAATCCCAGCTACTGGGGAGAAAAGTGCTACCAAGAGGAGGTGTATGTGGTGTAACAGCAGTGCTCCTGGTTACGGTACCTACTTTTGCCACAGATCATTGCTCAGTAGAAATCTGTCCAATCATTCTTATTGCTCAGGTATAAACACAGATCGTAGGGTAGTCTACAACTTCTTGTATTGCCTCTGAAGACAGATAGAGTTGCCTCTCATTATTAAACAAGAGCTTTTCATCATTCAATTTTAGATGTGTAGGAGTTAAATGTATGAGTCACAGCTAGTCACTGAGCTCCCTTTATAGTCTATGGAAAGAAATAAGTACTACTACTGGGTGATTCATCTGGCTTATTTAGACACCAGTCTTAGGGTGATGTGATTCATCCTTTAGAGACAGCAATTTCTTTTTGTCTTTGATGTTTAGTTAATCACAGTCTTTCTTGTCAGATCACCCCTAGCTGTGATGAGTATTTGCCGCCTTGAGGCCAGAGGAGTTTAACTCATTTTCACAGAATCACAGAATCGCAGAACCACAGAATCACAGAACAGCTGAGCTTGGAAGGGCCTCTGGACATCCATCAGAGCCAAGCAAAGGTAGCAGGAGGACTGTATGAATGAACATCTTCACCGGGAGTAACCATTAAATAAGGTTCCAAGAAATGTTGCTTAGTTTGGCTATCTCAGATATGATTAGGCATGCAATTTCCTCTTAGAGTTTTTAATCAAAAGCAAGACTATTTGTAGAAACTCAGAAGAAAGTAACCTTGAAAGCTTCTATGGGTTGGAGAGACCCAACCAAATAGTTCAACCAAATTACTCATAGGACCCAAAGGTAATCTGGGTGCTGAGTCAGTAGTATTTTGATTTATCTAGCTGTGAGCATAATGCAAAGGAGTTTAGCCAGCAGGTTTCATCTTACAGAGATGACTTTGGTTTCTTTGCCTCTTATTCCTCCAATCCATCCTGCTTAACCCCTTCCTGCTGCCAAATTCTAATCAATGCTTGAATCAGTTAGTGATGGCTATACTACTATCTTTTGCCCTTTTATAATACTAAGGAATTGAAGTTGCATTTGACTTTGACAAAGTAATGGAGTAAAATTAAGATTTAATTACTTTTATGTGAAGCAGAAAACCAAACAAATAACATCATAGGCACCAGTTAGTTTTCTAAAATTAATTGCTGGTCTCCAAAGCTTCCCACTACATCAGTATAAGTTTTGTAAGGTAATAGCTTATGGTTCCCCTCACCCCCAGCCACCTTCTTCCTTTTGAAAGCCACAGAGTTGTTTCCAGTGAAATCTGCCCCTTTGCACTTCCCTTTCCACATTAGTTCAAGCTGATCAAACTTGGTGTTAGCAGGAGGCTGCCCCATACCTTCTGGCTCCTCGTGTCAGGGTTTTATCACCTCTCTTCTGCTGGTCTGATCCTGCAGTGAACTTTCTCATCTTCCTAAGCCAGCAGGAAACCTAGACAGGCGTAACACTCTGCCAGTTTACCTGCTTGAATTAGTTCACTCTGCCAGTGTTGGCGTCAAGGGATGGGAGGAAACAAGTGACCAGAGGGAACTGTGATGCTTTTGACTTAGATAGGGCAAAGTTGTCGAAACAGCATCCTCAGGTTGTAGTTTGAGATACATCTAGATCACCAGTGACTCCCCCAAAGCAGTCCCCTTCCTTCTTAACTGTGCCCACGTGCACATTTCTGTGCCCACATTGGTGTGGGTGGATCACAGCAGCCTCATTTATTATATGGCTCTGAAAACAATTTAATTGGCACAACTCAGCAGGCATCTCAGAAAGCAAAACGGAATGAAGGGGTGAGACTGATGATAACTTCTTACAATGGTAAGAAATCCGGCTCTGGCAGCGCTGTTCTCTATTCTAAACGCATACCGACCATTTCAGTTGAAATTACATACAAATAAAAACTCCAAGATGTATCTTGCTTAAAAAGCTCAATTTTCCTAAGGTTTCAGCTTAGTAAATAAACTTCAGATTGTTACATCTCACAAGGAGAAAAGAGAGAGGTATGAGGGAATCACTGGTACAAGAAGTAGCAGTATGAATGGCCCGTGTTTTCCATTGCCCAAGAAGGCAATCCTAAGAGCTGTTTCTAGCTATGAAGGAACCAAATAACTGTATGACATCAGAGAATTTATTCCTGTCATTGGTTCATATATCTTTAAGTAAGTGCTGAATGAAGATGTCTTTCCCATGCCACAATTTTATTCCGTGTATAAATATTTGTGTATTCAATACATAAAACATTTCAGAATTAGACCACTGTATTTTTTATGGTTTTATTAAACCATTCCCAAAATATGTATGTGTTAAAGCAGGAATGTTTCCAGCTGCCTGAAGAATTATTCTTTGTTACATAGAGAAGACATCTTATTACTTATTTGCTTTGCCCCAAGAGTCAAAGTTAGTTTAGCTTTTGAACAAAGTCCAAAGAAGAAAGTATAGTGCTAACTAAAGGTCACAGTTCTTCCATGGAAAAGGTCCGTTGATAAATCTTATCGACTAAAACAGCTCAATTTTCTGACAAGTTTAGCTCACAGCTGATATCATATTAATTTAATGAGCAGATGTGGGACTTGTTTCATTCTTTTTCCTTCTTTTGTTTTAAAGTAATGTATAGTCATTAATATTGGTGCATTAATTATGACAAAATAATATGCAAACTTATATGGAATCAGGAAAGCATAAAACCAGATGGCTCACAGTAATGCATGAAATGCAGATAAAAAAGGATGTCATTTTGGAAGGTCAGAGGAATATCCTGACACTGGCTATTTCTATATCAGCATAGTGTGCACTGACCTCTTTTGTCTCAGCTGACAAAATGCAACGTTTGGTGATTGTTTATGGAAGCAGAAACAGGGAAAACAGTGTCTACTGAACTGTACAAGAACTCAGTTAGGAGAGGCCTAGGAATAGGAAACACCTGTGAGGAAGTCAGGAAACAGCAAATTCAATCCTCCTCGCTCCTTCACAGGCAAGGAAAAGGTGACAGTTGTAGCTGTAAGCCCTGCAGACTACGAGGCAGCGTGATCTAGTTCAGGTCTAGTTCCACAGGCTGCTGCATCTTACTGCTGTGGATCTCTGCAAGTCGCTCGTTCATTAGTTTGTTGATGAAGCCAAGGAAGGCTCTGACAACTCAGAAATGCAAGTCTTCGTTCAAGCCGAACAGCGTTTAACATAGCTTGATTTGCAAAACACCAGGCTGAGATTGCCAGGGTAGCAGGCATAAAAATCATCTTTATTTGGAAATTGAAGAATCAAGCTCTTGCTGTTAAATATAGACTCCACTAATGCGGTTAGGCTTGTGTATGTTATGACCAAAATTAAAATGGCTGCTATGTGCACTTAACTGTGATTTTGTGTGTGTGTGTGTGTGTTTGTTAGTGTGGCCTATGCACAGTGGGTGCTATAGGCTAGCATTTGTACAAAATCAGAAAGCATGATGAGATTATGGGACTGTTTGTGCTATATGGAGTCAGTGAATCAAATGCTTTGCAGAAGTAGCAGGCTGAACTAGATGTGTACGGAGATTAGGAATGCATATGTGGAGTATCCGAGTCCGGGATTTCTGCGTGGTCGGGAGTCGAGCGGATACTCTGTGCCTTGACAGATGTACGGTACCACTCGCTCTGCCTGGACACATTTTCAGTGCAAAAAGATTAAATGTATCTGGGGAAACCCAAGCATATGGTAACCTGCTTCCAGCATCAAGCAGATTGGAAAAACGGGACAGGGCTTGTCAATGAGACTCTCACAGAGTTGTCAGCGCCACAGATACGATGTTGCAGCTGTAGTTGTAGAAGCAATCAGAGTATTTCATGTACAATACAGCTTGTTCATTGCTGACAAGTGAACCTCTCTAGTGCACAGATGGAGAGGTTTCTTAGCTGCAAACATGACTGTGAAAAGTAACATATTTTCCATGCTGCTTGCAAATATATATGCTTTCCGGAGATACTGAGTATTAAAACGGCATGGGGCTCAGTAACATGAAAACTTAGAAAAGGGGATTTTATCACAGTGAACCGTTGCATAAGCCATGTTGTTAGTTATGCTCATTCAATAGCCAGAGCACTGAGATCAGCTGATTTGTCGTGAAAAGAAGTTACCAGTCAGTTCACAGTGGGGCACGTTCTGTCCTTTCATTGTCGGAGGTTTGGTGTGGTTTTTTTTGGTTTTTTTTTTTTTTTTTTTTTTCCCTGAGGATCTAAATGGCATTTGGTTTTACTTTATGAAAGCATCTGATGTTCCTGGTGAGAAATAATACTTTTTAAATTAGAGGATTACATATATGCTACTGGTGTACTAATTTTTTTTTGTGTGTGTTAATTGGACGATGGCTGGGGTGGGGGGGGGCGGTGTTGAAGCACATCAAAAACATCAACTTCGTGCAAAACAGAGGACAGAAAGTTACCGCTCTCAACTAAAAAGGGGTTTGCTGCCACCTTATGGGTTTGTGAAGTATTTTTCTCCTAAAAGTAATGCAACGCTCTTAAAATTCTTTTCCTTAATGTGTAGATGACCTTGTGAAAGCCTAGCCTGTTCCTAGTATAAATTTTTTATTTTAATTTTAAATTTTAATAAAAAAACCCCTGCCATATTTTTGCCTTATTTAACTGCCTCATTTGGTGCTTTAAAGGTCAGTCTTCTCACTAGATATTAACACCCCACTCCAAATACACATTTCTATATTTTATTAATTGCAGCTTATGTATATTTTTTGTCTATTGCGTTGTCTATTAATTATTTTGTGGAAATTCTTTTAAGATTCTTTTAAGAATTACTACTTTAAAAACCCTATTAACAGTCTGGATGACAGACACTTAACTAACTTCATGCTATACTGCTTTACATTGGTGGACTTGCCTGTTCATGGCTGAAGGAGTTTCCTTCTATATCTACTGAAGATATACTGCTCTTGCCATGTACTCTGGAGTGCCATACATAGGGAATGCCCTTCTCTCTGGCCAGGAGTCAAGAAGGTGTAAAACTTTTTTCATCTTAAAAGCAAATACTTGTATTAAATAATAATGGTTTTCCATACCTTTTAACACATAAGTAACTGGTACAGATGAAATCATAAGTCAGACAATCTCACACTTAAAATTGTGGACTTTTTAAGTACATGGGAAGAAAGACCAACAAGCAGAATTTGAATTCTTGTATTTCTGTAAGCGTGCTTCCCATCAAAGAAAAAAAACCCCAAACATGGTATTGTTTGGGACAGCTATGCAGAAGTGTAGATCTGGATGGGGCAAAGATTTTCTGTTGTACAGAAGTTTCTGACCCTAAAAAGTCCTGTGTTGTCTTAGAATAAACCAGAAACTTTACAAATTTCTTGGAGAAAGAGGTTCCAGTATAGTAAATATGCCTCTAGTTAGGGCATTCACCTCATAAGGAAAGAAATCCTGCTTTGATAAGTTTTCTCATTTCTTTATGCAAACCAAAACAGCTTCTGAAAAACAGACCAGTCCAGTGTTAGCCAAGAACTTCTTGGTTGTGTCTCTCACCTGGGATGTAAGAAAGCCAGAAAGGAAGGCAGAACTGCTTCTCTGGTATTGCAATTCACATTTCTGCTCTGCTGAGAAATTCCATGGAAGCTGAAATTGGGAACTTACTGAATTTAAACATTGTTTTCATTTCTGCAGAAAAGGATTCTTTACTGAGGCAGCATTTTCTGTTAGGCTATTTTCCTTGAAAAGTTCTCACTCAGATTTACTCACAAACAGCTCAGTGATACTGTTGGGCTTTTTGGCAAATCTGAAAGAAAATGGGCAGATTGGGTTGCAAAAAGTTGAATTGCAGGTAACAATTTTTCACTTTCACTTTCAGTTAAACCCTAATGCTGTACTTTCTCTGACTTGAAATGGCTCAGTAGAGCACATTTCAGAAACAATATATAAACAGTTAAGAAAATGCAAACATTTGGTTTTATGTGTTAATAATTCCAGCATGTACGTGTTCCCTCTAGTGGCTGACTGCAGGTTAGGGACGGCTGCTGATGGTGCTTGGACCAATGCACACTGCAGCAGCGATTTCTTCCGAAATATCTTTCGGTACCTAACACCTTACTCCCTGCGTGGGCTCCCCACTGAAGCCAGAACCCTAAGCCTTTTCACTTAGCATTTTTACTGTCTTCTTCATTGCAGCAGGTTGTGCCTGTTGAGGATGGTGGTGTTAGGGAGCAGTGGAGGTTGCTGTCTCTGGGGCAAAGCTGCCAAACTCTCCTTGAGTAAGGCCAATATTAAATATACCCAGAGAGGTGAAAGGATCATGAACCTCACGCTAGTTATAGAAATGTATTCTTCTATCTAATGCTCTTCCATGTCTTTACCTGGCTACTCATTTAAAGGAAGGTGCAGTGAGGTGAGTGGTTTGTATGAGGCTATACTTCAGTTGTATGAATTGCAGGAATCAGGGTTTTTTTTAGGGAATTTAAAAGTATAAGCCGCATGACTAAAACTGCAAGCAAGAATAGGACATGTATGTCACTGTATAGCTCTTACTCCAACAATCTCTCCTTTTGACTTTAAAGAAACAATTATTGTTCCTGTTCTAGCATGACATGCAGTTATTTACCACAAAGAAAAAACTTTTTTGTTTGTGACATAATTTATCATTTGTCATTAAACATTTCCTTGATAATACATGACCAAAGATAGAATTGCCTGATTACAAATGACTAATTCTTCCCTTATAGCTTGGCTCCTTCTTCTCCTAGACTTGGATAATTTGTGCATTCAGATAGCAGGCAATCAATGGAGAGTACATAGATATCTTTTTTGAGAAGAGGTACATATCGAGCATATATTAGTCAAGGGAACCTGTAAGGGACATCAAACTTAGAATTTCATTGCTGAAATTAGGTTTTCAGCTTTGAGGGAAAAAGTGGGACAACTAGTTTGCCTAAGGCAAGCATATAATCAGTGTGGGCTGGTGGGTACTACTGGCAATGCTCAGCTGTTGCAGGTTATATTCTTGCTTCTTTTTATTCCCACCTTTTTTTATTCCCTAGCTAGGGAATCACTAGGAAGTGCTGGCGGAGTGTCCCCCTTCCTGGGTTCCCCTCTGCCTGTCTCCTTCCTGAGGACACAGCCTGTGATTGTACCTAGCCTGCAATATCTGTATTGAATTTCTGTGTTACAGATTTTTGGAGGGACAGAGGCCATCAATACCTTGGTCGTCTCCTTGTCTTGGTAATCATATTCTTTTTCTTTTATTTATTTCCTCCTTCCTATTTGCTGTCATTATCATGCATTCAGTTTAGGTTTTAAAAATAAATGAATCTCTGTCTCCATAGACTGCTAAAGAAATCAGTGTCAAAAGATGTTACATCACCTATGTTGGTTCTCTACATTGAGGACCATCAGTTGAGGCTGTATGTCTAGAGTTTTCTTTCTTCTTAAGTTTAAGAAGCACTATTTTCTTGCATAAGGCCTCTTCCAGGGTGACAGGGACATGCAGTCCCACTGAGTGGTGGATGGGAAGCTCAGACACTGTGTCCTACTGAACATGCCACTCCACTGTAAAGGTCTGCAGTAAATTTTCTTAATCCTGAGTGCTTTACAGTAGTTATCTACACATACAGAGGAAGAACAAAGAAGGTTACTACCATGTAGTGATTTTGATTTAATTTTGATATAAACCTGTAAATCTAGAAGTCGTTTTTGGTATGATCAGATGACAGAATGACTCAGCAGTTAAACTCCAGCGTCTGCCGCAACAGGACCTCCTGGGAGTTTCTAACAAGAACTAGGTTGTTAATCAGTTTATAGATTAGTCATATAGAATAAAGAGGAACTAACCAGTAAGTAGAGTAGGGAAGCATAGAAAAACTTCCTATACAAAAATAGATAGTAACTAAAATGCCAGTAATATTTCCTTTTTCCTACTTCAGCATGACTGTCGAGACAATAAAAAATTCTGGAGAAAGAGACAAAGCGGTCAGAAGCTTTGGCTCTTGGAGGATGCTCTAGAATGGCCTATCACAGCAGACTCTATGTAATGTTACAGGCTAGAAGGTCTGGTTCATCTCTGAAGGCTTAGGAGATTTTGCTACTGATGCTGAATGAAGGATTGGACACAACAAATATATTCATTGCAAAGAAAAAATTTATTAAGCACTATTAACAGTGACTTACCAATTTCTGCCATTTGCTGTTACTACTCTTCAGCTTCTCATGATAGCAGTGAGGTTAAACTATGGAAAAGGGAGATTTTGGGGGGGGATACTTTCCCTTAAAGTTCCTTCACAAGAGTGTGCAAACCAAACGGCATGCTGAGGTGCAGCATTTGTATGCGTGGGTGGGGAGCAGGGTATCTAGTAAGGGAATTTCAGGTGAAGCAATATAATGAAACCGTGGGAGTATAGCGAAGGGTAGCGTGGGAGGAAATCAACTAAAATGACATCCTGAGGGTTGACAAGCTCCATTTGATCAGATTTTGTTATGTCTAATGTTAAGATGGGAATGTGGCCTTCAGTGTGCTCTCAGCAAGGGTGGGAGGAACCCACGTGGTTCCTGAACACTCGTGGGGTACCAGCCTGGCTCCTCAGTGGCCAGCAGGAGGGCTGCGGGTTTGGCCTGACTGACAGCAGTGCGAAAACTTTGTAAACTGTCAGTGTGTAGATCAGTCGCTTGCATTTCAATGGCAAAACTTGGAAACAGCAAGCAAAATGGTCATAGTAAAGAATTTAGAAACAAAACATGAGGAGAGAGTTGCTAATCTTTGTGGTTATGTACTCTTGGCCTTTGGATTTGGAAGTTGCTGGTAGGTGTTAGGAATGTCAAAATCTAAATGTTGATCCTTATTTAGGGGAAAAGTAGGAGCACTTGAGCAGAGGATTTCCTGGACAGATGTGTTACTTCTTACAAGCACGCACTAAGAAGCTCAGAAGCTCTAAAGCCAGAGGTTCTGAAGAGCACTGGATTACCTGCAGATGGTAGGCTCCTACATCTACATATTCAGAAATTTTCTAACATGGTCACATGTTTCACAGGTATGAATTAGCCCTGATCATACTACCTCTGACATTTCAAGAAGCCCAAGTACTTCAGAAATATCCAGAGCTGACTGCATCTTGAATACATTGAAGTGTGTCTTAAAATTCTAAACAAAGGCAAAAAAATCCTAAAAATTTTGCCTGGAAAAAGAATTTCTTATAAAAAAAGAGAACATGCCCAAGGCAAAACCATATGTATGACCACTTTGGAAAACACTGCCTCAAACTCATAAAAATGGTTTGTAAACCTCCATGAAGTGAACAGTACTTTTTCTATTCAGAGGTGTCATTTTTGTGTACAGTAAATGCAACATTAATGAAGAAATGAGATTTGACATAAAGAGTTTATTGCCTGAAAGCTCCCGAATTGGTCAGAAAAACATCTAAAACTCATATAGAGGAAAAAAACATTTCAATACCAAATGCAATAGAAGAAAAATTGGATTCAGAGCCATTTTCAGAGCAGAGAATATGTTTTATATCCCAAGTGTTAATAATGAAATGCCACATGCTATTTTCTGAATCTAACTGTTACAATGCTTGTTAAGTATACTCACAATTTTACTGAAAAAATCTATAAAAGATTATAGTCTACAAAATGTACCATGAATTGTGTATTGATTTGGTGCAACACTTAAAGTGAATAAGGAGAGAAATCATACCCATAATTTAAGATAATTTAAAAATATTTACATCTATTACTTTCTTCTAAATGCAGTTCACCTTATAAGGAAATAGTCATCAGTTGTACTCTTTTTCATTTAGCTTTTGGTATTGAATGATATTGTTATTCTTTAGACTAAACATGTGTATTTGAGTTTTTTATCATATGCAGTGTTGGACACTTGCTAAAACATGCTGTGCTATTTTTCATGGCCTCTTTAGTGGAATGGTGTTAGAGGAACAGCATTTTAGAAATACCTATTGTTTCTAATTTTAAAGTAATATCCTGAAATTTCTCTGAGGCTGACAGTAGTCAAAATAGTTATGCTTTTACATTAGTCACAGCTTAACATTTCTGTTTAATAAATGGGAAATGAGCTTTCTGCGAAAAAGAGGAAGCGACTTTGGTTTATATAGCATGACCTTGTCTAAGGGGAGAGACAGTCTCTCATTTAGAACTGACGGAGAACATGTTCTGTGTCTGAAAAGCCAATACAGAAAATACATACAGCAAATCATGTTCCTGCAGCACTACTGAAGGTAACATTTTTCAGAATATTTCTTCAGGAAATAGAAACAAGAAAGCAGATACTACTGGTTGAAATATATTACTTATTTTAAAAAAATCAAAAGACATAACTTCACTGCAGCAAGCTGTGAGAACTGAAATATTTTTTAATTATGTGTTCATATTACAGTGATGCCCAGAGATGTTCTGAACAGGTTGGGGGTCATCGTATTGGACAAACAGGAAAAGACATTTCATTGCCATGAAATGCTTTGTATCATAGTTTAAAGGGCCAATGAAATAAGAAAAACTAATGTGTTAAGGGAAAGGGTAACACTAATACCAGTGTGTTTATCTGTTTGACAAAGATGCTGTGAAGTTCATTATTATGTGTAAAATTTTGCATGTGATATACTGGGTACCTTGATGTCATTACACGGCTATGGTAGCGTTTCACAAGGTCGGTGCTAAGATGTTTACATACAGGTCTGGTGTTCTTGGCTGAATCGTATTCTTCGATGTATGCTGCTAAAAATCACTGTTACAGCAGCGTGTGCAAGTGCAGTGCTCCTTAGTTGTTGGTGCTGGTGGCTGCCCTGGCCTGAGTCAGCTTCTCGTCAGTGCTCCAGCTGCGCATCCCCGTCTGTGCTGGGGCAGGGCAAAGGGAAGAGGGACGGGGAGGGAGCCGTGGCTGTCCCTGTCCTGCCCGGTCCGGCGCATCCCGCAGCCAGGTCAAGGCTGATGGCTTGGTCCTGTTCGAGCTCTGGTGCCCTCCTTGGGGCCACGCTTCTGCAGTCGAGCTTTTCTGGAGGAAAGATTTCCAGCCATGTAAACACCAATGTGTGGAGGTGAAAGAATAGTTTACCAGCCTTGATCCCTCTTCTCTTGGCTTTTTGTTGAGTTTTTGATGAAAGGCAGAGCAGCAAATCTGGTGTGGGATTTTGAAAGATGTAGAGACTGGTGTGACTTAATGATTTCACACTCAATTAGACTCTCACACTCTGACTTCCTCTCACCTCTCAAAGCAAAAAAGTAGGTATAAGTGGCATTAGACATAAAGTTGCATCATCATTGCTGCTTTTGGACAGAAGTTTTAGAATGGCACAGTGACAGATCCAGAACTTGATTTTCTGATTGGAATAGCTGGCCTGGGTGCAAGGTAGTAGGAAAGTAATCTCCTCTCTGACAGACTGTTAAAGGTTTCTCAAGCTGAGAAAAAGGAAGCTAGATGAAAGAGAGAGAAAAAAATTAAATGTCAGTGTGTTCTTTAAAATCTCTGACCCTGAAGAGGTAACCAGGTCCTGATTTTTCCATCCCTTCTTTGGTCAATTTATATTTAAAGCCCATTATAAAAAAAAACCAAGAAAAAAAGCAACTGATGTTTTATTGGCATTCAGATTCTGCAGATTTGATGAAGGCAAGAAGCCTATTCATGTGCTACTGCCCCCAAAGTGTCCAGTGTACAACTGGATGTCATATAAAAGTAGGTGTGTTCAGCAGTTCATCACAAAAGCTAGAATCGCTCTCAAAAGTCCAAGATGTTTTTTCTTTCCTACTAGCAGTCACTTCCCTCATATTTTCCAAAGCACTTAGAACATTTTTTTCAATTAACAGTCCTAATTAATAGAAAAAATCATGGCTTCTCAATTCATCTGCAGACCATTATCTTTTCATGACATACCTAAGATTTAAAGTAATTATTTTACTATTCTACTCTGCTAAAGATATATCAATGATTGTTTCAGTCCATTTACCCTTGAAAGAAAATTTCTTCCAAAATAAACCCACAAAAATAGAAGGATGTTTTTATATTTACTTACATTTTTAAAGAACAATAAAGGAATATTAAAAAGTAATGCAGTTTTAGAATATGTTTATTCGTATTGCACGGGTGCTACCACTGACATAAGTGAAGCTACTGAAAATGTAAAGCACTATTAAGAACGAGCAAAGACAGCAAAATCATGCCCTGAATGGATGGAAAATACGCGGTGTCCTAGAATTGCTCAGTTTCTGGTAATGGCTCTGTGTCTATGGAACAATGGGTGTTTAGTTATTTTGTCATAGTTTTTAGCAGCACAGGATGACAATGCTGAAATCTCCCACATCTATATTTGGACCATACTTCCTTCTTTCAAAGGTCACTACGTATTTTTAGATATAAAGAAAGGGGGATCTATATTCTTTCAACATATTGCAAAACATGTGATGTTTAAACAGGAGATGGTGCATGCCCTTTTTTAATTGATCTTAAATGTAGTTATGCTTCTCCACCAGTTCCTTCTCTGGCAATGACTCCTGAAGGCTAGAGCGAGGACGTGGCCTCCATGAGGGAAATGTCTGTCTTGCATCCAAGGGCTTGGCCTTCCCACGGAGGAGATGCCCCTAAGCGTGCACGCCGTGGCTCCAGAGGCACAGCCTGCCCTCAGGTTGTGCTGCCTGCACTTGTTTTGCGCGCGTGTACATTGTGTAAGCGCCGAGTCCAGTGTCACCCAACTTGTGATGGAGATGGAGTACCTAGAACTGCGTAGGCACATATAGGTAATATATAGGTGTACATGCACAGAATACATATACACATCTACATATGTGTATACAAAGCAGGACGCCTAGCTCCCTATGACTTTGAAAGTAGATTTGGGTGGAAAGTACCATGAATCCTCTTCTTCTCTTCTCTGCTTACCCTCAATGGTCAGGAGCTCATAGCCTAAGAAGGAAGGAGGACTATGCACTTACCTGAAAAAACCTGCCCTCATGGTAGAAGAGGTTATGGTAGGGCTGGATGCTAAGCAGCTAATTTAAAAATAAAATTTGATGTAGCTTTAAGAAGCTCTTCTAATTGAACGTATTTGAATTCCAAAATGGCGGTTTTTCCTTGCTATTATTGTTTGGACTAATTTCTTGTATCTTGGCCATGTTTTTATCAGTAGCTTCTTCTGTAAGATTGTCTATGTCATGTCTGAATGACTCCCTGTAGTTTTGGGATCTTTGTGACCCTTTTCCCTCTAACTTCCGCTGTCTAACACAGAAAGTTTCTCTGTTTGCCTTATATCTGAGAACATGTAAAAAAATAAGATGCCATGTTCTTAGTAAGACTAAGGCTGTTGGGTGATAAGGCTTATCTTGTATATTGTAGATTTTAATGTTACCATTTTGCTTTGGTTTCATTTTACACTCAGTTTTCATAAATACAGACATGAATAGTTTCCTTATGTAAAGCATTTAGCCTGGCACTTGCATGTCATTCTCCTTTCTGACAGAATACAAGTTTTTCTTTATTCTTATTTTTTTATGTATTTTTTTTAAACATTCTCAAAATTCTCAGAGACTCTGTTCGCTAGGTCCTGAGCATGTTGCATGTGCCTCCTACCCAATGTGGAAATTGATGGTGATTTTTTAATGCTGTCAATGCTCTAACCCCAATAGAATAACCATTTACTGATCAGATATCACTCTCTTGTTAGTAACTGAGAAATCATCCATGCCAGTTTTGTTTTATCACTAGAACTTAAAGGCAATGTCTATGTTTGCTCTAACTTGTGGCTTTTTTTCAGTCTGCCACTTTTGCATCATTCTGCCATTTTAGAAATCACTATCTTGTTCTTGCCCAAATACTCCCATTGGCTTTTTTGAAATTAATATGCCCATAGTTAAATTTCTAAGTTTGGAAATGCCCCATTGTTTTCTCTAGCTTGACTATCTAGCCTTTTTTTTCCTTCTTACCACATTATTTCTGCTGCCACCCAATATGCTGATTTATAGTTATTTATTTTTTTTCCCCCTTCTTCTGAACAGTCCTACTGAAAATAAGAGAGAACTTGACTACTGGCTTTTCAGAAATGACTCAGTTTTCTCCCCTCCTAAATACATCTGGTTTACTGTTATGATTTCTTTCTGTCTCCTCAAGTTTCTCACCTGCTTATGACACAGAACGGGAGAGAGGTGACAAAGGTGACTTTTTGTCACTTTTTCAGTGTCCTGGTTCTGGCCCATTCATTGGAAGCTATTTTTGTAACTGCAGATACCACAGCCCTGCTCCTTTACTTATGGCTTTTCCCATTCCGACTAAGCTTTAGGAAAAAGGGTAAAGAGAATATCCTGGCTCAAAAGTATGTAAGGAATCCCCTGATGGAGGGAAAATCCCCTGTTGGAATGGCTGAACCAACTTAATGTCTCCTGAAACAGGTCTCAGGATATGATCCCATGTTGGCAAAATTTCATTTTCAGAGTGTTATGTTGACAAAAAGTGAAACTAGAGTGAAAGCACCCGTCTAAGACATTTGAGGTATGAAGTCTCTGGGGTAAAAAGTTGTGTATATTATTTTTCGTGTGTGGGCACTTGAAGATCATGTGAATGAGAGTGACTCAGAGCTGTCTTGAATTTCCTCAATTGAATAAAATACCATCACATTTACCAGTAATAGGTGCCAGCCATTTTTGGTAAACTTAGTTTATTTATTCTATGTTTTGGCATGTGTTAATGTAAAATCTTGTTAGACAGCAAGTGTCATTTATAGATGAATAATATTGTTGGGAGGTTTGCAGGCCCTGGTAAGTAGAATAGTTGAGATTAAAAGAAAACAGTCTCTGTGCAGCTTCTAAAAAATACTTACTATTTCTAATAGTGAGGCATATTTGTCTAATAAAATTAAATAGCCAGAGAAATTTGATTTTATAAATATAAAGTTTATAAACTATACTATACTATACTATATATAAATAGTTATGTATATGCATATACTTTAATATATAATATAGATATGACATAAATATAAAAATAAAGTAAAAGTGATTTCTGATTTAGCAGATATTAGTAAGTGGGTAATAGTAAAAACTGAGTTTATGCTAAGGTCTACACATGCTGCTACTGAGAAGTGTCTGGTTTTCTGCAAAGGAATTTCTACTAGTGGAGCTTTTAAAAAACATATTATGTGAACATCCATCAGGAATGATGTGGGTACAGTTTATTACACAGTAGATCTGGGGAATGGATGAGGTGGTTGCCTGATGACCCTTCAAGCTGTTATTTTCTATGATTTTGTGTAGGAGGCTCTAATGTTGTTTCTGATTTCTGCTGAAGTGTTGGGAAATGAATTAGTCTGAAGAGCTTGAGGAAAAAATAAAAAATGACTCTGTTTATGCAAGACAAACAGAAAAGGTCAGATGGATGTGTAAAGAAAGCGAGATTTAAAGGCTGCTTTCATGGACTTTAAGCAGATTTTTAAACTGTGAACTTTTCATGTTGCTTCCTACTAATCTGCCATCCTGTTTAGGATCTAACAGCAGAAAATCTGGCAGCAATCATGTGCATGTGCTCCTCAGTGCATGCTTGGAAAAAATTTGGCAGAGTAAAGCCAGTTGCTAAAGAAGGGATGTAGTGCATGTGAATTCCCTCACTTCCTGCTGCTTGCTAGGGGGGTTACTCACTCGGGTGCTCTGAGCATCCTGCCAGACTCGGTTCTGCTGTTTTGCTATAAGCATCACTATTCCCATACATTAATAACTTATGGGTCAAGTTATAGATGATCACTAAATTGGATTCAGTATGTCTGGATTCTAAGGATTCAAGTCTGTTTTCCTTTATTTTTCATTTTAGTTTGTTTTCCTTTCTTGAGCTTTTTGTGGTTCAAGTGTGATAGCATTCCTCAAAACTGGTGGTACCCCATCAGTGACATGGCAATACCAGTTTCCTTTAAATGGTGCTTTTTGAAGCCTCTACCTGTCTCAAATTTATTTAGGCATCTGTGCTTACTCCCAGCACTTTTCTCAAGTACAGTTTATTATAGCAGAAGTACTACCTTTCATTCATAAGGACAAATAGGCCTATCTCTGCATCAATATTCACACTTTGCATAAGCCCCTTAGAAGAAGATTTCCATTTTTAATGGTTTTAATTAGCATTTATGAAAAACTGTGGTTTCACATGATATAAAGCGACAGATTAAATTTGTTAAGTGGATAATAATAAAATGTGAGTTGATTTGTTTCACTGGAGTTTAAAAGGCTTTTGCTCAACGGGGCCTCCATGTTAATTCATTAAGCATGCTTTAGACCTTATGGAGATTTTTTTTTGGATTTAATTAACACAGATCAAACTCCCAGGAGATTTCATGTCCTCCACAACTGTGTGTGATAGAGACAGTAATTTAAAACCTATTTATAGGTCTTTGTGTTCATTTACTTGAAAAAGGGATTAAAAAAACTTTATGAGATCATTCTAATACAGCAGAAGCTACTGAGCTCTTTAGAGTAGGAGCCAAATGCATTTATAAATGATGGAAGGGCAGTGGCTAGGGCCAAGCTTCAGAGACCTGGTTTGTTTTCCTGGCTGCAACAGTGGCATCTAGTCCCTGCTATCCAAGTCAATTGTACATTTTCTCCGCTGATGTTTTAATCCATGATGCATAAGCAGGCCCTTGAGTAGAGTTCCAAGACCTTGACCCCTTTCTCTCATGGTGTTATCAGTGGGCTATGAGATCAAATGACCCAGTACTTGCTTTCTGTACCAGGAACTCCTGGCTGAGCTGTGGCCTAGTTTTAAGACATGGGATGAAAAAATGTGGTGTGGTTAGGGCAATCTCCTGGGAAGTTGTGGGTTGTAGGTTTCAGCCTCAGCAGGCTGAGGAGGTCCTCAAAAGCTTGGTTTGACTGTTCTTGGAGCACTGTAATAATTTCTTAATATAAGAAATCACTGCTAGAGCCTTCTTTGCACTCCTCTTGTTGTGACTACTATCATTTTTCATTGAAGCCAGTGATTTCTAAGCACATTAGACGTAGTCTGAGAATGGCTCACAGATCAGTTCCTTCCTATCTGTTTTTGATGATGTTTTGGCCAGACTGAGGTATCCAGCTTTTACATGTAATGTGTTTCTCAGGATGTTCTGAATTAGGAACAAAGGGGGAGGTGGGGGGGAATCACTTGCCTGCAAAAAAATGAGAATTGGAGAGAGAGATGCAGAAGAGAGAAGTAATCATTGAGGAATACAATGGCAAAGGACACAATAAATACTCCAGAACAAGATTGGGTAAATCATGAGAGAACCGTGGAAAGAGATCTCCTCTTGTTCTGTGCCTGAAATTCTCCTTTTATCACATGTACCATCAGGCTTCTGCACTGATTAAAACAGGGTATTAAGGGAAAAAATAGCAGCATATGATCTCACAATTAAATAATATATCCTGTCACATATACGAAGGGTAGAAGAACACCAATTGCACGCCCTAACTGGCATACAGCATTTAAGTTGTTCTTCCGTGCCAGGGACCATGCTGAATCTTAGTGGAAACAGGTTGGAACAGAATGAAACTCTGCTGTACTCAGGAAGTGCCATAATATCATGCTTTATAGTCCTTTAAAGAGATGGGATTTGTTCTGGGATTCAGACACCTGTGTGTCTACATCTGAGCTAGCTGTCTAAACTCCCTTAAACTCAATGAAGATCTGGTCAATACTGACCAGCTACTCCAAGGTGAACTGAATTACTCTTTGATTGCTGCCTTGATATCAACTGTAATGGATGCTTAGATACCTAACACAGTGAGGATTTCTACATACAGGCACCCAAACTGACGTCTCTTAATCTTGAGCTGAGCCTCAGGTGGAGAAAGACCCCTTGCTATAGACAGTTTTTGAACAGTCACTACCTGAAGTACTTCTGTAGCAGTGAATTTTAATCTGTATGGTCTGTTGTAAAAAGTTTTTACATTCTATTTTATGATTGTAATGCTGGCTACTTTATACTCTTCAGAGTTGGGTAGAGATTTTCCAGCAGTGAGTAGAATTCTGTGTGCGTTAAGGCTTAATGATGAGTATTTTACTATTCCACTCTCCCAGCAATTCTCTGAGAGGTGCTGGTGTTATGTGATAGTAATCAGGCAGATCTGTATTTTGGTGCTAAGACATGGGATTGCTGTTATTCTGTGTTCCTATTCTTTGCTAGTTAGGAAAACCTGGAGCTCTATCTCCTTTGTTGGTTTAGCCAACAACAAATAGAAAATGTGTGAGCTTGTGTTGGAGGGCTGCTGCTCCCTCAGATAAAATGTCAGCACTGTCCTTCCCAAGTTTGATTTTATACATCTCTCAAGTTAGTTTTAAGTCATTATTACTATTATTATTATTATTATTCTATTCTATTGCACTTCACAGATTTTAACAGTATTCTTGTGGGATTTTTTTGTGTTGCATTCCTTAAAATGTGCAATTATGATCCTAAAGGATCATAAGGATTTTCTCTGCCCAGTGCTATGCCTTGCAAAAAAGCATTTATTTTGTCTTTGAGGACTGCTTTTAGGGACTCCCAGAGGATTACTGGCAATTCCTCTTCGCTGCTATTAATTCTTGGGAATATTTTAATCTCCATCAAAAAAAGAAAAAAAAAAGTGTAAAATGAGCATCTTTTAAAGGTGCGTTCCTAGACTGTAATGATTTAATACAGGGTCTGAGGCCTGCCTGAGGTCTAGCAGAACATCTGAATGGTTTGGCAGCTTTTATGTTAGAAAAGAGAATTACATTCAGAAGGAACTCCTAGCAAGGCAACTAACAATGCTGTTAAAATTGAACTTTTAAGGGAAAATTAATTTTTTAAAGCTAAACAAATTTAAATTAATATTTTATCCAGAAATTAAAATTCAGAAAGCTTCAGCTTCCCCAACACTTGCACACATTCTTAGGAGCGAGAGTGCAAGTAACACAATAACTTTATCAACTTTATTCTGGACAACTGATGAAGAATCTTCCTGAATCTGGGCTTATTATTTCTATAATAGGAACACAAGCTGTTCTGGAAGAAGTATTACATTTGACAGGAGAAAGAGTGCTGGTTCAGACCATTTATCAGATTGTGCTAATAACAGTTTTTCTGAACACTTTATTAAAAACCTAGGCACAGAAAGTTTTTTTGAGTTTTATCTTTCAAGAACATAAGAGCTATATAAAAAAAAAAAATGATAAAACTGTGGAGTTCAGAGGGAAAATCACCCAGTCCCATCTGAACTCTGTGTCATAATACACTTTAGTGCCTCATAATATTGTGAAATTATACTGTTTTTAACCACAAGAGCAGTAAAGATTCTACAAACTAGTCTTGTGTAGTTAGGCTTTATTATAATATATAATTTATGAGTACAGCAGGGAATTTTCAGAACACCCTCTATATGAGTGCTTATACAGAACAAAACATGACTCTTTATTACAAAAAAAGACATATAACAAAATATTTACCATCTTCTTTGCATTTTCATATTCATATTTTTATCTCAATTGTTTATGCTGTTTAAAGATGGGAAATTAAAAAATCCGAAGGGTTAATGATATTTCCGACTGCCTCTATAGAAGAAAAAAATTCTTCTGGTTCAGCAGATTGTAAAGAAAGACCACCTGCTCCTATTTCCTGAGCTCTGGATCCAGTAAAACATACTATGAGTCTCCTACAGGAAAGGGTTAGTACACCTTAGGCCTGTATGCAACATATGCATACAAAATAGTATTCATGTTGGTAGTTCTTCACACAGGATCCTGGAGATATAGATGTATGTCAGTCTGTGCATAATTTTAAACTAATTACAGTGTTAGATATTTGGCCTGTGCATGGAGTCTTGAGTTATCGTAATTTGGATGTTCTTTTTGAGGGTACAACTTAACTTAGTGCTTTCTTGGTTTCTAATTTGTAATTTTTGAGCAGTGAAGTGGTGAGATGGTGGAGGTTCTTGAAAGTAGTGTATCCCCTTTTTCCAAACATCCCCTATTTTGCAGGCACAGATGTGGCAGGCAACACTAGCCTTTTCCAGGAGAGAAGGCTGTGTAGTGTTTCCAGTCCTTTTTTGGCTCAGTGGATCAACTGCTTAGCAAGCCTTATAAATCATGGCATGACTCCTTCCTTTTGAGGCTCCTTGAGAAGCCTCTGCAATTTCCAAAAATAATAGAGAGTGAAGGGGCAGAGCAGCTACTTAGGGGGAAGCTTTTGGTAAGGAGGACTGAAAGTCATCCCGTCTAACTTTCATCAAAGAAATGTTAAGCATTCAGTCTAAGCTTGTTGCCTAGACTTCCTCTAGAGAGGGAGAGAGAAGGGAAGAGGTAGAAAAACTCCTCCCAAGATGAGTAATTTTATCCTCTGAAGTTTTAAAACAGAGATGAAATGAATAATTTTCTATGTCTCCATTAAGGAGCCTAGATGGCGAGCTTAGACCACACATGAACTTTCAGCAAGATGAATGTAGTCTGGAAAAAGATGAGAAGGATAAATAAGACAGAGCTCAACTCTGTAGAAGAGGATAATGAGTGGGCTTATGTAGTCAATGAACTTTCCGTGCTTTGTGGCATCAGGACACTTGAGGCATGGAGAAAGCATATGGTTTTCTAATAGGGACACAACAAAGCAGGGAAGTTGGGAATGGCGAGGGAAAAAATTATGAGTGCAGCATATGACAAAAAGAAAAGCTGAGGTTTCTACCTTGTCCACCAGACGAACTCTATGGGGTATCAAAGGGGAGTTCTGTCCGCAGACAGGAAAGAGTAGAAGAAAACAGATGATCTGATATATTTGGCGATATTTCCCCTGCTTGAAATCTGCAGAAGGGGAACCCCCAGAGAGCTTTAGTCAGCCCACCACGTGAACTTCAAGAAGGAAATGTTCTCCTTTTACATTGTCAAACATCCCTTGTGAGCAAGTTACTGTTTGAGCACTCTGAACACTATTTCTGCCACAAAAAAGTCAGAGAAATTTTGCACTGTATCAATGCAGATACTCTGTCCTAGTTTTGGAGAAAATCCAGCCAATCACAGACCTCCTCGAGGTATTGGGATGCTTTTGCGAGTTTTAGGGTACAGAGGAGGCAAAAGTAAACCTCTGCACATTATTCAGGGAAACCTTAACTCTGTGGTATTTTACCTCACTCTGAGCGTCTCTAAGTCTTTATAAGATGTAACGAGCATGCAGAACGTATGAAAAAGACCAGTTCCTAGCGGCTGGTGTGCTCTCACAGACTCCCACAGAGTTAGGATGGTTGAGTATTATCTCTGCTTCGCAGACGGGGATGCTCAGACCGGCAGCTCTTCAGGGACTTGAAGGTGCCGCAGGAAGCCAAGCAGTAAAACTGTGCTGTAAGCCCTTGTGACTTTTGACCTAATGCCCTACCCGCTTATTGCAATTTGTTTGGCTTAGTTTGCTTGAGGCCTAAGTGAAGAAGTACCAAACTGGTTCTGCTTCACGTAGACCTTTCAGGAGGTGCTGCCTCCAGCTTGTTGCACGGAGAAGAGGATACACACAGCTCCGGCTGGCTGAGTTAAAAAAGGATGAAACAGAAAGCACCAGGGATCTCATCTGGGCTATGTTTAGCCAAGACGGCTACTTATTTTTCAGATATTTGTGATATTAGTGTTCTCCTGTTCGATTTCTCCGTCTAAGCAAGAGGCAACTGGGCCTGCACGTTGCTGTGGGAGAAACCACCCCGTTTGGTGAGACAGGGCGAGCAGAGCAGAAGCAGCTCTGCTCTCGCCGTCCTGCCGTCACCTTGCCGCTCGTCTGCCCCACGCCGGGACGGCCTCCCCCGGCTGCTGTCCTCGGCCCAGCAAGGGGGCCGGAGCCTGGCCCACCCCACGGCAGGGCCGCGGAGGACGCCGCAGCCCCCAGGCGCCCCGCGTGGCCCCCGGCGTGTGGCGGGGGTCCGGCAGCGTGGCCGTTCCTCCCCAGGGCCGCCTGCCGCCCCTCAGGCTGCGGACCCCCGCACGGCCTGCCCCGGGTGCCCGGTGGTCCCCCGGGGAAAAGGCTTGTGGCGAAGCGGGAGTTTGGTCCCCACACCGCTGGTGGCGGGGCTGGAGCCTCCCCAGGCCCGGCCCAGGCCGGCCGCAGAATGGCGGCCCTGCCTCAGCACCAGGGCGGCTCTGAGCGGCCCTGCGGACGCCGAAAACCTCCCAGCCCTCAGCTTTAACTGGCCCGCGTGCAACCCGGCAGCCGAGCGACGGGGCTATACAGGTGGGAAGGCGTGGAAAAGTTTTAAGACTGTGAAAATTCAGGCTGATTCGCGGAGGGGTTAGTACCAAACCCTGGGCTCAAGGTGCTGCAAAAGACAGCAATGGAGAACTTCTCATGGGCCAGATGCTCAGCTCCCGCTGGTGCATAAGGGGGCTGGAAAGCTGCTGTAATGGGGTCGATAAAGGTTTTCCCTGGCATGGGGGAATGCCTTTGTTGCTTACATGTTAATGAAGAGAAAGCAGGCAACAAAAAGTTTTGAAAATATTTCACTCTCTTCTCTTTTACTCCACTTCTGACTGCTTGGTTTTTGCTTCCCTGAATCCTGTAATGTTGTGGTTTCACCAGTTTTTCAGACAGCACTGGTCATCTGGGCTACAGAGGAAATTGTTTTGAGGAACAAGCCAAAATTTAGAAAATTAATTGTCTTTCCAAAAACAAACCCTGCAAAAACCATCCAAGATTCTTGTCATAAAAAGCAGAAAAAGCCTCTCAGCAGCTGTCTCAGCCAGCTCACTTTTAAGAATGCTGGTTTTTCACTGTAAAATTCTTTAGAGCCTTTTACACAAAAGAAAAAAAAAAAGACAAAAAAGCTTGTTTCTGGTAGCAAATAGCATCTCACTTGAGTTCTGGAAACTAAAATACCTAAGTATCTGTAGCAAATGCGTCGCAACGAAAGCACCTGGCTTTGTTTCACTGTTTCTTACATCTGTTCTTTGTTGGTATTGACAGAGTTATGCCTTTTATTGTCGCAGTAAGTCCTGGTGGCTCTGCTGATGTGCCGTGAAACCACTGGAGGTTGTGGACCCCCAGCCAGTGTTTACCGTTGTTTCAGGGATGTGTGTGAGCTGCAGAGTAAAAGGTCACTCAGAGTACTTGCTTTGGGTTTTTTTTTTCTCTCTGGGACAGGAACTGCTCATCTGCACAGCACTAACGTTTTACCAGTTGCCCTGAGAGTCAGAAACATGCTGCTAGTGTGTTTCCAGTTGGAGACCCACTCGCACCTTTTAGAAATCCTTATTGGATCCCTGAAAGCAAGAGACACACAGCCCTCCACTGCACTGCTCCATTGTGGCAGCACTTACAGCTGAGTGAGTGCAAAACCCGAAAGCTTCACAGAGCTTACTGCGTTTTCAGAAAAGCCAAAGTATTGCAAGATTAGTTCTAGCTCAGCTTACCTGCTTTAAGAGTCTAATATGACAGCTTTGTTTCCAGCCTCCTAGGCTTTGTTGCAGGGCCCATTTTGGGGAGGTGGGAAAGGCTTAAAATGATATTTGTGATCATTCCACATTTTGCTCTCATTTTACTTTAAAGATCCATTAAAGCTCAAATTAAGCAAGACTCCTGCTGTTAGCTCAGTCAACTGTGAATGGGTCTGTGGAACTGTTACACATCCTTTCAAAGTGATGGAGTAAGGGGAAAAAAAAAACCTAAGGCTTCCCTTTTGATATAGAAGGATTTTTACTGGAAGGATTTTCGTTTGTTTTAAGGCTTTGATTGCTTAAGTATTTTCAGAGAAGAAAGCGTACATGATTCTTAATTGCTTCCTAAATTGGGAAGCTACTATATCTTAAGCAGAGAATGAAATTATTGTGTTCTTCTTGAAGATCTGCGTCTTGCTAATCTTCCAGATAAAATGAACTCTGGAGTGAAAGTCATTAATCATGATATCTTAATAACGTACACTTCAAAAGAAGTATATACCCTTTCAGAGTACTAAGATACCATCAGTGAAAGCAAAACGTAATGTGACATGCTGGGGCCATCTAGTGGAGAAAAAGTAAAATACTAAAATTACACAACAGGAGCATTGCTTGCTCTTACAGTGACATCAAAGTCAGGACTCGCACGACTGAACAAAGGTTCACTCTATTTAAACCCTAAGTAAGTTAAATGTTTCCGGACAAAAGAAAACTGTTTTCTATTTCTAGAAGAGCCAACCATGCCTTTGTAGTTGCCTTTAAATAATATATTATAATTAATTTAATTTCATTTTGGATGTGGGAGTTTATTTCATGTTTTTTCTATAGTTTTATTTCTTTGGCAAGTGAATTGTTTACATTTATTTCCTTGCCTGCAATAAAACAAAGATAATACTTACCAAATAATAATTGCCAACTATTCTATTAATTTTGAGATGTTTGGGTGGAAGATGTTAAAAGTGGTACATACAGGTAGCTCAAGTATTCCCTTCTCGTCACAATTAAAGCTGTCAATGAAGTTGATTTGTACCACTAATATTATCAGTTTTATTACATTTCATCTTTGACATTTTATATATGACCTTACAACTCAACTTGGTTTTGGAGCTGTAGTGTCATATTAGGGAACAAAATGCTTACTTTGACTACCCTCACCACAGATTTAGAATCCTGAGTCCTTGTCAGGAATAATTTCAAATCTCCAGGAAGTGATATATTGACTTGCATGGGCTCCAGTGAGACCAGTATACCTTAAGATTGGTCAATGGAAGGAGCCTGCAGGTTTTAGAAACTACTTGGAAGTAGTATCAAAACAATTACTGAACTGCCATTATGATTACAGATGGGCCAAATAATATTTAATACACAGAGTAACCTTCTTCCCATCCTTCTCACTTCACTTACTTACCCAATTCACTTATAAACAAACCCACACAGGTAGGTACATGCAGGCTTGTAATATGCCAAATCACTGCTTATGGGACTGATTTCAGGTGCCAAAGCCAAAGAGAACCACCACTCCCAAGCAAGGCTTCAGACTAGAAAGCATGGGAGGCCACGCGTTACAATACAATTATAGAATCACAGAATGGTTAGGGTTGGAAGGGACCTTTAAAGATCATCTAGTTCCAACTCCCCTGCTGCGGGCAGGGACATAATGCTGGAGTGTAGCTAAATGGAGCTATGCCAAGTCCCTGTAGGGAAGTAGGACACTACCAATACATGTTGATTTACATTTTACATTTACATTTTTGTTGGTGAAAGACAGTTACATTTTTGGGCCAACAGCAGGAGCGGTTTCAGACAGGGACATTGAGTAGTGCCTCTGTAAAGAAGCAGAGAAGCATAGCTTGTGTAACAACCACCTTAAGGAAGAACTGCGTTACGTAGGAACTGAAACTTGAGACAACCAGAAAACAGATAGCATTCCTCAGAGGTATTGTTCAAGCTATTCTACTCAGTCTATACTATACTATTCTCAGTGCATCAAGAGATCTTTGGATAAAGGAAATGGTGCCACAGCTTTTTATTTTAGTGTAGAGGTTTTGAGGTAGTTCTTCAGAATTGCAAAATCTACAATTACTGTTCAAGGGGAAAAGTCGAATAGATGTACATGAGCCCTAGGCCTTCCCCATTGGGAGGAGTTATAAAAAGAAGTAATCAGGAAGGCAGGTAGGTTGAGGAAGAGTTCTCTTGTCTGTAAGCAGGGGTAAAATTTGCTGCCTTAATTCCCTAAAACAGTGGGCTTTCTCTCTCCAGATAAACACCACGATAATCCTCTCTCCCACAAAATGGATTACACTAGCCAGGTTCTCACCAGTCCTGACTACTGTTTTCCAAAGACTTGTGAGAAAAAAGTGTGATCTGGTACCATGGCTATGGAGTTCTACTGTAAGATCAGCAAATGAAGAGACTCAACTTATCATTGAAATTTTCAGGTATTGGAATCTAGGGGACATGATAAACTGTTACTTTAT
This sequence comes from Aquila chrysaetos chrysaetos, assembly GCF_900496995.4. Lineage (NCBI taxonomy): Eukaryota > Metazoa > Chordata > Aves > Accipitriformes > Accipitridae > Aquila > Aquila chrysaetos. The sequence continues at coordinate 28,278,124 of NC_044008.1, forward strand.
CTGCTGTCTGTTTACAGGAATTGCCCTCAGAAATCTACCCTTCTGCATCCTGCATTTTATAAGGGCTGAGGGGATAGTAAAAGCCTCTTCAGAGAAAGAATCAGTAGTGAAAGTCTGACAGATATTTAAGTAAAATTTTAAGCTTAAGAGGAATGTAATATTTGACAAGATTATGCAGCATATAGCTAAATCACACAGTATTGAAGTGCAACTCTTACTCCAATGAGAACCAGTCCATTAGGGTCTCTAAGTAGCTAAATGAGGCAAACTACATTTTTGAGGTGTTTTTCAGGTATTTCATACAGACAGGTATAGTTCACTTCATAGTTCTAATGAAACTACATTTGAACAGAAAAGAATTTGGACCTAGTGGTGTCTTCACAGTGGATTAGGAAAAAAAAATCAGCCTCTGTTAGACCAAATGGCACCAGAGAATGTTTCCCTGCTGTAAGCAGAGTCCCTCTTGGATCAGTTGACCTCTTTAATAGAAGGAGAGTCTGTCCTTCCATTAAATCAAAGGGAACAGAAATCAGTCCTGTAAGCAGGTGTTTGTCTCTGGCTGATGACCAAGGTCAGACTTTCTAACTCTTATATGAGTTACTGGAGAAACTGCCCATGAAATTGGGGACATCGTGAAGGTAGAGGCTAAACAAGCTGTTCAGCCTATAGCACTACCCTGCTAGTGTTACTAAGACTCAACACTAATGGGTCTTCATGAAAACAGAAAGGCTTAAATTCTCGTTCTAGGACTGATGAGATTTTAGACAAGCTGCATGGTGCATTTTTCCTTATGTAAGAATGTTATTTAAGTGTTATTGCACTCTAGACTCAGTTTCAGCATCTGGTGAACCAAGTCATTGAGGAGAATGAAGGCATTTGCCCAATAATATATTAATAGCAACTTATTTCTATCTGAGCAAAAGAAAAATACATTCCCTGGGGTAAGGGTGGGTTGGATCACCTTCAAGATAAGGTACTGATTGCAAAAATTGAAAAATATAAAGTGGGATTACTAGTACTGGTTTATCAAAGTGACACACAGTCATATAAATCCACATGGAGCATAGGCAGGACCTACTGAGGGTTGGTGCAGACCCAAGAGCGTGCCTGGTCCCTTTTAAAACAGTGGACTTGTATGGGAGATCTGTGCCCTGTTCAAATTTGGTTGGTTTAGGTAATAAAAAAGCCAACATTTTCTGAGCTTATTAATGTGAAAAGTCTTTGCATGGCACTTAGAGTAGCACAACATAAAAATCCAGGGCTGGTAAGTACAGATTTTGACTAAACCTCCAGAAACTTCTCAGTCACAGATTTGTCAAAGTACTGTGCTGATGCAGAGTACTGCTAGGGCAGGAAGATAACCAATTTTGTACTTGGGAAAATAAGAAAATCTTGCTTGCCAAGAAAGTTACTTGTAACTGTTGAAAAAGAGGGCCTTGAAATTTTTGATTCTTTCAAAGATGGGAAGCCTGACAATGTTTGTGTATAGGCAATAATCTTTTGCTCTCTGTTCTGTTTAAAACACTCACTTCTAGTATTTTAGCTGTTTGATTTGAGAAAGCTGGCCATTGTTACTGCAAATTTCCTCGTATTTCTCATGTCATAAGGTGGTTTTGGAGATGGTGAAAAGTTGTTGGAAGAATAAATGAAACAGCAGTCTAGTGAAATCTTGATATAATAGAGTCAAGGCAGGGTACTTAGAACAGGACAATACTGGGGAGAGCGACCAGGTAGAGTGTTGGGGATTTTTCAGCCCTGTCATTATGTTCATCAAACCTGCTCCTAAAAACCTCCAGTGATGTTTTCCAAGTAGCCTATTCAAATACTTAACTATCTTCATCCTTAAAAGGTTCTTATTGGTAGCAAACCTTAATCCTTTTAGTTTTCATCAAATCTGCAGAGGGCATAAAGAACAGTGGGTATCATACTAGCTATAAAACCCTTTCATGCATTGAAAGAATATTCCCAAGTTTCATCTAAATGTTTTCTTCTTCTTTTTTTTTTTTATTAAACCAGAACATTTCTTTTAACATACCTTGCAGATCATATTTTCTAAATCTCTTCCATTCTTATTAACTGCTGGGCTGTCTCCCAAAGGAGAGGTAATCTTTGTATCATGTTGCAGTGCCCAAAAGTGAACACTGCACTCTAGGTGACATCTCTCCTATGCTGAACAACTCTCATGTCTTGTAGATGATGCTTCTCAAAATACGTCTTGGAATGTCCTTTTGCAATAGTATCACACTCTTGATTTAAATTAAATGTCTGATTCACCGAAAGCCCAAAGCCTTTTTTTCAGTATTGCTGACTAGTCAGCTATTCCCCTCTTGTATTTACGCATTTGAATGTTCCTTACTAAGCACTTTACTTAGCCTTTATTGAATTTAATCATGTTGATTTCAAGCCGTGCCTTTTGTTTATTAATATTACTTAAAATTTAAATCCTATTCTGCTGAGCATTTGTAACCTGTTCCAGTTTGAACTTCTCTGCAAACGTTACAAATATGCTCTCTAGTCAGTCATCCAAGGCGTTGAGGAATATACTGAATGCAGCCTACAATGGATGTCTGCAGCCTGCCTCTTGGTATCTTCTGACAGTCAGGCAGATAATTTTTTGATAACTACCTTGTGAGTGCTTTCTTTTTCCTGGGTAGTTACACACCTATTTCATGATGTCTGTCTATATGTACTCTGTATTTGTGTATTTAGCTAGAAAGAATGATATTTAAAACAGTGTCAGTAGCCTTACTAAGTGCAGTGTATATCAAATATCTGATCAAGTCTCACCCTTTGTGAGTACTGAAGCAGAGATGATACTAACTTTTCAGCCTTTACTATCTGCTGTTCTCTTTCCTTCCTTGTTAAGCAACAGGAATTCTTCTCCTTGCCGTCTTCCCATTTCAAAAATATCTTTCTTGTTGCATTTTATGTCTCTTGTTAGATGAAACTCATATTCACTTTGATCTATGCTGCATCTTATTCCTTTATAGTCTCTTTTACATCTATACATGTAGGTCCTTGTCCCTGCTTTTGTATTTATATTTATATTTTTCTGCTTTCCTTTTTCTTTTCCTGGCCCTTAAAGAGCTTTTGATGGAGCCATATTGGTCTCTTACTATGCTCCATATGTTTCCTTTGCATCACGACAGTCTGCCATTGTATCTTTAATATAGTCCCTTTCAGTAACTGCGAACTCTCTTGCAGTCTTTTTTCCCTTAGAATATCTTCCCAAGAGACCCTACCTTCCAGTTCCCTCAGTTTGATGAAGTCTGCTTTTTTGAACTCCATTGTCCTTATTCTGCTGCTCTCATTCCTCCCTTTCTTTAGATTTGTGAACTCTATAGTTTTGTAATCACTTTAACCGAAATTACCTTCTACCTCCAGCTTCTCAACCAGATCCTCCCTATTAGTCAGAATCAGTTCTAAACCAGCTGCAAGCTTCTCAGTATCTTCTTCCATCTGCCTAAAAGAAAGTTGTCCTCAACATGTCCTGAAAGCCTACTGGACTTTCTTCATCCTGACATTATTTTCCAGCACACACCTGTGTATAATTCAAGTGTCCCACTACTACAAGTAAGAGGGCACCCTTTGGATGCTTCTATTAGTTGCAAAAAAACCCACTCCAAAAAGCACCAAAACCTTCTCTTCCACGTCCTTCTGATGAGGTTATTTCTAGCAGGTCCCTGTTATGACATTGCCTTTATTTTTTTTCCTTTTTACCTTTTCCTTGAGATGCTCAATGTACCTCTCACCTCTTCTGGTAGTTGAGCAAGGATCTACATTTTTGATGTACAGTGTGGCATCTTCTCTTTCCCCAGAGCCTGTTTTTCATAAACAAAGTATACTCCTTTATCACAGCAGTTAGAGGCAATAGCATGGAAATATGACCATTACACAGCAGTCATAGACAGCGGCTTAGTCCATCTGGGACTGTTTCTGTCTCACATTCAACAGCTACCTTAGTTCCAGGGAATCAGAAGGCTTCAGAAACTTCCTCGGTTTTGTGATACCCTTATCTGTGATTTTTCACCTGAATGAAAATTTTTAACAAGTTTGAGGCTTAGTAAAGTTGGAAAATTAGTTTATTGAGCAAAATACCTGTAATGATTACACCATACACAATTGTGGTGGAAATTCCTACCTTAAAACTAGTGCTAACTAGTATTAACTGGCCAGAAGATCATATAATAAATAGAGATTGTAATATAAACACCAGATCTTAGGGGAGGGAGACAGGGTAATTTTCCAGTAGAGCAGGGTTGATTTCCGCCCCCCCCCCCCCCCCCCCCTTTCAAAATTCCAGCGTATTCCTGCTGCAGTAGGTTCTCTTTAGCTATGAGTAAATTTATTTGCAAAGCTACAGAAATCTTCATAAAATTGATGTACCTCTCTAACCTAGTAGTGGTTATTTGGATTACCTGGGCTATGAACAAGCCACACCAGTCCACTGACATCACCCTTCCCAACAGTGAAAGAGTTTTTTATGTTTTCATGATGGAAAATACAGCCTCTCCCTGTCTGGTAAATAGTTTTAATCCAAACAGCAAGTGATGCAAGCTAGAGGGCTCCCCTGGGATTATTCCCTGACTGTGGAAACTAATTCAGAACATTTATCATTGTCCCAGAAGTTGTTCCTGGTTTCTTTGATTTACCTGCACTGAAAAAACACAGAATCACTGAATGGCTGAACTTGAAGGACCCCTGGGGATCACCTAGTCCACCTTCCCTGCCCAGCACAAGGTCAGCCACAGCACATTGCCCATGGCCATGTCCAGTTGTTTTTTGAATATCTCCAAGGATGGTGACTCCACAACCTCCCCAGGCAACCCACTCCAGTGTTTGAACAGTAAAAAAGTTTTTTTCTTATATTTAATTGGGATTTCCTGTATTTGTATTCATGCGTACTGTGTTTTGGTCCTGTCCCTGGGCACCACTGAGAAGAGTCTGGCTCTATCTTTACTCCCTGCCATCAGGCATTTAGTCTTCTCCAGGCTGACCAGTGCCAGCCCTCTCAGTCTGTCCCATCGTCTAGGTCATTAATGAAGATATTAAACCATGCTGGACCCTGTATTGACCCCTGGAGGACACTGCTGACTGTTGGCCTCCAGGTGGACTTTGTACCACTTTGAGTCCAGTATTTGAGGCAGTTTTTAGTCAACCTCACTGTGCGCTTGTCTAGTCTGAACTTCATCCTTTTGTCTATGAGTATGCTATGGCAGACACTTTCGAAAACCTTACTGAATTTGAGACAGGCATCCAGTGTTCTCCCCTTGTTTACCAAGGTAGTCATATCACTGTAGAAGGCTATCAGGTTGGTCAGATTGTAAATCCATGATGACTACTCCCAATCACCTTCCTGTGCTTAACTTCTTGGTAAATAGCTTCCAGAAGGATTTGCTCCATCAGCTTCACAGGGATCAAGGTGAGGCTGACTGGGCTGTTTTCCCTGGATCATCCTTCTTGCCCTTCTTGAAGGTAGTAGTGACATTTGCTTTCTTCCAGGAAAGATAATCAAAAGTGTCCTCACAATGACATGCTATTAAGTCACATGCACTTATGTCCAGTTTTTTAAATGTTCCCTAATCTGATCCTTCTCCAACAAGGGTAAGTCTTTTGCTCCAGAAAAATGCCATAACAAGAGTTGCCAGAGTGCGATGGGGTGACCAGTCTAATGGTATACAGCCCTTTTTCTGTTGGAGATGTATTCACAAAACAGCCTTTTTTTTGGCTACAGTTCACTTTAATGTAGGCTATGTTATTTATTTCAGCCTTAATTTAAAAAATCAAACAGAAATACCCCACCATAAAATCCAATCCAATGATCTTCCTCTTTCTTATGAAACACGTAAGCCCAGCCAAAGTCAAATGCATAAATTATAACCTCTAACAAAGCTTGTTTATTCACATAAAGATAGGAAAAGTCATATTACAATATGAAATTTCCTCCTGAGGAATATGGTAGAAGAATATTAGCTTCATTCTGAACAGGACTGAATAAAACATTGTTCTTTGGTGTAGAAACACAGAACAAGACATATTAACAAGAGAGTACTTGATGACCATTCACTGATCCATACATGTACACAGGATATTTTAAAGTAAGTAGGGATGTTGTGAATATAATTCCGCCTACTTATTTGGAATACTGAAAAATATAATTGGTATTTACATGTTTGTTCCCTTAGAATGCAAGGTAGAAAGTTTTCCTATAAATATAAGATTATTTGGATTTAAAAAATTTACACCGAAGGGTAATGCAAGAGTTGGCTGACAACTGTTTTTTTGTTTTTTTTTTTTTTTTTTGTTTTTTTTGTTTTTTTTACTGTGCCCTTTTGAGAAACTATCTGCAGCCCAAGAAACCAGAATGAAATTTCAAAAAGAATCTTCTAGATCAGAATGTCATATCCTAGATCCAGGAATTTCTGTGCTTTGTAGAATATACAGCAGCAACCAGGAATGGTTAACTGGCTGTGGCTTCATTTTCTCCAGATAACGGAGTGGTTCATACTTCTGGAGAATATCCATTACAATATCAAACAAATGAGTGAGATAATTCCTCAGCCTCAGTTCTCCCACCTGCTTCTGCAGGTGAATAGCTGTCACTGGGACCTGTGGATACAGGGAATGCTGCTTTTGTGTCATTGCAGTCCTTTCCATCATTCCCAGAGCCCATGACTACCCTGAATAGCTTGGACCCCAGGGTTCTGTGTCGTGGTTTAACCCCAGCCAGCAACTAAGTACCACGCAGCCGCTTACTCACTCCCCCCCCACCCCCCAGTGATACAGAGATAGCCAGGGTGGGAGAGCAAGGATGGAGATTTATAGCAGACTTCCCTCAAGAAGGGTGGATACCTTTTAAGATGCCCATAGGCAGTGGTCCAGTAGGAGCAAGCTGGCAGTCCCTGTGGACAGGGGTCTGCTCAGGTGTGGGATGGTCCCTGCCAGACCTGTGCCTACAGAGGGCACAGGAGCACAGGGGAGAGTTCTGCTGGGCAAGGAATTTCCCATCTTGCAGCTAACCCTGGGCTCATGAGTCAGAACACTGAGCTTTTCTCCCCTTAAAAGGCAATGTTTAGTACTTTCTCTCCAAGAGGTCCCTGTCTGCCCTCTCTCCTTACTAGAAAAGCCTGAGAGAGGGTAAGAGAAGTGCTGACTTCATTACTTGGACCAAAATCAATGGGAAAAGAACCAGGCTCTCCATGGATTTAGATAGGTTTGGATTTACAGAATTTATCCTTTGTACACAAAATATACATTACTGATTAAAATGTATTGATTGAAAATGAAATACAAGTAGTAACACCACAATTTTTTATTCAGTAGGTGTCTGAAAAAAACACACTCGGTTGTAATGCAAATATGCCAACCTATACAGCCTTTCTTTCCAGGTATATGCCTTATGTATTAAAAACTAATGCCCTTACAGTACCTTCTAACAATTTGCATATACTGAATTGACTATGTAGAGCAAAAAATATGACTTGCATAATGAATTGTACACACACAAAAAAGAAGGTATGAAAAATAAACACATCAACTAGCTGAATACTAATTACATATAAGCAAAATCTGGAGACACTCAGTATGCAGAACCAATCAGTTATTGCAGTGAACACCTATAACTAATTTCCTCCAGGAAGAAAATTTTCCATTAGCTTTAGTGAATTTATACCCATTATAGAAAGGTTGTAGCTAAATAAATATTATTTTAGTTTAATTGGATTAAAAATTAGAAATGCAAATTCTGGTGCACCATGTCTCTAAGTCCTTGTCTCCCTTTTTATGGTAATACCCTTCTAATGGTTTAAGCCTATGAAGAAAAAACACTGAAGATTTTAACTAGCAGCTTTGCAGGGGGGCAGAAAGGAGCAAAGAAGATTTAGTGGTGAAAAGAGCAAATAAATAGGTGCTCCAAGATTAAAAAGAGGGTAGAAGTGCATGCTGAGCTGTTGAAAGACCTCTCTGTGTTTAAAGAAAAATATTGTTTGGTTCTTTCACCAGTGCATGATCAAAATAAGAGGTACAAATTAGTTCATGGCTGCTGAAGCTACAAAACATCATGCAGAGAGCTGTCTTTGGGAACGTTTTAATGAGGAGAAGAGGTCATCAGACTGTGACATTGCTTTTCAGAATTCTTCAAGAACAACACAGACTTCCTGTTCCAAATGTGGTAAAGAATAAAACAACCTTAGTAGTAATCGTACAACTTTTGAACCGTGTTCCTTGGAAATACTGTACCGTGCTCATTTTGTAGCTTTAGTTAGCTATCTCAAAGGAACTCTTCCATATTTTCCATGTGCCCTTATTTCAAAAGTACAGTGAAATGGTAGAGCTTCAACAAGGATTATATTTATAAAATAAAGTTTTATTCAGTCTTCTAAAGAGATTTTAATGTTTTCATTGCTCTAGGTGAAATGGTACACTGTGGCTCTGTTCATTAACATTTAGCATCAGTGCAAAAATCAAGGATTACCACATACAGATTGAAAGGACATCCAAAATGACTTTGAAATTAAATTCACTACAATCTTAGTTTTGCAGCATTTCAAACGTGATTTTAAAATGTATAAGTTAAGTTAATGGCATTCCAGGTCAAATATCCCCAGCCCAATAACAAGTCCCACATAGAATGTCATTATTTAAATTTGTGGCATACTGTATATGCTGACTAGAATTGAAGAAGTCCACTGTAAATTTAATAAATAAGATGTATACTACAGTGCAGTTATTGGGAAAAAAGCTTCCTTGAGGATATCTAGAGAGACTATTAGCAAAGATACTCGTAAATCAAATAATTATTCTAAGTTACGGGCGTCATTAGCAGAAATTTCACAACTGGAATGACTTCAGCATTGCCAATAATTATAAAAATACCAGTAACTAGGAAGTGACAGTGGTATTTACTCCTGATAAACAATTGCTCCTGTGAAAGAAATTGGTATCAAAATCATGATTTCTAAACCTCTTTTTCAAAGCTTTCTAGCAGTAAGAAAAACCACAAATATATGTCAAATAATGTACAGAAATCAGGTGTTATAGTTAATAATTTGACTAAAAATTGATTTACTTATCTATTCATTAAAATAGAAAAAGCTGTATTACAAACCAGCCCTTTTTCTTTTTAGAATAGTTGTAATAAAATTTCATTTGGAACAGCATCAGCAACAATGATACAAAGCTGGTGTAGATGGACTATTGCTCATGCCGTAGAAATTCTATTGTAATTTTTTCATTGCGTATTCTTTTAAATTATAATCACTATGTTAAGAGAAGAAAGGATAACATAAACCATACTGTATGCCACCTGTCTCTTCCTTTCCCACCAAATAAAGGGAGAAAATGAATTTGGTAACTGTCTTCTGTAATCAGAAAGGAAATCTCTGTCATAGTGGTTTCACTCAGCTTTTTTCAGGTGCAAAGAGCACTGACAACTGTCCGCCATTTGAAGTATGTAATTCTAGCCTGAGTAATGAAAGACTAAAAAAGAAACATATACGGATTTGTTAACAAAGCCATGTTTTCATTGACAAATATATTTTAGTAATAAATATTTATTTTTATGCCATTAATCTTACAACTTTAAATATTAATGATTAACAGGTCATTGCACCCTGCAACATTTTCCCATGAATCAGTTTACTTAAGCTTTTACACTGATTTTATTTTCTGTGGTATAGTTTTCTTCTCTTTCACGAGGTACTGAACAGACATTTGGAAATATTTTAGTTGTCTGTTTCACCTCTAAAAAAATCCCAATGCAAATTTTTCCCACAAAGGCTAACAAGTTTGTTGGTTTTCAGTTTAAACCTTTAATCCTGTTTGAATGGATTGATGTCTTTTTCCTTGATTTACCAGATTCTTCTGTCAGTGATTAGGGCCTGGGAGTTTGGGCTAATCTGAGATTTCTCCTCTTCTTGTATTGTCATTCTAGTGCCCATTATTCTCTTTTTTCCTTCCCAAGAATACCACTGTATTCTATTCAATAACCATTGCTTGCTGAAAGAAGATGTCTTAGATAGCCAATTAGCTGTTATGCATAGAGTTTTTAGCCAGCATGGTAGCAGTATTTGTTACAGGCTGTAAGCAAAGCATTGAAAAGTAAATGTTAAAAAAGAGAGAGGAAGGAAAAGGAGATTCTCAAATTCTGAATTTTGCTTTCAATTATCCCAAACTACATCTACAGGCAGTAATGACAAGTGTAAGTTTTGCGAATCAACATGATAGGAGAAAAGGATCTTTGATTCAGTGGATAAGCTGTGATGTAGAAATCCTGGAGCAGTTTTACTAGTAAGTATGCTTTTATAATTAGAGTATCAATGATTCTCTGTCTAATGCAAAAGTGTTGTAGGGTCCTTTGATAGGAAATGTGGGCAGCTTTTGGAAACTTTTATATAGCTGTCATAAACCAAGACACTGCAGAATGTTCCTGAATTAAATGCCATTAAATCCAATGAATAACTTCACTGACTGCAACAGATTTCTACTGATGTAAACAAAATCAAAAACTGCTCCTTGATAGATAAAGATGTAAGTTTCGGAAAAAACCCATACTTATAGACAGCCATAAAATAATCTAGGGTATAATCTAGGAAAAAACCATATATATATGTTTGCTGTAATCAGAGTTTAAACTACCAGTCTTCTGTCAAAATCTTTTTTGGGTAAAGAAAACAAACAAAACCCATACCAACATCCAAAAACATTATTTTAATTTTTTCATCAAAATGAAGTGATGTTGTTCATCAAATGGCAAACATATATCCTCAAAATACAATAATACATAAACTTTCTATAAGATTGTATAAATATCATGGTATATGCATATAACTAACTATGTATTATTGTTGAGTATTTATTTGTATCGCTATTAGTGATTTGCTATCTATTAATATGCTTATGGTTTTTGTGCATATATTTTATCTTTTTAATCAAAACATGAACTGTAGTTTGATATCAGAGTGTCTTCAAATATATTTGATATTCTTTCATTTGACTAGTGACTTAAGGTATGCTTACATAAGCAGTTTGTTTAAAAGTTTTAGAAATATTTTGTAAATTTCATATCTTTATACAACTCTTCTGAAATTTTATCAAATATCAATTGTACAGGAAAATCACTGATAGTTGTATCAAAATTATTTTTGCAGCTTCATTTCATTCAGTTTTGGTTTTCAGTGTGAATTTCTTTTTTTTTAGTAAACAAAAGTCTGTAATATTTTTGAAACAGACTTATGTGCCATTTTGGGCAAAGTATTACAGCAGATCTTGAAAAAGGAAGGTCAATCCCTGTAATATAAAAAAGGTTTCTTGGGTACATTCTATTCTAGAACTTGATGTTTTAAACACAGCATTTTCTATGAATGTGCCACTCTAAATGTCTACTGGTATTAAGGAAATATCCGTTGGTGCCGAAATAACTGCACCTGTGTTTTAATATTGCCAGATTAAATCCAGTATACCCCACATCTTGTTGGGTTGTTCCTTAAAATTTTAACTCAGTGAAAACAGATCATTCCAGTGAACTACACCTGAGCAGTGCTTAGCAAGCAGATGTATACATCTACGTATATTATTGTACACTGCATAAAATAGCATACTGTGTTATCATGCCACGCATGCCCTATGATCTTGTCAGGACTTATGAAAGGTATTTTATGAATGTGAGACATAAAGAAGGACAGTCTAGGTGCTGTATGCTGCTCTGGAAGTGATTTAGCAGGTGGTTAGTTCATTATGTTAAGAAAGTACCACTGTTATTATAGGGAGCTGTGAGACATTATGCATTGCTGACTTATTGTTTGGATGAAACATAAACCTAAGATTGGGTTTCATTGCAATTGCCACAGATTACATGGTAGTTTTAGCAGGAGTAAGAGTGCTGAGCCCTGTACCCTAACCAAACTCCAGATGAATTGGTTAGAGTCTACTATTGCAAGAAAATACATCCATGGGGTTTCTCACTTTGTAACCTATTGCACAGTGCTGCTTTTCTCTGTAAAAAGGTGTAATGTGTCACAGGTTGCAACCCTCTTAGAAAGCAGTGCTTTGTACATAAATGCGAGAGACCATTACTAAAGTGTGTTTCCATAAAGAACCTGTTAGTGATAGGTACCTTGAGACAGGTGAACAAGGAGGATCCTAAATCATAGCATTGTGTAAAAGGTAGCAGCTGTAATTAATACAGAATAAATCTTAAGACCTCAGTAACTGGTGTTTCTTCTACTGATGTTTATTTTTATATATATGTATTTAAAGCTTGATGTTTATTCATAACACAACAGTGTATGTGTTATGAATCACTTAATTAGTTAATTAGGTCCAAGGTTTCTAGAGTGCCAAGACAGGAGCAGTGATCTCCGCTTCCATCAGCAGAGAGCAGTTGGGTGGCATTTAGTCTTCTCTTGAGAGTAATTCCGCTTGTCCTCAGGACCCTCTGCGCATTCCTTCCAGGCAGCCCTGTGGGTTCATGCTCAAAGACTGAAAGGTGAAAGAGATGAGGAGAAAATCTTTCAGAAATCTAACAGAAGCAACCTAATAGACAGTCAAAGTGCAGTGAGGCAAGAGCAGCACAGTGCTTGAAGGGGCCCTGGTACGTGAAGGTAAATGGCCTTCTAGTTTGTCGTAAGATCCAGTAATTTAGGAGGCCAAACTTCCATTTTGTGGCAGTCATGGGAAAATAAACTGTATCCCAGAAGAAGAACAAGAAGGGAACTCTCTGAGTAAAAAGTATCGGCCTGTTATCCCTGTCAGTCCAGCACAGAAGAATATTACTCGAGGAGAATAATAAGAGAGAAGAGATAGACCCAGGGGGAAGGCAAATAGCGAGACATATAAAGAATGTACAAGATCCCCATAACTGATGTTATTAGCCTGATGCTGCCAATTTCATACTCAAACTGGTAGCTTAAACGTCATAACTATGCATCAGTGGTGGCATTTATTAAAACCTCATCACTAAGATTTAAAGTCCTGGTCTTAGGACTCATTTAAATGGTCATAACTATGGGTAGGCAGAGGCTTTGATCCTCTTCTCTAGCACTTTGAGTCTCACTCCATGACTGATTGCTGGTGAGTTGAGAGAAAAATTCTACCTGGTGCCATGCACCTATCATATCAACACCACCCAGAATGAGAAGTTAGGTGGCATTTGCTTATATTTCTTTCCAATCTACTGCAGGACACTTGTCCTACCTATATTAAATAAAAGTTTCAGACATTTTTCTGTTTCTCTCTTTCTCAGACTTGCAGGCACATATCCTAGTTTTAAAATTGGGATGTGTGCCCTGCTTGTAAACCGTTGTTCACTCTCTAAGCTTTGAATATGAGTAATGAGAAACTGTACATAGTACCGACAATCCCTAAGTCTTTTCAGCTACCTGGGGAGATGCTTTTCTATTCATATGCCATGACTCTTCAGAGTTGAGAAGGCAAAAATGAAGCATGCGTAACAAGAGGAGGGTAAAAACATCAGGTTTTTGTTCCTCTAAAGCAGTTTGCTGTATTCACAAAATAATATTTATAACCTTGTCCAGGTTAAAGTTTGACAGTTTTTGCAGATGTTATAACTTTCTAGCAAGGAAGCTGCAAAATTATGTATATCATTTTTACAACATCATAGATTGGAGTAGAATTATGAGCGATCAAGTATCCTGAGAAGTGAGCTCTGAATGCAAGAAGTATATATCAGCATTAACTCCATAACATAACTCAGCACTGAATCTATCCATCCACCTTGTCATACCAGCACCTGCCATGAGGGAAAAGAGATCTCGAGCAAGCAAGCAAGACATCACAAATAAACGTATTTGTCAGGGTAGGGCCCCCTTAGAGAGTGGTATTATGCTCAATGCCTGAAGTTGTTACGTTAGAATAAAAGTTATCCTGAAACTTATAGGAGGAAATACTTGGGCTGCATTACAAGTGTTTTTAAAATATCTATGTATTCTGGTGAACCTGACAGCAGCATCTATTGTTTAGATTGTCTCAAATTGTTAACCATGTGATTGTTTCTGAACTATTAACTGTTAGTGTTGAAATGTTCTCATTGCTGGACATGGCCCCAGGCAAGTTTCTGTAGACAAAGCACTATCATTTCTGAGAGCAAGGCTGTGGAGAAAATACATTAGGCCAATGTTAAAAACTCTTATAGCTCTCTATTTGAAAAGGAATTGTGTTACCATGAGGTGGAGATGGTACTTTACATTTGCCCAGCAGGCTACGGAGTATCAGAAAGCTCTTATATATGTAAAAAACCCCATAATAATAAAAAAATAAAAGTCCCAGATTATTAGATTCAATACTTGTAGATTGCATATAATCTCTTGGGGTTTGTTAAACTATAACAACAAAACCCTTGTATCACTTTGAGCATTACTTCAGCATATAGTTGCAGAGATTAAGGAACAATTTTTGCACAGCTGATCTTTTGCCTGCTGGAGGTCACAAAAAGAAGATAAAAGAGATACTTCAGCTTCATTTCCAGGACTCCCGTTGCTACAGAGACAGGGAGATGGAGAAGAACCTAGAAGCAGGAAAGTCAGCTATTGAAAAGTTGAGAAATGTCAGGAACTTAAAACTGGCCAGCAGGTATTCACACTGTGTAGTTTAGCCTGTCTGCTGGAGGAATTTTTGTGCTCTTCATCTTATTTAATATGTAGCGATTGTGCTTCTGGTAGCAGGTCTGCTGCACACCTTGTTACAGATTTCTCAGTGAAAATGTAAGAATGACAGGATCCTGCCTTGTTCTCAATTTCTGTCTTTGGCTGCTGCCAGGTTAGCCCATGGTCTAGAGCATTTTTTTCCTATGCAAAGGTCCCTCTTAATGTATTAGAGTGCAAGGCCTCTTTGGGACAACATGGCATAACTATTCATGTCATCAGCAGCTTTTATCAACTGTATATGCCCGTTTATTGAATGTGTTACTTCCTCTTCCCCTCCTCCCTCAATATTTGGCCTAAAGAAGCTTAATACTTGGTGTAAAAATACTTCAGAGATGCAGCCCCAAACAAGTAGTGTGATTGTACGTACAATTAAGGTATTTTTGTTAGTATTATGCTCTTTTCTGTTTTTCTTAATGCCTCACTTCCTCAAATTATGTGAATACAATAGTATCTCAAACATTCTCTCTTCTGAAATAAGCTTTTGGCTCTTCTGAGACTGAAAAAAATCTGAGGAGTTAAGAAGCTTAAACCCAAACTATGATTTTTTTAAAATTTATTTAATGAAATAGCATGGGGTTTTGTACAGTTATTGAACTCAATGGATTCATAACACTGTTTTAGATATACTTAGGGTAAGGAGAGACTGTCAAACTTATGTGATCTGAATTTGTACTCTGTACTGGATACAGTGTATTTTCATTAGAGGGCCTGTGAAACTTGAATTTGTTCTTCATTCATCCGAAAGACCCTTATTCTAACAGAGATCATGGAGAACATTGCATTGCATTGACCAGGAGGTCCTAAGGCCCATACTGATGGGACACCCAAGGGACTGCAGGAAGCCCACTTTGGGTCAGGAAGCCGCCTGTCCGTGTCCCCGTGGTGCTGAGGCATCCCCACCAACATAAGGGTGACTGCTTCTGGGTGGAAGTGGGAACTCTGGAGGGTACCACAGGTTGTGCCTTTTGATTTTAATGAGATGCTTCTGTGCTAGTGTGTCACTGTGCTTGCAGTGCGGTGGTGTCCATGGTCTGGCCGTGGGAGGGCTGCAAAGGTCGTACGTGGTCAACTTGGGCAGCGAAGCAGCCCCTGGAGGGATCCAGAATCAGAGTTTCTGGCAATACACCTAGTTTTGCTCAGGATGCGTGCAGACTATCAGCAAAAGTGGACTATCTTGTGAGGTAAGCTGTGGGAATGAAAATGGAGAGGGATGTGCTGTGTGGAGCCTTCCTCACCATCTCTAGGCTATGTATAGCCCCAGGCATTTAATGTAAACTAATCCTGCTGCTTCGCTGAATCAGGGACTTCGTGACGTGGTGCCACAAATCAGGAAAGAGAGCTTACTTCTTCCATCTGTTTGAGTTGGACAGGACACTCTTGTCTTGACAGTATCAAGTCTATTGATCAAAGGGCTGTGTGTTTATTCCTTTATTGGTGGTGGTGGAGGGTGTTAATTTCTTGTATGGAGTTATGCAGTTCTTTAAGCATGTATCCTTACAGGCTGTATTATTAATATGCATGCTTTTACATTTTCAAACATAACTAGCTGTATTGATTAGTGAGTTATATAAATGGAAGAAAATAATAAACTAAATTGAAGAGCTACCTCATTCATCTCTGGACTCTAGAATGCTGGTGAAATTTCCTTCCTTCAAACAGCCCTGAGGAGCCCTTTCCCAAGGGCTGAACTGCCCAGCACAGTGGGATCATCTTGGCCCCAGCAGCCCTCACACAGAAGAGTTGCCATTGTGCTGGTAATTACCAGATCTTCTGGTTTTGGCTCTGTGGGCTGGAAACCTAAATCTCAGCATATAAACAGATTCCTCCCAAGCTAAAAAGAAACTTTTCAAATCAAAATACACATTTAGTGTCAATATCCAGGCAGATCATTTACATCAGCTATAATATTTTAAAAGAGAAGCCTATAAATAATATTCAGAGTACCTAACATTTTCATTAACAAAGTTGACAGTACTTATCAGCATTTTAATATACTAATTGGCCATGTGCTGTCTTCATTTCCACTTTGAGTGCTGTAAGGCAATGTTTCTCAGTTATGAACTGAGGATTGTTGCTAGTCTGTAAGAGATCAAGGAGTGATTCATGAAATTATCGCAAAAACACCATATATGCAGATGTACAATTGAAGAAAATAGAGAAAATAAGTTAAAAAAAAAAAAGATAATGTTGACATTTTAGCATGTTTTTCAGGCTAAGAGATTAGATTGTCTTTGATATAAAAAAACAGAAAACACTCTTTTTTTGTGGTAGTCCAGAGAATGGATTAATGTCAAGGACTCAGGGACAAATAGTCTAAGGAACAAAAACTCCTGGCAGGTTCTGAACACTCTCCATACTGGCAAGTGCTGTGACAGCTGAGGGTACCCAGAGGTGATTCGAGGTTCTCTATTAATCATATTATAGTCTCTGATATCTGCTATTGTGTTAAAATATTCCTTTGAATAAATTATTGGGATTTTATGTCCTGTAATCCTGAATCTGCCATTGATGCTGAAGGCAGGAAGAGGCACTGATGTGGAATTTTCAAACCCCCATGCTAACCGAGGAGCACATGCCCTACCGAAAGGCAGCGGGACTTCTGTTATGGAAACATTCTTCTTAGAATTACACCAGAAGATTATGTTAGCTAATAAATGTAGTTTAGATTGTAAACCAGTGGTGGCTCCAATGCATTTTAGCTTGGGTGGAAAATGTGCATGTATTTACATAAGTGTGCATGTACACATTCAAAAAACACACCAAAAGTCGAATAGAACGATATCATAGAATATAAGTGGGTATAGGTTATTCCTTATTAAGATAATGCTAATAAGGTGCAATATCTAGTTGTTATACATTGGAAAATAGAAAAAATAGCTGTTACCTTGCAAAAGACTTTGTGACTTCATCCTATGTACACCTTTCCATGTTCAGCCCAAGGTGCCACATCTTTGTCTCTGCAAGGTTGGGGTTAGCCAGTAAAATTCCCCAAAGGTTACTCAGCAGGTTTGCAGATACACATGAACTTTGCAATGCCTTTAAGCATTAGTTTAAAAAAAAAAAAAAAAAAAAATCTGCTATGTATTGTAACATGTTAGTACTTGCTACGAGCTGCCTTCATTGTTTCTTCCTTGCATGCTATTTCCTTTGGGTTATGCTGCTACTGCAAGTCATTGATAGTGACATGCAGTAGCTATGACAGGAGGACAAAGAAAGATTTCAGCGAGGTTATTAAGTTCTGGTGGGGATGGACCCCATTATCCTCAATATAAAAGCCACCCTTACTGAATTCCCCAAAATAAAATAATTTTGGAAGCATTTAAAGATGTCCTCTTGAGCTGAAATGCCTATTAGTCTTCTAATGTGTTTGCTGTTGGTTGCTAACCATTAATGCCACAAGTTAAGAAACACATTTATTTTTAACCTCTCTGTGGTTCAGTGACTCCTGTGCAACAATTTTTCTGGCCTTTGAAAGCTATGTCAAAGCCAGTTCTCTCCTCTTTTTATGGCACAGAGAACGTGGGAGCTGCATGGCTTCCTAAGGATCTTCAAGTTTGAAAAAAATTTCATTCTGGAAGAGAAGCCAAATAATTTTCTTCTCCTACTGGTCACATTAAAGCTTAATGAAATTTATGGCAACTGGGTGGGTTTTCAGGAAACTGAAGGATTTTCAGTAGCTGTTAGGATATATGAATACCTTTGGTAAGGCTAGTACTGTTGCGGTGCAGTGAGGCTTTATATAGTTGGCTGATTGTTAAAGGTTTTGGCGATGTACCCTGCACAGGAAACAATCCCACCTCCCCACAGATGCTCTTCTCTGTTTCCTCATAAGAATGTAATAAATGACCATAGTGGATCACACCAGGCATCTTTCTGGCTCAGTATCCAGGCTTCAGCAGTCTGTGGTAGTAGAAGCCTAGATAAGAGTCAAAGGATATCTCCAGAAAGCAATCATACTCCTCCAGTAAACAATCCCAGCATCAAGGAATCTGTGGCTCAGGTAATTCCTGAGTCAGAGATATGGTATCTTTGTAAATTATAGCCCCCGATGTTTTTCCATTAGTTAGCCCAGTGACTTTTCAAACCTATGTAACCTTTTCCTCTCTACGTAATCCTCTGACAAAAAATACCACAGTTTAGACATAAGTGAAAATGTTTTCCTTTTGTTTGTTCTGAGCTTGTCCTGTGGTCATTTCATCATGGACATGACAGTCCTACTTCTTAACTAATGAAAAGTATGAAGTGTTTTCTCTTCACCTTCTTCACTCCATGCATCTTTTACGCATACCTGTATCCTACCTTGCCTGAGTTGTCTTTTCTCCAGGATGGAGAATTTTGTCTGTTTACTTGATCCTCATGAAGAAGTCATGGTATACCTTCAACCACCTTTGCTGTTCTTTTTAGCACCTTTCCATATCTGCAGTGTTGTTTGTACACAGATAGACAAGAAGGACACAATATTTGAGGTATGAATACACTGAATGTAATGCATGACATTATCTTGTTTTCTGTGTAGTTTGTTTCTAATATTGTTTCTGTTAGTTTGACAGCACTGACCATTGGATTTGCCATCTTAGAGAACTTTTTAGCTTCAAAACCCTTTCCTAAGTGGTAATATCTAGTTCTATAAGAGCCTCTGCCAATAGTGTATAAAGTTAGAAATGTGTTCCCCCAAGTACATCACATAATTTTGCTGACAGTGAATTTCATCTGCCATTTTTTAACTGCTCAGTCAATGTCATGAGACCCTTCAGTTATACTACCTTCAATAACCAGCAAATTTTGTTACTTTCCCCTCTACAGTTTTTAGAGGCTATTTCTGAACATTCGGAGCATCCAGTGATACCTCTGGGATTTTGCTAATGGCAAAAATGGATGTAGATAGATTGGAGCATTGGACAATGATTAATGGAATGAAATTTAACAAGTCAAAATGGAGGATTCTGCACCTAGGACGGAGTAATGCCGGGCACAAGTATAAATTGGGAGAGGAGTGGCTGGCGAGCAGCCCTGCAGAAAGGGATCTGGGGGTGCTGGCTGACAGCAGGCTCAATATGAGCCAGCAGTGTGCCCTGGCAGTCGAGAGGGCAAACTGCACCCTGGGGTGCATCAAACAGAGTATAACCAGCCGGTCAAAAGAGGGGATTATCCCGCTGTATTCAGCGTTGGTGCAGCCTCACCTTGAACACTGTGTGCAGTTCTGGGCCCCACAATTTAAGAAGGATGTGAAGGTCCTTGAATGGGTCCAGAGGAGGGCAACAAAGCTGGTGAAAGGGCTGGAAGGAATGTCCTATGTGTAGCGGCTAAGGACTTTGGGCCTGTCTAGTTTGGAGAACAGGAGGCTGAGGGGTGACCTTGTTGCTCTCTACAGCTCCCTGAGGAGGGGATGTGGAGAGGGAGGTGCTGGTCTCTTCTCCCTGATGTCCAGTGACAGGACACGTGGGAATCGTTCAGAGCTGCGCCAGGGGACGTTTAGACTGGGCATTAGGAAACATTTCTTTACCTAGAGGGTGGTCAAACACTGGAACAGGCTTCCTAGAGAGGTGGTCGATGCCGCAAGTCTGTCAGTGTTTAAGAGGCATTTAGACAATGCCTTTAATAACATGCTTTAACTTGGTCTGCCCTGAATTGGTCAGGCAGTTGGACTAGATGATTGTTATAGGTCCCGTCCAACTGAAATATTCTCTTCTCTTCTCTTCTCTTCTCTTCTCTTCTCTTCTCTTCTCTTCTCTTCTCTTCTCTTCTCTTCTCTTCTCTTCTCTTCTCTTCTCTTCTCTTCTCTTCTCTTCTCTCTCTTCTTCTCTTCTCTTCTCTTGTAATTTCATTGAGAAAACTGACCATTTATCCCTATTTTTAGTTTCCTATTTTTCAGCCTGATACCAATCCTCGTGAGGAGCTCTCTTATTCTGCACCGTCATCCTCTTTAGCCACCTTTGGTGAGGGAAATTTCTAAAAGCCTATTGGAATCCCAGTGAACTGTGCAATCTGCCTCCAGTTTTTCCATATGCTCAGTGACTGCCTCAAAGAAATCTAAGAGATTTGTAAGGCAGGGTTTTTTTCAGCAAAAACCTCATCAGCTCTATCTCCTTACATTGTTACAGGTATTGTATTTGTCTAACAGTCTCCCTCTTATAAGTCTAACATTTTGTCTGGCATGAACATCGGATCTACACATGAAATCAGTTTAAGAAAGAACTAACACTAATCTTTCCCTCAGATGAAGCTGGCAGCAAATCATAGGGCTTCCTCCTCAGCTTCAGAAGGAGGCAAAATAGGGTGGCTACCTGCACAGCCATCTCCACTTCTGTAGGTTATCAGCTGGAGGCTTACTGATGCTGCCCTTCCTCTGTGTCTTTTTACACTTGTGCTTTAGGCTGGCCACTCCTACACAAGGTCAGCATGACACACAGCCTTAATGGTGGTGTCGGCAGAGGTATTTAGTTGTCCCATTCACGCACCGTTAGGCTGACACCCAATGCATTTGAACACACTCTGATATAGAGTGGAGGTAGGAAGCCCTCAGTGAAATCTGGGGCCAATGGTCAGACCCTATGGTCACAACAGACCCGGGCATTACAGACCTTTATAACCGCTATTTGCTATCCTGTCTCACCACCTCATGCCTTCATAACAAGAAACCCTAATTGTCATCAGGGTATTGAATTTTCCCGAACACCTTCAAATGAAATAGCTTTCTTTGAATTTAGGTTATTTCTCAAACATTACATTCTATCGCTGCCAAGTGTTAAAAGAAGACTGGAAACAGCATAGATGCGCAGCAATGAAGCTTTTGGCAGGAGCTTTTCTTCAAAACCTTGTTTCTATGTGAAGGGTAATCAAGAAAAAAAAAAGTTTGTGCCTGAAATCCTGCTACTCTCTTACCTTTGAGACCTGCATTTTCAAAAAGTTGATGGCAGGGGACTGTACATTTTCTTTTGCTGCTACTCCAGCCTGATCCCTCTGCAGTAGTGACCTCTACACTTATTTTGCCTTTCAATGTCTTAAAATTTAGTTTTCTGTGCAGTCATTCACACTGAATCCTGAAAAGAAGATACATATATATTTATAATGATAAAAGAGAAAGAATTTCTTGACTGTTATGGGCTTCTGATATTTTATTAGCCAAGTCTACATTCACCCTCACCCTTACGGGTCTCCCTGTGGTAGCTCTGAGCTCTGCTGATCTCCTAGACAAATGATGGAAACATCTGACTTAGAGCCTTTTAGAATCAAAGAAGATTGAGAGGGAAAAGACCTGCTAGGTCATTTTGTCCATCCCCTGCCAATACAGGATCATGACCTACTGTACAATAACTTCACTAATGTTTTGCCAAGTCTCAATTTAAACGAATCAAATGATGGGGATTATATCACTTTCTCTGGGACAATATATCCCTGTTGCTTCATATTCTCTATGAAGAATTGTTATGATATTCTACTTAATATTCTCAATATCACCATAATTACAAGGATAACTTATTTTCTTCTTGTAACAATTGTTTCTTTCTTGGTGTTCATATTTTTCATATATATCATGTTAAAAGCACTGTATT
The DNA here is from genome assembly GCF_900496995.4 of Aquila chrysaetos chrysaetos. Lineage (NCBI taxonomy): Eukaryota > Metazoa > Chordata > Aves > Accipitriformes > Accipitridae > Aquila > Aquila chrysaetos. The sequence goes on from NC_044008.1 coordinate 28,300,337, forward strand.
TGTCACGCAATTCTTCCCAGCTTTCTTCATAACTCAGCTCCTAAGTCCCTTATCGATGTTTGGTGTTTGCCTTCATTTAATTTCCTTCCACTTAATTCATCTTTCTGGTATAGGCTGCTCAAAAAGTTACGTATTGCTCATTAGATTATTCTAGATGTGATTCTTAGGTGTCAATGTTCTACAGCAAGGCTTTTGCCTGAGTCATAACGTGATGCGTCTGGATATGTAATTCCAAATCTCCTGGGTGTCCCCGTTTATAGCTCAATGCAGCTCTCTGACCAGTTCTCATTCTTGTCTTTTATGGCACCAATATACCTTTTACACGCTGCTGAAATTCTATTTTAGTGAATCATCCTTCCAATTCTCAAGTAAGCCCACTTGTTCATTATCATCATCATTTAATATTCTAACTCATCCTACTTATTTCCCTATGCCCTTTTGTAAAATATAAAACTTTTTTTTTGCAGAATTTCTGTATCTTATGTTTTAGTCAAACTGGAAATAATAATAAAAAGAAAAAAGCCAGACTTTGAGTTACATAAACCGTATTGAATTTTTAAAAATCAATTTAATCTTTTCTGGAGCTGCAAAGACTGAACAGCTATCAACATAAATATACATTTATTGCTTGGCATTGCTACAGATCAGAGTTAAGTTTCTTTGGATAAACTCACTGGATATTTCCAAACCAGTATATATTTACCTTTCATTTTGACATAACATTCATGCAAAATTCCTATGAGGTTTTTTTACTCTTAAATAACTCATACATACTTTTAATTTTAACACATCTTTCAATTTTTGTTTTCCATTGGAATTCTTTGACTTGTTGGTCTGACTAGAAAATTTTTAAAGCCTCAAACTATCAACAAAAATAAAAATATGAAAAAGATATTACATGATTTTCTTTAACTGCTACTTCTTGATCAATTCTGAAGAAAGAAGCACGGGAAGAGACAAACTGTATTTTAAATGACCACAGAAATTAAGTAGAATTAACTTTGTTTAGCTATTTGTAAGCTATTGTGCAAATCATATAAGTTAAGTTGGATTTCACTTTCAAAATATTAATTTAACTTACTTTTTACTTTTTTAATTGCAAAATTGCTGATGTAAATGAAACTTATAAATGGAAATATACTTGAAGTTTCCATATGTCTTTTATACATAACATTTGTATATGTGACTCTCCTCCTCCTCCCCCACTAATATAACTAAGGGATCATAAGCATGCATTCCTTAATAAACACGAATTCCTTCACTGTCAAAAATTGCTCCAGGCAAAAAGTTGGCAAGCAAAGAGTTAACAAAAAGGTCAATGAAATGTGAAGAAATCTGGTCCTCAATGTGTACAAAAATAATATTTGTGGTTTTAGATGACTTTTATGTTTCTATTGCTCAAAAATAGATTTTTTTTTGATTGAACATTTTCAGCCTTCCATTGACTGAAATAGATGACCGCCTTAGGGCATTTTTGAAGGGGAAAACTAAAAGAAAAATGACTAAATTCCTTTGTTCAGAACTGCTGCTCTGCATATCCAGTAAATTTTTTAATACAAAGACATACCAGTCAATGGGGAGTTTTGCTTGCAAAAGGACTGCAAGATCAGCTTCTTAGTATGCAAGTGTGACCACCAAACAGGCATGATAAGACTGCAGTGACCAGGAAGGGGCACTTACAGCCATCTTCTCAGTTTTCATGTTTCAGAACACTGCAGCTATTCACATTGGAGCAGTTTGACCAAAACAGGAGAGACGGCCAGCGAGGGAAGGAAGAGAAACCGTTCACACTGCAAACCAGCTAGGAAACAACGCTAGCTAGTCCCATGGCTGAGGCGGCCTGGCGCTCAGACACAAGAGCAAGGTGACCTTCCCGGAACATGGGAAGACTTCAGTTTTTGCTGAGCTTTAGTATGGAGCTGACTATGCACATACCTGCAAAGCAGGTAGTTAATCCAGGCACAATGGATCAAAGGCTGTATACAAAAGGACTAACCATTTACTCTTTGTGGCTAAGGAACAACATTAGCAGTTAGGAGGTACAGCACATTTCTGTTCTTACTTTATTTTTGAATCAGCACAGATGAGTTAGCTAAACTGTTCCTCAGCTTTCCCTCTTGCTTGTATCTATTAGAAGAGGCTGCTGTGAGAAGCAGTGCTGTAGTTTTTGTGATGTATTTACATCAGAGCCTCAGCTGAAGATGCTCTGAAAGAACAAAGCCAGATCCTTGTCCTGACGTTTATTCTGGACACGCAAGCAGTGCTCTATGCAGAATTGCAGGGGTCAACATTACTGGAATAAGTTTTAGAAGTGATGGTTATTTTGTGAGCAAAAAGAAGAGGGGGTGTTAGAGTGTTAAAACTTACATTTTTATTCAATTACAGTTATTCCCTCTTTAGCTCATAGTAGCCAGTAAGAAATACATTGAAAAAGCCTTGATCAAAGGGAAGAATCTACAAGGCTTTCTTTTCCACTGCTGCTGCTGGCACTACCAAAAATGTTCTGTGAAATGTTTTAAAATTTTTGTTATGTTCTTGGATATGTATTGACATCTTAGCTCATAACAGCTATTTAATGGCTATTATAATTTAACAGGTTCATAAAATGCATATTCAAGAAGACCCTAAGCAGGCATTTGCTTAACAGGGGAAGGAATTTGAAGCACCAGAAACATAAAACACATTTTAAAAGGTCCTGTTGATATACATTGAAACATTGGCTAAATTAATAAATCCCAGTTTATTAGACTAGACTACACTAGAACAGAACCGAACAGTTCAGTTGGAAGGGACCTGCAATGATCCTCTAGTCCAACTGCCTGACCACTTCAGGGCTGAAGTTGGTTGGTTTATTTTTTATGGCCTTGAATCTGAAGAGGGACATGAATGGCATCATGAAGGGTTTCTACAGGTAGATTAACAGCAAAATGCAGACTAAGGAAAAAGGAAAATCATGCCTGACCAACCAGATAGGCTTCTACAGTGAGATGATGAGCTCGGTAGATAAGGGGAGAGCAATGGATGTTATTTAGCTTGACTTTAATAAGGCCTTTGAAGCTGTCTCCTATAGCATCATCATAGACAAACTGACAAATTATTGACTGGACAGTGGATGGTGAAGTAAATTGAAAATTGGCTGAAGCGCTGAGCTCAAAGTGTGTTCAACATGACAAAGACTGTCTGGAGACCGGTAACTAGTGATGTCCCTCAGGAGTCAATATTGGGTCCAATATTGCTTAAAATCTACATTCATAACTAAATGATGGGGCAGAGTGTAAGTTTGCAGACAACAGAGAATGAGGAGGACTGGTTGCTATACCGGATGATTGTGCTGCTCTTCAGAGGGACAATGTGGAGAAATAGGGTAACAGGAATCTCAAGAAATTCAGCAAATGGAAATGCCAAGTCCTGCACCTGGGGAGGAATAACTGCATGCACTAGTGCAGGCTGGGGCTGGCCATCTGGGAAGCAGCTTTGCAGAGAAGGCCCTGGGGGTCCTGGTGGACCATGAGCCAGCAACGCACCCTTTCAACAGGGAAGCCCAAGAGCCTCTCCTTGGGTGCATCAGGAACAGCACTGCATCACCTGCAAGTTAAAGGTGTGATCCTTCCCCTCTCGTCAGCGCGGAGGAGGCTACACTACAGCTGGAGTGCTGGGTCCAGTCCTGGGCTGCCTGGTCTGAGAGGGACATGGGTGTACTGGAGTGAGTCCAGCAAAGGGTCACAAAGATGCTGAAGGGCTTGGAGCATGTGAGTTACGCGGAGAGGGTGAGAGAGCTAGTATCGTTCAGCCTGGAGAAGAGAAGGCTCAGGAGGATCTTCTTCATGTGTATAAATAACTGATGGGGGGGAGTAAAAATTGTGGAGCCAGGCTCTTCTGAGTGGTGCCCAATGATGGGCCAAGAGGCAATAGGCTGTCGTGGTTTAACCCCAGCCAGCAACTAAGCACCACGCAGACGCTCACTCACTCCCCCCCCACCCAGTGGGATGGGGGAGAAAATCGGGAAAAGAAGCAAAACCCACGGGTTGAGATAAGAACAGTTTAATAGAACAGAAAAGAAGAAACGAATAATGATAATGATGACACTAATAAAATGACAACAGCAATAATGAAAGGATTGGAATGTACAAATGATGCGCAGTGCAATTGCTCACCACCCGCCGACCGGCACCCAGCTAGTCCCTGAGCGGCGATTCCCCACCCCCACTTCCCAGTTCCTATACTGGATGGGACGTCACATGGTATGGAATACCCTGTTGGCCAGTTTGGGTCAGGTGCCCTGGCTGTGTCCTGTGCCAACTTCTTGTGCCCCTCCAGCTTTCTCGCTGGCTGGGCATGAGAAGCTGAAAAATCCTTGACATTAGTCTAAACACTACTGAGCAACAACTGAAAACATCAGTGTTATCAACACTCTTCACATACTGAACTCAAAACATAGCACCGTACCAGCTACTAGGAAGACAGTTAACTCTATCCCAGCTGAAACTAGGACATAGGCACAAACTGAAAGGCGGGAAATTTCAATTCCCCCATAAGAAAAAACTTTTTACTGTGAAGGTGGTCAAACACTGGAATAGGTTTCTTGGGGAGGCTGTGGAGTCTCCGTCCTTGGAGATATTTAAAACCCAACACGGCCCTGAGCAATGTTCCGTGGCTGACCCTGCTTTGAGCGGGCCAGTTGGACTAGATGATCCCCAGAGGTCCTCTCCAACCTCACCCATGGTGGGATTCCGTGGTTTAGACAGTTCATTGTAATACACTCTGCTGTCATTAGAGCTTTTGGAAAACGTCTTTATTCTTTTTTTTTTTTTTTTTTTTTTTACCCATAGAGAATCATGTCATCAATAAAAAAAAGGTGGCTCACACCATGGTGTACCACTTCCCTCATTTTGCTTTCTGTTTATCTGATAGTGCTTTCTGCCAGGGCCTGGGCCAAGAACAGGAGATCTAAAGTCTCATGCTGTCCGTATTACAAAAAATGCTCACACTGCAGTGAATTAGTAATGGTGTTCAAGCCTCATTGTGTTTCCTGGGGGCAAAGGCAGTATACACCAGTATAAGTGTGCTTTTATTTTAAAGGGTTGGAGGCTGATCCTACAAACCCTTTCTAGCGTGAGTAATTCTGATATAAAGTTTTCTCCCCCAGAGCTATTCACTTTTGAAAGGGTTGCTCTTCACAGGAACCAATCCTTGTGTTGTATGTGGCAGTTTAGAAACTGGACTGTGAAAATATTTCTTCTTCTGAACATAGAATGGTAATGTGGATGGTTGTTAGCAACGCAATTCCTCCAGCAAACGGGAATGGTTACTGCATACAGAATCAGTTTTACCTTCATTACTTTTCAAGAGGTTACTTAAATATATATTGTATCTGCTATAGAGCAAGTAGGAAACAGAATGTGGAAAAATGAAGGCTTCTCATTTCAATTGTGGTCCTTTTTTTTATAACTGGCAGTTGTTCCTGTTTTCAAGTGTTTGTTTCTACTTTAATGAGGATACCAACTTTCATCCAGTGAGATGTGTGGGTCACTTTGTTAGCGCACTTGCACACACCAAGGCAATACGCCAGCTGGAAATTTTGACTTTTAGCTGAATTATTTTTCCCCAGCAAATGGCTTTCCTTTTGACATATTTTAATGTACTTGCACACTGAGAGGAAGAGTGGGTGAACAGAAAACAGACTGTTTTATTAACCCAGCAGTCACCTTTGAGATTCATACATGTCCACTTTTTTCTCGCCTTTGTACCTAATCCCAAGAGACTGGTACCTGGCTTCCCTTGGAATAACAAAGTCAGTCACAAACCTCCAAACATGATTGTTAACTGAATGCCAACTGTTTCTTCTCATCTTTTTTTTTTTTTTTTCTTCTTTTCCCAGTACTATGTTAGGGATTGTGTCTTTATGGGTGCCCTATAACCATAACATTAATTTGGTTTTATATTTAAGGATTTTTATTTTATTTTCAATAATAGAGGTACATTGTGCAAGAAATTAAATTGCTGCTTCTATTTTGTGTGTGTGTTTTATAGTGATTTTTTCAGCTCTGCTAATAGTGGAAAGGGAAGAAATAAAGCAATGCTGCAGGCACTGACTGGACTACAGTTTCAGCTCAGAGGAAAGCTACAGGATCAAGAGTGGACAGACAAGCACCCTCGAGAAGAAGCCCATGCACATTATTCACAGTGTCATATGCCAGTTTCACAATATCCTGGGTTCAATGGATTTTTTCCAGTGGGAACACACTTTTCATCAGACAAAGCTCCAGCAATCTCAGAGGTACCTATATTACTGACAGATATTTACAAAGCAGATATCTGAATGTTGTGTTACCTGCAGAAAGCTATTCTTAATTGTAACATAATTAGCTCATTTTGAAGTGCACCTAAATGAAATCCAGGAGGGAGGTGAGGGGTGAAGCTTTTGGAATTAACACGTTCTAAAAAATACGTAGGGCTCAAGCAAGCAAATGCCGGGGCATTAACCAACTAGGTCTTATCCCCACGCTACCTCAAAACATGCTTCTTGAATCATTAATCTTAGGATCAACTCTCTAATGATCTAGGGCTGACAACTTACACTCCATCTTCCCTTTGGATAGCGGAATGTCTCTGGAGCTTTCTTTCCACATCATGCCGTATCTCCAGGCAACAGACAGGCTGAGGTCCAGCCAGCGGGGAGCGGGAACAGGGCCCAGCAGCCCCATGTTTGCTCCCTCACCCCATGGCAGAGCAGGCAGCTTCTCGTGACATGGGGAGAGAGGATGCTGCCTCCCGGTAAATCTGTGTCTGGCAGTTTTGGCTTTGGCATCAGCCATTTGGGAATGTATTTTTTTTCATGCGCTGCGGTTGACAGCCTGGGGTGGTCCTGGACTGTGGTCTGTTCTCCCAGCTCCAAGGACGAGCGATGGGGATGCGGTTTGGTACAGCGGCCACGGTGCCAGGGGTAATATTGCACAGGCTGCCAACTCCTCGGTCTCAGCGGGGCATGCGGAGGGGTGCAGAGCTGCCGCACGTCAGCCATGCCATCCCTTGCGAGGTACGCGTTACAGAACAGATGCTTAAAACCATTGCTGAACAGGTCAGATGACGCCACCATACTTCTCTCTGTTCGAATGGGAAGTAACTGTGGTATTTCAGATACCACATGGTGGCAGCTGTTGATAAAGGCTGATACTAGTTTGTTTTTCATTTTTAAAACTGAGGAATGATTAATTGCAGTGAGTGGAGCAGCCAGGTAGCCGTTTCAGAGATGTTACATCAGGAATGTTCTGATAGCTTGGTATCTGATGCACTGACCCTTTCTTTCTCATTTAACAGTGGGAAGGAAAACAAAAAGATAAGTAGAGATTCAGGTACCATCCAAACTCTGAATCCAACAATGAATATTTTAAATCTTTCTTTGACTGCTAATAAACTTTCCCTCCAGTTCTTGCCACTTTCTTTCTCTTCTGGGCTCCCTCTGCTCTCCTGTTCCTCCAGTATTCTTCACTGTAGCCTAGGGAAAAGAAGTTTAAGAAAAATAATAAAGTTTTTATTTATTCCTTACAGCTTTTCTGCCCCTGTGGGCATTTGTCTGCCTGTCTGGCTAATGTGCTGTAATGAATCTGCTCTCTGCCATACACACACGTATCGTCCTATCAATCAGTGAGAGGAAATGCTGAGTATGGTGAGCGCTAACAAGCACTCAGAGGGGTCAGTACACCAGTGCACTACAGTGGCATGCTACTTTCCCTACAGGCTGCTTTAATTGGGGGGAACACAAATGAGGTGGCGTGTGGCTGGCACCATGTCTTCTTGCCTATCTCCCTGCTTTGGCAAACTGACCCTCTCTGCTTCAACTTTCAGGGGAGCGCTAACCCTCCTCTGGCTCCTGCTGGAAGGCAAGTCCCTCTCAACCCCTTTGGAGTCTCTGGGTTAACTGGGGCAGGTGGAGCTGCTGGTGGAGCTTGCTTGCAGAGGCTAGCGGGTGATCAAAGGGTGCTGAAGAGCCTGTGGGGATAGCACTTCTTTGCAGGTTGGAAATCACAAGGGAAAGAGAAATGGGAAAAGGTGGAGAAAAAGTAAGGAGGGCTCTGCGGAAAAGTAAAGCAAGGTGGGGATAGGAGACGGAAATGGTGAAAGAAATAGGCGATAGGGACACTGGAAGGACTGAGGGAAAAAACCAAATAAGAGGAGAGAGAAAAAAAAAGAAATAATGACAAAAAGATGTGGAAAGTCATATATAACTGGAGAGAAATACTAGAAGTAGGAAAAAAAATTGAGAAAACTAAAAATATTCCTGTGCAGAAGTCAGGGTAGACAGGAAGCAACATCTCCAAAAGATCTCAAAGAAGATCAGGTCACCAGAGGAATTTTTCAAAGGCAGATTTCAGGTTTTAGACAAGAAATCATGCCCAATCCATAATTAAGTAGCAGTGTTTTAAGTTATATTCCTATAGACAGGTTGACTTCTAGACATGATTTCTTTTCACCTATTTGTGGGCTGCCAGCATGCCATTAAGGACTGACTGTCATTGCTCTGTAGCACAACTTATGATTGAGTACATTTTCTACCGGAGGCTTCACAGCAAAGCCAATCTGTCCTTTGTTGGCTGTCTGGAAGGTGAAAAGGGATTTGTTGGGAAGAATAGAGGAACTATAAATCTCTGAGGGGTTATAAAGTCTCAGGTGGGAACTTGGGGTTAACTGTATGTAAGGACAGACCATTATGCCTTTCTGAAAGTCCTGCATTTTCTTTGCATGCACAGAAGTTCTGGTGTTGATAGGTGTAGCATGATTGCAAGGCAGTCAAATGATAAAAAAATCTTAAAGCAGTGTTTCATTGCCCAGAGCGAGGACTAACAAGGAAACCATCTTGAGTGAAGATTTACTGTAAAATACCATTGAGAAAACTGCCTTTGAGATCAAGGATTTGGAAAGGTAGCAAGAAAGGGTTAGTTTGGTACTTTAGAAAAACAGTAGCAAAGGCCTAAGAGAGTTTGAAGTCTGAGGCCTCATGATGAGGCCTCTTTTTGTGACACAAAATCCGGGTCCAGATTAATTTCTGTGTTGATCAAGGAGAGCCGGTTATACTCTCCAGGAAGGCAGGTTAATCTACAGAAGTACCAGAGGCAGTAAAAGAGCTACCAGATTTTCTCCTGCAGTATTTGTAAGCCCTATAAACTAAGAAACTTTGGCTTTAGCAAACATCTGGATTGGAGATTTTGAAAGAAAATCCAGAGGAAAGTAGGATGCCATTTGTGACTCAAAAAGTGTGACTTCTGCTCTTGAATAAATGCCTGATGAGGTGAAGGGCAACATGTAGTGAGAAATATCATTCTTCAGTCAGTGGGCAAAGGCCATGTTCCTAGTCTCCATGTTTATACCCTGCTGCCCTTTTCTCAGGAGTGTTCAGTATCTTAGTCAAAGTTCAGCTTAGATAAAGACTATGAACCCCCTTTGAAGGAAAATTTATTTTATTTAGGAATGGCTTTTATCAAATATTAGTTTTGGTGGCAATTTTAGTGTCTTTTATTCTCCAAGCAATCAGCCAAGCAAACTAATTATTTAGCATTTCAGGTTGCCACTTATCTTGTTCCCTTGCTCATTCTTTAATGGATACATTCCAGTGGATGTTAAATTATTGGATTAATATATATATTCCTTCTCCAGACTCCCCCTTCTCCATGGCATGCCTTTTTGTTGTCAGTGATAAACTGTGTGTTCACAAGTTCAGGATAATGCATGTCCTTTGTAAAGACCATTGGCAACTTTAAGGTAAAAAGAGCAATATTGTATTATAGTAATTATCATTGCTAAAACCAGAAATAATCATTACAATACAAGCATTCAAACCAAAATATATTCCCTGGTAAGAAGGTGTTATGACTGGAAGAACTCTGTGGTTTTGGCAATATTTTAAAAGAGTTAACAGGTTATTCATCATAAATAGCAAAAGAATGGTTGATATGGCACTTACTTAACAAAGAATGAAAGAAAGATAATGTGCCTTATGGAAAATCGATTTTGTCAAACTAACTTTGTATCTGTCTTGATCCAATTTCAAGTTTGGTTGATAGAGGTAAGACTGTTAATATAATATAGCCAGACTTCCTCAAGGTGTTTGATTAGTACCCATGTCAAATTAACTTTCCATGCAATAATTGGATTAATAAACTAAATAACTGACAGATGTGAAAATGGATTTGGAAATAGGGGATCATTGCTGATTTTGACATAGTCCTTTGGAGTAGCACAAGAATGAATTCTTGGCCCAGTGCTACATAAATATATTATCAACTACTGAAAACAGTTTACATGTGTAAGTGACTTCTTTGCTGAAGGAGTGGAAAAGAGTGCAGAAAAATGTCACTGGTATAGAATAGCATGGGCTTTTCAAACTGTCAAAACTGTGTGCACAACTAAATAATGTATATTTTAATGAGAAGTACAAAACCTGCACCTCCAGAAAATGAAAAGCTCTATCAGGCCATAACAAGATGGGGGACTTTATCCTGGGAACCTGTAACTTTTGTCAAAGACATGGGAGTCAGAGACCTTGATCAAGTGGAAATGAGCTGCCAGAGCAGCATTGCAGCAAAATAATTAATCAAATTCGTATATCTAAAAATGTATATAAATATATAAATAAATAATCCTTGAATAGGACCAGGGATGCTGGCTTACCTGTGTATTTGGGGCTGGTCTGACCATTACCGGATACTGTGTCAATTCAGATCTCCCCAGATCCAGTAGGAAACTGGTAAGAAGGTAAGGACTAGACAAAGACTCCAGCAAATTATTAAAGTATAAAAAGATCTATATTATCATGAAAGATTTGGGGAGCACCATCTCTTTAAGTAGTGTAAAATGAAGTTTAAAGACGACCTGCAGAAAATCCAACAGCTGTAGAGACACCAAAACATTCAGAACAGGCTCTCCAATAAACACAGCAAAGGTATGCAGGAGACAGTGGTTGGAAGCCAAAGCTGGAGTCCCTGGATAAGAATCTTTTCACCTGATTTCAGGCACCTACAAGGTAGGTGTTTGCTAAATTCCCATTGCTCCCCGTGAGGCCAGAATGATGCTTGCCTGCATATACTGGGAAAAGCTCTGCATGAGGGTCTGTCTGTTAACCAGTTTGAAATCTCTACCCTACCACGATCTTCTGTGCGAGTGGCTAGGGAGGATAATACTATGGCAGTAACCTGGGACACTGAGGAAGCTTGGAGGTAAGCTTCTCACAAACATGTCTATAAATGGTTACATTTCTTTTGGAAATAGTTGTTTTAAAGCTGCTGGGGTTAATTTTAATACTTACTCTTTTAGAACCTTTCTGCAGGCAAATTTTATGTTTAAAAACAGAACAGGTCCAGTCCAGACATTGCTAGGAGGGAAGTCATGGCTTTTGTAAAGTATTCTGAAAGTCACAAATATCTGTTATACTTAAAAGTCCTGTGCTGCCTGCCTTGTATTTCCCATGTAGGGAGTCTCATTTACCCGGTGTGTCTGCTACACTGACATCTTTCCAGTTCCTTTTCTGATGTCCTCTGTTGGTTGCAATGACTCCCACATTTCCCACATTGGTGAATAGGCACATAATTTGACAGAATTTTGACAGAATAGGAGACATTATGAAAGGGAGAACAGAATGGCAGCGGCTTACTACACCCACAAAAATACTTCATTTGAAAGCATGAAGACGCACTATATATCCAAGATCCTTTTCGGATCCAGGTATAGATCTCACCTGCCTCTGTAGGCTCTGTAATACCATCTCAGGGCTTTGCTCCAGGCCACAGCTCCTGTGCGAATGACATACTAGCAGCACATAGGAACATAAGAATACTTAAGCTAGAATAGATCAGCTGTCCATATAGCTCAATAATCTGTTTCAGAATGCCTTCCTTGGGATCTCCTCTATCTCTGAAACAAGTATCTAAACCTGAACTAGATGCTTAGCGACTTTTTGTAGGCAGTGGGGCAAGCAAGCGCTTTTAAGATGCAATTTATCTGGCTTATCTTAGGCATTTACTTTCAAGTAAGATGGATTGCACCCTCAAAGTTCCCTTTTTCTCCCTGTTGACTGAAAAAAGTCTAGATAATTAGCCTGGATGTAGGCATCTTCATTTTCTCATACACACAAAGTCAAATGAATTCCACCTCTATGTCTTTTGCTTCAGAGAAAGGATAGGAGTCTCAAAACTTCTTGATTCCACTTTAAAATTAGCTTATGAGCTGACGCTTGAGGGTTAAAATTTAATTTTATGTCACATTACCACAAGTAAAGTAATTGAGTTTATTATGCTTTTTAAGTCTTCCTGAACTGTTTGCTGAAGGAGTTTCTAGCAGCACAGCTGTCTGTGTGTTTGCTGAATTCACATAGATTGTTTCATGGCAGTCATTTGAAATACGTTACTTTTTAGTTCTGTGGACTATAATATTATTTTTTAGTGTAATACTTACATTTATTGATATTAATAACGTCCTTATATTTGGTATTGATATGTATATCATGAGAAAGAGTGTATAAAGAAAAGGAAAGGTGGAAATGAGGTGAAGGGGTTCAGAAATAAGAGGGAAAAGGGAAATGGGAAGGAGAGCAAAATACGTTTTGGAAGATGTGGAAAGAGGAGGAGCAGAATGGAGACCAAAAGATACGGGTAAGTGGGAAATAAATAGAGAGATCTGTGTAGGATCCTCAGGCTCACTCATTATTTTGTGGACTTTTATAATATCTCTTCTTTTCTTCTCCTTTTCAAACTTCACAGACTTCATCTTTTTAACCTTACAGTGTGTAAAGTCCACAGTCTCCATTCTTCCTCCCATATACCTTATCATTTTTTGTTATTTTTTTAGACCTTTTTATTTTTGCTATGTCTATTCTTGCACACACCTCTTCACATCTGAGCACAGCTGTTGACCTACTTCTGTTCGATAATTCCCGTAGCATGGAAATCACTGATGTCGCTGCTACTGAGAGAGTAAGTTCAGCAGGTCCATCACCTTCATCACTTGAAGAAAGCATTAATGCTGGATCAAAATTTGATTTTTGACTCAAAATTAGAATCACAGGTAACAATCCTCTAAGGACTTGAAGCTGTCTACCGTTAGGATGGCTCAGTCTAAAGTGTATTGTGATTCTTTGTATGAAGGAGGCCAAGAAAAGTAGAAGACAGGTCTAAGAAGAAAAATAGTCATGCTTTAATCACAGGATCTCTTGATTTCTTCCCATGTATTCTCAGCTCAGAATGCTGAGCAGCAGTGAGCTGTCTGTCCACACTTACACATTTAAGTATGTCCAGGTCATGTCCAGGCAGTCATCCTCTCAACAACTCTTCTAAGAGTTCTTGGCACAGTTTTGGCCTATGCCAACTAGTGCTCTCCCTCAGTGAGGTTTGGAAGTTACAAGGTCCTGGGACAGTTCATAATTGTCATTTTGCAAATAGTTGTGTTCTTGTAGTTTATAGAGATTTACTGACAGTGATATGGGCTCTTCCATGACTTCTGGGCTCAGTGCCCACTGCCATTCCCAAGCATATCAATTTTCTGAATAGAATTATAGCTTGAGAGGGTCCTGTAAAAGTTCTCTTTTGACAGCAATGTGCTCTTCAGTGTATATTTCAAAATGCATGGTGCAAATAGGGTCAGAACCCATTTGCAAGATATGTAAGCAATTCTTAATTTTTTTTTTTTTTCATGGGGAATATTAACAGGTCCCAACTGGAATTAACAAAGGTTTTGTAATTGTAAATTAGAGAACGACAGTGAAAACACTGATGGACCTACCTTGAGGGTGTTGCAGGCTTTTCCAGTGGTAATGAAAGGAGGCTCAATTTCTTGTCACCTGCAACAGAGAAAATGAATCAGCTCCACAGACTTGCAAAGCAGATCAGCATTTTTTTGAGCTTCTGGCCCAGGATTAAAAGAGTAACAGGACTCCCAGTTTCCTATTGACTTCAGCAGAAAGGTAGGAACCACGGTGGGAGTTAGGAGTCTGATATAAGTCTATACTTGACAGTCATACTATTCCTGAACTGACAAATGGCAGCCAAGCAAGAAGCAGTCAAACTGAAGGGTCACTAGGGAAAAAGGAGCTTTGAAACATAGTGCTAGTCTCTATGACAAGGGCTACAGTAATTGAATTTTGAAGAGACCTGACTGTTGAGATATTAAGTATTATACACTACATTAGTAATTACATAACAGATGATATTAATGATTCTTACACAAGTGTTTGTTAAACCTGTAATTCAGATTTAACGAATAACCAATGGCCTTTGTTATAAGAAGAAACCTACACTTCATTTGTGAGATTAATCTTATTTAAAGCAAAAATTCTCTCTCTGAATAGCTGGTGGTATTCAACCTAAATTAGCATCTGCTGAAGTGAGCAGTTGAGCTTCATCTGACATTTATTAGGACAAATGCATAAAGGCTGTGCTGTGGCAATACCATTTAATTGTCAGGGCAATTAGTTGCCACTTTGGATATCAGAATTGTCACTGAGTTTAAAAAAAAAAAATTAAGGGAAGAAGCTGTTGGTTGTTATGAAGACCCAGCAGAAATGGTTTCCTTTTTAACTGGAAGTGGTGTCTGAATTTTATATTGCTCATAAAAGTGAGAATCTGATGGCATAGACTGGACCCAGGCATAACAGGGAAAAAGTAATCATTTTAACAGTGGTTGGTCTACTTCTTGTGACTTCAAACCAACTCTGACTTTTATAAAAAATATGTAAATCACTGGATGCTAGGGGCAAAGTCCCTGTAGTGTTTATGGTTCTCTTACCTCCCTAGAAAAATCAGGATTATTTGTTTTCTTTTCAACTGTATTAATATATTAAAAATAACCCCCCCTTGTGTCCTCATGCATTATTCTGTGAGCTTTAGTTCATTTGCTCTGCAGTTTGCATACATCTCCTTAAGCAAATTAGCTGTGCAAGTTGTCCAACAGTTTGACTCTTATCTCTTACTATAAGAGCTTTCTTATGTTGGAAAATATTCATGTGGTTATATTCTTCCAATATGCAAGTAAACTGGCCATTGCGTGAAAGGCTCTTCAGCTGCCCTCGTTTATTGGTCTTTTTGTTCTCAAATGTTTTCTAAAGATCTTTGCAATCAGTGTTGCTTATCTGCCCTGTAAAGTTAACATAGCAGAGCCAGAAAAAATCTGGCAGAGTTCGGAGTCCATTTAGCTCAAGGCTCTGATCACAAGCGCGGTGTCTGGAAGCCTATACTCTGGCAGCTTGTACAACGGCTGGCCTTTGGATTAATATAGGAATGCAGAGTTACAAGTCCCTTAATCTTCATAAAGAATGACAACCATCTCTAAATGGCTGGAGTCTCTGTGTTGTGTGTTCATTCCGTCCTTCTCCCCTCCTCACCAAAGTGGCATTTATCGGTTCCACATCTGTCCAGATCAACTTCTACAGCCTGTCTTTTCCATGTGTTGGTCACTTCTGTAGCTGGACAGATAGGAGAAGGTGATTAGATGATTCTCTGCTTTAGAGAGAAAAAGGGGGAATTTAAAATCAAACTCTAGAAAGAAGACAGCGAGATTTTTATTTGGATATGCCAGAGACCTCTGGCCTATGCTGTGATCCAGCTGTGTAGAGGGAGAATTTTGCTATATCTCAGCTGCGATTTACTAGCCGTGCAATGGAGGTAATGCATCTCATACATTCATTCAAAACTGTTTCCAACCATCCCCAAAAGTTCAGTGTGTTTTTACCATGAGGCAGATGATCCTGTCTAATTAAGTGGCTGGTCTACTTTCTGAGCAGTGCCAGACAGGGTCAGGTTCATTTAAAGCTATATTATAATTGTATTAGCTTCTATACATTATTTTCTGAGCAAAGATCTAGGACCTGTGGAGGCCAGCACTTCAAAACTTGGGAAAGTAATACTTTTTCAGAGGCAGGACATTAAAAATGTTTGTTACAAAACCCAGACTGAATCCTTGCAATTTATAGATCAATTGATTTCAGGTTAACTTCTTTGGATGGAGTGAGAGGCAAAGGGATTGAAATGAATGGAAACTCCAGATAGCCTCTACAAGTAGTTGAAATCAAACTTAAATATGATTGAAATAGTGTCAAGATGTCATGATTTGTCTGTGATTACCTGCGGTCCAGCAAAACAACAGAGAATGAAGCCAATCTGATTCAAGAGATCGCACACTTTTTCCTTATTTTGAAGGTTTGGAGCTGAACAGACCATTTTCGTGGTAGTCTGGAGTGCTGCAATTTGTTGCCCATATGAGCCGAGGTATTGCTCTGTATTTCCGTCACGGTGTTTCTGCTCCTTTTGTTGCCAACCCTGTTTCTTCTAAACCCTTGTTGGTCTCTGGTATGTTGTGATCTTGTCTACACCGTCTTTCCTCATAGTGATTGTTGTTATACCTACTCCCATGAAATTTTTTTATTAGTGAATTTAAATACAAAGCAGTCTTTCACAACCTTCCTGGGTAATCAGCTTTACCCATACAAGTACTACTCTTTTCTTTTGTGGAGTTGTTATCTGTCATAATATTAGGGCCAGATTTTGGAAATATGCAACTGCTGATGCTCATTTCCAAATCTCTGTAGCATCTTCTTGTACTATTTTGAAAAATGGCATTTAGTCATTCTCTGGTATTTCCTGAACTGCATTTTTCCAGAAATGAAGCACATGGTTATTGTCAACAGAAACCTGTGGCCAGTCTTGGGCTTGATTCTCCACTAGTTGGAAGGAAATAAGAAAAGCTAAGTGTGTCACTTCCTTCTGTCCTGACCCACAGCTGGTTCTGGATCTCTTTAGCTATACTTCAAATGTCCCACTGTATAAGTTTTTGATGAGTAAAACATGATGTAAATCTTTCATATTTGCCTCTGAGAAAAGGCTACAAATAGCTCTTTATAACGAGGTCAAGCAATTTTTGATTTGACAGGGAATTTTAGGACATTCCAATTTTATCTCAGAAGTCGAATGTACTCCCTAAAATGGAAAGCATCTTCAGTTTGGGGCATTGTATCTTTCACTGTAGAGGCAGATGCTCAAAATGCAGTAAAAATGAAGTGATTCATTGTCCATCAAATGCAAGTACAAAATAAACCACAAACAACTCAGCATGGGTAAAGTAAGACAAGAATTCTCTTCCACAAATTCAGTTGCCTGCTGTTCAGATCTGTAGTATAGAAACATGGCTTTGTTCGCCATGACACTTTTCACCTATAAAAGGGCATATTTATCCTTTCTCAGGAGACAGCTATTTGAATGGAATAATTTGCATCTGTGGGGTTGCTTAAATTTCACAAAGCTGAGAACCATACAAATTTGATAATGGAGAAAAGTGTAACAGACAGAAGGGGCTTTGGTACTCTTCAAAGGAGAATACCTGTTGTAAATGGCAGCAACTTCTTCTAGTGTCCATAAACCTAAAGGAAGAAAAAATACTGTTATTCTACAGCCATGACAGTTTTCAAAGCAAAGCAAAGCAATGCAGAGGTTGTCAAGAAAGCAAAAAACCCACAATAACCCCCACACCTCTAGCATTCCACATTCCACTTATTTCACCCAGGGCTGCATATTTATTTTGAGATTAATTTGGTACATGTAGTGTACATTTGCCAAGTTTTTTTTCCTATTTAAATCTTCAGTTCCAAAGCTATGTTTTAATCCTATTACTGCTAATTGAGTGAAGTCTGCAGTCTTTCTGAGTTAGGTGAAGTTCAAGTTGTAATTGGTATCAAAGAAAGGCACAATGCAAGAACTGAATATTAATATTTAACTCTTGCCATTTTATTATTTCCACTTGAAAATCACAGCAGTGGTTAAAAGACCTTTTTATGAGTTCATGAGGGTAGTGAATTGGAGACTATGGGATGAGATTTTTCATTCATGCAGCAAGATTAACAGAAATTGCTTTGTAAGAAGTGTAAATGAAATATTATACTGGTGCCCAGTAGTACTGGTTATAGCTACAGGTCTCTCAGTATTCCCATTATGAAATTTTTGCCTGTAGGTTAAGTAGCTGCACTGTAAAATTTTGCTCAAGGCTAATACAGCATACAAGATTCTAACCCAGGAGCTATTTTGTTTCAAATCTTCCATTTAGCCTTTTGCAGGTAACTGGAAAGTGTGCCAGTTTTGGATGATGTTTTGGATTTGAGTACTTTTTACATGACTGTGATTTTAAAGCAGAACATCTCATAAGATATGCACACAATGGTGGATTAATTGCTTATGACTGAAAATAAGGACAAAGACCACCCAGGACAAAGACCACCCCTTTGATTTCAGATCCCTAAACAAGTACATTTGTTTGCCTAAAATAAGTTGTTCAGAGACACAAATGGTTAATTTTTTTCAAAGGTCAAAGAAATTAAAAGAAAAATGTCCATTGACAATGGTGGCTTTGGAAATAATTTTTAACCCCCTGATTAAAGAATATTTGGAAAACTCGTTAACAAAGAATTTCTGTAAGTAAGCTTTATTTTCTCTATTATTCTGATTTTTTTCATTGGGAATTACAGGCTCTTGCTTTAATCATACCCATAGTGCATATTCACTGCTATACCCTTGGGACTGCTATAATCAATGATTTGAGATCAAACTGGATAGAGACCACAACACAGGAATCATTCCAGCAGCATAGTAGTAGCAACTATATTTCCCAGAACTGTATGTTGCTGAAATATCACAAACAGAAGAAAAAAAAAAAAAGGTGTCTGAGAGGAAGAAAAATTATAAGAAGTAATGCTGGAAGTCAGAGTAAACAAGCAAAGAGATCAAAACATAGAGAGGAAGCAAAGAAGAGGTGAAAAATTGGGCAGAGAGAAAAACATTGAAAACAGCAGAGCAAAAAGGACAAAGCTGGAAATATTATATCTCCACCATTCATTTTACATTAGATGTAATAAAATGTGGTAATTGTTGCTTATTTTTCCTGTCAAAATTGTTGTCCGTCACATGAACATTGCAGATAGTCTAAACAAGTCATTTGGCCAAAATGTATAACTAGCATTCATAGCAAAGCTGGTTCCAGAGTGAGATACTTGATTCTAAGCACTCGCTCTGTGCACCGTGATTTCAAACCAAGGTACAGATAATCAAAGCTTTGTCTATTTATACGCCAATTTTTTCCATTAATATTTTATGTTAATATCTGCAGAGTTTGTTGCATTGAAAGACCTTGCAAGGTTGGACCAAACTGGGGTCCATGCAGGTCTAGTAACTTTGTGAGGTGCATTAATACAACTGTAGTCACAGACAATTCCTTATGCAGAATGGATCTCAATTGCTTTCTAAAGCAAATAGGAAGAGTTTTTCTGGTTTTTTTTGTTTGTTTGGTTTTTTTTTTTTTTTACAAAACATTATCAAACTAAAACAGGATTGGAACTGTATAATAAATATAAGCTTGTAACTTTCATTAGTGCTGTTACGAATCATGGACATATTTCTAAAAAACAAACTCCATATTTTCTTCATATCTAAACCATAAATAATTGAACTGTGTCTTGCCTTTTTAATATCGAAAGAGGCAGATTACAGTTACAGGCCAAAGGGTGTGAATAATTAAAAATAGCTTGCATTAGGTCTTGAGATAAGCTATGGTATCGAACACACAGAGAATGAAAAAAAATTGAATGTTGCTACAACAACCTCCAACTGATTTAGTGAGAATTTTGCCTTGCAAAATGCCTTGAAAATTTTGCCTTGAAAAATTCAGTAGGACTGAATACAAATAAGCAATGCCATCCACTTTGTGCTACTAAAAATGTGGATTTTGAGGCTTAAGTGATAATATTAATAGTTAACAGAATTTTCATACAGAGTGCTTGAAGTATCATCCAGTTCATTCAAACTCCAAACTTAGTCCTGTCTCTAGATTTTGTCTTTAGTTAGTAAAAATGTCAACAACATTAGAATACAAACATTCAGTTCATACCTTCTGGGGGTTGGGGCTCATTGCCTCCAGCATCCTTTCCTATGTATTTATGTTAAGGGATTTTCTGGCCCCCACTGACATTTTGACAGTATCATATAAATTTTGAAGTTTCACCCCCCACAGTTTCACTGTAAGGAAGGTGTCGCACTTTACAGGTGAAAATTTAAGATGCACAGACACAAATTTAGCTCCTTATAGTATAAGGCTCAGTATAAGGCTTAGCTTCCACAAATACCTACATGGATCCAACTTTTTAGTCGTGTGACTAATAGGTGTCTAATTAAAGTCAGTTGCCCCAGTCTCCCTCTGTGATTAATAGTAAGAGAGGCACATCCAGAGGAATAAAAAATAATAATAATAAAAAAAATTCCTGCCTTTATATAAAGTCTCTCAGAGGTATCTGAAAGTGATTCACTTTCTGGAGGTCCTTTCTGTTGCCATTCTCCAAAAGACAGACTTTTTCTTAACTTAGACTAGAAAACTATCTCTTAGAGATGAATGTCACCTGTGATGAATGCTCAAAATTATCCAGGGACCCATGTTCAGGTAGGAAATGGCACCAGACTCTTTGAAGTCTTTGTGTAGCAGGTAACCACTGAGCCATTCTTCTTGCAACCCAGATGATCTTTCTCCAGAGACTCAGTCCACTTCTCTTATATCCAAGTGAAGCGGAAAGTCTTTTCTCCCCTTCAAGTCAGTAATATGTACTTCCATCTTTCACAGGAGGATCAGCACCTATTACAACAAACTGCCCCACAAATGACTGTGGGATGCTAAAGCTCATATTTTAGGATAGTGATGTGGGCAGCTTTATGACCTGCTTGACAGTATGCTCGTCTTACAGACTTCTGCTCCTCTGGTGCTGACCACTGGTAGAAGTAGGACAAGATGAACTGGTAAATGTGATGTCTTCCAATATCTAACACAAAGTATTTCATGTTAGATACTGTGTGTTAATTATCTGGAGTTTTCACAATGTAAGAAAGTTTTCTACAGTAGTTCTGCAGTAAAACAAATGTAGCTTCCCTGTGGCCTGGCTAAGGATTGCCATCTGCAAACTGAAAGACCTGGGACTAATTCCAATGTCTACTGAAAACAATTGGAGTCTATTGAGCCTTACTTTCAGTCTAAAAAAGCAGCATTTTTAGGGTTTAAGAAGGACCATCCTGTGTTAAAAAAAACAAAAAACTCTGAAAACATTTTGAAAGCATTGCAGCCAGTGATACTTCCAAGAGACTTGGTCTGATCAGACACTCTGCTGATTTGTATTTAAATCATTATTAAAAAAAACATGCTATGGAAGGTATTTTTTTGGATTATAGGTAATAAACCTAAGGGGAACCCAGCAGTTAAAAGCCCTGTGTCTGTATGAATAAAATTGAACACACATAAATGGAAAAAAACCCAAACAAATCCACAAAACTTTTCTGTATTCTTATTTGAAATCTTTATACCAAGTCAGGCCTCCATGTGTACAGGGCTATTTTAAGCACACTTTCTATCAAAAGAAGTGTTGATGACATTTCAGAAGTGATTCCCTCACTGCTGTGCTACAGTTAATGGGCCACTCTTGTGATAACAGCAGTATTGCTTCTAAAAATGTGATGATCCTCTGCAGACAGAAACCTTTTTCTCTGCATTATGCCCATTGATTCAAAAAACAATACTAAAACACTTCTCCGTGGAACACAGATTGGGAAGAAATGAGGCATAACTGGACTTTATTCTCAAAAATGACAAAAGAATAAAAAGAGAATCTACTAGAAGGGGTAGGCTCTTGCCAATCATTTTTTCTCCTTATTACTTGATATTACCTAGTATATAAATATACATATCACGCCCTCCACACATACATATATCTGCTTAAAATATCCTCTATAAGTATGTGCGAATGTGTGGAAGTGTATATAAAAGTCAAAAGCTGTGAGGAGTGGCCTATTGTCACTCCATTGTATAAGACACCATAAATATGCACAGGAGCAGTGAATTAGGGCCCCCAAATGTCTGCTACCTAAGAGTCTGATCCCTGGCTATTCCTAATGGATCAACAACAGTTTCATTACAGAAATAAGGATTCCCTCACACATAGCACCTGGTAGTCAAACCAAACAAGTAACATATGATTGCTGTTAAGGTGGTTGCAATACAGTATTTACTACCTTCTCACTTTTATTGAAAAAAAAAAAAAAAGAAAGCTAGTGGCTAGAATTGACCCACTGTTTATGGTTGTAGAAGATAGGCATTCAGAATTAAACTCCTAGACCAGATGCTTAGATGAGGCACATTAAGCTGAGATTCTCAAAAATGTCTACGTGACTTAGAAATGCAGTCTCCATGACTTTAGTTAATTAATGAGTGCAAAATTATGCACCAAACAGGTGAATATTTAATTTTCTTCATTCAGCAGTAATACCTAAATCTCTCCTATGTGTCAACAACATTCATGTAGCTAACCTGAACTACACTACCAATTATTTTTTTCTACACTTATTTCTTTCACAGTTGGAAGGTGAAGGTGGATTTTCTTTATATCTCGATGACGTTCTCTAAATATAAGCATATTATTAGTCTCTTATGCAGTTTCCTTGCTGTCATTGTTTGCTGTATGCAGCCATTCGGTTCACTGGCTTTCTTTGCAGCTCTTAAGTTCATCATGCATGTTAGTTCTTTCAGAAAGTATTTCTGAAATACTCACTGAAAAGAGAATTTTCCCAGGTGAAGTATTAAATGGTGCTCTTCAAGACTTCAACAAATATAATATACGCCTTTAATGCAATGTGTTTCAGTAAGCAAGTTACTATAATTTCAATTATTAGATAATAGCCACTAGATCATACAAGACACTGATGGTATGTTTGAACAAATTCTAATACTTCAGAAACTTAATAGAAAGATTTGAGCTTCTATTCATCAGCTTGAAAATCCAGTTTAGTGTAGATTGATTCATATATGATTTTCAGAGGGTTTTGGTCGTTTTTTTTCCCCTCAAGTATTTTTAATATCAGTGTTTTACTGCATCAGATTTTTTCTCCTATACATGCCCTTGCCTAAAACCTTTTCTACCTTTTTTGACTGCTATTTGCTACATATTAAAACCACTGAAGTTGCATTCTCCATCATATCTATTCTTACCTTCCAGTTAATGTTAACATTAGAGAGTTGTTCCACAAGAGTTCCTCACATTATGAGAAAATGCAATGGCTTTTCAAAACAATAATATTTGCTTTAAAAATATTATTACTTCTGTATTGTCTCATCTTCATATCATTGTAGATATGTGGTCTTGTAGCTTGTAGCTTTTCTGGGATTCAAAGCATACCATGGTGACTTTGTAACTTCTCTGAAATCAGTTGAGAGTTTTGTAGTTTTGGTAAACCCCCTAAAATGTCTATAAAATCAGATTCAATAAATATATTTGATCTTTGCTTTTCTAAGGAAGTATACTATGGAACTCCAGTTTTTCTTCTGTTGTCTCCTACAGGGAAAAAGTCTGTGGTGCTTCTTCAGGTTGTGTTGTATTAAATAAAAAAGAAACTTTTGAATATGCCTTATAGTGAAGCGGTGTTCCAGGAGGCTCAGTTTCAAAGCAGCACCCATCACTTTCATGAGGCAGCAATATTTGATCATTTTTAGCATAGCTTTCTGAAGAAAGGTGGCATTTTTTTGATGGCAGTTGCCATCTGTTTGCTCATCATCAACCTTTCTTTCCTTCCGTCTCAATAGTTCTTGAACCTGCAGGCCAGTTTCAACAGAAGTGCCTTGAGGTGACATGGAAATCCACAGGCGGGTAAGGAAAAAAGCATAAATTGCACCACAGGGAAGGAAAGCTTTTAATGATTCCGCAAAGTGATGAGCAAGGGAGGCTGGTGTGTGGGGTGGGCTCTCGGGCTAACGTGGGGCTCTGGCTCCGGAGCCCGTGTGCTGCGAGCTCCCTTCCCAGGCAGCAGATGTGATCAACCCTTGGAAGGTGCAGTGCAGGGATCACGAGAAACAATCCAAAAGAGGGTAACTGGGAGTCCTGAGAAAGAAAGCTTTAAGGGAAATATAACAGAAATCCATGGGGAACAACACTGTATCAGTTTCACTATTCACGGACCAGCTCGTTAATATGCAACATTCAAATTATGTTGTGTATATGTAACATCATCATGAGAAGAGGGACACCTGCTACATTTTATTTATCATATTTCTTCAGCTCACACTCATTTTGAGGCTGATCGTCTGTGTCTATTTTTGTACTGCAGGTTGTTAAGGTAGTGTAACAAATCAATGCTTTTGACTGGTGTGTTGAATTTCAACTTGGGTTTTGTATTTAGTTTCTATGCTTAAAATGCTCCACATGTGAAAATAGACATCCTTTGCCTCTGAAAACCTGAGGTGCCTCATTTACTTCATCAGAGTCCTGTGCAGTGCAGAAAGTTCATGGAAAATGTATTACAATAACAATAATAATAATAATAATTCCTGTAATTATTATTGAGGCAAAGTTCCTAACAAATGGCAATATTTTAAAAGCAGAATGGTAGGCTTTTGCCACTGTTTAAATAAGACATACTGCTTATTAGCTAAGAGAGAGGATCTAAAAATAAGATGCAATTGCCAGGGAAAAAGCTCAATTTCTGAATGACGTTACTGAAAGAAGAAAGATGCATTCATGTGACTAGTTTCAGAATCATATAATATTTTTGCTGTGTTTAGCAGACAGCTAACTTTGGACTACAGCATTTTAAATTAATTTAAGAAGAAGGTTGATAGAATCCTTAGTGTTTCTTATTTATTGTATTACTGAGAAGATATTTAATTTGTTTCCACTTTGGAAAAACAGGTGGTTTTAACCTAATGATGCTCAGTTCATACAAGGTTCAGATACTCAGGCTTAAGTCCACCAGGGCAACCTAAGTTACATGCAGTTACGAATCTAGTTGAGGATAACTTGGACTTTTTCTCCGAGCAATTTTGTTGCTGTTTGCACTTTTCTTCAAGTTCAAATGGATTGCACTTGTAGGGAATCAACCCCTACTTCTGTTCTCTGCTGTGTTCCATATCTAGTGCAAGTTCAGCTTATGTCATGGCTCCTGGAGGCCCTTTATTAAAGTGTTCTGATTTCGGAGTTGAATATTAATCTGTAAGCTGTAATAAGCCTATTCACATATGAATTTCTTTTCTTCCTGATTACTCAAGGAGGAAATAATTTACGTTTCATACTGCTTTATTTATAAAGAAAGGAGTCTAGAAGACTTCCAAACTTAGCTACCACACGAGAAGGGACTGCTGAAAGACCTCTGCACCGGGCTGCTCCTGTGGAAGTTGTAAGGAATTGTATTGACCTCAGCAACACAGCACTTTCAGAAGCCCCAGCCGTGACTGAAAGAGCTTGTAGTCAGAAGTTATTGGATAATTCTGGTTTCTTCAACCAGATCAGTGCCCCAGTGTGCAAAGCATTATACAGACATAGTGAACCACTTCCTTAAGGGCCTTACAGCTAAAAAGGACTTTATTGACAGAAAGCACATCTTAGACTTCTAAAGTCTCAATGTCAAATCCAGCAATACAGAAAAAAAGTGGAGAGGACAGCAGTAATCATTCAATGCAGATACTTAAGTTGTATGTTTGTTTAAGTGCTTTGGCAATGTCTTGCTTTTCTACATTAAAAAGGTAGTTGGAGCTATACACAAAATAAAGAACTGTTCTCTGAAATAAAGAGTTGTTCTCAGCTCTGGGGCTTACTTCAAGGAGTGGGGCTGGGGATTCTGGAATGTCCTGAAATATTTCTGTAACAATGAAATCTTCCTTAAAAACTAGGACTCTGTGCAAAGTATTTTTTAGTGGATCCTTCAGTGTAGAAAAGCAATATTTAGAAATTTAGAAAACTGATGTAGAGAAATTATCTGGTGCACAGAGTCTGCAAACTCTCCACTGTCTTGCCCCAGGGTGGATTATTTCATCCCCGCTTTAAATGCTGTGACATGGTTCAGGAGAGTGGGGCATCAGCCTCTGTGGTGGGATGCCTCCACAGCTGAGGGTTGTGTGATATTGCCTTAATTTAGCAGCAAAGTAAGCTGTCATGCCAGCTGTGTTTTTCAAGCGAGAGATGAGAAACTAGTGGGAGAAAGCAGGCACTTGCTGAGCTGTGGATAGTCTTCTGTGAGCAGCTTTCTGAGGTTAGATCCCAGAGGAGCAGAGCTCCTCCTCGACCAGGTGAAGGTGTTCCTCAGCACAGCTGCTGGTAACACAACATATGGTGGCTTCCCCTCTTATGTGATATATTCAGCATTATCCAGGGAGTCAGAAATGGGAGGCTAGATTTTCCAAAGCCAGTTTTGGCAGTTTGTGGATTTGGCATAAATTTCTATCTCTTTCAAGGAATAATTCTTTGGGAATATTTTTGCTTTTTGAATTTTTAACTTTATAGTATCACAAGCCCAACTCTGCACCATTGACTCAAGGTACTCTTCTGCTTTAAAGTTAGAAAACGTTATCCTATTTCTGTAAATTATCTTCATTTTCAGATACTAAAAAATTACTGTTCTTTGAAGAGAAATGACTTGATATCTGGTTTACCTGAATTATGTAATAATGAGACAGAAACCTTATGTTTGGCTTATTTAATGAGGAAAAAGTCAAGTCATGGAGCGCGAAAGATCCGTATTTTATGCATGGACACAACCATGTAAAGATAAATTACTTCACAGAACTCTCTGTTTTTTAGTCTTGATGCTAACATAGCTTATGAAACCAAATTTGAAATTGAACGCTTAATAAGTATGAATTCATGGATGATGAGTTTTGCATTAGTCCAGTCAACAGGTCAGTCTAAGAAGTGAAGTTGGAGAAAGTATTTTGTTTAGACTTACGGAAATATTTTGCACACCATTGACCTGAAGATGGAGCTTGAGTGGTTCAGATATATATGCAAAGTATAACTTGTTTCACAGCATGGTGATTAATAACTTTCTGTTTGGACTTTGTAAAGGGAAAGAAGCACCATCTTAAGCTTATTTAGATTCTTGTGACAGAAAAATGAAATCTATAAACAAACTTTCTTTCTTTAATCTTCCTCAACTACCCTATGCTCCTGGGTGTTTTACAGATTCTTATATAAGACTCCTGTAATTATTGAACTGTTCTTTTGACCTGGTTGCTTGAAGGATATTGGATTTCTGTTATCTGCAAATGGAGATTAGCTGTCAGATCACCTGAAGTGCTAAAACACTGCTAATTTTTTTAAACAGATTTATTACAAAATCTTTTTTTTTTCCTACCTTGGACTTCAGTATTCACATTTAACTTGTAATATCTGTTTAGTGTAATTCGAGGATGGCATTCCCTGGGTAAAATTTTACTAAGCACTCTAATATCTGCAGTACAATGTTATAAACTAACTGGTCTCTCTGAAAAAACAATAATTACATAGTTGGATAACTACTTATGTACCTAATATTATGATTTAAAATAATTAGAGCATGTTATCTGTGGCTGCTGTTTTCTGGTTGTTTCAGTGACCACTTTCTTAAAGGACTTCTTGTCTGTGCACACTGAATCTCAGAGTACTCTCTGAGGACCCAGGTTTACCTCTTTTCTTTAGCTTCTAGCTTTTCAGGTAGAGCCATTGATTTCACAGTTCCCAGCCACATGGCAGTGACTATAAGGACCTAAAATTACTGACATTGCCTGCAGTGGAACTACTTAAAAAGTAGGGTATACTTAACTGTGAATAGGCTTGGTCCTACCTGTGCCCCTTCTGATTTGTGCCCCCAAACTATTGTCCCAAATTCCTAATTTTCTAGGGTTGTAGGAGCAGGAATGTGGGTATCTGTGGCAGCAGAATAACAAACATGGAATTAGTGGCCAAACCCATGAAACAGATGTTTTCTTTCCCATTTGGGGTGAAAATGGAGAGTCCTGAGTGTGCATTTTCTGGAATTGGAAACCCGTGAACAGTTACTGAGTTTGTGAACAGGACCCTGGGCTTTGACCTCACAGAAGAGAAAGTTTTTATTTCCCTTTTTTGTATTCTCATTATTACAATTTATTCTTTTTTTTTTTGTTATGAAATTTTGGATATGGAAGTATTCCTAACGCTAATATCAACAAAGAAATGTGATATTTTCTTTTTGTTAACTATGAGACTATTCCTAGAAATTATCTAAGCTATAAAGCGACATCTACCCCTCAATTCAACAAAGATCCCTTCTGACAAAAATGCAGAGTGGGGAGGGGCAGGGAGAGGAAAAATGAAATATTGTGAAATAATTCTCATTTCTACATATGCAATAAAAGTACGAGACACTATGCTTGTAAATAAAGAAACAAGCATGGGGGGAGGAAAACAGGGTTGCTAAGACCAGTGACTTCCACAAAGAATGAAGAAGACAATTGTAAAACATTATCTATGCAGTTCACAAATCTTCTTCAGCCTCTGTTGTACAAGCCTGAGTGAAAACATTTTAGGCAAAGCTTTAAAAGAACCTGGAGGACTGTACAAAAATGCCAAGAATTGGATTAATTGGCATAATACAAGGTGGCTGGGCACAGTTGGGGAAAGTGTCAGTGTAGGGAGAATCCCCACCAAGTAAGACTGTCTGTGCAATTAGCTATCTGAACTCTAACCCTTCCAGAATAATTAATGAATAACAGAGGGGATCAAGACAAAGACACAAAGTGATTTGGTGGGTGCTAGCAAGTAATACATCAAAGAATGCTGGTAATTGGCCCTGTGGCTTTCATTCTTTGCCCTATTTCTTTCAATTCATTGACTCAAAATAATGGGTTCAGGTTCATTATCAACAGGTTTTAGCTGCAAGAGCACAACACTTCAACAAAGCTATGATTGTAGCAGTGCTGGTGGCTAAGTAAAAAGTTGTAGACTGTAGCACACTCCCTTGAAAGGGAAAGTAGCAGCATAGTCATAGGCTTTGTCTTACATGAAACAGTTGGTATTCACGAATTTGCTCTGAGTTTTCTAAGACTTGGTGTTCACTGAGGTTACAATGCTGGAATACAGTTGGTATGGGCAGGTATGTATAACTCCACTTCAAATGCTACTATAGCAGCAGCATCTATATTCTGTTCCTTCAGCTGTAAGAAATGAAATAGAATTCTTGACATCATGTGTCACATGTACATGACATTATCTGCATACTAATGGAGACAGTTTAGAGGCTTTCCCCCCCATTTTGGCAGCATTGCAGTAAAAGGAAAATTAATTACTTTTAATGCTTAAAAATATCTTCCTGATCTGCAAAATTTTACTTGGGGGTTTGAGGGATTTTTTGGCCAAAACCAGAAATGGAATCTCCACTGTTCTGTTTTGTTTCTAGCTAAATGCCTGTTGTAAGATGTCGGTTTAGCTGATGCAGATGTATTTAAATAATTAGAATAGCTTTTCATAAGGAATAGAAGAAAGAGCAGAATATTAGAGCAGTCGTCTTCAATGAGTGAATGATGTGTAATTTTGCTGTGCTGTTTCATTTTGCCATGATTGTTTCTCCCTATTTACAGGCTATAGCATATGTTGTTTGTTATTTATTACCATCACATTAACAACAATTACATTTACAGTTAAAAACTGCATGGCACTATGGTTAAAAACTGCCCTTTTGGTTTAGTATTTGAGAAACTTGAGAAGTAGTTTAAATTTTAGAAGGATGCTTACGAGCACAAATGAATGTAAAATTATTTTTCTTTTAAGTTGAGACGTTACTTTGAATTTGGTTTCGTAGCAAATACGCAAAATGCTATAAATGTTTTAAACACCGAATTGTGCTCCATATACTTATGGACAACAATCTAAGAACTTCCCAATACCTCTGAAAAGTCTGTTAGGAGGTGGCTGCTTGTGCAACTATTGGCTGCCGAAGTGTTACATGTCAGATTCTGATCTCAACTACATCACTGCCTTTTTGAAATAGCTTGAACAAAATTTATGCAGAATTTCATTTCAAGAGGACTGTATTTTGTAATTGTGAAATCATAAGGTTGAATCTTGAATAATAATAAAGTTAGATAAAAAGTTCCTGGTACAACTTGTGGTATTTCATTTTGATATTAGTCATGTTTCTGAGAATAACAATTATGTATGAAATATTCAGATAAAGGTATGATTTACCAGTGAAGAAATACAGCTATAAATATGATGCATGTCCAGCAGCCTCCCCCCCTTTAAGTGCACTTATACTGTTTGAAATAATGTTGTCACTGATCTGTGTGTAGTAGTCCTTTGTTGTTATCTTCTATCATGCAGATTCATCCATTAGAATACATGCCTTAACCATAACTTTGTCCGTGCCATGGGCAAAAGCATTCTGGTTTTAGAAAAGCCTTATTAGCATATATTCTAAATTGAATAGTTGCTTTTGATAAATTCTAAGTAATGCTTCTTAGAATTTTTTTAAAATTTCAGATATTTGTAGTAGGACACTGCTTAGCACTGGGAACAGTGCTACAAGCCCAGCGTAACAAAGCTGTTAGAACATTTGCTTTCCCCTCTCCCTGATTCCAGCTGGTTTTGGTAGGGGTTTCTTGTGTAAATCTCAGCATGACTTAGACGATATATGAAACACTTTGAGACAATTTCAGGATTGTTGTTCTTTTAAGTTCGAATTCGAGTTCTTAGAGAGGCTTTTCATAGCACTGAGGAAGTCTTTTCCATCTGTTTACATTGGGACATGGATGATGTAAATATATCATCTTCACAATCATTAATGTTAAAGATGGCAAACAAACAGAAAACTGTGATTTATTGTAGTCTTGCCACTGTTATATGTTGTTAAAATGAATATTTTAAAACTATTTCTATTGTGAAGAGCCATAGTCACAGTGCCTTCTGTCACACGTATAATTCAAGATCCTGAGTTGACAAAATACTGGTTGATCTTGTCCCAGAGGTTCTCACACTTTTTCAGAGAGTTGCTCCTCTTTTGTATAATTTTACCTTCAAGTGAATAACAAGACTTTGGGGGAGAAGGAAAATCGTTATTAAAAATACACACAGACTTGATCAAAATAACTTTGATGGCTAGAATGATGAGAACAGTCATTCTCTTCCTTTGACAGGTATTTTTTGGTCTGAGATTTGAGGGCACCAATATTGATTTAGAAAGCTCTGTGGCTCAATTTTAAATGAAATGTAAAACTTTTCCATTTTCTCACCTATCAACCTCTATAAAAGAGCAGCTGCTCTTGCAGGGAAAAGCGCTATTCTCACTTTGGGTAGGTATCACAATGCATTTATGATGTGGGGCTTACCTAAACAGCTCCCCTTTATGTGACTAGGAAAGAAAGCCCATCTTTATTTAGGGTGGGATTTCTGACTGTGGCAGCTGGATACAAGTCTGGATTCCAGGCTGGGATGTGGGCTCCGGACCCCCTTGAGTGCATCCTTCGCAGCAGGTACCCCCTGCTTTTCTCCTCTCTCCTGGAAGTGACAATGGCAGAAGGTTATTCCCTGCTCTCCCCCTCCTGCAGGCAGCTGCACCCCTTGTCTGGACATCCACTCCTCTTCCTCTCCGGAGAAATGGCAGCAAGCTGAATGTGCCTGGGCGTTTGCCTGGATCCTTGTTAGCCCACAGAAAGTTTCCCAGAAACACACAGGGGCTTCATACTTTCTACCCCTGATGATCAAAATTACTCTTAAACACTGCAAATGGATTAGGTTTGATAGCAGAACTAACCATATATGGGAAAGGCAGAGGAAGAGGAGCTGAGGGACAGTCCTGTCTCTCAAACGCGCTCAGTTCCTGTCTTTTAGTGAGAACAGGAACAACTGCATGCTTTTAAGGACGTTCAGCAGATGAGAATTAGAATATACCCCATCGCATTGCTTTCTAATAGAAACTGCACGAAGGCTGCAAAGGAGAGGGGAGTCTTGGTTGCTGAAGGTCAGTTCCTGTTTCAAAGGCTGACCTCCTTTGAAAAGAGGTCTCTCTGCCTTGTGTTCCCATAGGAAGGGACCCAGGGGCTGGATCCATGCTGGCCTGCGGTCAGGGAAGTGCTGAGCTTCCGTTCAAATCACTGTTCCCTGAAAAAAAAGGCATTTCAGCATAACCTTAGGTGTCTTTGACTAAAAACTGGATGCTTTCTAAAGTAGCGTCTTCATTTGGCTGGTATTATGTGCTTGAATATCTCAAAGGCTGTAAACTTAGCAAAATCCAGACTCTTCTTAAACATGATTTTTTTTATCTTCATTTGGTGTGGTTTCGTTTGGCCTGTTATCCACTGCACAGTGCATTACTGGGACTATTAGTAAAATATGGGCTGAATGGGTCTGGGAGATAAAATCATATTTTTCAAATTTTTAGGTGCCAGAAAGAGAAAAGCATAGGATGGCAGTAATTAGACTTAGGGAGTGCAATCTGTGTTTCTGAGTTTTATTCCTAAACTGTGTCATATACCAACTTCATTACCAAGCCTCTCAAAGATGACAATATTTACCAGAACAAAGCCTTTTGAGATTCTTAGGTGAAAAGTTTATGTAGCAGGGAAATATTACAGTAATGACATTTTAATTTAGTTATGTCTCTAATGGTGAAAAAGGAAATATTCATAGCTTGGGGAGGGGAGGGAGCTGACCTCTGTTATCAATAACGTTTGTACTTTCTCTCAAAGTGCATTCCTTAAACAAAAGAATAAGGAATCACCTCTGGATCTCAAGGAAAAGGGTGGCAGGATGCTGGAGGGCACAGGGATGCTGAACAGAGTCCTGATCAGCCGTTTCTCATGGAAATCAGTGAAGTGGAAGCCAGAAACAAGAGGGAACACTCAAGGAGAATGTATTAGATATGGTATCTGCTAATGTGTCATTGGCCAACCAAGAAGAAAGTGACTAGTCCATCTCTCCTCTGTCCCCTCAGGCCAGGGCTTCCATTTCTGTCCCCTTTGCCACCCTGAGCTCCTCCATGATGGTTTTTATATCACTTGCCAGAATTTCTCTGGCTGAAGGTCCAAACAGGTTTCCTCACACCCCCCCCCCCACCCCACTTCGCTGAACGTTGTCTTGTTTGTGGAGCTTTGAATCCACCTCGCCTTTTCAAGTGCCCCATGGGGAGCTAGGCTGTCCCTGTCTAGAGCAGAGCTCGGATGAAGGCAAGTGCAGGTCTCGTGACTTTTTTTTAAGTTTTGCAGTGCTGTGAGAATAGCAGTGGCATCTTCAGCAGCTTTAAGAGAAAGCAGCTCTGTTTCAGTGTCCGAGGTGGACAGTGTCCGAGTGTTTTATCTCTCTCAGATGGTTTTGTCCCTGTATAACTTTTTGCCATATTAGACCTCTTTCTTGCTTGGTGAGATCAGAGGCACTATTAACTTCTTTCAGTATTGTTACTAAAAATTGTGAGCTGCTGTTTGAACTTCAGCCCTCTTGCTTTTGGTTTTGTGCATTGCACCAAAAACTTGACTGAGTGTGAGAACTTTCAAAGTATTTTAGTGTCTTTCAAGTAAAGAATAATTAAACCAGGAAAATACCATGCTAGCTGTAGCTGATCTGTCATTTCTCGTGTATCCCAATTCTTGCTTCTCATGAAGGGTTAGATGAATCCTTTACTCTAATGTTACACAGAGAATAATACAGTGTGAGAGAAAATGGGTGTTTCCTGAACAGGACTTGGGGATGTAACTCCCACCTTTGAAAGTATTTGAATGTGAAAAATTCAAATATGCCCATAACACTTACAGTGGTTATAAAAACTGGCCTTAAAAGAGACAAAATAGCTTCCCTTAAGGCTTTAGCATATAGGTACTACTTTAAGGAAAAAAAAAAAAAAGCTTAGGGGACTTAGCGTGATTTCAAGTTATTCATAATTTGGAGGAAATCATTGCATTACAAAAGCCTATCCTGATTACAGAACTTTTTAATCTCAGCCCAAGATAAACATGTCTTCAACACCACACACACCTGAGTTGCCCTTTTAAATACCCAAAACCTTGATCCATATTCAGGGCTTTTTTTCCCGAGTCTCCCTGCTGTGATGAAAGAGTCATCTCATCTCGTATTAATTTTGTCTCGGTACATGGAATATTATTATGCGATAGCTTTTGGGGCAGGTTTTCTCATATATTTCTGAGAATTTTAAAGCTGTTAAAGTAATAGCTAAAATTTCCACCTCACTTCCAAAAAACATGTTTTGTTTGCGAGAGGAAGGTGGTGTTACGCAAACTTTGCCCTGAGCAGTTTTCTTTAACAGCCATCGAAAGTCAAATATAGAACCAAATTTCTAGTAGTTCCTTAAGAGGTCAACCTTGTCCCCACCCTTCATGGGAAAGGAAGCAGGATCTGTGAAACCCACGGGTGCTTGCTTCCCTCGGCATTACTGACCCCCAGCCGGCCGGTCACGTCTGCCCCCCGCGGTATGGGTAAGGAGCTAGGGTGAGTACGGGGACGGGCAAGTGCCTGCCCCCGGGGACCGTTCCGCTTCTCGGTAGTGGGCACAACCAGCTGGCAGGGTCTAACCTGGCTTCGGGGACCGCGGGAGAGGGTGCAGAGTCTCGCAGCGGCGGTGCCAGCCGTGGGGAGAGCCTGGGTGCCCATGCCAGCCTGGCGGGCAGCAAACTGCTTCGTGGCGGGGGTGCGCGAGAGCAGCGACTGACTGCACAACAGGGCTTAATTGTGTAGTCGTTAATAATCGATTTTAATGCTCGCGTTTGAACTGCCATTGAACTTGCAGTGTATTTTTGTGGCAGGAACTGGTTGGTTAAAAAGATATTTTCAGTGCCATCTGGATTTGGACTGCGTTACAATTAAACTATTGTACTTCTATAGCCATAGCATTGCACCATAGCTAACTGGGTTTAAGTTAGACCATTAACTTAATAAACTGCTTTCTGAGGAGACAAGAAGATTTCATTTCCCTCTTCTATAAAATTTAATTTGTTGTACCACATAAAACCGTACACGCTTTTTACTGCTTATTTACACAAAACTTCTGTTTAGTTCAGTGGAATTTTTGCTGAAAACTTCAGAGCAAGGCTGTATTCAAATAATATTTACATCACACCACACTTTTCCATTATGCAGTTTACCCTTTCCCCTCATCAATTTTAATAGTTAATTATGAAACAATTTTTAGAACTATGGGGACTTTAACGACTCTGTATGTACAGATGTTAAGTCCATGTCTATGGATGTATAGAGAGCTATATTCATTCACAATTAAACTCTCCACCATAAAAACTTGATTCTAAATATAGACAATTTGTCCCCAAGGGAAAGGAAAATAAAAACCACTCATCTAAGGAAAAAAATAATTCTGTCCCCCAAACCTATAATTACTATTTGGTATCTAAATCATACTTGGTCTTTTTGCCTCCACGGTCATGGACAAATCTCTCAAATTTGGATGCCCAAGATGTAGATGAATTTTCAAAGCCTGAGAATGATTTAAGAGCATAGTCTACAATAAGATCAGTGGGGACTGGCATTCTTGAGTCACTTTCGTGGTTCTCACAAGAATATCCTGAATGTATAATTTCACATCAAAGTCAGTTTGCTCCTTGCAATGCTTAGGGGAGCAATTGAGTTTTGGAGAGCTATACACAAAGGTATTCTCATACTACTGTGGCAACTGACAGGACTGAGTACTAATTTAGATGCCTAATTTTAAATCAAAGTAAATTAAAAAAATCCATACTTATTTATCCCAAGTCATATTATAAAGCTGCTCCTAGTTTGCTCATCTTATCTGGGTTGTTCTAAAAGTTTGACATCTGGGCTAAGCCAGTTGTCATTGTGGAGAAGCAAGATCTAACACAGAGCAGTCAATCTGCCTGTTTTAGACATAATTAGGACACAACTCCCTAATTTAATCCAAAACTTGTATTCTGGAACCGACATGCATTTGTATGGAAGAAACATAGCAAAAGGAAAAAAATGGTAACAAGGTTAGATTCGAAGCCATTCTTTTCATATTGAGCTGGCATGCTCCCCAGCCAACACCTTTGCTGAATGGGAGAACACAAATGTGACCACCAGCCTTGGGGAATATCACTTGCTTAGTAGAGAAGCACTTACCTACTCTGCTCCGGGGTGACTGGTCATGTTGGATGGATGCAGGTGTGAGGGTGTACACATTTGTAAATGCAAATGTATTTAAGAGAGCGAAGGTGCAAATTAGAAATTTCTAAACCAGGTCAGTAAAAAGCAAGGTTGCCCTTGAGCTGTGCTTTGCCCTGGTGTGTTGTGTTTTAATCCATCACTCTATGTTGCTTCACCTTTATAGAGTTGTACTGCCAATGCACAAGACTTTTCCCTAAAATTTTCCCTAGCAGTGGTTTTCCCTGCACCAAAAGAGAAAGGGAACATCTCTGTGGGGATCCTTTTGCACAAAGGCATAGGAGGGCTGTGTCATCGGAGTGCTGCAAAGCCACCTTGAAGCAGTAAGTGGTGAGCAAGTGGGCAGAGGCCCGGGTTTTGTGTCACAGTCATTCTGTTACTTTTGGAGGCTTCTTGGGACTCTATCACTATGTTGCCCAACTAGATGATAGGTAATCTGGGCTGGGCAATGTTGTGGTCACGTCTGCCTGTAACTGGCCTTGTTCCAATGGGACAGGTTCTGCTGAGTTGTGAAAGCAGGGGAAGCAGCACAGGGCTGCAGGCTGTTGTCAGCGCAAGGCTAGGAACTGAACAAACTCTTTCCCGCAAGCGATAATTATACCACGGTTCAGTAAAGGAGCGCTTGCAAAACCAGGCACAGCCAAGCACAAAATAACCTTGCTGATCAAGCAGCCATACCCATTGGGATCTATTAACTTTTCATCTTGACAGAGACTATATAGGTGTGTTCAAAACCTGTTGGTTTGATGTTTCTTTCAGGAAAAATTTAAGTGTAGTCCAAGGGAAAGCTGCTTCTCAAGTCTCAGGCTACACAAGTTGTAGAAAATACTTGCCATTTTCCTCAGTTTCATATGGTGTTTCAAAGCCTCCCTTCTTCAGAGGGTGTTCATTCCAGCTGCCCACCCTTGCACGAGTGGAATCCCCCTCTTCACCTCTGTGCATGGCTGGATGTGCTGCAAAGGCTTTAGGGGATGAAGGGAGATATTGCAGCACAAAATCATTTTCCCCTTTTTAGCTGTTTAATGAATTGTGACTTTGAAATGAAGAGTAAATCTGTTCAACTAAAGCAAATCCAACCAAATTCAGATAAAACTTTACTTAGGGTTGTATTAAGTGTCTATAATGGCCACACAGGCTGTATTAGAGAGACTTCATTTGCTCTCATGTCCGTGTCCAGAAGTTGGATGTCTTAGCCTGAGTTACTAGTGCCAGGTTGCCTTCATAACAAATGGAGTAGAGGAGAGAACTCAGGAGACCTCTGTGCAGTCCTCAGTTAGCTGTCCACGGCTGGTCAAACAAATCATCTCCTGGAGAATTCTCATCAGTAAGAGGATCATTGCGGGTAGAGATGTCTAACTT
Organism: Aquila chrysaetos chrysaetos; assembly: GCF_900496995.4. Classification (NCBI taxonomy): domain Eukaryota; kingdom Metazoa; phylum Chordata; class Aves; order Accipitriformes; family Accipitridae; genus Aquila; species Aquila chrysaetos. The sequence goes on from NC_044008.1 coordinate 28,337,643, forward strand.
TGAAGTGTCTAAACTTGGTCAAGAGGAATCCCCTCGGGTAAAAATGCGTGGCAAGAAATAGGGCTTGCCTTGAAGAATTTATCAGTTATCTAGGGAAGGCAGGCAAAAGGGCAGCAGAAGGACGGCACAGGGAGGTGGCAGGAATTGGCCAAAGTGACCCAGCCCCTCAGTCATTGCATGGGAATACACCCTTGCTGTCCTGAGACAAAGTTCTTCACCATATATCTTGGATCCATTTTAACCTAGTGTATATTAACTTCGCCATGCTCCTCCGAACTTCCTTATTAAGTCAGAGTCTTAAGCAATAGCTGAAAGCCTGGAGGTGGGGAAGGGGAGAAGGAAGGATGAGAGGAGACTTCCCACACTTCACAGCCTAATCTGAAAAAGGAAGTGCTGAAAATTTTGCAAGATAATCAGATCCTCCAAAAAAAAGTTCAGCCTTGTTTTGCAGCTAGTTTCAGAGCCAGTTTAATGGATGCAGTGAGTCAAACGCAGTTCTGCTGCAAACCAGTTCAGCAACAGACTTTACTGCGGCTGCTCTCACTTGTACTGATTTGAAAATGGCCAAATAAACAAGGGAAAATTTATTTTTTCTGATTATTATATAAACTGATGAGTACAGTGCTGTAAGTGGAAATTCACAATCTGTAGCACATGGATTATGGGTTGGAAATGTGGAAATACCTTTCAGATCACTTAGCACTTTTTCTCTTCTCAATTTCCATTGGCTAAACGTAATCAATATGCCTATAAGCATGAAATATTCTTCTAGTTTTGTTTTTTTTTTTGCAGAAATTAAATTGCTTTAGCTGCATCATAGACGGTATATGAATGTAAATACAAGGGTCAGTGGACTATATTGTCAATCTTCAACATAAGATGTGTTCCACACTGGGAAAAAAAGGAGGGAAAGCAGAAACAAAATGAAAATAGTTTCAAAACCAGGCGATTCACCACCCAACAGAAACATGGATGAGATGGCAGACTCAAAAGATGAGCATTAGGAATGATTTATAGAATGAAATAAAAAGAAAGATGTTGATAAAATTTAAAAACTCAGCTTTCCAAGTATTTACTTAAATGAAATTTAACCTGGGAATCAAGTAAATTTTGCCTCCTTGTTTTGAAATGAGTCTTCTAATGAAAAACTTGAGTGTTCTTTTTCATCTTAACTTTCCTCAATCTTCAGTCTCTGGGCTTGACATCTGTTTAAAAAAAAGTCTAAAAATAGGATAGTGAAATGTAATGACTTTGAGCAATAATGGCATGACTCAGACTACTTTTTCTTAGAGTCCACTGTCAACTCAAACTAAGAGTGGCCTCTGTTCAGTTTTAATTGCTAATGTTAGCCTATCTTTCTTGCAGAACTTTAGTAAAGACAGCTCAAATTTTTGTTGTATAAATTATGATGCCATATAAACTTTAATTAAAGGGATCCAGATACTCGGCTACTATATCTCAGGATTTAATGAAACGAGTTATAGCAAGTCATGATCTCAGCCAGTGTGACCAGCATACAAAGATAAGGATGGTCATTTACCTTACTCATGTGAGATAATTCCCAAACCATATAATTGGCAGCATCTGTAGCTCATTGGTATTAATATGTTTAATGATGATAAAACAAAGCCTTTCCACTGCAGTGTGGGAAATGTTCAAATTCTGTTTCCATAAACACTGCAGGACCTTTGGGGTAACATAATTCCTGCTGCTGGTATCTGCGTGCTGGAGAACCCACTCAAGGAGGGGTGTCCTGAGGTGGGTGGTGATAGGCGTGAGGCTGGGACCACAGTAAGAGGAGCTGTTTCCCTGTCTGTTTAGGGAACCCCAGGCAACCGGGATTGACTCTGCTGTATGTGTGCCAAACGCCTCTAAGGTGTTTTCTGCTCCCTCTCAGAGTGGATGAAGCTGGGGCTGCTGCTCAGAACACCCATGAGCTGTTCAGCAGCTGGAAAGAAAGTTACTCTTTCTTAAAAGAATCCCTGAGAAAAGACAGAACCTAAATACTGGCTGTCTCCCCTGAGAGGTAAATCATTCTGGATGTGCCTGTGGCTCCCTACAGGAGCTCCCTACAGTACCTTAGTGCCTACAGATGTTTGATCAGGTCTGCAGCTTCTCACGCTTTATAGTGAAGTCCTTGAAAAAAGGTGTCCAACCAATTATAAACACCAACAGGATTTTGAGTTTATAGTTACTAACATGATAGCAAGTTGAAATACTCCTACTTTTTAACCAAACCGAATTAATCAAATTTATCTTCTTCTTTGATGCACATGACTCCTGTTCACTCTGCAAAATGCTCAAAGGGTTAAATTAAAGATGAAATAGAAGACAGTAACATGCAGGAGAGCCTCCCCCTCCTTCAAATCATATTTAAATGATAAAAAGCCTTTCTACAGGGTTAGATCCAAACTGTAGATTTCCTGTTACATTTAATAATGTAACCTCATACATAATGATAAAACTTAATTCTTTTAAATTCAATTTTTGGAATTACCATAATTATTTATGTCAGAAAATAATTGAAACAATTTATTTTCTGTTTGTTTGAATATTGTTTAAAGTTGACTATTTTTATGCACAAACATTTTTCTATCGATTTTTTTCACTTTAATTTTAAAGGTCTTCTTTCATGTTAATTCTATTGACTTCATTATTTTTCTCCACATTGCTATTTCTGAATTCATACCATTGCAATTAGATTTTATTTTAAATTTTAGCTGAGGAGAAACTATGTCACATTTGTATGTTAGGGGGCTGTGCCAAGAGCCTGTGACAATGAGGACAATCACGATTTCATATTTGGAAAATGTCAACAACTTTATTAAGTGAAATTAAATAAGATGATAGCTTCAAAGTCATACATATTCAGCAGCTACTGAAAGTCTGGGAGTACCATTGCTTTTTTGCTCCTTTTTGTCAAACAGGTGCAAGGAAAGCTGTCAAGGAAATTAAAAATATCATATAAATGTTGTTATTTAAGATTTTTGAACATAACTTTATATGCCTGTGGAATTCATCACTACAGATGTGTAGACTTTGTGCAACTGAGGAATATTCATAACTGCATGTTATGGAACATTAAAGTAAAACCTCTTCAGACAGCTTCTATGCAGAACTTCCTATTTCACCATCACTAACTTTCAGCTGGAAGTTGCCAGTCACCAACTTTCAGCTCATTGAATCCCATTGTTATTTGGATTGCCTATATGGCTGTTCTCATGATTATATAATTTCCTTCCTTTTCCTGAATACCTGAAAATGGATACTGTTTGAGACAAGTAGATAAGTTGGACTACTTTTTCTCATTGGTGTGTTAGCTTAAGCTGCCTAAACTGAGCCTGTTTTGTCCAAAAACTGTAGGAACTCAAGGTTAAGAGACCAAATCAAACTCTGATTAGAGAAGTATATATATATTTAATTCATGAGACAAGATTAAAGCACAGATCCACAATGGTGCTTAGGGTATATTTAGGAACCGTTTTTTACTGGCTTCCACAAAAATTAAGTATTTAAAAAGGAGTGATCCAACCAGGGCATGGAATAAGGCTCTCTTGTTCTGATGATGGGGCATGACAAACACACTGCTCTTCAAATTACACTAAAGACTCTAGAAAATATAATTACAAATGGCGGAAGTGATATTTCAATGACTTCTACAAAGACCAGAATAACATAACGTGATAATAACTAACAAATTGCTGAACTATTGCAATCCTCATAAAAACTAACAGTAGGATTGAGAGTATGCACAAGAGCTCAGTGAAGCTGGGTAGTCACTGCATGTAGTATCCAAAGGAATTCTCATCAGTCTGCATCAAACAGTCATGTTTGTCTTTGCACGGTAAAGATCAACACCCGACTCCTCTTTCTGCTGACCCTCACATTTCCTTAAAGTACTTGTGTCTGTACAGAACATGAAGCTGCTACCTGCACCCAGGACAAAAGAGATTCAGAGACTGATCCTAACTTTGTTCTGTAATGGCCTTTGTTCTCTGACTTGAATGTCAATGTTATGTTTTGTTGGATTTTTTTAAGTGTGCATATTTTCAAGTTTAGCAGGATTAAACCAAAACAAAATCTAATGAATACTATCATGCAATTAATGTTACCGGTCGCTTGAATCTATGAGAGTTAGCATGCTAATTAATTTAATTTTGACTAAGAAATTCAAAGCACACTTACTCCCCAGGTGTAAGAACAGATGTCTAGGCTAGCAGAAGCACGTATTTAATGCTAGCTTCGTGTGCCACGTCTGTTCATGGTCTTTAATGCCTGAGCTAAGATTGTCTTATGTCCAGACTTCCCACTCTTAAGTTCACATTTAGAAACCTAGATAGAAGTGTTCCTGAGAGTGGCCACTGTCTATGGTATTTTGTAGCCCATATAGCTTTCCATGGTGGTGATTTTCCATACTTGTAAGAATCAGTTCATTTGCACTGAACGTCCTAAAGAAAAAGTGAAACATAACTCTCAAAAGACACGAGTTTGAATATTTTGCTCCATCATGTGTGAAGTGCATTGATCTGCAACTTCAGAAGTGGATGAAAACTGGACATGAACCAGCAATGCATGCTCACACCCCAGAAGGCCAACCGCATCCTGGGCTGCATCAAAAGAAATGTGACCAGCAGGTTGAGGGAGGTGATTCTCCCCCTCTGCTCTGCTCTGGTGAGACCCCGCCTGGAGTACTGTGTTCAGCTCTGGGTCCTCGGTCCAGGAAAGACATGGACCTGTTGGAGCAGGTCCAGAGGAGGGCCACAAAAACGATCAGAGGGCTGGAGCACCTCTCCTGTGAGGAAAGGCTGAGAGGGTTGGGGTTGTTCTCCCTAGAGAAGAGTAGGCTCTGGGGAGACCTTATTGAGGCCTTTCAATACTGAAAGGGGGCTTATAAGAAAGATGGAGACAGACTTTTCAGCAGGGCCTGTCACAATAGGACAAGGGGTAATGGTTTTAAACTAAAGGAGGGCAGATTCAGATTAGATATAAGGAAGAAGTTCTTCACTGTGAGGCTGGTGAGGCGCTGGCACAGGTTGCCCAGAGAGGTGGTAGATGCCCCATCCCTGGAAGCACTCAAGGTCAGGCTGGATGGGGCTCTGAGCAACCTGGTCTAGTTGAAGATGTCCCTGCTCCTTGCTGGGGGGTTGGACTAGATGCCCTTTAAAGGTCCCTTCCAACCCAAACCGTTCTGTGATTCTATGATTCTATGAAGTGATGTCAGGATTGTTATTTCCATGTGTCAGTCAGTGTCCTGCCCTGTGTATAACACATGCTGAAGACTAAAAGTGTGCTTGCATCCTGTGAAACTCCACAATGGAGAAGAAAATCTCATTCTCATTGTGGTCTGTTTAGTCTGTTCATTGGGGTTGTTGAAGTAGCCCTTGAAGTTTTTGCATCTTGTTTTCACTGGATAGGAATTTAAATACTGCTTGGCCCACCTCAAAGTTTTGACTGCGTGAGGAGTTAGTGGCTCTATGTACTTACTTCGGGTATTTGGGTGTGATTTACTTAGATATGTCTTATGCTCATTAAAGCTGTGTTTTGCAGTTTTCTAGTTGTGATCATGGACTGATTAGTAGGGCTGTACTCCTGCCCTGCTCTGAGAGAGCTTTTGTTGTCTACAGAGAGTGAGCAGGGAACCAAGCTCATCATTTGAAGCAGACAAAGGCGGCAGAATTTTGTCTCAATTTGAGGGGAAAGCTAATTTAGAAATATCAGTAATCATAATAGACCTCACTTTTTCGTTTCAGGATATAAAAAATACATGTTGAAGTCAATAAGATTAATTAATATAATATGATGAGAAATTCAAGTGCATGGAGAGTTTTGAGGTAAAAGGCAAGTCTTTTTTTCTGCTTTAAAAGCTCTTTGTGTGTTTGCCCATCTATAGGAAGGCATGTATGAGAAACAGAGAGAAATACATACATAGGTATTTGTATGTTATATATGTACCGTCCATAAATTACCATTTGAGGTTATCATTTCAGTTACTCATCCTTTACTGAACAGAAAGATGGGAAGGAATTTTCTCTGTTATGACTGAGTGAAGGCCAGCTGTGCTGACCTGCCCTACAGCTCGATTGTCTCCCATTGGGGGATCTGTTACTAGCACCATGGTAGAACTGGATCTGAAAAGAGGGCCTGTACAGGAAGAATATTTGTGGAAAAGGTCAGAATAAGAGACAAACCCACCAATAATAATAGACACTTTGATTTATACAAATTGTTTGTTTGATTTTTTATGAATAGAATATTACTTAATTATGTCATTGCAATTTAATTCAGTTCACTCAGTCACAAGGAGGAATTCTGATAAGTGTGTAAGATCCAATTAGAAAAAAAAAATTAAATTCATCTTCTGAATGCTCTAAATGTCTGTCTGTCTGCCTTCACTCTGTTCTCAGAGACAGAACTCTCATTTGGAAGAGAGGGTGGAGGGGGAAAGGAGCGGCAGATGTCTTCAAATAAGGCACTGCCTGCTCAGCTGTATGATATCTACACCCCTTTATGTATCTGAATTCAGAATTCCCTCATCTAAAACTGAAAACCACCCTTTGCAGGGCAAATGAGACTGCCAGAAACAGCCTTTTTCATAAACAGCAGCTTATCCGCTCTACTTTCTCTAGAATAGGAGCTACACTTAAGTAGGAGTCACTGTGGCTTTGCATGTTTACCATACCTCTTAGATGCTTTTAGAAACTGTATCCCTGTTGATACCTGTTGCAGGCACGTAAAACTTTACATAAATAACATTTTGGATCTAAAGTAGCCCATAAATGGACAACATTATTTTTTTGGTCTCGATCTTACTGAATGATATTGTTTCAGAATTCCTACACTGAAAGATGCAGGTCTACAAACATGCTGTAGTTTTGAAAATTTTTCTGCATATATTAACTAGTCCTTAGCCATGTAGCCATATTGTACAAAAGCTGCATAAGGTTGTGTGGATTGTAAGGGTAAGCCCAGGTAATTGAATAACGGGTGTTCCAGGTGGAGCCTTAGGTGGGATGCAAGTGTTTGTGGTGTCTGCCTGCCTTCTTCCTACGTCTGTCTCACTTTCATGAGCAATACAATTCACACACAATTATTTTTTCTATTAGAAAAGTTGAACAGTTGGTGCCAGCCTACATAATGGCTGGCTATTGTAATGCCTTCTTTTTTTATTAACAAAAGCACTCTGAATATTCATAAAAAGTTGACATTATTTCATTAGCTGTTGCAGGTGTATGAGTAAGCCTACTGAAAAGAGTATCATGCTCTCTGCTGGATATCTCCATAAATGTTTCTAAAACATGAATTCCCACAAGCATGGAGGACCATATAGCAAGGCAATTAATGGGCACTGAATGTGTATTCCCAGTCATTCGTTCCTCCTCTCTTTCTTATTAGTTCAGAGCTGTATTTATTATTAGTTCTTTCATAAATCTGTGAGATCCTAATCAAGAGCTCCAATAGATAGACAGAAATGGGTGTTTGTGAAATTCCTCAGCCCTTTTGACTTCCTCAGTTTTAACAAAGAGGTTTTTATATATTGGATTTTTACCAGTATTACAGAAACAAGACTTTCAGAGTTTATTTCAAAATCAGAGTTGCACTCTGGGAGCTCAAAAATTTCCAGGCATGTTCAAAAAGCAGGAAACCTGCCACATTGTAAAGCTGGTGGTTATAACTACTGGCTGATTGTGCCTCCTGAGCAACCTGTGATGTTGGGCAGAGCCTGAAATTTTGTTCTGAGTTTGCAAAATGTATAGCGTGAGGGGTTTCTGGTATATCACAGGCTCTTAGGAGTGACATAGCTACTGAGTGTCCATGCAGTGCAGTTGTATTGATAAGTGGGTTGCAGGTGCTGGGCTGCCAAGATGGCAGGAGGTAGATATAAGTGGTGACGATGGGCTGGAAACCCATTTCATTCCTTGCTTGTGCTCTACCACTGCTTCTCTGTGCTGCTATAATGCAATTAATAAATAATAATAAGATTTAATGGACAATTTCGGCCTGCTGACATTTTGAAGTAGTATAAATGGGTGGAGAGCTTGTGATGAGAGAGTTAGGATGTGCAAAAACCATCTTGTACTGGGCTCACGGAGGAGCTATTAGAAAGAAAGATCCATAAACCTCTGCTTAGTGATCATTAATCAGTCTGGGGACAAGATGCATACAAGCAAATGTCCTGGTTTTCCCATGAGCATCAGATTTTTTTTCTAAATTCTGTGCTTTGCAATAGAACTCCAGCAGTTGAGATTTGCGATTCTGCCCATTATTTCCAAGTCCCTATGCTGATTTTTATCCATTGCTTTTCACCTCCACATGGATTAGCAGCTGCCTGTGAACTTACAGCCTTCAGATCCACAGAACATGTTGTAAGAGCTGCAAATCAATAGAAAGCAGCTGCTTAGCATCCCTACATCGCCCTACACAGAGCAACACATGCACGGCCCATCACTGGCGGGTGAAGCAGACATGCGGAGGGAGCATAGTGATGCTGAACATTTGTTCTATCTTCCTTGTCCTTCTTGACCAGCGTTCAATGGTTCCATAAAACATAACTGCTGTAATAATGATCCAGCAGGAATCATTTGCAAGAAGTAGACCCAAAACATTTTTTAACATGTACTCTTCCCATGAACCAAATAGCCAGATGTCTTATTATGGAAATTGATTGTTCCCATGCCTCTCTGTATGTTGTCTTGCTGCTACGAGGGGCAGGCCTACTTCTAAATTCTCAGTGTAACACTGTGGCTAAGACTAGGTTATTAAAATATATATATATGTATATACACACACACACGTATAACAGAACTAGGTTTTAATCCCAGCTCTATCTAAACTAGCTTTATATGAACTCCCAGTTATTTTAGCTGTAAAACTGGTGAATAGTTATTATCCCCCAACGTATTAAGCCTTTTTGCATATTCATGGCAGTGAGAAGTAGTGAAATATTAGGAGCAGTTGGTGGACTTGCTGTGACCACAAGTCGTGGGGTCTGGGTTTGGGGTAAGCTGGGACTCGTACCTGACTACTACTGCAGGGACTGGGAGAGGAGCCATGTCTTCCTGGGGTGGAGTCAAAATCTGTATTATTTCCTACAGCAGGCTGCAAAAGCCGTAAATTTAAACAGAATAGGCAGCTGTGCTCCACACAGGGGTTGGGGTCGAGGTGACACTGTGTATAATTCATTCAGTTCTGGAGTTTTTTGCATGGTGGTGGTTCTGCTACTTGTACAAAGCAAGCTTTTTAAATGCAAGTTTTAGGGATAAATTGGAAACAATGAATAACATTTTCCTAATAAGTGAAGCCAACGTAGACATTCTTGAAATACTTTTGGGAAGCAGGGTTGACAGAAAGATATTTTGTGGACACACTCCACCATTTCATAACAGACTTGTTCTGAGCTACTAGAACTATCTACACTTCTTATTCATTAGGCTAGATCCCAGTACTCTGTTCCTCAACTCTCATATAGGTACATAAGTGGAGAGGAATAAAAAGCTCTCTCTCTATATATTTTATGTTGAAAACACTGACTTTGACTCCACTGCAGCTGCATTGATTAACACAACCTAAAGACCCGAGTCTACATTTTTTTTTAATATATTTCTCTCAGTTTTGAAAGCAAAACCACTCTTCGAGTCTTTCTTTTAAAACAAAGAATGCATGTAAAACATGTCCTCTATGTTCATCAGACATACTGTTGAATTTGATAGTCCTATCATTTGTAGGCTACATATAGTGTTGCTTTAATGCATTCCCTCACTACTTTGATAAAAGCCTTAAGATGTTGCCACTAGTCCTTTGATGTTTCCTTCTGATGTTACAGTACCTCTTTTTTTTCTTCTCTTCCAAAAAATCTGTTTTGCATAAACATGAGCAGGCAAGACATTTCTAGTTAAGGATAGAAACATCAAATTCTATCAATAAAAGGACAAAATGAAAAGGTATATCCAGACTTTTATATACTGTTGCCAAGCCCTTACAGATTAAAAATTAAACCTACATTGGTGTTTACATTGCAAACATATTAAAGCAAATGTATTTTGCACGTTCAAAAAAACCAAAAGAAAACCAACTTAGGCTGCAGTGAATTTTCTTGTGATGCAACAATTTATTTCGTAATAGGCTCTTAGAGGAACTCTGGGAGGATAAATCTTATGCTGGTAAGAAAATACTTGCATGTCTAGTCTTGTCCATAAACTATCAGTCTACTAACATGGATTAATTGGTTGTCATACAAGAGAAAAGACTGCATTTTTATATTTAGCTTCAAAGCCATATATCTTATCTTGAAAAATAAAATTGCTTAGTCTGTTTTTTTACTGGGAATAAGTAAGGGATTAGTAGTAGTAGTAGTAGTAGTAGTAGTAGTAGTAGTAGAAGAAGAAGAAGAAGAAATGATTCAAATAAAGGTCCCAGTGAAGAGGAGGTGGCATTGTCCCCATGGGACTGAAATAATCCTTACCCCAAAGATTTTCCAAAATGAAAAAGATATAATCATAGTGATAAATAAATACTGCTAATTCACATTTATCAAGGAAAATAAATTAAACATTTTGCTCAAGGTCGTATAGGGAAAACGTAGCAAGGGCAGGGACTGAATACACAGAACTCCTGAGTGCCAATCCACTGTAATTTAAATTACTGGCAAGTGTTGTGGAAAGAGTGATTTTCCTATGAATGGCATGACTGTTTTGCTGCATTCAGGAAGAACCCAGTGTAGTGGAGCCACAACATGGTCTGGTGATTAAAGAATGTTAACTTAAGCCAAGAAATGCCAGCTTGTCATCTTGCTTCTTCCAAGACATACATGTCCTTTGGCTAGTCAAAATTTTTACTGTTTTCAAGAGCAGAAGATGAGATCTCATAATACATTATAGCTATGAACTGAAAATTGAAATCCTTTTAAAAGGTTTATATGATCAATTCTCAGTAATGTAAATAGACATAAAATATAACTTCTTTGTTGCACAACCGGAGTGGTATACTTCTTAAGGACTTCTTTCACAGCTCACTAATACAGGATGCCCTTGACAATTACCGCCTAAAGCTTCAGTCCTATAAATAATTGTCCATGGGAGTATTCCCCTGAAATCAGTGAAAGACCTTGGTAGGATAAAATGGGAAAAGAGTAGGTAGTTGCAGGATCAGGGACTATAAAGGTATTAGCAATGATAAAGACATTCTTGTAGCAATAAGCAGTGATTAAACAAAAACAAACAATCCCCCCACTCTCCCCCCACCCCTCCTACCCCCCACCCCCAATGAGATGGAAGTAGGTAGAGACAAAGTAAGCTCCTAATTAGCTAACAGGAAATTTGGGAATTGGAAATAAGTAGGTTAAACAAAAACTATTTGATTGTGAAATCAAAAACTATGCAACCACAAAAAGTTCTACAGAAACAGAAAAATGGAATGAACTAAGTGATTCTTGAGAATTAATATTTGTTAAACACATTTATTTCTTCATCCTACCTGAAGTCAACTACTGCTTTTGTGTCCACCTTCTGTCTTCCCTGTGTTGTTAAAACTATTGAGTTCGGACTTGGGAGGATGGAGACAAGGCCTTCAACTTCCATTGCTCACTAGTAGAGAAGGTCACAACCCTGAAAGGTCCCTTTTTTTTCTAATCTGCAATACTCTATTTCAATACTGGTTGATTTTACTGTAGAGCTGTAAAACAGCATCTGGAATTTATGCCATTGATCAGAGTGTGAATGATATTTATATATGAAGGATTATACGTAGACGTCTATTTCCTACTGCTGTGCAGGCCACTTCTTGCTGTAATCCTGTTTTCACCTTTTTACCAGCCTTTCTCTTTTTTTTACTCTCCACACATTTTCTTCAGAAATGGTGTCCAGATCTGAAGCCTACAGTAAAAAGACTTAGATTTTTGCTGTACAGCAGTCACTGGTACCATGAATCATTTTAACTTGTCTTGCAAAGACTTAATGCAAAGACTTTTTTCTGTATCTGTCACATCCAGGGAATCCCAGAGTGTCTTACACCAGGCCTCCCAGATGGTGTGCTTTAAATGTAGGTTTTGGGAATCAATAGCCATGTTCATCTCTCTTGTAACACACACTTCTTATTATTGAGGTCTAACTGCTAGGACTACTGGACACCGGGTACACTGAAATTGGGATTGTATACTGGGAATGGGAGAAATAATGTTTACCATGGAGTTTTCTCTATGGCTTTTACTGAATCCTCAGCCAAAAAAAAAAAATCCCCTGGTCCCTCACTTCTTAGTATTTGAAGTATGGTTAGTAACCAAATTAGTTATTGCCCAGGGCTGCTCTTCCATGAGACACCTTTCCCCTCCCATCCATGGCAGTTTTTGCACACTGGACACATACCTTGCACATTATGACATAAAATCTATTTCAGATAAGTTTCTGCATACATCCTCTAAACACTGAAACTGTAAAGCTGGTACCGTCTTCTTGTCTATGAGGGAGGATAGACTGGGATTTTCTTTAATGAAGCAGTTAAAGCTTTAAATTATTTGCTTGCCTATTCACAGTCTGGTCCAATTTTGCCAACTTGAAGAGAAAGCTAGCAACAAAACAACCAGGTCTACTTTGGATCCATAAGATGATCAAAAGCCTGGTGGGGCTTAGCAGCGTGTCTTGTTTTGCTGGTAGTCTTTTGTATGATCCCCAGCCCACGCTGGCAAAGGGCTTTCTGGCTGATGTACTCCTGTGGTCTCTTCAGCTTCAGGTGTAACTTTAGGACCCTTTGTTCTGTGCAAATACAGAAAGTGAGCTAATGAAGATTTTCTGCATCCAAGATTGTTTTTATGTTGAACACATTCTATTTCTTTGTTTTGTTTAATAGTTAAATATTTCTTCTACCTAACCACCCAGGACATTTTCTTGTGCCAAACTGGGAACTCCAATCCTTTGTGTTTATTATGGCAGCACTGCTTCGTGCTGCTTACTGCCAGGGCCAGTTTTAGACTTGGCACCTAAGTAAACTATCCACTAGAAAACTGGAATAGGGTCTAAATTTCTTCTTTTTATTATGCTCCAACATTCTCTGGTTGTTTTTGTTTTGTCTACTTCTCACCTTGTGTAATTGTCTTATCTTGATTTCCCTTTTCTTCTTTTAAGGTTGTTTAGTTTTTATTGTGATGACAGACTCATCTTTCTTTTCTTTCACAGTTTTATTTTCCCTCTTTTCTTGGTGAAGGGCTGTATCTTTGCTTTCAAGTATTCTGTCTAGGAATACAGGGGTATGCAAAATATCTTTAAGTAGAAACTGAAATTAATGTTCTTTCCATCACTCAGTTTTCTGACAGCTTTTATCAAGCCCAATTTTTTTCTATTTACATTATCAGCCTAATCTAGCCAGCTGGTCTACATTTTCTAAATTTTATTAGTCATAGTGTTATCCCCTTTCATAATCATGTTAAATGCAGTTCTTGTTTTGCACCTATTCATCCCAAATCAGCATTTCCTGCTCTTCCCACTACACTGATCACTGCCTCAAAGCTTTCCAGCAAATAGGAGGATAATGCCATCTGCAAATCTCAGGTGACTTGAGTATTCTCTGCTGATACCGCTATGCTTAGTTTCTCATTCAAGGTTTATGGAGACCTTTGTGCAGGAGAAAAGGGGGTTGGTGATATAATTGAAAAGGACCTTTTCACTTACCTTGTCGAATGTAAACTTCGACTCAACTGCACTATAAATGTTTTTGAAGAGTGAAAGGCTACAATACTGTAATGTGTACCTTTGGAAGTGAAAACAAAACTTTAGTAGGCGACATGCAAATCTTGCTTCAGGAGTTGAAAATGCAGGTTAAATTTAGCTGGGCTGGAGACTTATGGATTAATGTGACAAGCTAAATTCTTCTGCTGGAAATCCAGCTGTGGGGGAGGGACAGCGAGAATTCTGAACTTCAAGTAGTGGGATTTTGTAATCTTTAGGGAAGGATACTCTTGCCCATTATAGAGACCATCCTGACTATAACAGTGAGCTGTGCACTCGTGCAGCTGTTGTCAAAGAAGGAGGGAAAAGGCAAAAACACAGCTCAGAGACCAGCACTTTTGCAGTCTGAAGCCACATTTACCTATGCTGTCCTTTCTGTCAGTTTTCTGTAAGAAAGCCTTCCCCACTCTGGCAAGCATTTATGCACCCGCTCATTCAGTGGAATGGTCCTGAGGGCCACCAACATAAGGACAAAATCTAGACTTGACTGAGAAAAATAAGGGTGTTATCAAAATGTAACTGTCTTACATATATGCTCTGCATACAGGTACAGAAACGGTAATAAGCTCAAGTAAATCTCAGTAAATTATGTTGTTAAACTACTTTGAAACAGTGCTGAATAAACTGGGACTGTGAACTGGCTTGAGAATAACCCTAGTGTTTGATGTTACAGTTAATTAACTCATTCTATATTATAATAATAAAAGACTGTAATAGGAAGAGTTCTGCCTCCCTGTTTAGGCTTTGTGGCCTTTTGAATAGCAACAGTGATGACAGACTGACAAAGTGATTGAAGGAAACAGCAAACATGGCCATACTATTACGCTGTTGATTTCTTTCTGCATCTATTCTTCAGTTAATAATGCATTTAAGACACAGACAGGAAGTTTCTTTCCTTAAAAGCGCTGCATCATTTCTTCTTCTTTAACTGAAATTCCAGCCAGAGTTAAGGAAACACCCTTATGAACCACTTCTCCTTTCTCTCCCTCGAACCAACTGGATATACAAACAGTGACATACGTTATTCATGGCCAGATTTTTACTAGACCTTTCTTGTTTGCCCCGCTGTGTTCGGGTACCTGGGCTCTGGGGCGATGTTGTTTCATAGAGGTGATAAAACTGATAGAAATCCAGGCACTGCCGGTAGGTGACTATGCTGGCAAACCAATGTTTCTGCACTTTAACTGTGTGATGAAAATCAGGCTGATCGGTTCTTGCTTTATTTTGCACGTGTGACGGAATCATGGTTTTATCTGCCATCTTCTTAAGGCAGACCAAAGAGGCTACTGTTTGCCTTCTTTCCATAACGTGGCCTACTGATTATGCTGATAAATGCTAATTAACTCATTTGATAATTAAATAAATTTTTTAATACTAAGAAACTCACTTACTAAATCTTAGTGTTAACATTCACAGCACACTGCTTTGTTGCAGTACAAACACTGTGACATGTTTTCCTGCTGAAAGTTTTGTGGCAACATACTGAAGACTCTTTAAAATACTGTTACCATTATTAAATATTGTTATTTTCAACTAAAAAAATTATTTTGGGGGCAGAAAGATTTCACACAGATACATAGCTATGACAATCATTTTTCTAGGCAATCCTAACAACTTGTTTTTAACTTGTACATTCCTTTCCACATTAGGACCATTACATTTGAAATACTTGTTCCGTACAACACAGCTTATAATTAATACTCTTAATAATGACTTAGCAGTAGTAATCTTTAATTCTATATTCACACAGAACTCTCATTCAAACTAAGTGGGAATTTTTCTTGAATAATCCCAGTAAAATCAATCATCTTTTGTTAATTAACATGTTTTTATTTAGTGGATATTGGCTGAAAACTGTTGAGTAGTTTGAGCTTACCTTAATATCACTCCTCCAACTCCTGTTGTGTAGTGCCTACTAAGTACACAAATGTTTGCTGTACCTGAATGGAAATGGAAATGCTGTAATGTACAACTCTAACACTGAAGGACATGTACCTATTTCTGCTAGGCTGCCTTTCGATTCTACTCACAGTGTTTTTACAGCAGTTCTTGTTCTAAAGGTTTTTAAAGGGTGATTTCAGAATTTAAGAGATTATGAAAGGAACTGAATTTTGATCTGTTGTACAGTAGAAGTTGTATTAGGATCTTCTCTTTTTTTTTTTTTTTTTTGCTAATTGAGTTGCTGCTGAACAGAACATGTTGTGAACTAAGATTAGTTTAAATACACATCAAAAGGCAAGACTGCTTGCTCAGTTCAGTACTGAAAGTACCAATTATGCTATTTTTGTGACATTTCCAGTCAACTGCAGAGTACAGCAAAACAGAAGTGTTTGGAGCCTTGCTCTCTGTAAGTGTTCTCTCAATGAATTCTCAGCTTCCTTTCTCCTTTTTAGCAGATATTTATCAGTGTTAGACTGAAAAGTATCTTTTCAGACTCTGACATGCAAAACTATAGTTCAGAAAAAACTCCTCGAACTAAATTATACAATTTTAAGTAAAAATTTATAGTTGTTATAATTTCTGGGACTATGAGATGTTTTTTCACGAACAGCTAGGGTCTTTATTTAATTCTTGTTTGTACAAATAGTGACAAACATAAATCCTATGAAATTATTAAAGTATTTCAAGGGCCACGTAATTACTGCACCGTAAATCCACTGTTACTAGTCTCAGAACATAAATGGAAGTGTATTGCTGAACGAATATACTGATTTGTAGCTGGTGTTCAAGTACTGAAAGTAATGTTTGCTAACCTCATGAACAGCATGCCAACAGCATCCTGAAGCATCATGGTCAGACTCATTGCCACTTACAGCCATAAAACATATTTGAACACAAAATGGACCAGGTGGACTTAAAAAAATGTTCTTAACAACTGATACGAAATATTTTTGTTACTTTTTTCTCATATAGCTGTTCTTGATGTGCCATTCCTGTTTTTGATGGAAATGTCACCTACTGCTGTCAGCTAACCCAATCTGCTCCCCTTGTATGAAAGCACACTTTGTGGCCAGATCCTAAGCTGGCTCAAAATGATGTTGCTGCCTTGATTTCACAAAAATCGTGTTGTGAAGCTGAAACCTAAGATGCCTACTTTGAAAGCTTCCCCCCTTGCCCTCTTTATCATTCTGAGACTGAGGAAAGCAATAGAAAGCACATTTCTCAGGCTGAAGCTGGTTTTGTCTGTGTCTTTACAGAAGCTATAACCCTTCCCAGACTTAAAATAACTTGTCCAACAGATTAGCCTCCCTGATGTGACTACCTCACCAAACCACCTTATGCCACCGGCTTTGTTTCCTCAGTTCTTGCAGTGCATGGGCCGGGGGGTGCATACGTCGGTACAGTTTGTTTTCAAAATGAGGGAGGACTGAAACAGACAGAAAGAAGTTAGTAACAAGCAGTGCTGTCATCTGGTGGCTAAATTGTTACCACTTTTAACAAACTGATCGTGCTTTTCAACCAATGGGTTTCACTTTTTTGAGGAAGTTGATGTAGTCTCCTTGGCATACAGTCATGAATCTTTCATAGTAGAAATAGGCAAAACCAGTGGTTTTATCCAAAATCACTAAACCTTTTGAGCTTACTCTCTTTTTGAAGAAGAATAGCGCGCCAGAGGTAGGCTTATTGTGTTCAGGTTTTGTCTTTCTTCTTCAGCTTGTGCTGCCAAAACATGCAAAGTTATTGGAAAGAGCATTTTAAATGTTGTTTTTTTGTGTGCAAACACTACTTTTCCAATGGAATGAAGAAGTACAGACAGAAAGATGTACCCATCCCTCAGAAATATCAGTATACTCAAATGCCAAAGTACTATTTTCTCCTTTTATAGGTTTACCATCAGTACTTTTTTTCCACATTATATTTGATGCCCATATCCTTACATACCAGGAAAATACACTTTTTAGGTCTAGCTTCTAGGTTTGTTTTTCTGTCTAACTGAACAGGAGGGATACTACTGCCACCATTGCATCTCAAATGATACAGCGTCTGCTCACCTGGGGAGCCAGAAAATAGGTGTAGCAAACAATGAGAAACTTGTTACTTCATGCTCCCTCTTCATACTTTCTAAGGCTGACTTCTCTCTGAATTCTCTTAACCTTTAAAGTGAGATACAAGTGACAAAATTATAGTTGTCACATGAAAACAATTAGAAACCAAAGAACAAACCAGAGCCTTTTGAAACTATTCAGGAATTTACTAAAGTTGCCATCACACCAGTGATCTTTCTTCTTTTGGTTCATTCATTTTGAAGCTCAGTCACCTGACTTTCTCATCTATGCATAAAGGTAGTACACATACCTACTGGTTCTCTCCAATGTTAGACCTATACCCCAAACTTTACCTAGGGATAACAAAACAGAATATATCGATCTTCATAATACAGCCATCTTTTGTCTTTTCTGATTGCTTTCATCTGAAACTAAGTAGTTAAAAATGTTGCCATTAAAATATAAACTTTCATGTCTGCAAGCATTTTCATTATTCCTGATCCCCGTACCAGTATGATATGAATCCTATATTTTGGAGTAGATTTCTTTTTGATGTACAATATTTGTCAGAAGACCTCGAATCTCTGAACAAAATACATGATTCTAGTTATGGATTTCCCATGCTGCTATAACTGTAATTTTTATGGATCTGTGCTAGTTGTTACAGTTGACAAATACAGAACTTTTCATGCTGCTATTTTATTTATTCTACAAGGACCGAACAAACTGCACTGGTGGAAGTTCATTAGCAGATGATATTTAACTGAAACCCAGATGATTGTACTTTCCATATTCAAAACTGATTTTCCTTGAATACATTTGTGAGACCCCCTTCTCCGTTTAATAACATCTTATTAGGTGTCCTAATCTGAAGAACTTCTGAAGATACAGACACGTAATTAAGTAAAGGTATCAGGACCTAGCTCTTTAAACATAGCTAGCCGTACAAAAAGTTTCTTTCCATTCTTCAAATGCAAGAGTCACATTCACTGTCCTTTAATAACATCAACAATAAAGAGGAACTGGAACAGTAAAGATTTATTATATTCACAGATCTCATGAATCAATGAGAGCATGGACAGGGTCACTGTGCAGAGTCAGAGTAAGGATATTAGCCGGGGATTCATAATTTGATTGTGGTCCGTTGTTATGCTTGTGTGGCCTATTAACTGTCGTGGTTGGTTTTATTCACAGTTTAGATTTTCAGCTTAGATTCTAACTTAAATCAAAGGGATAGTTTTGTAAAAATACTTCCTGTAGTTTGCTTTGCTTAACTTTATAGGCTGTTTTTATAGTGCAATGTTAAAAACTTGAGTCTTTTCTGCCAGTGAAGACCACAAAGTCATCGAGACTCATTGTTATTTTAAAACATGACAAGCTGGCCTTAAGACCTTAGGGATCCTTTCTTCAGAAGTCAAGCTGGTGATGGATAAGGAGCCATCAGAGCTGTGTGTATCTTAACTGCAGGAGTTCAATTAAGAAGCCAAGAGTGTCTCAGGTACACCGGCGCAAATGGCAGTGCTTGCTTTGATAATGTCTCTGTAGCTGCTCAGCGCAGGTAGTCGGCTTCCCCCAACTCATTTCTGATTGCACAAGGAGGTTAGCACAGAGGAATACCTGAAAGGACTGAGCTCCATCAATGCTCAGTGAGTGCTGGAGAATACCACAATGGGGAAACGCTATCAAAATCCCTGCGTCTGCACGGGGATTTGACAGGAGAAGGCTAGCTGTAAGATCTCGCCTCTAATAGCCACAGCCCCGAGAGCCCGGCCGCCTTCCTCTGCCCGAGAGGAACGCTGTTCTGCTGCCTGCGCTCTGCCGAGGCAGTTTCCTTACCCAGCACTGGTTTCTGCAAAGTCCGTGCTGCGGTTCTTTTGCTCCCACATTCCTCGTGCTTTTCATAATGGTTGGCAGTGTGAGGGAGAATTTCCGATCGCTCCCGCCCTACCCCACATTTATAATTATCAGCTATTTTTAGACACCGAGATAGCAAAATACAGAAGCGGTAGTGATTGTTGAAGACACGGCCTTTGTCAAAGAACTTTAAAATGTTTCCTCTTCAGTCTCTTCACCCTTGAAAGAACATTCACAAGTTCCTGATGAATATGATGTCAAAGGTTAAATAAGATGAAAAATAGTGCACTAGAGTCACATGAGAATTTTTTCTTAACTTGAAAGCTACTGTAAGGCATCAACTAAACACGACCGTGAGTTGCCAGACTGCATGTCTTTTGCTTTATATTCTCTCTTCATGCATATTAATGGAGAAGGTCTCATCTAGTCAGATCAAAGTTCCAATAAGAAAAATATTCACATTTAAAAATTAATTACTGTGTTTAGCTTAAGTAATTAATTGACATAATCACACATGCTTTTATAAACTAAACATTAAAGTGAACAGCTACATTATTTGGTGATAGTTTTTAAGATAGAATAGAAGTGTATAATTGCTAAGTTAAATTGAAATTTCATTTTATTATGAAATAATTTCACAAATACCCTTTTCTCAAAAAGTTTAATAGAAAGAGCAGGACAAACAAACAACTGATGTTCATTTGTAATAGAAGTTAAAAAGGATTATTTCATCACTAAAAATGCTGTCTTTCCCCTAACCCTTAAAATCCATTTGAAAGTCCTCAGAAATAGAGCTAAAATAGTCTGTGTTGTGACTGTGTTTCTTATCTTAAAATGGAATTAGACTTTTTGGGTACTTACAGAACATTTTAATAATTAAAAAGTTCATAATTAGATGCTTATTTTCTGGTACAGTGGCTGAAAAGAACATGAAGCCCCATAACTCAAACAGTTTCAGAGATGTGTTTTGTTCAGGACTAATGATAAATGATGTGATTCCGTTGGGGTGAGAAATTTTACTTCAAAAGCTATTAAAAACACTGGAACAAATGAACATCCAACATAAATGGCAAACTGTAGTGAAGTCTACTGGGTTCTGCCCAGTACACTATGACGATATCTAAGCATATTATTTTGTAGCAGACTTAAACATTTATTAAATTCAGAGTGAATTTTCATCAAAGAAAAAGTTGCTATTATAATAGCCAGTTTTCAGATCCAAAAAATCCATAAAATTTAAACACAGAAAGGACTATTAGACCACTCATTCTAATTCCTCTAAAATCATAGGCTTTGTATTCCATTCAGCTATTATCCCAGTACTCAGCTTTTGAGTCCAAGAATGTGTTTGATAAAAGTATGTCTTGGATTTGGCTAATGCATCTCTTCCAGAAAGTCGTCGACCCTTAGTTTGAAGAAAACAGCAGTTAGAGCATTTCCTTTTGAGTATTTCACTGTTTATTCACATAATTTCCGATATGAGCTTGCCTAACACCAGCTTGTGGCCAGTGGCTCTTGCCATGCTTTCTGTGCTAGCTGAAAAACCCTGCCACATTCAGCATCTCCCACAAATTTCACAGATTTCAATTTGACAGCAAGAACATAGCTGAGTTTCTTCAAACTTTCATCAAAACGCTCTTCTCAGTCTTCAATTACTTCCATAGTTTTTTTCTGCATTTTTTCAGTTTTTTAAACACTGTTTTAAAAATGTTCAGGGTAGAAATATTTTTAGGATTCCATTATTGATCTCTCGTGAGCCATAAATAAAAGAAGAGTAAAGCCAGGCTCCTGTTCACTACTTCCTTTATGCCATTTTCCCTTTCTTGCTATAGCATCACCTGGACACTCCTGCTTTGTTGGTTTGTTATGACCCCAAATTCTTTACAGACTCGTTGTTTCCAGTGTTTTCTCCATTCAGTTTTCTCTGTTGTTGCATCCTATATTTCTTCCTCCAGCATATGCAGATGTGTATTTGGCTGACTGGGAACACATTTTCTTTCAATGGGATCACTAGTCTAAAAAATATTTATTCTTTTTGGTTGGTTTTATTTTTCATTGGTCCCAAATCACGGATGGAAATGTTGAGTAGTACAAGACTGAAGAGCACCTCTTTCTGATGCCAAGCCTTTGCTGATTACTTTCTTATGCATGTTCGTTAACCAATTCTTAATCCAGTTAAAACACGCTTTATTGATATTGTGTAGTGCTATATTTTTAATTAGAATATTGAATGATACTAAGTCAAAAGGCACACAAAAGTTGAAGTGTATTATACCTACATCGTTACCTTTGGCAACCTAACTTGAAATCTCATCAAAGAGCAGAAGTAGATTTGTTTGACAAGGCTTATTTTGCACAGAACTATGTTGACTAGCATTAATTATATTCCTATCTTTTAATAATTTATTAATTGAATATCTTTTCAGTATTCCTATTATTTCTCCCAGGACTGATGTAGGGCTAAGCAGCCTGGGAGTACAGGTATCACCTCCTTGCCCTTAGTGGAATACCAATACAAGATGTAGCACTGCTACTTGCCGGAATACTGCTGACATTGTTCTTGCCTCCTTTAGGACCCCTAAATATGCCCTCTTTCTTATTTTTGGCATGCTAGGTATTCTTTTACTAATGGAAAAAAAATCTCATCAGCAAATGTGGAAGTAAAATATTTTATGTAAATAATCTACTGAAGGCCTAGTTATGCCATTGTGCAATATATTAGAAATGAAAGTAAAATTAGTGAGAATGTGGGAAAAGACGTTACACAACTCTACCGCAGCTTTACAACATGATGATTTGTGCTCAAATTAGAAAGAGCGATTGAAGAAGTTTGAACATGCACCTGTAATTCTGAAAGGCTGTTATGTTCTTGTTCTCAGAAATGGCTTGTCAGTGAGATATAAAATAGAAATAGGTACAGTCAGTTGCATGTGCATTGGGATCTTGTCTGGATTAAAAAATCCATCTCAAAGTGTTCATTTCTGTTCTAGCTTTGTTCTGGTGGAATTATAATATTTGAGTTTGGGCTGGATGCTTTTGGCTCCCTGCATGCTTGATGTTTGTGGTTCTGAATAGGCTTTAATTTCACCATGATTAGGAAAGCCAGATAGTAGACAAAAGCAGTACCTAGGAGGGAGTGGATAATCTATTTACTGTTGAACTTCTTTATGCTGTCCTTCACTCCTCAATAATCTAAAATAATTAGCATTTAAAGTACGTGGCCATGGCTGCTGCAAGAGAATGCCTGGGAGGAGAACCAGCACTTCGTCTGTGCAAATTCGTCACCGTGTTACACCTTGCACACACAATAGTCAAAAGAGCCTATATAACTTTAGGAACGCTTGGCAGGAAGGGTCAGGTCTCTGACTGTACCGAGAGCTAGAGCAGATGTGCCAGCAGGACAACGCTACGTCCTGGGCTGTATCTGAGGCTTGTCTGAGTCAGGATCTGGATCGTCAGGTGGTCACTGAGTGCCTACTTCTGCTAGGGATTCCCAGAAATCAAGCATGTCAACAAGCAAGTTCATCCATTTCACAAAAAAATAGGAAGGCAGAGAGACATTTAATAGAAAATGGTCTGCTGAGAGCTAGAAGATATGCTTTATCAAATCACACTGCTTAACGTGGATCAGAGATGAGAAGCCAGATTCCACGGAGCTGCCAGCTGCTTGGACGTTCTACCCTGAAAACCATCTCAGGGTCTTCCTTTCAAGCTGTTCTGCTTTAAACAAATTATTAAATATTCATTGACCCAGAGAGAGGTAAAAAAAAAAGGTAACCCTATAGTCAGACTGTTGTGACAGACAGTAAAGGGTGTGTCAGCATCAACGCTGCAAGTCCCTGCTCCAAAGAAGCTTTATGACACCCTCACCTTAAAATTTCACATAGTCTCTGGCAAAATGGTCTCACAGATTATGGGAACTCCTCAAAAGGAATTAGAAAATTAGTCTCCCAACACTGCTGGAGGATACTGTACTAGGATTATTGGGCAAAATAATGATGCTTCTACTCTGAAAAATCTTTTTTTTTTCAATTTTTTTGTGGAAGGACCTTATCTGGTGGATCTAAGATATGCACATGATCAAGGTCTCTAAGCAGCTAAGTGCATATCAGTCTGGACTGTTTTATTTGTGGGATTACTTATGCGAGGGACTGGTGAAATTGGAAAGCGATCTTTCAGTTCTTTCACTTTTTGCATTTATTTCACTGAACCCCTAACCTGGTACCACTTTTTTCCCAGACTTAATAATAATTATCCGGAGTTTCAATATTTAGACTACCAGTTCAAATTCCCTGGCTATTTCTAGACTTCTTTTGCTTCCTCAGGTGCTCAGGGCCTTGTCCAGTCAGTTTTGAAAATCTCCAGGGATGGAGATTCCACAACATCTCTGGGCAACCCATGCCAGTGCTTAGTCACTCTTTTTACACCATTAAAACGAAGCTCAAAATCAAGTCAATGTTTAATGTCTGTAATTATGGTAATAGTTATTTAAAATAGTTTATTTCACCTAAAGTTTTCAGAAAACCTAAACTGAAACTTAGCTTAATACTACTGATATAAGATAATAGAAGTCATCCAGCACTCCACTGGAGAGCAAACCAATCATACTTGGTATCTGACACTGGACTATCTGGTTTCGTAAAATGCTCCTATTTCACACATGTTGCATGGGCAGTTTTAAAAGTTATTTTTAATTTTTGAGATCTTAGTATTCTTTTAGCATACCAGGACTTTTTTTCCCCATTTATTATACACTAGCAGTATGATTATAAAAATAGGATTCCAGCTCTGCTTTGTCTTTACATAGTGGTTTGACTTTCAAAAGTGCTTTACTTCTTATTATTAGCATTCACTTCTAAGACTTATTTAGGTATATAAAGATGATCAGGGATTGCAACTTCAGGTACTTTTTGAAAATCAGGGCATAGGTCTTTTTAACCTCAGTGGTTCTGCTTTGTAATGACTGCGGCTGGCACAGAAAAGGGGATAGAGAGTCTTGCAAAACCATAGCAACAGATCCCATCAATGAAGCTTTAAATTCTTTTCCTGTTTGTGGAAGTTCAGGACAGTACCGACAGGATATAAGCACTGAAAGAATATCGTACAAAATAAGTACTCCTGACAAACTTGATTTTTTACTTAGTCAGCAGTTAGCTGATTGTCTTTCACAGATCCTCCCCTTGCCTGGTGGGATGGCCCTGTGGTGGTTCACTAGGAAATCAGGCTGCACAGAGGTTTTGGTCTACCACTAGCAATCTGAAGTCCAGAGAAAGCAAAAAGCAAGCCATTGACTTTTCAGCAAACTTCTTGTGGCAGGACCCACTTCCTTATTGAAATCCCGTATTAAAAACAAATTTTAAAACAAGGTAGTATAGACTTCAGACACTGCAAATTTCTTATGTTTCCCATTCAATTTGAAGATACGTGATATTCTGAATTTCATGCTTCAGGTAGACCTGGAGAATTTCTAAGACAACAGTTCCTTGCTCATTACAGAGCCATCACCAGCTTCATTTAAGAGAAAAAAGTAGTCGGGGTGAAATGTAGTAGATGCATTTGTAGCCTATGCATTGATCCCACTCTCGTTTATGCCATGTGAAGAAGCTGTACTTTCAAAGCTGTTGATTGCAGTGCTCTGCACTGCTGGAAAGAGGTCGTCGTCAGTTTAGGCACTGCAAGGGTCTGGGTAGTGGTCAGTGTGCGTGGATTCATGCAGTGACCCTAGAGTCCAGCACAAGCACAAAGTGTCCCTGGGTGCTTCTGAAACAGCAGCAGAAAACAAGGGTGCGCAGCAAATCCCTGCTCTGGCCATACAACAGGACATATTTTCTTTTGCTCAGCACGTTGCATTTCGCCCAAGATCGATACTCTGGTTAAACTGGCATGCAGTAGATTTCATGTTTGGATTCTAATTTAAGAAACTGCTTGATTGTCCAACTTTCAATATGAGCTTAAGCCTTACTGAAGCTGAAGGAACAAATAGATGCACAAGTATCTGAATGATTT
The DNA here is from genome assembly GCF_900496995.4 of Aquila chrysaetos chrysaetos. NCBI lineage: Eukaryota > Metazoa > Chordata > Aves > Accipitriformes > Accipitridae > Aquila > Aquila chrysaetos. The sequence goes on from NC_044008.1 coordinate 28,363,201, forward strand.
GGGATGGTTTTACATGTATCCTTACACGTGATAAATCAGAGCTTAAATTAACAGTACATTATACACTTTCTAAAACTAACACAAAGATCTCAGTTAAGACAAGTAGTATCATGATTTAAGTAAATCCCAAATACACATGCAGTTTTTAAAACCTTACAAGGGATGCATACCTTCCCAACATAAAACAGGAAAATATAAACACCATATTTAAGATTTTATATCAATATTTTAATGGAATGTTATTTAATAGCTTTAAGGCTTACATCAAAATAATTAATATTATATTCATTACTGGATGTCTTAATCTTTTTTTTTATGACTAGAAAATTAGTTTAAAGAAACATAATTAAAATAATTCTAGACATGCCACCATAACGTGATTAAAAATAAAGTAGGTACTGCAATTTTGTACAAAAATACAGCTAATTTAAATGCAAACCCCTTTTATGGGCTATTTATCTCTGCTTATGTATGTTAGGGGAATTAAAAAGAAGTTTGTTTAAATGACTGAATTTTTTTTTTAGAGAAAAAAGGGCTGCAAAGCAAGTCTTGCTATTATTTAACAAATATTAATCATGCTTACACAGAGGCCACTTGAGAAAAATTTATTACAAGAAATTTGTGACCAGTCATGCCATAGGAAGAGAAGAAAGCCACAGGGCTGAAATGACAGTAAGGTTTGTGTATGCAGTGCTCCTCTGGTAGTTAAATTGCAGGAATGTGACATTGATCTGAAATGGGAACTGTTTGAAGTAGCAACTGTCAATCTCTGTAATCAAAGGATGGCCCAAAGTCTCACTCAATTAGCCATTTTGGCATGACCACTCAGTTTATAAAGTCCTACCAACTCAAAAAGTGTTCTGTCCTCAAGAGGCACTTCAAGAAGACTGTGTGGTTTGAGGATAGTGAACAGTCATCCAGCACGATAGCTTGGACTCTTCATTTTGTTGTTTGGGTTTTTTTTTTTTTTTTCTTGCAAAAGTACAGCAATGCCTCATTTAACTGACTGTACTTACTACAAGGTGAGCCAAATGTGGATTTAGATATGAGTGAATATCTGCTGCTGTTGATATTACTTGAAGTTGGTTGGATTATGTTTTTCTTTATACATTTATTTACTCTTTCAAGCATGAAAGAGTAAATACACTGATATTAATTTTAGAGTACATATATGCCTGTAGATTTGATTGTAATGACCATCGATTTCAACAGAGATCATTCTTAAATGAGAAGAGAAAAATGTGTGGCATAGTTCTGGTCTTTTCTCAGGATCATGTTTCTCTTTTCTAATTCTTTCATAACTTTTCTTTGATAATTGTTCAGAAGGTTTATTCAGCTGTGTTAGGTGAAAATAGTATGCAAATAAGAAATGTGTAAGGGTGCAAAACTGAAAAAAAAAAATTAAGGTTAATAATAATTCTATCCAAGTGTTATTAAAGCTGAATCTATTGTTTTGAAGTTTTACAAGTGAACATATGGGCAAATACTGGTACCGGTAACTTGAAACTTTAGCGATTATTTCCATTCTTTCCCAGGTACAAACACACTTGGAAAATCAGTCTAGATACCACATACAGCAAAGCCAGAGGCACCAGGTGAAGCAGTACCTGACCCTCGATACCAAGCTGTCCAGCCAGACGCTCTCCCTGTCGCACTCCCACACAATCCAGCCTGTGGGAGTGACCTCCATTTTACGAAACGGACACATGCCTCCTGTCAGCGATATTGGCACGCCAGAAAGCCCTGTTACCAAGCTGCTGGCCCTTGGAGGCGAACACGAAAATGCGGTAGGGCAGGGCTGGTGAAAGGAATGGGGAAATGGGCTTTGCGTACTTCTACAAAAACATTACATGACCCACCTTGTATTGGTAGTGGGCAAGAGATAACTTTCTTTACTTTCATGGGGTCTTCAGTTGCAGCACTTAATCCCTGAATCCTTTTGGATTACGTGGGCGATTCCTTGAATGAATAGCTTATTGCACGATCAGACTTCTGAATTACTGCCAGTTAAAATGTACTGTTGCATCTTTTTATCTATGCGTCATATATTGCTGTACGTTTTTTGAATATGTACTTCGCAATGCAAAACTTTTTTTTTTTCAGATGAGAGTTATTTCTGCCTAAAAGTATTATCCTAGCTGCATAACAAAGTTAAATACTGATTGCCTTAAAGATGTAACTGAAAGGATTGCTCATTCATTTTTCAGTTAGCTGATATATTTATGTATGGGTTATCTTGGGTAAATTGGCATAGATATGCTAACTTTAGTGCCACCATGGATTTTAATAGAGGTACAGCCATTATACAATGTCAGATTCTCAGCCAGTGTGAGATGTGGATCATTATGGCCTTTAATACTTCAACAGATTTCAAAAGAGACTGCTTATTAGGTAAAAGGAATTCCTACAGAAATGAGAAATAGAGATGTTGTATCATATCTTGGGCTTTAACAGAACAGAAGAATCTTACAAATACACTGTGGCCCATTTGAGCATTTGGATGTTATGCAGCTAAGCGCGAGGGAACTGAAAAAAATAAACCCGACACATCCTGGAGAGCTCATCTGGGGTCCCTCCATTCCTTCTGCATTGACAACTGACATTTTATGCAAAGATGATTTTAGATGGCCTTTGTGGAGGCCTCTGCGGTCACCTCTGTGCTGGTGACTGCAGCGTGCTGGAACCGTTCTCAGGCACTTTGAGTACCCGACCAGAATAACTGGTGCCTGCCCTCCTACCACCCTCTGTCCGGGAGAGCCAGGCAGCTGCTTGTAAACCACTCTCCTGAACTGTGCCTGGTGGTGACTGGGAGAGGGACAGTTGGCGCTGGCCAAAATCCTTGCAGGCATCTTCCCAATGATTTGAATAATCCCACCCCAGGGCCTCAGGGAGGTGACTGGCACAGTGTAATTTCCTAGTGCGGATGTGCCCTGTGGTTCAGTGTAGGCTATAGTTACATTAGCAAATAATATAGAGCAAATAATTTAGAGCCAACACAGAGGTTGGTGCGGTGGACTGTAGTCCTTCGTATTGTCTAATTGCTGGCGTTTCTTGGCATCCTTTTGGCCCTGACAGCACTTTCCTAGATAAGTCTGGGCACAGCTCCTGGGACAGCACATGTCTGGTTTTTAGAGAAGGAGAGGAGTGCATGTGTGAGCTGTGCTGGGCCAGGTGGCCTGAAAGCCTGTGTTAAAAGGTCCCTGGCCAGTGTGATACTGTCTTTCCTTGCATAGGACCCTCTACATTTCCTTCAGCTACAGCTCTTCAGACAGCTCCCAAGAGCCGCTTGAAAGGCCTCAGAGCACGAGCCAACTGCTCCTGCAGACGGTAGAGCTAACAGTGACAGGTTCATCGTGGGATCTTTCCCAATTCGTTTTGTGAACAGAGCCAGACCAAAATGATCATTGAAAACTCATGCTGTACCTCATCCAAATCTATGTCGATATGTCTGCAAAGTATTCACTGTTTCATCCCAAGTAATTAATTAGTTATTCCATCTGCTTCAGTAGTTTTTGATTCAGATTAGGACCAGGAGGCTGTCTGGACGAGTATCCAGTGTACTGCCAAACACAACACAAACCTTTGCCTGCTGAATCTTGAGAGCAGTGTGTAACACCAAATCTTGAGTGACTCACGCTCTTGCAGAACCACAGGTTCCTTTCAGCCTCCCTGCACCGATGCAACAATACACTGTGGATATGACACATTTGATGAAGGTGACAGATCACAGTTACAACTTAGCAATGCACTCCTGTCATCTGATCGTGGTGTTGCAATAAGGGGTTAAAAAAGGGGAATGGGCTGGTGTTTGGGAGGAAAGAAGTAACTTGCTAAACCACAAAAACTGTTTTCACAAGAAGTAAAAAATGTGAATATTGTGTAAAAATGCTTGAATTGTTTGAATTTTAAAATGTAAACTTCTGAAATTCAGTTTTATAGCTGCAATAAATATTCAAGATTAATTCCTCTGTATTTTCAGAATAACATTGTTTCCATTATTATTTGTAATGATTGGTCTTAAAATATTATTTTATCAGATGGAAGAGGTGATTGAAGACATAATCAATATGGAATCAAGTTTTAATGATGAAGGGATAGGTTGTTCTGAAACTCCTCTACTAATGCAAAGAACTGTAAGTATTTTGTGGAATTTCAACTTGCTGTTTATTATAGAGAATTTCACTGAGTGATTCAAGCGCACGTCACACTTCAGAGGCTTAAGCAGTACTATCAGTGGACTATTCCCCTTTCTCTTCGGTTGTTTGTCTTTTTGTTTCTTAATATTTGTTTTGTCAACAAATATTACAGGAAGGGGTTCCAATGTGGGGACACACAGCTGTTTTAAGTGGTCTGAATAGCATTTGGGGTTTTAGCCCAGCACCAGGTCTGGCACATAACCCATTCAAGGTACTAAGTACCATGCAGGACTATGGATAAGAGGAGTCCCTAGACCCTAGAAGGCCTTTTAAAGTCTTGCTTAAAGATCCTTCTACCTCATCCAAAAAAAAAGCTTCCCATGTAAAATTTTCTACAGTACAGTAGTTTCTCCAGTGACTTACGCTGAAGCAAGGGTGGGCTCTATTTCTTGACTTTCATAAAGGCACGTTGCACTTAGTTAAATAATTTTAAGCGCAAAGATGAGAAATGGAACTTTTTAGGTGAAATGTTTTATAGGATTAAACGTAACAAACTTGTAATTTTGTAACATCTTTTTGTAAAGAAATGACAGAGGATTAACAAAGGCTGCTTACATTTCCATATATGTTACACATTTGAATAGGAAGGATGGACCTTTTCTGGACACAACAATGCATAGAGCATTATTATTTGTGAAAATAACGCCTATCAAGAACTGTAACGCAACACACTTCATAGAAGGGAAGTTCTTTGTCCTCTCAACCCTAATTTATCTTGGGAACTGTTTTCCACAGATTTTGTCCTCAGGGCCTTAAAATAGGTACTGATAAAGGGAAACTTCACTCTGCTGAAGGCAGAAGGATTTTCACAGGCTTCGACAGTCTACTAAGTTCATTTCAGAATACAGAGTCAGGTGCTTGCTCTTAATCACCCTCTAAAGGAACATCTTTTTCTGGCTACAGAACATCACTGGCTACAAAAATACCTTAGGAGATAAGATCTCTATGCCTCTGTGTTGCCCACTACACAGTCCAGTATTAAGGGCAATTAATTGTTCCATGAATACCTGGCATTTGCATGCCAGCTACAGAACTAATACAGTCAGACTGTTTTATACATATCTCAGTACAGAACATAGCAAAGAAATGCTCCCTGGGGAGTGAATTAATACTTTGGCCTAAATTAACATGAGGCAGGGGAGGATCCTTTCAGGTGTGGTACCGTGGGATGGTGATGAGAGGCATGAATTCTGGGTTTTGGATTAGATTCATACTCCCTCAACACCTTTTAAAACTGGATGATGTTAATCTTTGCTAATTCCAGCCTCATTAGCCTTTATCTTCAGCCATGAAGGACATATCTCTCTAAAATGTATTGAATACCCCACTCTTGATGAGCAAGGAAATATGCAACGACTGTTAGGCCTAGCTGATATCTTACTTGCAAAGGTTTGAGACTCCTGCAATGTCTGTGGGCCAGATAATGGTGTTTATATGTTTTTGTGCTGAAGAAGTCACCAGGCTAGTAGGTAAGCCAGGGAATAGCATGTGTTTCCAAATCTCAGTGCAATACTATGGCAAAATAAAGCCTGCCTTCAACAAGGCATGCGAACTGCGTCAGTGTGGAAGCAATCAAGCAGTGTCTCTGCCTCTTCTGTCTTCCCTTTTGGCAATGTGTACTCCAAAAATATATGAAAGAAATGGACATATAGAGGTGATTTCAGGCATTTAGCTCATGACTCACCGTTTTATGGCATCTTTCAGGCAACATCCTAAATCTGCCTGCAAAATTTTGGTCATAAGCTGTGCAATAGAGAAGGATAGAGAGGCAGGTAGAAAATAAGTTTTTTAGATCCAGTTTTTCATTATCATATTAAAAGTAATGACATTTTCTTTAACTGAGTTAAAAATATATATATTACAACAGTGTTGGACTAGGAGACATGATCAGGAATGAGAGAACATCTAATTCCCCTGAGAAGAGGAACTGGGTTTGTGCTCTACTTAAACAAAGATTCATATTACCTCTTATGTACTTCTGCACAAGGCGCCTGGCTATGGTGGCTGCCATCAACATAAAGTAAGTGAGATCACAAGTGGGACTGAGTTGCCCGTGTACCTGGCTGATTTGGTGTTTGCTACCTCTTTATACTTCTCCAGTGTAATGCTTAAGTATTTTTAGAATTTCATCTTAGATTTTTCCCTCCTTGGCATTGTCTTGAATTTTCCCAAACTGTGCAGAGTAGTCTCTCTAAAATTCTGAAAAAAATCTGACTCGCTTGGTTTTCAGAATGTGGTGTGAGGCTAGGGTGTTTTTTCAGCAAAATCTTTTCTTGACCAAGCCAAATTCATGAAGCCATTTTCTTTTCTTATTTTTCTCAATAGAAAGAGGCTGAGATTAGGGACTTTGCAGTGCTACCTGTTGTGTGTTGCAATGAATTAATGTTTGCTTTAGTTAGATGCAGCCATGTACCATTTTAATGGCACATTAAATGAGGACATTGAATTCTATGAGACCACTCATGTGAATAATTGCTCAGAGGCTCATTGTCTGACCCTGAATTAATGAATTACAGTCATGTATTAGTAGAATCAGAGAAGTGAAAACAAGAACATTCCTCCATCTCTCATTAAAATAATTACAGCTTCTGAAGAGTGGATTGTCTGGCTTTTATTGTGTTTGGACCCAAATTCATAATTTCATAAAACTCTCTGGGTTTGCGTGGTAACTTAAGAATTGCTCAAAGTAGGGAATTCTCTGGCTGTGTTTCTATTGCTCTTAAGAGTACCCTAATGGTAGAAACCTACTTTTTATAATCATTTTTTAGAAGTTCAGTTAAAATATAAGACTAGGTCCTCCCTATATATGCAAGAGGTCTTGATTCTTCTGAATGTATTTGTAAACCCAGTTATATGTTTGTCCAGAAAACACAGCTGAAATCAAATCATAACTATTCTTATTGAACTATCATTTGATGACAACTGTTTATTCACCATAAAGAAGGTAAGATTTAATTTAAAAAACCTTGAAGATGACACCAATTTAAAGTCATTTTGCCTTTTCATAATAATTTAGTTTTATGAAACTGTTTACTAACAGACAGCAACGTATTCATCTACATTGTAAGAAATTAATTTCTTCTCTAAGTATCATACTAGGACCAACAGGTTTCTTCCTGACTTTATAGGAGTCATTACAAAAATGAAACAAAGAATATATGAGTGAGTTTTAGAAGCAAACTAATGTTACATATGTCAGCTATTGTGACAGACATTTGAAAAGTAAACGTTTTTCATTTTTATTAAACTTTCATTCTTATTCAAAATCCTCACAGGCTATTCAACACTCTGTAGTGAATTTAAAGTTTATTAACTTCCAAATGCTCATAACATAGGAAATGTAGATGTGCAGGTCTGTTAATGTAAAGCATGTATGACACCATCATTAAAAGTTTAGGGCAAGTTCTAAAAAGCTGTGGTCTATGTTCCTTTTAATGTCTGAAAAAAGGAAGTTTAAGAAACATGCTGTATTAAGGCAGATGTGGAGAGCATTAGTCACAGTGAAGAGAGCCGGAAAAGAGCAGAGTTAAAAAATAGGATCTCTGTGCTTTTCAGGGTGTGATTTGACAGTGTGTGACCTAGTAAACCTCTACTTGTTACTAAATGTTGTTTTGTTTTGCTGATATATGTATACAGCCCTAGGACTCACCAGAAAACCTAGTAATTTAGCAAGTACAACAGTGATCTCTATGAAAACATTTGGCATTTTACCAGTACCTTCATTCAGAAATAACTGCTGTAGCCCAAATAATCACAGTACAGCTACTGGGATAATGTCCTCTACTTGACATGCAGTCCACTAAAACTTACGTCAAGCGCATTAGGAGATTGACTGGCTTGGAATGAGAATAAAATGAGAGGGTATTAATGTTCTGCAAAGGCACAGGCTTCTCTTGCACCGTGCTGGGTGGCACCGGCCAGAAAATAATTTAATTTTGTGAACATTTCCAAGGATTCTAAGTTGTCTTTTGTTCTGGCGCACAAGAAAACAAGAGCTTTCAGAATTATTCTTGAAGAAGCCTGGGGAAAGAGGCTCTGTAATGATTAGATAGGTGGTGGTGAAAGCTAAGGAGCAGTGCAGAGTAGTGCTTGGGGCAGAGCACTACCATAAAACTGGTCTTCAAAAAATCACCAGCAGCGGCCCAGCTGGTGATATGTTGAATCAACTGGGCTGACTGTTGCTGGAGTAGTAAATATTGAGCGACTAAACAAAATGGAGCAGTTCCTTTCGGATTGCTTCGGAGAAAATTGAAAGCTTCTCCATGGAAAACCTTTTCATTGAGTTTTTACCATGTCCAGTACTAAATAGACCCAAGAAAAAAATGTTTCTATATTGATTTATTCATAATATTTAAGAAATGTTTTCTTTAATTATCCCCTTGAATGAGCTTGCCAACTGGAATGTTTCCTAAAAGCAATGGCTTCTAACCAATAGAAAGCACAGATTTTATTATTATATATGGATAAATGCACCATAAGTGTGATCTAAAGAATTATTCTCACTCAGGGAATAGAATAGCCTTGGTAGCCCTAGACAAAGCTGCAGCAAATATCTGTTAAAACAAGTTATTTTTTAAAAAAATCTCCAAAATAGTTTCCAAAATGGTTGTCTCCTTTAAAGGAAAGAAATATTTAAAGATTTGAAACAGCATTAATTCCTCCAACAGCTCCAGCTCTAACTGTGTACTGAAATCATTACGGTGTCACTGGTGCTTTGAAGTCCACATCACCTCAGAGATTTAGAGCTGTCACAAGCAATGAATCTGTTGTTGGGAACTTTGTCTGTCTATCTGCGAAGCTAAGCAAATTTCTTCGGTCCTCCTTTGAATCTGACTTGATGTACGTGGCATTTATATGCCGGGAAAAGAAGAATTAAATCACTAACAGAGAGGGGAAGCAAAAGCACCTGGTTTTGCTAGCCGGTGGATGGCAGGGCTGAGCTGGGGACCAGCCGGGCGTGGGGAAGGCGACAGAGCGGGGAGCACGGTGCTGTGCGAAGGCGTTGCCTTGGAATAGGTCACCTCTTGAGGGATCCTGCGAGGCTTCGTTGCTTCACTTGCATGACTTCATTTCATACATTCATAGCACACTATTTCATTAAGATTGGGAGCTACGGTCTGCTTAAAGTCCACTTTGGAGTCAAGTCAGTTGGGATCGCTCCACTTCTATTCACTCTTGCAGGAAAACAGCTTACAGAGAAAATCCTCAGTTGCCCTGTGGCTCACTTGTATTTGTTGAGCTCCTCTGGTATTTGAAAAAACCTTGTGTTGTACAGGCATGGAGTAGAGGTTAGATCAGGACAGGACAGGATAGATGTTTTTCTTCTCTAATTTTTATTATTCTGTTAACTACAGCTGGTATAAAGTTCTGATTACATCTGTTAACTCTGCATTTGATTTTATGGCGACACTATTTATTGATAAAAGCACAGTGCACTCTGTCTGCAAAATCTCACTGCTAGTACAAGGTCTTTGAGGTCACAGTTTCTCATCATGGCATTAATAATTTGTATTTGTATTAATTATTTGTCAAATACTGATGGTTACCATCTGGATGGATTACAAAAACTGCTGTCTGTCCCATTCCCAGAAATCATACAGAAAAAAGATATCCAAGTAGGTATCCTCCACAGTCTTTTATTCAATAATTGCCGTGATTATTCAGTCATGAAGTAAAACCAGGTTTCCATTAGAGGTGCATATAGCATTGCTGATCTAGGCAGCCCCCTGCTGCATAATCATGAGTATTTTTTATTTAGTGAATACCAATGTCATTTGGCAACCTTTATAAGTGTATAAAATCTGCTAAAGTTCAAAACTATTTTAGAGAAAGGGCTGGAGTAAACATTAACAACCTCATTTGCTTAGGTTGGGTAACTTGAAAAGGCTGCATAACATCAATGAAAATGCTTTGTCAATCACATTCTACACTAGATTAGTCTTAAAGTCCAAGGAAGAATCAAAGTTCACCTAAGTATATAAACTCCTGTATAGCACTCCTTGGTATCGTTTCCAAGTTTAACGAAAAAGAAAAATGAAGGAGAAGGAACAGTCGGTAGCTATTGAGGAAATAATAGACTCCTCAAAAATAAAACTGGTGAGCAAATATTTTCTTTGTCTTTCTTCAGTAGTATAGAGGTGCTAGATAGGAAATTGTGTCTTTCAATTGCAGAGAACTAACAATGAAATGCACAAACTGAGAACTCCTCAGGCCTGTTTTCTGCAGCTGGAGGAGTGTTTTGCTATCACTGCCTCTGCTGTTTTGAATGTCATACAGATGCTAGATGAAGGTTTGTTTTCAGTGTTTCACACAATATAGTAGTTTGAGGCTGAAATGGGCAGTGTCCAGCTCTCTTGCCTGCTGTAAGTACTCCAAATAGATTGGGTATGAGTGTTTGCAATTTATCTCGTGCCGTAGAAAAGGTCTTCATAGCATAGAGCATACAATACTTTGGGTCAGGAGAAGAACTGTGGTCCGCTTTCACATAGCCGCAGCACTCAAAAGCTGTGCAAAATGCCCAAATAGCTCAGCTTGGTCTCTAACAGTGTAACAGCACAATGTCTAATAACCCTTCTCTGTTTTTGGGGGTAGACCCCTCTGTCTGAAGGGAACCAGAAGACTCAAGCTTCATGCAACTGGAGTAAATTTTTTCATAACTATGAAATGAAGGAAAAGTTCCTTTTTTCCTCTTTGGTTTTCTCTTTCAGAAAGGTAAATAGATATAAATGGAACTATTACTCTAGAATACACAGTTGTTTGTATGTAAGTACCTCTTACAAACATGGTCTTCATCTCAGAGCTTAACACATGTTGAACAGAGGTAAGACTAAAGGATATGTAAAGCAAGTTTCTAGTTCTCCTAATATGCACTCCTCGCTAATTCTAAGCTCCTGTGCAGCAGGATCTGCAAAAAAATTCCTGCTGTTTGGGGCCACCAGGTGGATTCTGTTTTATCCCAAAGCCCTGATGCACAGCCTCTACTGCATGTCTCTTGCTGTCTGCATACAGCAATGCAAGACCTGAGGTCCTCAGTAATGACAGATAATAGAGAAGACTGCATCAGGCTCCTTGGGGTCTGTAGCATATAGGTTATGATTGCTTCTGGAGCTAAACTTTAGGAATTTCTATCAATGGCATTTACATAGGTTGAATAAAAGACTTGTGATGCCAGAGGCAACAACAGTGGCCACTTACTTTGCTCTCCAGGCATAGTCAATCTTCTTACTGCACGATAAAACTAACTTGTGGGAAACACAAGGATTTCTTGAAGGCTGTTTTAAGAAATAAAACCCTAAAAGATACAACTGCTTTTCTTAGCACCTCCTTCTCCATCAGCCAAGGCCTTCTATGACCTTTACCACATGTGTACAGTGGTTTATGAAGTAGTTAACTATGCATTTATATTTACACTAGAAATAAACACTTGTGGATATATCAGAAATCAACTGCTACAGAAAGGAATTCCAACCAAAATGAAACTGCAAAGTACATATTAATCCATCTGAACACACTAGATCGCAGAAATCAGTAAATACCTTACTGTAATGTATTCAGATACTTAGGTGATACGTGAAATGTAAGAGGACATAATACAAAGCATATAATACATATATAAAATATATCATATAAATATTGGTAATAGACATGTTAGCACCTATATTTAAAATAAAATGCCCAATATTCTAATCCTTCAAAAAAAATCTGGTTTTCACTTGTCCCTCAGTCTCAATGTTTCACTTTTCTTGTGTTTTTGTGCTGACATTTGTTCATTGTTTTTAGAGGAAGAATTTGAATGATTTGGTATATGCATTTGCATATGGTAGCCAGAGAAATAGAAGTTGGATGGAACCACGATTTAGTGCATTAGCTGGTGTTGCTAGTGAAATAATCTTAGTAAAACAGCTAATGGAGCTGTCATTTAATTGTCATCTTTGGGTTTCAGACCCTGGATGTTAGTGGGGCAGTACTGCTGTGACGTTTGATTTCCAGCCGCAGGTTGGATGATGACAGTATCACAACATCACTTCACTTTTGGTCGGTGTCTGTTATGTTAGTGTTCTAACAAGAAGAGCCAAGAACAGCTAAAAACATATAATTAAGAGATGACAGTTGAAAGAACAGAACCCTCTTGCAAAAGGCTGATTCTCCAGAAAATTCCTTTGCTTGGTCATATTTGATCAGACATTTATCTAGACAATGGACTTCTATGTATACGATCAGGGCAGGAATGTACTGTAACTGGGAATATGAACAGAGTTCATTTTTCTCTGATGAATAATGAACCAGCTTGATGATCATTATTTGAAGATAAAAAATGAACCAGTTTTCATGCATAATATATAATATGTAATATAATATATCTGAACATTAAGTCCTGGTTGAGGAGTGTGTAATTATGAACCATGTTAAAGATAAATATAGAAGGAGATACAATTTGTTCAAAGGAAAACAAGTCTGAAAAGGGAAGCATTTGCTTTTCTGCTGTTCTCTTTAGATAATAAAAAGAGGAACTGGAACATTTGGGTATTAGTTATTACTAAAGACCATCTATTTTCAAATATAAGTATTTTGTATTGCAATTACAGAAGGACCTAAAACTCAAAAACCGGTATACTACAACTTTTTTGGCAGTTGACAGTGTAAGCACATCCCTACAAAGAAAAAAGATATCACAGCTTATGTTGTTCAACTTTCTTCAAGCCACACAGCAGTTGCAAAAGAAAGCCAGAGGTTGAACCCCAGTCTTCTGAGTACAGAACTTGGATTGACCCACAAGATTATGCATCCTGTCTGTAATACCTTTGGATTAGGTGAAAAGGCACAATTTACTAAAACACACATTGAAGATACAAGAATTACTCTAGTTTTTCCCTTGTCAAAACCTGGAAACACCCGGTATACCAGATATTGCTAATTAGAAAATGGATTTGCAATGACTGGGTTATTATACACTTATTGATCAACTCACTATTTGGCCAAATTCAGTGCATACTTTGAAGTTAATCTGCAAACTTCAAAGATTGAAAAAAATGTTGTTTACCTGTCATGAATAAATAGGAAAGGAATGACAAGGAATTAAGTATGTGTTTTTTATGTTTTGTACCCCGGTAACAAAAATACTGAACAAACTTTTACCTGATGTGTAAAATGAACTGTGGACACAGTTCCAAATTTAGATTTCTACATTTGGAATGCATATATGGGATAATAGTACAAAAACTTTGTAAAATCCCTGCTTTGATTTTTTAATTAAAATGAATAAGCAAGAACCACATTGAAATGGATGGGTGCTAACGTGTTTTGTGGCTAAGAAGAAGAAGTAGCCTCATTTTACAAAACCGTTCTTTGAAGTGATGCTATCAATTAGGTTCATGAGAACATGATTTAAGTGGGATATATTTAGGGGTGGGAAAGGATAAAGTATTGTACTAATATTTCACTTGTGAACACTTCATTCTAGATGCAGTCTGAGCAAGTACTAATTTTTACCAAGCACCAAAAGAGATTTTTTCTTGCAGATATAGTACTCAACCTTTCAGGTTAGGCAGCTACATAGTTTCTTCTTGTGACCAGTAAAGCAGCATGTGTTTGGCTTCCCTGTTTGCGGAGTCTGTAGGTGCAGTACCGGCAATCTGACCGCGTGCAATAGGGCCAGTGATCCTCAGAACCATCTGTACTGCACAGCTGCTCTGCCATACTTCTGATACTGCAGGAAATATAGGCGTGTAGACACACTTGGTGAGGTGCATGTCTGCGGTTATTAACCCTGCAAAAGAGGGTAGCAAAGGAAGTTTCTGCTAGCAGGACTATTCCTGCAGCTTGCTTCTCACTTGCCCTCTTTTTCGTGGGCTCTTCTGACCTGGGCAGAATGAAGACCTCTGGTAGAGGCAGTCCGGCCCTGACCTCTGTATTTTCTGGGGGCATCTTCACCCTTCTGATCGTACATTTGGGCTTGTGAATGTGACGGTGAGGAACTAGACCCTGAGAGAAATGGTAGCTGGAAATAAGCCTCCACTAACAGGACAGTCCCTCCTGCTGCCTGTTCCCAGGTCCCTCAAGGGAAAGCAGGCTAGCTGATAGATTTTTTTTGACCTGTTGGAACAGTCCAGATGCCTTTGGTGAAAAGCTTTTGCTATCCTAGGGTTTAGCAATTTTAGGCAACTAGAACATGTAAGATGTCTGCTCTTTAAAATTGTATATACCCTCCCTCGCTTCCATGATTAGTGACATCCTTTTGGATGTATGGAGAGCTGTCTGCTACTGGAATTAGTCTTGCTAGCTAGTCCTGCATATCCAGGGTTTATTGATTGTAGCCTTCTTTTATGAATGCATATTAATAAAATGCAATAGAGATTATATAGAAAGCAACTGAACAGGATTCTTTTCGGGTTAAGGGGCAAGCTAAAGAGATGATAAAGATTTTGTTAAAAGAGAAGATATTAATGAAGTGCTCCAAGAATCAATCCTCAGCTTCAGTTTATTTAATATTTTCATTAGTGACCTTGGTACAAAAATTACGTTTATGCTGATGAAATTTACTGAGGTAGCAAAAGTAGAAAGTATTGCCAATACAAAGGAGGATGAGGATATCATAGAGGAAGAATTATATGACTGTGATGACAGAATAGTATAAATGGAAGGAATGTAATAGTACTGAGTGCAAGGTCATTCATTTAAATACTAATAACAGGAATGTCTGCAGTAAGCTGAGAGCTCATTAACTGGAGATGACAGAGAAAGATCTGGTTACATTAGTTGCTCAGAGGATGACTATAAGCCATCAAAATGATGGGACTGCAAAAAGGAGATAAATATGATCTTAGGATCCATCACGAGAGAGATTTCCGAGAGATTACAAGGAAATATCCACTGCAGAATTCACTGGGTACAAAACTTTTAGAATACTGTAGACAAATAAAGGTGTCCACCCTTCAGAAAAACTAATTCAAAGCAGGAAAGGTAGAGAGAGGCCTGTTAGGACACATCATAGCATGGGAAGTCTGGCTAAAGAAGCATGGCCTGTTCAACTTAGCCAACCAAAGGCTTAAGGGAGCTATGGTCACAATAATCACATGGGGATGTTAAACAATGAACTATATAAGTTAAAAGTGACACAAAACCAAAACAAAATTTGTCTAGGAATGGAAATAAAAAGAAAGATTTTTAACAATATTTTGCAATCATTCCACCTTTGGAACATACTCCAAATAAAAATATTGGCGATGTGAAACTTAATTGATTTAATTGATTTTAGACAGAACATTATTACTTTCTGAAATGGATTACGTGATGGTATGTTAAATGAACCCAATATCCAGGAAATGCTTTCTAGTCCAGACTGGGCATTACCACATTCAGCAGTATTTTTAAATTAAGAAAAATCTAGCTGACTTCAGAAGAGGGTTGGGCTGTTATTTTCTAGCTGTGCAACATCGCCTGTGATAGAGCCATGATCCTTACAGGCTTGAGTGTTACTGTAAGACAAACACATCATGCAAAGATTAGCCAAAACAGAAAAATACTTAAATTGTACGTGATCATGTAAGTGAACATTATTGTGACATAGAGCTGTCTAGGCACTACAGGTGACAGACACAGACAACCTGTATCTGTATATTTTTTTATCATATTAAGAATCCTTCTCTTTCCTTCCTGGAAGATAAGGAAATGCTCTTTGGTTTAAGTCTTCCTTGAAACTACATGATATTTACCAATAGCTGCCATGCTATGGGATTTGGAATACCACATGATTTCCCTTAATGAGGCAAGGTTTTCCTGGCTTAGTAATGTTCTCCTTTAAAAAAAACCCCATAACTTGGTATTAGAGACTGCAGATTGTGATCACAGCTGTCCATTGCCAGACATCCATGCAAGTAACGAACCCTTAATATTTGCCACACAATCCTGCCTGCATAGCAGTTCAGACCCAAGTATTGAATATAACAAGCTCCTCTGGATGAGGCCTTTACAGTACTTGTCTTGGACACTGGCAGCAAGCACAAGGTCATGGGCCCTTGTGAGGTGCTGCCGAGCTCAAGCCAGACACTACTAGCTCAGGTACTTCAGCTGAAGTTTGCTTTTATAATTAGTCTAAGCTTCAAAGTTGAGCATCTTTCAGGACTGAGCCCCATGAATGGAAATTCTCATGTTCCAGTCTTTGCACACAGGCGTTGAAGATCCCATGACACTCTACACAAAAAGAAGGACGTTAACCCCAGTGTCCTTGCCAAATGCTAACTTCGTTAATTACAGTCTGCTTTCTTTAATTCTCCTTGCAGTTTTAATTAGATATGGTATTATTCTCTTCCTGTACCACATTGTCACTGGTTATTCCCACTTAACCATTTGCTGCGTTAAAGGTTGTTAATCTTTTGTCCAAAGCTGGCTGTATGTTAGAAGCAGGAAAAATGGCTAATTATATACTGCTATTTTTAATATGTGTGTGCTCACCCCTTACGAGCCACTTGCATCTAAATTCTCAGACACACATACATAAATGTGTGTATCATGAAGGGAAAGGTTGGACACTATGTGACTTACCAGGACTTCTCAGAACAACACAGGTGTGAAGCAATATAGCTCATGACACCTGCAGGATAAATAGATTACTTCCTGGGGCTTATGAATTTTCACACACAAATGTCTGTGTTTCCACATCTCTAAACTGAAAGAAAGAACGTGCTTTTGACGCAGTGTAATCAGCTGGAGTTTTAAAGTGCTTTGGGATTCATCAGGTTTGACAGTGCTATGTAATTGTAAGATTATCACTGTACACATATCATATAATTATGCCATTGCAATGATTTCTACTTTTAGTAAGATTGCACTGGATTTTTGTAAGATTGTGTCAATGTATATATTTATCTTGTAATGTAGAACTGGAAGCTACTTGAAGCCTCAGTACTGCAAAAACTTTCCCTGCTTACATGACATTGTAAGAAATAAATTGCATTATGGTGTATGGAGTTTTAGTGCATATCCAAACAACTAGATGTATTTTGACGCACAATTTCTCTAATATATTGTGCTATATATTTTAATTTTGTAATTTAAAAATCAGTTATTTCCCAGATGTCTACATTTCTAAAAGAGCTTCCTGCTTTGACAGACAAAAAAAGTATCTTTCCTCATGTTGTATCAGAATTGGCCAATTTCTGTTTTAAGATTGTTCTCAGTGTTCAGTAACATTAGCAAGGAAATTCCTTCGGACTTTCCATGCTTGACATCAATGGAGGGCAAATTGAGGTAGAGAGTTTCGACAAAATACTTCAATACATTTTTTACTTTGTATTTTTAAAACTCCCTCATAATCAGAAATGTGAATATCTGTAAAGAAAGATCCAGTATGGTTTGCTTTGTTGTTCTTATGTGATTTTTAAACCAAGAGTTTGTTTGGAAATTTTCATATTAGGAGCACAGTGAGGTTTTGTGAGAAGGCACATGTGGAAAGCCTGCAACAGTCACCCCAGGCTTTCTTTAGAGTCAAGAAGAAACAGAAGTGATTCAGTTCACCCTAAGTGTCCAAGACAGATCAGATTAATCACCCCCTATTTCTTCTCTTGATCCTGAATCCTGACACTGAGAGTTATTCCTCTCACACTAATTCATAGCAGATTTTTCCATGTGTCACCATTTCTGTAGGAACGAAGCGACTGTCAAAGGCAGTCTAATTTACTGGTGCTTTATACCCACTTTGCCCTACTGTAAGTGTGAAAATGCTGTGCTGGCTAACGGAGAATGAAGACAGTGTGTCAAAGGGAGATCACCAATGGCTCTATCCACAAAGAAGCCACTTACCCATCATAGTGGCCATTACAATATACTTGAGATTTCTACTAAATGCACAGGAAGAAAGAGGCAGTAGATACTGTGATTGGCACAACTGCTTTTGTACTAAGCAGAATCATCCAGACAAATGCTGAAGGGAGACAGCAATCCTAAATCTGGAGGGGTTGTAGGTATGATGAAAAGAACCTTTTTTTGTATGTCCTTTTTATGGCCAGATGAGTAAACTGTTTATTCTGTTATCTAATCCTTCAGAGCACTGACTGAGATGATGGTAGACTTAAGGAGGGTCAAACCTACCATTCTCTATTCCCCAAAAGTACCCTACCTATGCATTATTAAAAATGGTCATATTTGTCACACCTGTGAATGTTTCAATTGGAAAGACAGTTTCTGCAGCTCAGAAATTACTGCTTTCAAAATAGGTGAATGAGTGAGAATTTTGTAGGCTCTCTGTGACAGTGCTGTTGAATAGGGTTATTCTCCGATGTCCAAGTTCTGGAGAATAATTTAGGACAGTTAACATTAGATCAAAGTTTCTTTTCAATGGTGTGGCAGAAAGTGTCACATTTGCTAACTTCCAGTCAACTGGGACCTCCCCAGTTAGCCAGGACTGCTGATAAATGATTGAAAGTGGCTCGGTGAGCACTTCCATCAGCTCCCTCAGTGGGTGGGATCCACCCATCCCTTGGGTGGATCCCATCCGGCCCCATAGACCTGTGTGTGTCTACATGGTGTAGCAGATCGCTAACCATTTCCCCTTGGATTATGGGGGCTTCATTCTGCTCCCCATCCCTGTCTTCCAGCTCAGGGGGCTGGATACCCCAAGAACAACTGGTCTTTCTATTAAAGACTGAGGCAAAGAAGGCATTACGTACCTCAGCCTTTTCCTCATCCTTTGTCTCTATGTTTCCCCCTGCATCCAATAAAGGATGGAGATTCTCCTTAGCCCTCCTTTTGATGCTAATGTATTTATAGAAACTTTTTTTACAGTCTTTTACGGCAGTAGCCAGATTAAGTTCTGGTTGGGCTTTGGCCCTTCTAATTTTCTCCCTGCATAACTACATGACATCCTTGTAGTCCTCCTGAGTTGCCTGCCCTTTCTTCCAAAGGTCATAAACTCTCCTTTCTTTCCTTCTTGAGTTCCAGCCAAAGCTCTCTGTTCAGCCAGGCTGGTCTTCTTCCCTGCTGACTCATCTTTCGGCACATGGGGATGGCCCACTCCTGTGTCTTTAAGATTTCCTTCTTGAAGAATGTCCAGCCTTCCTGGACCCCTTTGCCTTTTGGGACTGCCTCTCAACAGACTCTGTCAGCCAGGCTCCTAAACAGGCCAAGTCTGCCCTCTGGGAGTCCAAGGGAGCAGTTCTGGTGACCCCTCTCCTTACTTCTCCAAGAATCGAAAACTCTATCAGTTCGTGATCACTATGTCCAAGACAGCCTCCAACCATCGCATCACCCACAAGTCCTTCTCTCTTCACAAACAACAGGTCCAGCTGGGCACCTTCCCTAGTTGGCTCCCTCACCAGCTGTGTTAGGAAGTTATCTTCCACACACTCCAGGAACCTCCTGGACTGTTTCCTCTCCGCTGTATTGTATTTCCAGCAGACATCTGCTAAGTTGAAGTCCCCACGAGAACAAGGGCTAGTGATTGTGAGACTTCTCCCAGCTATTTATAGAATATTTCATCTGCCTCTTCATCCTGGTTGGGTGGTCTATAGCAGACTCCCACCATACCTGCCTTGTTGGTCTTCCCCCTGATTCTTACCCATAAACACTCAACTGTATTGTCACCATCATTAAGCTCTGGACAGACAAAACATTCCATAACATACAGGGCTATCCCACCACCTCTCCATCCTTGCCTATCCCTTCTGGATTAACACGTGTGAATCATTTGAATTAGTGAGTTTATAATATTGTAGCCATCAGTAGATGAATGACTTGGGTTTGGATTTCATTTTCGTCATCTCCACATGGAGTTATGACTCTGTTTTCCTAATGACTGAGAAAAATTGCCAAATGATGAGGGGAAAAATTCTGGAGACCGTCTGTGTGAAGCAAAGATGATATGGGACATTAGGGAAAATATTTCATGCCTTTCACTGCTCGATGGAAGCAGTAGTGCAGCCAGACATAGACCGTGGACAGATACTCGCTTGCAGCCCCGGCTGTGTGGGATGACACTGCCCCAGCAGTTCTGCTGATGGAAGGAGGCATATGAACTCTTACCACTCCAGACAATGGCAGCTGTTTTAGACAGAAGTACTTTCATCAACTGTGTTATCAAATTCAGCTGAAATGTCTACCTGTGGTTTTAAGTTGAGTTTACTTACCCCCTTTTGAACCCTCACACAATTCTGAAATTTCAGGTGTGTTGGTATTATTTTTTCATTACCAGCTAAGTTAGCCATTCATGACCTTTTCTCTTGGATTTGGACCTTATCATTTGAATTCACAGTTTCGTGAATAGACTATAAAAATTTAACTATATTTTGAGGATAAAGTTAAACCACTGTTTGAAAATTAGAAGTAATCCTTGACGTATCTATCTCATGTGTTTGTGTCAAACTGTGGTTTACAATTGTGATTTTTTCATTAATGGTATTGATAACCTTATAAATTGAAAAGATTACCACCAGTTTCATGCAAGTTATTGACCTCATGTACACAGCTATGTGAAATATATAAAATATGATAGATATGCATTTCTCATTTGTTGGACTATTTATTAGATTATATTATATTCAGTGGTTACTATTTCCTAGAATTTCACAAAAACGGTAGCCTAAACCATATAACAGCCTTATCCAAAGTCCACTGGAGTAAGTGTAGGAGTCACATTGACTCTCAATTTTTTATATCATTCTGTTTTCATATCATTTCAATAAGCCAAATTCATTTACATGAATGTAGGAAGTAATTAAGTATGTGTCTAGAGCTAATATGAGTTCTCTCTTGTAATATAGTTATACTAGCCCTGGAACAAAGAAAATGTGAAGGTAAAGCTGCAGTGAATTCTGTAATACTTGTCAGTTTACCACTCTGGAATGAAACAAAGGTGCTTAACGGGCAAATGCGCTTAGCATTCAAATCCTGCATATTAAACATAGCTTGTTCTTGAGTAATACTCAACTGAATTCCAAACATTCTTTTAAAAAGTATTTTCATTGAGAGATCAAATATGTAAGCAGATTTTCAAAACTGACTTGCTGTTGTGATTTCTAATGGTATTTAAGAGTTGTCAGTTCTCCTAAGTAATAAACCTCTACTTTAAAAATGAGCGGGTTATTTATGTGTATTCAGAAAGAATCCTCATTCCTTCATTTCATCGTAGGTTATACAACTGGGAGAATTTAACACAAATTAGGTTCTCAGATAATTTAGTAAAGTTATTAGTTAATTTTGTAAAATCATTATTTAAAAATAAAACATTTAAAATTTCAGATTTAGTATAAAAATATAGCAAGCACTGCCATGGAACAATTTCACACTGAGCACGTCATTGGGAAAGTGTCTCCGTTCAAAATAGCTTGTGGTGAAGCTCACAGTCTCTACAAGAAAAGAAATGATCAGAGCCTAAAAAAAGCTAGTTCCCAGCAGACCTATGGTTGGTGTCTCAGTGACCTGCCTGAAAAACTCCAGGGTGTTTCAGGATCCATGGGTGCAGGGCAGAACTGTAAAAACATGTTTTCTTGTCTATGAAAAACAATTTTCTTAAATAACTCCTTATTTCCTTTCATGCTTTTCTGTCTCAAGTCAGTAGTTTTACCCACAATTTTCCTCACTTTTTTTCACCCAGTTTTTCCTCCTTTTTTTTTTTTTCACCTTTCTTCTTGGCCAGGTGGACCCAAACTCAATTTCTGAGTCCTTGTGTGTTGGTGGCAAAAGAAAAAAAAATGTCAGCACAAACTTTGTATGCATGATAAAATGAAAAAAAAATATGCTGCTCTCACTGCCTTAGAAGGCAATAGGAATACAAGTCTTTTTTTTGTGAATCTGGACTTGGACTCTTTTTATACAGCTGTTTTCACATGAACGTACAGAAATGTGTAAGATACTCATCAGTGCTGAAAGGTTGGTTCTACGGTCATAGAAACTAAGCAAAACCTGAAATGTTCTTTACTAAACTTTTACACGTTTTACAGTTATTTCAGATATGTAAAATTACTCAAGTAAAAGTAATATTTGGGTAATTATCTGGAATCCATAGAAATATACTTTAGCCTTACTTCTCTTTAAGTGCATTCTATGGGTTTATTTAAATAATGTTATATTACATTTTAGAAGGTAACAAGGGTAATGGTATACATTATCGTATATGTTATACATGTTAAAACCATTAGGTTATCTGGTTTATCCTGACAACAGCACAGTTTCTTTCCTTAAAGCATATTCTTTGATGTTCTGTCCACTCTAATTTTAACTATTGCATCTATATGGGTCACTGAATCTTTCTACTGCTAAACCAGGTGCAGTATGAAGTACCAATTCAGAATTTAGTGATGTGGTTAAAAAATCACTGGGGACTAGGTCAAAACCAGCAAGGTTATTTTTACTTTCAACCTAATTCATGTTTGAAATGCAGTTGTGGTAATCCTGTTATTGGAAAATATGGTATAGAAGTAATTGAAAAACAGACACTGGGAGCCATATCCTGCCATCACTCTGCATCTGAAATCCACACAAAGGGTACTTAGAAAGCTGCTTGTGGAACAGTGGCAGGCTGTGATGCTTCATTTTCAATTTTACTTAATAATACATAAAGGTAAGCTTTACCTTTAGACACATATACACAACTACTTCTAAAGAACACCAGACATATTCAAAAAAGTTTGCTCTTTGTATTTATGTTTTTTTTTTATCTTTTAAGTCTTTAACTTATTTTAATATTTTTTTTTCCTTATTCTTCTTTCCTCCCCCTACCCCTCAAGCTATCTAGCAGCATTTTGGATATATATAACAGTGACCAAGGAATGGCATCAGCTAATATGGGTCTCACAAATGCTTCCTGCCCAGCTAATCTACCAGTAAAAAGGGAACTCACAGGTAAAAGAATTCTGAGATTTTAGTATTTTATAATTGCAGAAGTGACGGTGTTTCTCTTAAAAGTTGAATAAATCTTACCCATGAATAGATGTCTGTAATTAAATTCCTGAGCATTTTGCAGTTTGTAGTTTCATTTAAGGAAAGGAACAAAGACCAAGGAGAAATGTTTTCTTTCTGTTCTCCTCTTTAGCAATTCAGAAACCATATTTGCCCCCTGTTTTTTATGAACATCTTGCTTCTAATAAACCTAATTATTTTAGGAAACATAGTGGATTCTTCCACATGTTGGCTCCTGATCAACGGTATAAATAAATTATCATCCATTAAATTTGTTCCAGGGTAGAACAAATGGTTCTTTTAAAACCTTACAATAAGGCTATTCAAGGTAAATCTATATTAGTGGATTAACAACTTTAAAAGTTACATTCAATTAATCCAAAGAATGCTAACAACCATGTACAGTTTATTAGTGTCACTCAGAGGAAACAGTGAGTTTGTTCAATATCTTACAAATCTGATTAACTCTTGCATTATGGGATATACAAATCCACGCACATTAGTGTATTGTAAGTTTTAACCTGATGTAAAATACAGCAAATTGGAGAAAAATACCCCTCCATGGCATTTCTATGTTCTTAAATAAAAAATGTGCAATAAAAAAATCTGAAGGAACCTGCCAGACTAGCTCAAAATTTAGTACTGGTAGAATATAGATTTGCTTATGATCTTGTTTAATAATAAAAAGAGTAATGAAGTAAAAAGACTAGAAGGCTGCTCTTTGTGACAAGAGGCCATTTTGAAAAGGTGAAAGAAGTACTGGAACTGCAACTTAAGGACTGTTTTAATAAATGTTACTTTCTGTCAGAAGCAGATACACGAGCAATGGCAAAGGAGAGACAAAAAAAGGATAACCACAATCTCAGTAAGTATATGTTCATCTTCCATCTCATTAAATGGAATGTATGGGGAATGCAAAAATAATATACATTAGCTACCACATCTCTGTTCTTCTAGATTAGCATCTTAACAGGGTAATCAAATTGAACTCAGTCTGCAAAATCAGCCAGCCACAGAGCTTTCTTCCCTGAACTTCATGTCTTTCACTTTTGTCTTTCAAAATACTTTGCATATTGTAATGAATTTCTTTTCATACCATCTCCTGCTACTATGTTTTCATTCTACAGTTGTACATGTATCCTGCACACTTTACTTGATGTTGTCTCTAAGAATTACAGTGTAAAACAGACAAGAAAGGAGGCAGATGATGAAAAAACTAACAGTGAAAATATAGTCTTCATACCTTACTTCCTGAAGCACCCAAGCGAGAGGCTATATCTATGGGTGATGGGAGGGAAAAAAAAAATTACAGAGGGTATCAGACAACTTCTAAACACTAGTTAAGCACTTAAATTTGTGGAAATTGTATGTCACAAAAGGAGATCAGGGCAGGACTGGGTGAGACTCACGGTGCTCTGACTCTGCTCTGATACACAACCCCCTAACCTTTGAAGGCTGGGTTACACTTCTGTTTCCTGTATGGACAGCAGTGCAGTCATGTACGGATGTTAGGCATTTCAGTTCTAGAGGAACAGTCAATTTAGGCTTAGAACATAGTAAAATTCATAGTTCAGTGTCTAAATATTAAATTTATAAAAATAAACAACAGTTTGGTTTATCTAGAATAGAAAGAAAAGAACAGTTTTTATTGCTGAAAGATTGCCTATAAAATTAGGCAATTTTTCCCTTTAAAGAGTAATTTGAAACAAAACCCCTAAAGGATTCTTTTTGGAAAGTGTTGAATATAGCAATTAGATTTTCCAGTTCTCCTTTCCACTTTTTCCAGCAGAAATAATCTGGCAGTTGGACTCAGTGATCCTTATGAGTCCCTTCCAACTTGAGATATTCTATGATTCTATGAATTTAAACCCAAATTGGTAATTAGTTAAGAGCTGCTATTTATATCTTTGTTGTCTTATTTGTATCTTGGTTCTCTGGCTATTCTGGTAATCTCAGAGGGATTTATGGCTTTACCTGCATGAAATTATACGCGGAAGTATACATACACCTGTACAATGTGCTAGCAACCACTGTGGACATCTTTCTACTACTTAGACTTTCCAGAAGGCATCCTTTTTTCTGTCTGTACGTTTTTGTGGATTACAGACAGACCATGTGTATTTTTAGGCCTGTTGCTAACACATCTTCTCTGAAGTGCCAAGGTAGCTGCTGCCTGTCTTGTTTGGGCAGGAATGGGGAATTTTTGCTGGACTAGGAAGGGTGGTGGGTAGGAGTTGTCTGGAACTGCAAGGGGAAAGACAGGCACACGCATACATTGGGGATGCCAGGACTTACCATTGCCTCCATTGGTTATTTTGGCTCTGAGTTTATCCTTCCTGAACACAGAAGACATGTCTGAGAACTGTCCCTCACCACTGGCAACTGAGCTGAAGGCTGAATGCCAGGACGATTGCACGCAGACATGCGACATCTCTTCTGGTTTGGCTCCAAGTGTATACGTCAGAGTCTCTCTGGCGATAGCTCTACTATCTGATGGCTTGGACATATTAATGCATTACATATAATGGCTTTATTAGTGTGATTTACTCTTTTAGGAGTACCTTTTTTTTAGAGATAGTCTGAAAAATCAGGTTTTGAAACTTGCAGAGAATTATACAAACATTCATGTTTCAGGTTGAATTAAGGTCCACATTTTACAGAAATGTTCTTGTACCTTCTCATACCAAGGAGGAACTAGAAAAAAGTTCTTTCTGAAAGGTTAGATCCTCAATGAAACCATGAAAATGGATTTAGATTTAAGAAATAGAACACTTTCTTCACGTAACAGCAAGAGTTTAAACCATTACTAAATGTATTTTGTTGGGTATTTTTGGTTTTTGTTTTCCAGACAAAGAATTAAAGGTATAATACTTGTTTGTTATATGGTCATCCTGTTCACATAGTTTGAAAAATAATTTTCTGGTTTGTCTTTGGTATAATTTGATACTTGAAATATTATTGATAACTCAGGATACCACTGGACTGTAACAGATGTAAATCAGGAAAGCTCTATTGAAACATGTTTCCAAGCTTCAAAATTTTCCCCCTAATTCATATTGGAAGTTTCTTTTCAGGAAAAACTACAAAAACAGAAAGAAAAAGAATTCTGTAAGTGTCCACTTGTAAAGAAAATTTTTTCTTTGCCTTGTTTTATTGCCAACATTTAGTTGACTACTTTTTGATGAGTATCTTGCAGAGCTTTTCCACAGTGTAAATATTAATCAAACAACAGCTATTATGCCATATGACTGTATAGTTAATGCACATTCTTTAACTCCGTTTGCCCTGCCATTATTTTGCCAACATAACTGAAATACATCTTTTAAATTGTTCGGTTGCTATGTGCTTTTGTACACTGTGTTCTCCTACGAGATCCAGCACGTTCACGCCAATGGAATGCGAGGGGTCACTTAACAGTACACTCAGGAGAATTATAACCCTGTCTCCTGAATATGTGAATCATGACTACAAAACCTGAGATGCTTTAATCTGTTGAGTCAAATTCCTGTTTCTGGAGAGAATAGACAAGTTAATACATCTCACCGAGCCAGAGCACTTCATCAGGGTAAATAATAACACCTAGGGAGCTCCCTGAGCTGGAATCAGCTAGAGAGGAAATAACCGACGGCTGCACAAACCTAAGAGCCTCACACAGACAGGAAGAAAAAACACCTTTACGTGTTGGAAGAAGTAAAGAACTAAAAGTGATCTATGTGGTGGGGCTGAAGTGGAAGCAATATGCTCGTATGACTGTGAGAAGGTTGAAGTCAGCCTAGGAAGACCCACCAGGCTGCCCTTGGCTTTACACTTCTAATTTAGCTCTACTGGGCTTGTCGTACTTATATTCAAAATTAGGACATCAAACTTTTAGTGCACATCTCCATACATGGATGAGGGGAGCAGGTATCCATTCTGCCCATGTTCTAGGCTGGCCGGGTCTGTTCTGACAGAGTACAGCGGCATTAGTATATTGAGCCCAAGGTAAGGTCTTCCAAGAAGCAAGGGATAAGACAAACAGCAAAATGCAATCCTAGTGATGGACCGAAGCTGAATCCTGTCCATTCACTGAGGTTTGGCTTGAGTTAAAGTACAACGTGGAAGGAGTGGACAAAAGTGTGAGGTCACGCCAGTAGAACATCACTGCTGGTCTCTGACACTGACCAGTACCACGATGGGGCTACGTTCTCGCTGAATATACTTTCTATGTCACAATTATGTACAAGAAGCTCCCTAAAGCAATGAGATGTCCTTTGGGCCTATCCACTAGAAAATGTGAAGTTTCTACATGTAAAAGTAGCTGGAGAAAAACTGGTGAGGAAGCAGAGGAGAATTCTCTGTAAATTAGTGAAATGGGAGGCAGAAAGATGACAGAGCCTTTTGTACAGAGAAGGATCACACACTCCAGTTTGGATACTGGTACAATGCTGATAAAGTGGACTGAGAGCACAGGGAGGGGGAACTAATTTTAAGAGGCTTATCTTCTCTTTTTTCATTTCTAAATAAACTACAAGTAAACCAAGATACCATACATAGTTTTTCTTAGGAGAAGCATAAATTTAAACACAGAAATTTTTTTTTTATTGTTTAAATTATGTTTTTCTTCATCTTCTGTGTGTTTTAAAAGTTATTGTAAACACATCTGTGCTGTCCATCACCAAAGGAAACAGATGTGCTGGGTATGAAGTGTTTCTGGGACACAATCTTTGTTTCAGTGAGGCGATATGGTTGCCCTTATGTCCTCTCTGTTGTTTGCAATGCTGATAACTGTAGATAAGGGATAGTGAAGCTGTTAACTGTGATCTGTAGCAGGAGTTCTGCCAAAATATGAAATGTTGGATGAGTTGTCTTGCGTCCCTGTTGAAGTCATCAGCAAAACTCCACTAAGCTGAAAACTCTGTTGTGTGGGAGCAGGGTGGAGAAATAATATAGAAACATCAGAAAAAAAGAAGTGTTAGCTCAGTTTAGACAACATGTGACTATTTCATTCTCTAGGAGTCTAGCTGTAAATGGGGGAGGAACCTACAGGTAGGGTAAGATACAGAGATGGTACTAATCATGGAGTTTGTCCTGAGAGTAAGTCAGAGTCAGGTAAGAGATCATGTTGGGACTTCTATTTGAGGAATAAATTTTCTGTACATTGACTGACTCATTTTTAACTAATTAAAATGTTTTATGTTTAATTTCTCCAAGAATATTTCACCATAAAAATAGTAACTGTTTCTTTTTAACAGTTGAGAGAAGAAGAAGGTATAATATTAATTACCGAATCAAGGAGCTTGGCACACTCATCCCCAAGTCTAATGATCCGTGAGTTCAACAGTCTTTCCTATAATAATGTTTATCGTTTAAATACAGGGAAAAAAAGACAGTTGCATATACTAGCTATAGGATTGAGTAATGGGATACAAAATCTTCCATGCCGGGTCACTGGCTCAGATTAGGCTGTTAAAGTAACAAACCTTTGACAGAGCAAACCTTTTGGTGGCTGTTGGGAAAACTTACGTGAAAGGATAATAAAATGAAAGCAATTCCAGGGTGTTTAAGAGAGACTGACACATCAGGGGAAAAAAACAAAAACCGAACAAAACCAAAAAAAAGATAAGGCAAACAGCAGACAGTCCAGCTCTCTGTCCCTGGGAGCAATTGTGTGGTGTCTCTGGAGAAGGAGTGATGTTTTCAGCCCTTGCCATGGGCCCTCTAGTGGGATAAAACAAAATGCATATTGTCACTGTCTGCCCTTTGCCTAAGAAAAAAAAATATCAGCTTAAGATTCTGTAGACTGAGCATTTTTTGAAAGTCCTCCGGTCAGTGCAGGGAAAACAGTCCTAAAATGCAAGGATAAAAATAATAACTGCTATAATAATATCATTTTATACTAATACATATACTTACAGTAACAGAAATGCATATTTCTTAAACTATACCCGCATTCCCTTAAAGCTTTTATTTGTCATCAATATGAAAAAAAGCTGCCTCGGTAGGAAAGTCTATTGCAGGATTAGCAATAACAATTCAGTGTGATAGTTAGTGCTGAACTTGAGCCTTAGATTTCTCATGTCACTCAGGGAAGCCTTAAGACCATGTGCTAGCATGATTGTGACTCGCATAAAATTGATTATACAGATTTTCTCTTTATCATTTGCATGTCAATACAGACCTGCATGATACTTCAAATGAAAACATCTATTGATATTTCAGCCTTTTTTTTTTTCCTTAGGACTAAGAAATTTTTGATTATATTAAGGATTTCTATAACAATGTAAAGCTGTGTGAGACTTACATAAGTACAAGGTTGGCATACCAAGCCACTTGGAGTGAAACCACCAGAGAGAAAGTTAACATACCGCATCCATTTTAGAGAATTCACGATCTCGACTCCTTCTACAGCATCCACCCAAGATTAAATAAATGGGCACGTTCTTGTTATTAATATAGAATTAGGTATTACAGCCGAGTTAAAATAAGAAGAGCTTTAAGTACCTAAATAAAGTTTTGGCCGCATGTGATCTGCTGCAAACACAGACTGGTAGAAGGGTTTTAATTTTGCTGGTGCATCTCTCAGTATTCAAGACCATTTGGGCAAATAATTGAAAGATTTCTCAGAAAAACAGTGGATGGCACTGTTGGTTTGCAGCTATAAAGCAATAATGGAAGCAAGTTATACTGCAATTAGAAATGGGCATGAGGTACAAATTCCAGTTGTGATTTTTGATGGCCTACAGAGGTGTTTCAGTTACATGTTTTGGTCTGGAATCAGGCTTAGTTTATGAACTTACTCAAAACATTTATACCTAGAGCAAGCACTTAAGCTCTTCTCAAAATGAATGAGCTGGACCTGTAATTTTGCTCCAGTAAATGAATGATTTTACCCACAGATTTTGGTGGTGTTGCTTGATGAAAAAAATTCAGGTATAGATCCTGAAGAAATAGCCTTTTCTTGTGTTAGTCTGCAAACCCATGACTGAGTTCAACAGTGCGACAGCCCCAAAGTGGCTTATGTTTACAAAAGCACGAGGTGAACTTAAGTGTTTCAGGTTCTGAGGACTGCTGTCTTCAAAAGGCTGGTAATCAGTACTCCTTTTGAAAATAGGCCTATTTAAAAGGTTTCAAGTTGGTATTAAGAAAAAAGAGGCATCAAAAGGTGCAGGACGCTTTTGAAAAACTAGGTTGTAACACAGCTTTGCTATAGCTTGGTGCCAGACTAAATTAATACAAAGTGTAAACACATTTTTTTTAATATATTGGTAGGTGGAAAAACATAATTTGACCATGTTGTTTTGTTGGCTGAGCAGGTCAAAATTATTATTTCTTTCTGGTATGGTCCTGTGTTGACAAATCATAACTCAGTGTCCTTACCCTCTCTTTCAGTTCTTGCTTTTTCCTTCATAACACCTTACTGTGCCCCCAATCTGCCCCCTTCTTCTTTGAAAGAAGGAGATGTATCATCTCTTACAATACTTTATCTGTAACATTTTATCACACATAGCATTTTCACCTCATATATTGATTTTAGAAGATTCTTCTTATAGTGGGAACTTAGCTGTGAAAAGAGAAACCTTACTGATGCTTGGACTAATGACAGTGAAGCAAATCAGCCTTTGCATTGAAGAGCAAATACTACTATAACTAAGCCATTGTGGTTAGCATGCCTGTCCCAGATGGCTTGCTTCAAGAAGATTACATTCAGACACAGGAACAGAAAAGGACATTTTTGATGCTATTTGGAAACCTTTTATGATTTATATTTCTTAGAAGTGGTGTGTGGGGTTTTTATTTCACTTTTGTTTTGTTAGTTATGTAGTGAACTTGTTTGGCTCCTGCAGAGCTTCCACAGGGACTTTCTTTTGACTGGCTTAAACCCCTATTCTTTTTGCTTCTTTTTTTTTTAATTTAATGATGAAAAGTGTGGATTACATTGCTTAAATGAATGGGTGTTTAAAGTTCACTTCATCAGCATTAGAAAATGGAGATAAGTATAAATTGCAAAGAACTTTGACTCTTTTGTTTCATTTTCAATGCTTAGATATCCAAGTGGTAGATGATTCAGAATGCAAAATAGTTACACAGAATAATTCAAAAATAGAATTTAAAAAAGGCCCAAAATACCCAGTCATATTTAGCTGAAAAACTCATAACTGTTCCTTTAACTATACCTACCTTTCCATTCATGGTTCCTTTGTGTTCAGCCTTTCAGAATCCACCTTTTAAGTGTGATGGAGTCTGGAAATGCCTATGCAAGAACTGTTTTATGGTAGTCGGACTAGAATTGTCAGAAATACTAAGAAGAAAAAAATCTTTCCTTTAAGAATTCTAGTCATTCTACAGAACTGGGGTGTTAAGAGAACCACTGAGGATTTGGGCAGAAGCAGTGGGTTGCTCTCACTCCCTCCTCCCTGCATCTGCCTGTGCCTGACCTTCTCTCTGCTGTCTGTGGACAGACCTGCTAGCAGCCAGCACGGCCACGTTTCTTGTAAAGGAAAAACTTGCGTACACTCATGCTATTATAAAGTGGAAACTTGCTGCCTCTTTCAGGAGAATAGACTTTGTAATTGTGCAGGTCATCAAAACAAGTGCAAAGTCCTTCAAAGTATTTCTCTGAGCAAGCATAGTTCACAGCTAATTTCTCAGAAATAGGGAAAGAAATGGTCTGCAAACATAGTTTCAACATCACAAATGTATTTGTTATTAGTAACTGCTCTGTGGCTGGCAAACTCTGTGGCTATCGCCCTCTCCCAAACTCTGTTTGCGTTAATTAGTTTTAATCTTAGATGATCAGATGCTCTCATCCTTCCTAGAGGAGTTTGAATCTCAGAATTAGACCTCCAGTGAAGGTTTATTTCAACCTATGAGAAAAAATATCACTACCATATATGTAAAAATTCAAACTATCAAAGCAAAATGAACTAAAAGTAAACAATATCACAAAGGTTGTCAATTATGTGTAACATGAATGAATTTAATCACAAAAAGATTCCAAATACAGTCATGAATATATAGCTTATTCATATGTCAATCAGAAAAACTAACCAAAAATATTTTTGTCTGAATTTGGTTTTGAATTTGTAATATTTTATAACTGACATGAAATTGTTTGTGAAATCACTATGAAATATTTGCCAAATATGTGATACATGCATATTTTTCTCCTGCTGTTACATGTCTTAATTGTTTCCATTTTGCCGGCTATGGATTAATTTCTCATTTCATAGCGCTACATTTTTATGTTCAGACCATCAGTCCAGAACTGACTTAGTTTTGTCTTGATTACATGCTAGGAAGAGCTGACCCCTCTTGCCTAGGCAGATTGTGTTTCTCCAGAGTTTATGCTATATATATATAGCGCTTTTCAAAGTTGCCATGAAAATGTCCTAAATCAGTCATTTTCACTTGAAATTAACCCAAAACCTACCATAATTCTGAGCTACACATAGCACATGTAGTTCATATCTGAGATGGCAGTGGAGAGTCCCAGTCTGAAATGTTGCTGTCCTCCTAGCTTTAGCTGCTCCTGTTTATTCAGGAGTGCTCTGGTGCAGACAGACAGGCACCTCGCTGCCTTTCAAACTCCAGGGCGATCCAGGTGTAAATAGGGACCTCTCAGTATTTCACCAACTTTCCAAAGAGGTCTGAAGAAAACCAGATTATAATGTGGTGATGGCAGTCAAAGATTTGTCCAGAAAACAAGCATTACGTGTACTAAAAACTTCCTTAACCTTTGAACGTAGGTATCCCACACGTGAGGAGGAAGTCCTCTCCTAGGAGGGAGTCCATGGGATGCTGGCAGGAAAATGTTCTGTCCTCCCACCTGGGCAAGAAGTACAGGGAGAGGAACGAGGAGACAGAGGGACTGCCAAGAGGTGATTCAGCTGTCATGAGGGAGACAGGTTCTGCTCTTGGCTCCCAGTCCCACCTCTGCTTTAGTTTTTTTGACCAGGGAATGTCTAAATGAGAATACATACCCACTTCAGCAAGCAGCCTCTGATGTTTTGGCTTTGCAGACAGCAGGTCTGAGGCAACAATTATTTTCTTTCTGACATCCTCACCTTCTAATCCCGAAAGCTGTGCATTCCTGGCTCACATCACTGAGAAGAGGGGGGGTCCCGGTGTGCTGGAGTCCCATGGTTTGTGTGCTGCCCAGAGAGGACAGAGATGTGGATTCAAGCTCTCTCTGATCAAAAAGCCGGTTCTCCCAAATCTCTAGTAAATGATCTAAATTCTAGGATATGGTTAAACACTGTGATGCTTTATCACAAATAATTTTGCATATTCTTCTGAGCATCTTTGAAGCTATCAACTCCATAAGGTTTTATCCCTAGTACAGTGCATCAGGAAAGGCCAGGTGGTCTGGGTCCCTAAATCCTGTACCCGCCTGGCTTTTGCCCTGTACGTTCAGTAGAAAGACAACTGTCTCGGTGGAAGTATCTAAGCATGCTTAGCCTTGGGGTAAGGGTGCAAGGTTCCTTAGACACTTAGACAGGCTGCATGTAAAGCATAGACGCTTCTGCAACAAATCCACTCCAGATCACAGTTTTACTCACCACGGGTGAGCATGTGAGCGGAAGCGAGTCTCACTAACTAAAGCAACCAAGGAATAATGGAAGGTGATGATTGCCTGGAGTATAATTTATATTTCTTTTTGACTCTATAAATGCCAGTGTATAAGTATATGTATTTGGAATAGGTACTAAAAAAAAAAAATAAATGCACTAAGGTGGTTGCTTGTCACTCCCAACCGCAGATTCTTACTGGTTTAAACAGCTTTTTCCTTCTCAGGGTTGTTTTGTAGGACCAGAACTTCTGCCAATCTTCTGCTCGGTCTAAGCCATCTTGCATTGAAGCGGATAGTTTGGATAAACCCTTTTGTCTATATATTTAATGCAGTGGGCCCACCCTGTAACATAAAGCTTATTAGAAATTAAACTTTTTCAACAAATTTCATTCTTGTCCCAAGGCTTTCAAGACCTTACATAAAGGAATACATGGAAAGTTGATAATTGGGTACATGAAAGTCCTTGAACAGATGCATTTGAACAAGTCTATTGTTGTTAGTAAGACTGCTTGTAAGATGGAAGTTAAACCATGATTTCCTGAATGATGGACAGGTTTAATCTTATTTTTTGCAAGGCTTTTATTTTGAGTTGGGGTCTGTATGTAGCTGTGGATTTTAACTTGGTTTATACTGTTTCAAGATTTTTGAACGGGATTTTTGTCATTCCATAGCCATTATGGTTATGAAAGTGTGATTTGTCTGGTCTACCATCAATGAGGAGTGGCATTCAGCACAGACCATTTTTTTCTCAACAAGCATAAAAGCAACCTCATTAGTAAGTCAGGTAAAAGGAGTAGTATATTCAAAATGATCTTTAAAAATTTAGGCTTAAGTCCTCAGTAATGTATATTTCCTAGTTCATTAATGCAGAAATACTGCACATAGATTTTAATCTTAGAGTTAATAATAAAAGCAATTTTCACTAAAAATATAAAAACTGTAATGGTAGAATCATGATATTGCATTTAGCTCTCCCACAAAAAGTCACTTTATTACTTTCTTTTGACACTTATTTTCATTCTGGGATTAATTTTACTATATAAGGGCTTCTTAACTATTCTATTAAAATTTCCATTCAGAAGCAATAATATCTAAGAGTGAATAATAGTCATGTAAATCATTATTTCATATTAATGTAAAAGATTTTGTAAGTTCTTATGAATTCTGCTGACATGCACAATTGTGAAAAGGTTATCTCTACATTCTGCAGTGATATGCGCTGGAACAAAGGAACTATTTTAAAAGCATCAGTGGAGTACATCAAGTGGCTACAAAAAGAACAACAGAGAGCCAGAGAATTAGAACACAGGCAGAAGAAATTAGAGCATGCTAACAGAAGACTTCTACTCCGAATTCAGGTTTGTATAAGAGCGTCGCCGTGAACTACAAAGCTTTCTCAGTACTTATCCCTCATCAAATTTTATTAATCTATATCATTTTTCCCCAAATGGCATTTATTAAAAATGAATTGACTTTCCCTATTTATCGCTGTGTATATTGGGGAGGATGTATTTTTTAGATTTCTAGGAAATTCCTTTGATAATTAGACCTTACATAAAGGAATACATGGAAAGTTAATAAAGTATTTGTACAAACAGTTTCCTTATGTATGTATTAGAGCCAGAGAAAGACAAAAAAGGAAGCAAAAAAGAGTATATCCCTGTGCCCCGATCCAATGTCGGGGAAGGTTTCGTTATGATCCCAAGAGCGAGATTAAGGCACAAACGAGGTCAAATGCCGTATACCCAAAAGAGTTCTTATTATCAAAAGTATCAAAAGTAGAAAATAGTAGCAATAGGATAGAATGGAAGAAAAGGCAGAAATCAAGCAAGCAGTCGGGATAGAGTTGCAAGGATAGTCACCACCATGGATCCAGTGGCGTCCCGTTGGTCGTCAGTCTTCAATTCTTCGGTGGTGGGTACACACCACGGCTTGTCTCCACGGTGTTTTGTAGGGCATAGTTTGATGATGCATGCACATACGTACTGTTCATGCACTGTTCACGCGCTGCAGGTTTCGTCTATCATACGACCTTCGCGTGATCAACACCAGAAACCAGTATCTTTTCTCAAAGACTACAGTTTCCATGAGAATGGTAGTCTCCACATTCCTGCATGCTTCGTCGGCTCCAGCCCGTTTCCTCCCCTGGATGCCTCAGTGGCCTGGTAATCGTCCTTATGGACAGAGGAATGTCCTGCTTAGGCCGTCTCAGAGACAAAGGGCTCGAGATAAGCAGTTCACAATTCAGTCTCTCACATCAAACAATCCTTGAGATGAATGGCTTGAGATGACAGTCCGGTCTCTCACACCTAACAATCTTTGAGACAAACAGCTCAAGGTAACAATTCAGTCTCTCACACCCTGCAGCAAAAAATCAATATTGGACACAAAATTCTCTTCAGTACTCTTATTTTCCCTTTGTAACCATTTCACATATCCCACTTCCTTGGGTGTTGTTTGCCATGTTGTATCTGCTTGTGACATGAAGCAGCAGAATATAGCCCTGCATGGCTTGAAATGCAAGATTTGAATGTAGACACATATGAAGTTGAAACAGTTAGATAGGCAGACAATCAATCATCTTATATATGGTGATTTACACATATATCTGTATATCATAAACATCACCAAATAAAGTGTCTTCTGTTTCTCTGGAAAGCAGTGGATTATGAACTAGAAAGTTGCAACATTTTTCTCTCACCTGTATTGGGTTCAGTACGCAGTGGTTTTAGAGTGGCTGTCCTACCTCTTATGTTCCCATAGGACAGTTACTTAAAGACAGGAGGAGAAATAAAAACACTGGAGTGGCAAATTTTAATAGATTAACAATTTTCTATTTTAAAACTGGACAAAATATATTATATATATATATGTATAATTAATTTGCATGTACAATCCACATACTTATTGCAATAGTTCTGAAGACGCTGTTTTGTCTTTTAAAGTCATTATCTGGTTGTTTTTGTTTGAAATGTTAGGAACTAGAGATCCAAGCACGTGCACACGGCCTTCCAGTCATGTCTTCACTCAGTGCTGTCGATTTAGCTGCACAGGTCATCAAGCAACAGTCTTATCCAGAGGAGAACTCTGTAGACTACTCTCAACAAATGCCTCTGGCACATGGACCAAACTCTGATGCTTGCGATGGATCTACAGCCTTTTCTGATCCACTTTCACACTTCACGGATTTGTCCTTCAGCGCAGCTTTGAAAGAAGAGCAACGGCTAGAGGAAATTTTACTGGATGACACGGTGTCCCCATTTGGAACAGACCCACTCTTGTCCTCCACGTCCCCCGCCGCGTCGAAAGAGAGCAGCAGGAGAAGCAGCTTTAGCACAGACGATGGAGATGATTTATAAAAGCAGAAAGGGCCTCATACTTCTCTAAACCACTTGCTAAAAGACTGAGTTGAACATAAGCATAGTGTTTGTGCTTATTTTAAACATGAACAAGGAGAGCCGCTGTGAAGAGAAGTTACTACATGACAAGGGTTTAAATCAGCCCTTACTTCACAAGAAAATGAGATAGATGGACATGAACTCATATCACTTTGCCTCAGATTCACACCCTCTGTTCACAGCTGACATTTGCACAAATCTTTCTTCACTGGGAACGTTTTTACTACCATCCCATGACTTTTTACAGCACTCTGAAAATGGTTACCGCAAAAGGAAAATCCATGTTACAAAAGTGTATTCAAACTCTCTCTTCAATCTGTGTTCACTTTTCTCTGCTATAAACAGTGAGTCATTTGTTAATTTCTTTTTTTTATATAACTAAAAATTCTACAAAATATGAAGCAACAGGGAACTATTTAAGCTGGGAACTGTAAAGATGTTACAGGTTTTAAAATCTGAAAAAACAGACAGTAATGCTTTAGCACAAGTGAAGTGAGCATGAAATTTAAACTGTGTAGGCTTCTTTTTAAAAAGAGAAAATCCATTAAGCTTTTCATGGAATTCCATTTTTTAAAAATTTCATTTGTAGAAAAAGAACAGACTTTTAATATATATTTTAATGATACAAAAGAAAAATGGAAACTAACATAATGACAGAAACTCAAACGAACTCAGACAGAAAAAGATATGACATTTCAGCAGAAAGACTGTATGGATGTACAAGACTCAACAAAGGTACTCCATGTTACAATTAGCACAATTTAAAACAGGCACTACTGGTAACAGTGCTGTCAGCTGCTTATTCCAAGAATATTCAAACTGTGTCCTTTTTTGTGTGGAAGAGATCAGAATTCAGAGACACAACAGTGCGCTTCTGGACAGTGCTTTCCTTTGGCAGCACAGTAAGGTTTTTCCAAAGGGACTCTATCCATACGCATACCTTTGATCCATTTGGAAATGGAGGGAAATGACAAGATACCCATTTCATACACTTGAAACAAAAACAATTTAATTTCAAATTTGGCTTTGGATTCACTACAGAAAAGCTGAAAAGGAAAACTTTTGAAACCGAAGGGGATATTCAGAAGTGTTGATGTGATGCGCTGCTTCTCATAGCTAGCTTGCTGGGAGGGGGCGTTCAGAAAACGTGTTTTGGTGACTCAGTAAAGGCTTGGCAGTTAGAGGGCAGGTAGAAGGCATATAATTTCTATATATAGTGAAATTCTGGAGACTGATGTATGTTCCTGGAGGACATTAAGTGCAATCATCCTAATTGTAATATTAATACCTGGGAAAATAAGCTGGCACAGGTTCTTCATAGCTCTTCCTCAACCAAAGCCAAAAGATCACATTAGGGAGTTCTGTAACAATTCAAAATATATTTCAAAGTGTGTATTAATTTTGCTGTCACTGAGCCAGTCTCACGCCCCAGGAGTGTCACAGGATTGGAAATAGAAAGAAGAGATTAAAGTGGATTGTTGTTTGCGTGAACGTTTTCAATTTATTTAAACATATTATCCAAGAACAGAGCAATTGTTTCTCCCTATTGCCTCTTCTGTTAATGGTACCTGGGTCGTCCTCACAGTCCTTATGAGGTTTGTGTTCCTCCAGGACCGTAGCCCATTCCTGACCAACCCAGCTAGTGTCGCGATAGTTTCTTAATTGGAAAGTTAGAAGTGGGATAATAAGTTACATCCTGATGGCTATGAAAGATGATGGAGTGTCCAGTTTCACAAGAATATTTACATTTTTAGGAAACTCAAGGA
This sequence comes from Aquila chrysaetos chrysaetos, assembly GCF_900496995.4. Lineage (NCBI taxonomy): Eukaryota > Metazoa > Chordata > Aves > Accipitriformes > Accipitridae > Aquila > Aquila chrysaetos. The sequence goes on from NC_044008.1 coordinate 28,401,998, forward strand.
TTTCTATGAGCCTGTGCAAGCTACTTGGATGTAAGCGGAACAGAGCAGAACTGATCTTCTTGTTGCATACGTGTGGATTCCCAGGCAGCCCAGCCCTCAGAAAGGGCTATGATACACTTCCACTGTTTGGTTAAAAATAATAACAACAAGAAACAGGGTTCTGGTCATTTTCCTTTTTTGGTAGCATGGAGGAAAGAAATGGAAAGACGAATGAGTATTAACCAAAGGTAATTGAACATAGGGCTGATCAGCATTTTAATTTGAGTGCTTCTATAAATTAGGTTCATTAAAAGACGAGCCACTTTTTGTCATAGTTTTGCCAAAGACTAGCTAATATTGAGATTTGAATACAAAATACGATGAATTAAGAGCAACATTTATGCCCACATTATGTCTCGTGTATGATGCGTATTGTCCATTTCAGCTGATGAAAGGAAGGGATACTTGGTTGATATCAAATGCCATTTGTCCTTGTACTGCAGTTTCTACTACATTAGTTTTAAATACACCAGTGTGGATTGCTCATAATGGAGAAAAAGAAATTAAATATGAATGTATTACATGATTTTCCCATTGAACTTTTACATGGGAGTTAGACCACACTTCTGAACTATATTGACTTTAAATAACATCCTGAATTTCATCACTTTTATAAGCACTGTTCTAAAAAAACATTATAGTGCATCCATTAGATTTTTTAAAGTTGATTTTCATTCTTCTGACAATTGCTTCAGTCTGAAGCACCAGATTTTTTTTTTCTCTTCCTGCATGAGAAACTTAACAGAAGATAGTGAATGCTCCTTTTGCAATATATATGCAATAACCTATCATTAAACGTACTTCAGGTGTCTTCATTCACACAAAATCCCCAACCCCCTTGCCCAAAACACTAAATGTATCCATACCTGTAGGTGTACATGACGGCAATGTTGTTTCACTACTATTACATTTCATCCAGTAGGAAGTCATCATAATTAGTATTTTAGCTAATAACTATAACCTGCGTTACAGCATCACCCTTGAAAGTGAATGGTGGTACAGGGTGCAAGAAACAGTAATCTAGGACATTCCGGGGATGAATAGGTGGTACCGAAGGGATTTAGGAGATAGGTGTGCTGGTAACCGTATCCCAGCCTTTCTGGAGCAAGCACTCCCTCTCCCACCCCAGGTTCGGTGAGGCTGCTGTGAAGCTGAGAGGACTGTTAGAGGAGAGCAGAGCATGGTCCTACTGGCCTGCACAGAGGAAAGGGATCTCCTGACTACCGGCACAAATCCTGACGTCCTTCCTCAGGCAGAATTTCTTTCTGTCCATGCGAGTTTTATTGGAGTAAAACGTCGTGCAAGCGAAATACACTTTTTAGCTATTTCCTGCAGAGATCTGTTTAATGAAATCTCATGAAAGAGATGCATAATATGTCTGTGGCTCTGGGCCTCGAAAAGAATTTAAAGACTTACAGAGTTTGACCTCAAGCAGGGCAGGGGGTGAGGGGAGCTGGCTATTTTTGTCAAGATGTATTAAATGAGAAGTTCTTGCTTCTTTTCAGTAGCAGCTGTTCAAAGCTAGCGGACATATTGCTACAGAATACACAAAACAGCGGACGGATAGTTACACAAAAGGAAAGGGAGTTGAAATATTAACATCCTGTTTAATTCATGAAATGGGTATACATACTATATATACTAAGAACAGAAACCTAAATTATTTCGTTGCGCATAGAGTGAATAGTGTGAAAAGCTACAGTAAGTGCAAACAGTTTTAACAAACAGGAACACAGTTGCTTTACATAGTAAAATAACTAAATATAATTCAGTCATTTAATCTTAATAAGAACATTGTTATTATAATACCTTTTGACTTTAATAGGGCTGTATATATGAATGGAGGATGTAAAATTATTGTAATTTAAAATTATGTTAAGTCTCTTAGATAAGTAAAGGCATTTACATTACTATTATGAGACTGTAGAATATTTTTATAATAATTGCTATTTTTCATTGTTAACCGTATAGTATCTTGTTTTCTAAGTCAATGTATGCAGACAGAATGTACTTTATTACGCACTGTACATGCAATCTTTTTAAAATTACATTTTATACATGCTGGTATTTTATGTTTATTATATGAATACAATTAAAGGGCTGAAATTAAAACATCTCTTTATATGTCCCTTGTGAAACTTCACTATCGGGTCCCTCAAAGAATGCCATCACAAGATGATATAATAACATCCGCTAAGAACATCTGAGATACCTAACAGACAAAACACTTCACAACTGCTAAACATTGAGTCCATTATGATACATCATGATCCAGTAGCCTCCCATTAATAAAAATAATTGATACATTCTTTAATATGGTCTCCTGCCATCTGCTTATTCCTGCTGCTAAGGCTTTGATTTATGGAAAGTGTTTTCAGAATGTTGCAAAATTGCTAGCAGGCACGATGATATCAGTTAAATCACTAAGAAGCTCTACAAAAACCTTTTAATGTACTGGATGTTCCCCAGACAACCTAGGATAAACAGAATACTGTATTTTAAGATGTAAAACATTTTTTTAAAGCTGATAATTAGGTAACATTTGCCATTAAAAGATACTCTTACTTAATGAATTAAGTAACAATTTGGATGGCATTTTGAATTCCTAATATCAAAAGTGCTGCTTTCTTTAGAAGATATTTGGTGCTTTCTGTGCATGAAATGATGCAAAAGTTCTTGAGTAGTAATATATATTTCAGCTATAGTTTTGTAATAGTTCATTTTTTCATGTAAAATAGTGCTCATTGTTTGTCTACATCAGATAAACATTCTGTTTGTAATAAAGATGTTCTCCAGGCTCTTTATTTCATCAAAACATTAAGACACCCCTATCAGTTATAAAACAGAATATTATTATAAATATTATTTAAAGTTCAGTGATTAGCCATGGAAGGAAGCTTTGCTTTTTTTACGTGTTTATTATGTACTTAGGATTTGATCATAAAATGTACTCAGCTCCTTTGTGAGGGACTGAGAGCCCTCAGTTCACTTTGAAGAAAGGCAATACCCAGCCTGTTGCAGACTCAGACACTTAACGATTAAATAAACAGCATCAGAAAATGAAATCAAAAGTTAGTTCAGAGATTAGAAAAGCACTATATGATACACTGCTTGATTAAAAGTAGTGATATTTGCAATTGACAGACAAACAGATTTAATGTCAGCATCATTTGTACTGACAACCAACGGGAGATTAGAGGAAAATGTATGAAGTTGTGATAATAATCAGACCAAAAGTCTAATTATAAAGGAGGCTGCAGCAGTGAAGTATGCTAAGGCTTATTGGTTAAATCACTGGTACCCATCAAGTTAAATATATATCAGTTTCATTAATTGGCAACCACAAGACAGGTGTTCTATATTCAGGGTGGTGATGATTTTGATATAATCCACCACATTGTGGTTAAGTATATGATTCATGTAATAAGAAAAAGGTGCCTCCAGGCTATTGTTCCTAGCATGGATTAAAATTTACATATTGCTTCTCCTTATGTCAAAACATCTGGTGCCTGCAAATGCTAACATTTCGTTAAAAAGTTTCACAAGATAGGAAAAGTGGATTGGAAACATTGCATGTGAATCATTCAAGCATTATAATGGAATAAGAGGCTAAGTTATGAACAGGCAGATTGAACAATAGTATAGTCAAAGAGATTCATATGCTTATGAGTTTGATAGACAACACTTTGTATGAGAAGGGGAAATGCCCCAAATCATAAGAAATAGCCAATATTTTTTTTCAAACCTCATTGAGATATATCATCTCAGTTACATTGCAAACTGCATTCTTCCCTCAAATCAGAACCCTGTACCTAAGTATATGTACTAAAGTGCTAAAATCGTGGCTAATACATTCATTTCATTCATGCACTTTAGTATGTTGGCATCCTTACCTGCCATGTAGTTTCGTCAGAAAATTTCACGACTCGTATTTTTACTGTCCTATTTCACAGCAGTATATAAGGGTAGATCTCAAAAGATTTGGATGGCCAGTTACTCTAATCATCTTGCTTCCTTGGAAAACCTAGCAGTGCTTGCATCAGCACCTAGAGCCTAGACTGAAGACCTTTTTCTCTTTGATTTCTAGGTGGGAGTTAAGATGTTAATTTTCACTTATTAAATTTTTTTTTTTTTTTGGGTGCTACGTTATCCAGAAAGCTACATCACAGATTGCTGCGATTAGCAGATACATTAATGTTGGAAACTTCCCTCTGTGTGAAAGGAGGCAATAAACAGTGTTTTCTGTGAAGTGCCTTGATCCAAGTGATACTATATCTATTGATTTTCTGGAATTAAAACATAAACATTCCTAGACGGGTGTTGTGTTTGCAAAAGAGGAACCATTCAAAAAGTAATGGCTCCCCCAAAGTGCTTTTGCATTTCAAAACCCGACTCCTTGGATTAGAAATTTACTTTCTCTTTAAGGCCTCTGGAGCTCAAGCATGTAAGATTTATGTGCCCTAAGTCACCCCCTGACGATACCCCAGGGATGTCCCAGGACCGCGTATCTGTGCAACGCAGACGGCAGTGACGGCAATCACTCTTTTCTGCAACCAGTCCCACCGCAGGCAGAGTCAAACGAACAAAGCCTCGGGCGGTGAGCCCCATCCTCCCGTCTCTCCAGAGAGGAACACCTCTCCCCAGTCTCACTTTCCACCTGGATTTCTTCCTCGGAGCTGGCACGGGTCTCCTGATTGTCCTGCCTCAAATCCAGAGCGGGGTCACCTTGCAACCCTGCTAACACCTAACAGGCTCAAAATCCATAAGTGCAAAAAGGAGGTTACACAATCTGGTTGCTCGTGATAGCAATCAAGGATTTGGCAACGCGCTTGGGCTCCTCTGCAGACCTCCCAGGCTTCCTCCCACTGAGCTTCAGGGGGTTTGAACAACAGGGTAGCCAAAGCCCAGCACAGGCCAAGAGCTCTCCCTACTACAAACCCTGGGAGAACATTAATTTTTGTGAATGGTGGTTAACAGGAGTTTGGGTTTTTTTTAAAACATTTTACATAAAAGCACGTTTGTACATTGTATTTGCTTGTAATGGACTTGCCTTCAGTTACTAAATGATTTCAAATTATTTAAGTTTAATATATAGAATTTGGAAAAAATCTATTAGCTAAGTATTTTACATACTCTCCCAGGAGTAGGCTGAGTTAAACGAAATGTGTCTTTTTAAAACATAAGATGATAACATTAAAAATTCTTAATAAAATATCTTTTTATCAATTAGTTGACTGTGGTATGGGCACCTTTCTTCATTATTAGGGTGAGGAACTTCACCAAGAAAAAATCCTGCATTGCTACAGAGCCATTTGGAAAGTAAAGTGAATACCCAACGTCATTGCAGAAATACCATTCCATCATTTCCACTGGAAAATGGTTTCTACTGCAGGACAGCTAATATACACAGCCAGCTTGCTATAAAAGCAAACCCACACAGAGCAGTTTAGTCTTACTGCAAAGTACATTAGGCATGGTCAACTGTAAGCATGGACCAGAGAAACGGCTTCTGCAATAAAAACTCGAGGGGCATTGTCTCCCCTTGGGAATTTACACTCTAAATTCCACTAAATTTGACTTGCCCTTTTGCAGTGGGTAGAGCACCCTTTGGGCAAGTGAAAGCAAAGCCTGAGACAGCTGAGGTTAAGGAGCATGGAAAACAAAAGAAGGTACATTCTTGATCCCCAAATGTCACAAATGGGATCTGGTGCACCCGAGGGAAGATCTCTGCTCGAAGGCCAATGTCAGCCTGAAAAGCAGGCAGGGGACTACCAGGCTGGGTCTGGCAGAGCCTGTCCCTTCCCGCAGAAAAGAAAGGAGCTTATTTCACGGTGTTTGCAGCTTCCAGGGGGGTAAGTTATGAGTACCTCTCCTCACCCAGCTCTTTCACATCATTCTCTCCCTTTTTAAACTGTGCCAGATTCTGGAGGATAGAACGCAAATATTCTTCCCTCCCTTCCTCACTGCTCTTCCTCCTCCAGAGGCTGGTGCAAGTGTGAGGAGCATCAACTCCTCCTGCTTGTCAGAGACCAGCTGCAGCCTCAGCTGAACTTGGCAGATCAGTCAGTGGTTTAACAGGTTGGTAGCTGTGAAACAATGCCAATGGACTACTGGTGACAAGTAATTATGTGATTATTTAAAAGGCCAGAAATGCTTTTCTCCATATCTTGATCCTCAGTGTTACCAAGTGTGGGAATAAAATAAACTTATTTGCCCTTTAAGCCTTGCCATTTCAGAGGAATTAACTTAGTTTTGATGCCCAGTGTATTGCAATCCAGTAAGAAATAGTTGTTCGGTTCCCTTCGGCCCCTGAAGTCCCAAACTGGATGGTTGTTGGCTGCAGGCACTTTCAGTGTTACCAGGAGGTGCACATGGCTCGCTCTTGACAACCTTGCTGGGGGAGCACCTTGCTGGGGCCTGTTGGCTTTACTGAGGAATTTCTTCTAAATAAGGGGGTTTATGCTTGAGCTTACAAAAGTATCTTTTTGCTAGACCAATAAAAATATGGTTATTACTGTAGCTATCAGCCTCATGTCCTGTTTTGCCAGTGTATCAAGGCAGAGAAGTAAGTACATTTCACAAGAAATATTTGCAAAAATGTGTTTATTTGGTCTTTCCCCTTCAAAGCCCATTTCCTGAAGCAGATGCCTGGAGTCTGAATACAGGCCATGCATTACTTTGTTCTGGGGAACTAAATTCTTAAGTGAACTGAGAGCAAGTTATTCAGGACCATTCACAGACCATTTCTGTGAGACTATAGCTTTCTTATTATTCTTTCTGTCTTTGCTTAACCATATTGTTAAAGTGCTTGTGCTAGATTCTGGTACCTGCCAGAGAATTTAAAAGCACAGGGATGATGATTTGCTTGACAGCTATTGCCCAAATCAGATTCATGTATGTACTCTGAAACATGAACACAGATTCTGTGTACCAAAATAATTAAGATGCTCAGTGTCCTCCTCAAATTCAATCTGCTGGTATGTGGAGCTAAGATGTTACTCAGAGCGGCACAAGGAACTGATCTTGTAGAAAGCATTGCAGTGATGTCTCACTTTCCCAGGCTTAGAGACCTGGGTTTCTTTCCTCTATGAAGTAACTTCAGAAACATCACTTTCCTATTCCATTATTGGAGCATATCTGCTAGCAAGAGGCTGTGGAAGTCCTATTCTTATTTAGCACAAGGCCTGTGGTATCTTTCTTGTCTATAAAATACAGGGCTACTTATGTCTGTATTATAAATAATAATACATGTATGTGGTGCATGATTCTAATGATGTAATTCAGTTTCAGGTTTTTACTGCCATTCATAAACTGCTTTGGCAGACTTCTTGTAATTTATGGTATCAATAGAGACCCTTAAATTACATCCTAGATTCTGCCATGTATTGCCCTACGAAAGAAAATGGCTTTGTATCCAATATCACTGTAAGAGGAGTGCTAAAGGGAGAATGAACCAAAAGTCAAGTGCCCTTTATTGAGAGTGAATATTGCCTTCACGGTGTGCAATATGTGAGAACTGAACACTTGAAAACAACTACTGTAATCCTCAACTTAATTGTTTGCTTTGAAACTATGTGGAGTTTCCTAGCACTGGTTTGAAATGAGCTTGTCAGGGTCACAAGAAAGGTGAGGCCATCTTTCACTGTGCTGTAGTTTTTGGACCCACAGCTTCTACCTCTGAGACCGTCAGGGCCAAAGCAGCTGCTGCAAAATTTTGGCATTTTCTAGTCTGACTCAGGAGCTTCTTTCTCTTGCCAGGGGCTGGCTGCCATGCCCGGACCTGCTCGGGGAGAGCAGAGCTCCCTGGCTGAAAAGATTGGTCCTGAAGCCCACGTTGCCCAGGGTGGTGATGACATTTGTACAGGAGCCAAATACTCTTGGCTGTAGCGTGAATCTGCACCGGCAGTTTTGAATATTTCCAGTCTTGACCCAGGTAGAACTTGTCTCTTCTGCCTTTGTCAGGTAAGGGGATAAATCCCAACGCACCCATTAGGAGGTGGATCACAGCATGGTAGACTATTGCCTCCACAGCTTTTTTCCCCTTTATTCACCTTCCTCCTATAAAATCCCCTCAGGAGGTCAAGAACTGCAGGTGGTGAGGGGGTGGAAAGGGGACTCTTCAAAACTCAGCAGAGAGAACTGGCCAATTTAGCACTGAGTTATTTTAATTCAGGTGCTTTCTTCCTCTGCGATGTGTAAACCTTCCTTGAGCAGAGGAGTCCTGGGGGCAGTGGCTGGAGGGGATCCATCACTGCCTTGGCTCCATCAAAGGCCTTCTGGGGACAGGGAGGTGGCGTGGAGGCACTGAACCTCGCTGGGGGACAGCTCCTGTAGCTTCCTGTCACACAAATGCTTTTATTCCTGCCTAAGGAATGACTTACTACTGCTAAAAATCAACAGAAAATAAAGTTGTATAGAAGCTGTACTTGCAGAACCAGTCAAACTTCTTCTGGTTTCACAACGGCAAGCACATTCAATTGTTTGCTGTGTTTCAGCAACAAAAGCCATTTGTATTAGACATTAAAGCTGGATTCAGAAGAAACACTATAACTGGTATACCAGCCAAAATACTTGAAATGTTAATAGGATTTTTAGTAGGTTGTTTTTAATACTTGTGGGTACCTCTGCTTTTTCAAAGTATTTAAATTGAGTTTGACCTTGATTGTTACCTCTGACGAAAGGTGGCTGTAGAGCTGCTCTCTTGCAGAAGGTGTAAAAAACAACCTTAGCTGGTTTTATATATGTAGGGCAACTCTTGCAGTTTTCAAAGCAGTTCAGCTGATATTAGGGGGAGCATAGTCAGATTTATTTTGTCTAAACAATGGAGGAGACCTGAAGAAAAAACTTGTTCTGAACATCCCACAAGTTTAAAAATACTTGGTCTTGGACTTAACTTTGAGTATTAAGTATACTGATACCTGAAGAGGAGGAAATGCAATGTAGACAAACAAGACACAGCATGTGAAAATTTCTCAGATTTTTAGATAGTCCCCTAATCTTTTTGCAGCTGTACCTAGCTATTTATATAGGACAACATACCAACTCATAGGAATGTTATCTAGACTACTTTTTATCATGTTCACTGTTTTATTTTCTTTCTTTCTTTTTCTTTTTTTTTTGGTGCAATTTAATTCTAGTGGCACTGTGTAATTTCCATCAACAAAAGAAATAAAATGTATACAGTAGAAAATGGATCCTGTTTTAAAACGCTCAGACCTGTCAGGTGTCCATTAATCTATATATATTCCATGTAGGAAGTAGAAAGCAATATGAGTTTTCACATCCTTTGTATTTAATATTTACCTGTGGGCATGTATAAAAAAATTCTAATAAATCCACCGCTACTTACAATTTACAGAACAGGACTAATGCTGGTAGTTGATCCTAAACTGACACAAACCAGATATTCTCTTAATGTTACTCCAAGGAATTTTAAACTGACTCTGTTAAAGCCAAGGTTATTTGCCTTGGGGATGCCTAATGGAAGGGTTATTATAACACTGTCCACAAATAGGTGTCTTGAGAGAGCCAGGGCCATAATACTTCATTGACAGCTAATAGATTGTGCTATTGCTGTATCATAGTGATCTTTGAGGCCAAAGGTCACACCTCTTCCTTAATATTTAAATAAAGATACTTGACTAGAGCAGAAAACAGCTTATTGCCAGTGATGGCTGCTGCTCAATTTACAAGAACCTTTACAAAGTCATGCTAATTCCCGGCCTCCTTAGAATGCACGATAACCTTTCATAAATCCATCTTTTCCACATGTCCTTGGAAATGACAGTTATAAAACTACAAATGATTTGTAATGCAAAATGGGGCTGACAGACTTGGAGATTAGTTCTCAATGTACTAAAATGACTAAAGACTATAGCTAACAAAAGACTTAAAATGCATCAATAAGTATCTGCCAAAACAGTTCATGAGTATCCTAAACATGTTCAGTAATGGCTGGAAAATAAGAAATAGTCATGACTGTAATGTGACAAATGGCCATTTTCCCTCTAAGGGTCTCGGAGCAGAACTTTGTTTCTGTGGGTCAATCTGGAAGGCAGGTTTTGAATTGCTCATGCTTTGAATGCAGTGTTTTATTTGTCTGTATCATCCTCTTGATGAATGGGACTGTTTATGAACCAAACACAGTTGTTTATGAGATCAAATTCTACTAAGACTTATGCTCATCACAGTTCCAAAGGATTATAAAGTGTATTTAGATTTAGAAAGTGCTACAGAAAATACATATGATTAAAATAAGAAATACTCCTTCAACATTTAGGGAAAATATCCTCTTCAAGATTTTGAAAGTGTATGTGATCAAGGTTTCTAAGTTTCACTGAAAGTATACACTATAATTTGTATTTATAAATCATTTTGTTTTCTGCTACTCCAGGGGATGCTTTATAATTCAGAAAAAATACGAATTTTTAAATATACCTGTATAAGCATCTATGAATTCTTCAATATTTCCAAAAGTCTACAGAAATCAAAAGAAATAACAGATGTTGACAGGGTTGCCTAGAAATACAGTCTTCTAGCTAAGGCAAAAACTACTTTCTAACAGTGAAAAAAATATTAAGAGGAGCCCACCCCAAGGCATATCTGCACCGTCCCACCCAGAACCTCCTGCAGGGACTGCCTGGCAGGTAAAGCATTAGGGTGATGGCAACAGCTCATAGAACCGGCGGGACCTGCTGTGGGAGAGCATCCTACATTACGGCTTGTATTCACCACCCCTCTCTTCTTTGATTTTCTCTCCTACTTTCAATGCACCTGCTCTCACTTTTGTTCTCAGATCCTTTGTCTAAAAGACTTCAACCCTGAGAAATGTTATTTTTGGAATGTGGAAGCATTCATTGAGTTAATGAAGTATTTGATAAAATAAATAATAAATGTTATCCATCATGCTAAGGAAGTATGTTATTATGAAACGGTCATTTTGTTCATCTTTTCATACTTTTAAAGCTACCTGGGAAAATGATAATATATATTAGCACCAATCACATAGCTTAATTGGTCACAAATGTGTTCCTAGCTTTTGTTCATTTGGGAATTATTTCACAGTCCTGGTTTCTGCAGAGGTATTTGTAATTCCCAAGTTTTATATGGATTATCAAAATGTATTTCAGCCAATTGTCTGCTCACACACATTTTACCTCACCTGTACAGCGTTTCTTTCATGGCAATGATTGTTTGCCGAGATATAATGACGTTGTTCCTGCTCCCAGATTGAATTAGTGAAAGTTATTAATCAGTCACTCCCTAGTTTATGAACAAAAAGCTGTTCATATAGATATTAAGGAATGGCATTAATAAAGAAATCCATTTGAAAAAAATGGCTCTTCAGCCTTTGATCTAATGTTTGTGAGCCACGATCTTATTTTCCTCCTAGCTCTATTTTGTTTATTTTTGTAAAAATGTCTGGTTTTGTACTCTGGAGCTCAGACTCCAGCACTGTGATGTCATTTGTTGTGATCAAGAAAGTAAGGGAATAAAGCCACGGTGCTCACTGCACCCCTGTGCAGTAATAAGTTTGCCACATCTTTTCCTTTTATGGGATATGTTGACCCAAACTGGGAAGCCCTTATCAGCTGTCACTGTTCATTCTCACTGAATGTCCTTTCTCCTCTTCCTGTGGGACCTTTCCACTTGCCTCCCCACACCATTTATTGCAACCCATAGCTAGCAACTGAAGCAAATTTCTCTCTACAACCCCAGATTCACGGCTCGCGGGGTGCCCCGCAGCTCTCGGTCTCTCCCTCCCCAGCAGCCTGGGCACCTCCACAGGGCTTCGCAACAAGGTGCACAGGGCCTCTAGCTCAAACTCACCCAAACGAGGCGAGAGGCAATTAAGCATCTGAGGGTAGGGAACTGGGAACCAAGTGACCAACCCCAGAGGAACCCCCCAGAAAAAGGGCAGAACTTCGACCTTTTTGAGTGTGCCTGAGTGATGCACTTTATTTTGTCCTTCTCGCAGCCATTAATTTTTCCTTGGCATGAGGCATTAGTGGCATTTAGATGAAAATTCAGAGCGAGATTTAACCACCAAGCCTTCCTGAGCAAAAGTGGCACAGGCAATCGCCCAAGGGTAAGAGACTTGGCTTTGAAATACTTGTTTTGCCTTGTTTAATGTCAGGCTTAGCACTTTTTCCATCCATGTCACTGATGAGCACTTTAAATAAGGCATCGATCTTTTCTCAATTGACTTCAGGGTTTTGAGGGGGTGTTTGGTTGGTTGGTTTTGGTTTGTTTTGTTTATTTGTTTTTGTTTTTAATAGGACATGAAACTCTTTCAATCAGGAGATATTATTAAAAAAACCTCAACGCTAGATGATAGCCTAGTGGTAAGAGCAGCCTAGCTTCTTTGACAACAAAAGACCCCAGATCAGGCTCCTCTTTCAGATTAACTGCCATGAGGGTTTCAGACATCCCACAAGAATGCCCAGAGTGCTGTTCTTTGAATTACTGTGCACAGTCTTCTTATCCTAGCGTACCTGGTGCAGCTTAGATGTGCACTAGAGAGATATGATAAAGTGGCACTGGTGGGTTAAGTGGAGGGGGCCGTGGGTTTTGACAGGATCTGATGCTCCGAGTGACGGAGGACCACCAGGACTTTGGTAGTTATGTGTATGTTCGTGAAAAGGAACTGTGTGGGTAGGCATAACCTTGTCTGCAAAGCAGCTACAGCAACGGGAGCTGTAACCACAACTCAGTTGTTGGTTGTCACCCTTCAGGTTTCAGAGCAGGGCCCTCCGATGGTGAACTCCAGTGCAAGGAACAACAGGTTCACTTGAGTCAGGCGCTGAAGAGGCTGTAGTGAAGATGAACACCAACAGCCTCAGAAACTGAGCAGCTACAGGTATCTTGCAAGCAAATGTCTCACTACTATGTTGCAAGCATGTGAAGCATGTACAGACGCGGGAGACAGATGAGCAGAGCTCTGTGAATGCTACAAAATGTTGCCCAGATGTTTAAAGAGAAATTCAGGTGCCTGGTAACACTAATAAAAATTCAATGATTACTGAGATATTTTTTCACATTTACGCTGGGATATTTGTGTCTGGTGGTTTGTAATAGTGATAAAAGGGATAAAAATCTTTCCTAGGTGTTTTCCCTGACAATTCAAGTAACGATGATGTACACGGTTAACCTAATCCCTAACAAAAAGTATACTCCTAAACATATTCATCTCTTGTGAGGGATGTGGGAACAGAGTTTGTTTGCCTCTACAAACATTTAAGAAAAGGGTACTCAAAAAGCAGGGAAAATAATTCTCTGACTTTTTAAGTTTACAAATCCCTGTTTATTTGTATTAACAGAAAATAAAAAAATAAAAAGTGAGAAAAAATATCACAGTGAGAGGATCACTGTTTGGGATCCCTTGACTCCAGAAAACAGTCTCTGAACTTGCCAGATATATTTGGAGATTAAAAAGAAAGGGAGGGAGTATTGGATGGCTCCATATGAAATGGTTTTACTCTGCCAACCTGTCCTAAACCAATAATTCAATTTCAATAAGAAAATTGAAACCATGTGTCTCTCTTTATAGGAAAGATTGGTAAATTACATTTGGTTAACCATTTTCTCCCTACTCGTTCCTAATACGGTACACTTCTTCAAATTTTTTACCTTTTTGCAGGACTAGTAATGAATCTTTTCATGTTTAAAGGATCAGCATATATTTTATGCACAAAGATTGCAGTGCCAGATACGTTTCTGCAGCAGACCACCTCCAGCAATAGCCTAAATAATATTTAGAGAGGAGTCCACCTACAGGGGAAAAGTAGCCCAGACACCTATCTGATCAGAAATGATGAGGCAAAGATGATGAAGTTATTCGCTAAAGTAGACCCCATAGTTCTTCTGCCATCAGCAATATATTCAAGGAACTGATTGATAAGGCTTGTTTTCATGCAATAAACCTCTGAAGGATGAGGAAGGAAAAATGAAGATGCACCATGTAAGAGTAAATGTGATGGGAGCACAAAAGCAGATGGCTGAAAGGAGATAATACAGCATGTAAACTGTACCATTAACTTGTCTTTTGTCTTCCAAAAAGAAAAAGGAAATGAGAAGTAAAAAAAGGTAAAAAGAAAAAAAAAGGTGAATTCAGAAAGAAGGAAGCAAGCTTTTTCTCCCATTTTTAATAATGTCATTGCTTACTTAAACTACTATGTACTTATTCCTTTCCCCAGTGATGTCCTATTGTCACCTAGAAAACAAAGCTATATGAACAATTTTTATGCTATTAGAGCCTATTGAAAAAGATAAATGCTCTCACTGCAAATTCCAAAGTGCCAGTTGTCCGATTCATGGGCTTGCTGAGATACTCACACACAAGTAACAAACAGGTTTCTGCAGCAAATTGCTGAGAACTGTTGGTAAAATTCCTGAAAGAACTGTGAATAACCTGTGTGATGAATGGGGTTGAGAAATCTCATCATCTTCTTATATCTGAGGAGAGCTTAATTAATTCAAATGAAGAAATTAAAGGTGTATGAAGGGGATTAAGGCAAAAGCTGAAAATAAAAATAGATCTGCAAAATATTAGATCTCTCCTAGCCTCAAAAGAGATCAATTAAATCTTTACAAGAGAAAAGGCACTGAAAAGGTCTCCTGTGGGGCCAGCAAAAGTCTGAAGTGTAATATTTTGGAAATGCCATAATTTAAGGAGAATACAATGTGTTATTTTTATGTGCTGCAGAACCCCACAACTCCACCTCCCTCTCCTGTTAGAAATGCTACCCAACTAGCTTAATACTTGCAACTCTTTGACACAGCATCCTGGATTTTAACACTTTCTGCCTATTTTATTTTCCATGTCTGCAGCAGTTCCAGAAGTCAGTCACCTCAGTGCTATTATTCTCCATAAATCAGAGAGGAGTGATTGATTCCTTTATGAATTATGTGTACCGCACAGGAGACTGGCTGGTAAACATTGCGATAGTAAACAGGCCTTCTCTTTATACATATATTTTTGAGAACCCTGCACAAAGAGTTTAAATTTCTGACAAAATGCTTGCTCCATCTCTAATTAACATTAACACTAAAAACACTATTCACTATTCATATTTGCTCATCTCCTTATCTTAGATTAACCACTGTTTAATATGTGGTTAAAATTATTCTGCACATCATCAACCGATCTATGTGAAACAGCACAGAGAACAAAAGAAGCTTAATCTTCCATGAAGCTTCAGTCAAGTGAAACTGTACATAATCCAGAGACAGTTTCTTTTTGATAACCTGCACTTAATACACACTGCATGTCTCCCCTCTCTCTGCCCCTGCATATTTTGAATCTGCTTATTAAAATAAAAAATAGCCCTGATTTTTTTTTTTTTTTTTTTTTTTTTCCTAGTTTTCACACACTTTGGGCCTAATTGTGCAAACTTTTTGCATTGGGCATGATGGTTGAGCTGTCCCAGGGACACGACTCTGTGCTAACAGCCGTGATACCAATGGGACCACTTGCAGTAACATTCCATCCAGGAAGAAAGAGGAATTTGTAAGATCAGGCTTCGAATAGTGATTGTAGCTGCAAACAACTTGAGACAAATAGTTGCCGTTTGAGCTGCTATGATGAAATAGAAAAATAAAATAAACAAGATCCTTCCCATAAACAAGTAAGAGGACGTTACTGTACGGAATTATTAAGGTGTGACAGAAGAGGGTAGGCTCTTGTTAGTAAGAACATACATTGCGTCACTGAACCCCTATGCTTTTCCAAATGAGTCACCTAAGTAAGTCTAAGAGGGCTCAACAAACAGGCGCTGTAAACCAAAACCAATTTTCTGTACCTTGAAATATTTTGTATTTAAGGAAAAAAAAAAACTCACCTGGGATTTATAGCAACATTTTAATTTTTAATAGCGCGTCCCCCAGCGCACTGCTGCCTAACACGCTAAATTAACGCCTGAAACGGAGCGAAAGGCGGTTTTTGCCCGTTTAGCCGGCCGGTCCCCTGGCAGGAGGAAGAAGCCGGCGGGCAGCCCCTCCGAGAAGCGCAGCCCGCCCTCCGCCCGGGGCCGAGCGCCGGGCGCGGCGGGGCGCTGCGGGGCGCGGGGCGGGGCGGGGCGCGGGGCGCGGGGCGATGCGCGGAGCGGGGCGCGGAGCGGGGCCGGGGGGGGGCAGAGGACAAGGCGGCCCCGCGGGGCCCCCGGGCTGGTGCTGCCGCCGCTAGAGGTCTCTCTGGTTACAGCTTTCCCGCTCCTGCGCTCGTTAATTATTTTACTCAAAGGAACAATTCTGCCTTTTAGATTGGAATGCCTGGCTTTAAGTGGTGTGCTAGAGAAAGATATAATGCCTCCTCAGCTTGTTCTCCTGCTGATGAGTAGATGTTGGCTTGACTGAATGAATCATCCTGGATATTTTAATACACAATGGATATACTTTAGCAAAGAAGTTTGAGCTTTCACCTTGGCTTCCAAAAGGTTGAAAATTTGACCAGATAAAACAATATGTTATGGTAAAAAGGGCCTTACTACTGAGAGACAGACAGCGTGATGCTTCAAACTCTCCTGAGGACACCTAGGATCCGGTATAAACTTAGATCCCATAATTGCAAACGTGAACCCTTTTACATTCATTTCTGCTTTTTTTGGAGAAAGGGGAAAAAAATAAAAAAGGTGCATTTTCCCATATGACTTGAAAGTAAAGTTCTAGTGTATAACTACTTCCACTCTGCCATGCATTTTTCTTTTAATAAAAAATGGGATATTAACCGTGGTACTAATCTTTTTTATCGTAACCTTATTATGAAAAAAAAAAAACCCAAACCACATCAAACTTCTTTGTTTACCATGTTCTTACTGTTTTAAATTCTTGCAGGATATTGCTTCCCTTATACTTGCTACACAGATGAAACACAATGTCATCCAACTTAGGTAAAGTTACGTCCTTCTGATAAATAAAAGCAAAGGACATGAAGAAAACTGAATGAAACGCAAACAGAATCCCAGCCCCATA
This sequence comes from Aquila chrysaetos chrysaetos, assembly GCF_900496995.4. Lineage (NCBI taxonomy): Eukaryota > Metazoa > Chordata > Aves > Accipitriformes > Accipitridae > Aquila > Aquila chrysaetos. Next base: position 28,419,005 of record NC_044008.1, read on the forward strand.
AACAAGGCAAACCGTTTTTGAAGAAAGTACAGCAAAGTGCATTGATACCAGCTAGAAGGCAATATCAATATGCATGGGATAGGAAGAATTTTCCAATTTCCAAGGACAGTGGAGGAAGACAGGTGGAGAGCATCTTCTTAGCACAGGGAGTTAGTTGCATGTAGGAGGTGAAGAAGAACATACTGCAGCAGATCAATGCCGGTATCATGCTGAAGAAAGTCAGAATAAGGGAGGAGATTCCCCTGTTAAACAGGGAGGTAGGCACTGTGCAACAGTGGGGGGAAACAAAGGGGCTTGGATTAGTAGCAGTAGGGTGTTACAACCTGGCCAAAATTACAAGATGAAAAAAAGCCAGAAAGTTATGGAAAAGGATACTGTAGCAAAAATTACTGTGAATTGAGCAAGAAAGCACTGTAAAGAAATATTACGGGGCCATAATCGCACCATTCAGGCTGTGCTGAAAGAATTCAAGCTGAAGCCTATTTCCTACTAACAAATTGTAGAGTTACAGCATGAATACATACTCCCCACGATATCTTACTGGGATTGTTAAAATGATAGTGTACATCCGGATTCTGATGGCACTTACACTACTTTCACTGTAGTGCAGCTGGAAACTTCAGTGGAGTTACTGCTTATTTACAGTCCTGTGAGATCACACTCAGTATCTTAAAAAGCAAAGACGTTCTCAGTATTCCTTTTATGATTCCAAATTACTTGTTCAGTAACAAAAAATCTTTCCCCTAAAAGTTTTAACGGGCCCGATTTTCCATTTCCATCTCCCTCACTGTTCCCACCTTTCCAGAGTGGGTGTAGAAAGCTACCTTCCCAATTTTGCCTCTTGGCACTCAGTTTGCCTAAGCACATAAAGCTATGCAGGGGCTAGGTAGTAGAAAATCATGCAGTCATAATTCTTAGTATAATTATGTTGTTTAAATGTTTAATAGACCAAACTTTGGACCACGATACTCCTACTACAAGGCTTACGCAGAACCAGACACCCTGACCACGCTGAGGTAGGCTGATACATATTGTGAGACTATTGGCCTTCTTTAATGAAGCTGCTGGCACCTGGTGAGACACCGTTGTTTTACCTCTGCAGAGGGGAATGGCAATTGTGCAGCCGCCCACTTGCGTGTTTAAATTCTATTGTTCAAGTGAAGAAAGAAATAGGGGTTTGCAGTCAGAGAGGACAATGCTGAGGGTAAAACCAGTAGCCTGTAGGAGAGCGAGATCGCTGATCTCAGAGCTTTCCTGCAAGCAGTGAGCACCTTCTTGACTCAGCGTGGAGAGGGAAGTCCCTCCTTCCCTACCAGTGTAAATCCTGGGAGGCTGAGAAGGCTGCACAGTCCTCTGAGCCCAGTGGCTGCAGATGTCTTTCCATTATGGAGGAGGAAGGTGGGGGTAAGAAACCTTCTTCGTCCTCTCCTTCTGCATGAGGAGGCCATTTTTGTCTTGAAATCCTGGTAGACATTCAATGCAGTTAATTTCTCCATCCTTTACAGTAGTTCCACACGGTTCGTTGTAGCCTGAGGGCTGTCATTACTGCTAGGGCTTACAGAAGGGGAAAGAAAGACCAGATTCATTATTCATTTGTACTGAAGGGAGAGGGAGTGAATCCAGAGAGACAGAGTGGTCATACGCAGAACCCAGTTTTCCCGACTCGCAGGGTATCCTCTGGGCTATGCTGCCTTTGGCATGTGCCAGGGGTAGGAAATGCATTAAGTACCAGTGTCTGCCCAATAAGCTGTGTAGCTCCTACCCATCTCCTGGGGCAGAGCAGCCCCAGTACTGCTTTGGACTGCAAAGTGACAGCTAAGGATGAGAGCCCTTGCCTCGCCTGTTTGGGGAAACATCCCAGCCTAGTAAGCGATGGGGAAGGGCTGCCACGTTCTTAGCCAGAGCTGGATACAGCTGCGATGGTGATACAGAGAGAGCAGCATTTTCTTCAGCTCATGACCCAGAGTATGTGCCCCTTAGTTTCTCCCATAAATCCATTGCTGCTAACTGCTGCATTAAATAGACCCATGACCCCAATATTTTTAGTTCATCTTTTCCTGGACTCTGGCTTAGCTATTACTATAAATTAGGAAAATGAGAAAGGATTGTGTTATCTCTGGAAGTGTCCTTGTTCTGCAGACCCCTCACCTGCTGTCAGTAGTAGCTACAGCTTTCAATTAGCCTACTCTTGTGATTTGCAGGGGCTTTTTTTTGGTTCTGGGATTGTTTGGTTTTTTTTACATTCACGTAGGACAAAAAATTTGTGTGGGAGGTTTGGGTTAGTGTGGGAGGTTTATAGGTGACGTTCTTTAGCAGCAGTGCTAGCCAAATTGTTATCCTATGTTAGTTCTTTGGGAAGATGGTTCTTTGCATGTTAGACCTCACAATGGCTTTGGTGGAGATTTCTGGGGAAGGTCGCAATTGTGAGAACATCTAGTGGCCAAGGATAGCTTCTGAGGAGAAGGCCACCATGCACCACAAGAAGGTCTTTTTACCTGTTACCATTTTACCAGAGTAGGAGGAAGAACCCCTCCCAAGATGCTGTGGAGAATGTGTGCTCTGGAGACAGGTTTTCATCTTGTAGAATAAAAGAGGAGAGAGAAGTTTGCAAATTAAAGAGCTCAGAAGAGAACAATATTGGACAGGGAAAAACATCCTTATATTTCGATGCAGAGAAATTAATTCCAGAGGCTTCAGTTTGCTCTTGCTGCTCTTTGGTAGAGTGTGGTGCTTTCTGATCCAAGCTGGTAGCCTACTCACTGCTGTACGGACTGGTAGAGTTGCTGATCTTGCCACTGGTTTGGCAGGATCAGGTCAGGTATCCATCAGTGACTTTCTTATTGAAATACAGGTTAAACTTTACAATTGCCAGCCTGGAAAAGGGAAAAGCCTGTCTGTATAGTACTTCCTTTGCCTGGGAAACTCTAGGTGTAATAGTTCATGTGTAACCGCTAAAGGTCCAGGATCCAATACCCATGGAGAGCTTCAGAGAGAGAGAGAAAGAGTCTATTTTCATCCCATTTGCTGAAAGTATCACAAATTTTCTCCCTAAGGTAGATTTTTTCATTGCCATTTATTTTTAATGGAAGCTACCCATTCTGCCTATGCAAACCAGAATATTGCCTTCTGGTCACATAGTTACAGGGTTTGCAGCAGATTATAAGGCTTTTGAACTTTGTCTGTAACCTTACTTCACCGCGACATACCAACTATCAGTCAGTTTATGTATAGGTCTGCATAGGTAGTAAGACAATAATAGTACAGCTGAGATCTACTGTGAGTCTAAGGAAACAAAATTCTAATGAAATTATTAATTCTGACTTAAAGGAAATATTTGAGATGGCTTCTTTCCCCATATGAATTGCACTACGGAGACTCCGGACCCATCACATTTGCATTGTTTTCATGTTTGGGATATTACCAGTCTGTTGGGTTGGCATTACATTTCTGTTTATGAGGAAACAGAATCAGACAAAAACAACCTCTGAATTGCCATAGAAACATCTCTCTTCAGTTTGATTTCAACCCAAAAAAGTATAAAGGATACCAGCATACTTATTTAAAGTGTGGATATACGTCTGCACGTTTGTTGGGACTGAGCTTTCAAAAAACTCTTTGTCAGTAGCCATCTGATACATAAATGGCTTTGTTTACAGCAAAATGCTGGCATAAATAAATAGGAATATTGAACAAGAACAATTGCTTTTAGCAGCCGGTGCTGTAAATCATACACAAGCTGTCATCATGAGTTGAAACACGTCTGCATATTTAGTACCATGTTTAGCTTGCCTAATCAGAACAATATGTAAACCGTTAGTGCACATGAGAGCTTGCCAAGCCAAAAATTATTTACAAGTTGCATTTTGTGTTTCTGGAAATTTTCAACAAAGAGGAGAGGAGAGGAGAGGAGAGGAGAGGAGAGGAGAGGAGAGGAGAGGAGAGGAGAGGAAAGGAAAGGAAAGGAAAGGAAAGGAAAGGAAAGGAAAGGAAAGGAAAGGAAAGGAAAGGAAAGGAAAGGAAAGGAAAGGAAAGGAAAAGGAAAGGAAAGGAAAGGAAAGGAAAGGAAAGGAAAGGAAAGGAAAGGAAAGGAAAGGAAAGGAAAGGAAAGGAAAGGAAAGGAAAGGAAAGGAAAGGAAAGGAAAGGAAAGGAAAGGAAAGGAAAGGAAAGGAAAGGAAAGGAAAGGAAAAAAATTGGTTTTAAATAATAAAAAAATAGTTTGGGTATAGCACTCAAGCAAACACAGAATGTTTTCCATGATGGTGCAATAGTGTGGGCCAGATCTCCAGTTGATATAAATCAGAACAGTCAGTGAAGCTGTACAGATTTATACCAGCTATAATGCTGCCTGTTAAATTTTTACTTTCTGTTAAATTCAGAGGAATATAAACAAATAATTTAAAGCCACATGTATTTTTCAGCTTGATACCATACATCAGAATATGGTACCTTAATAATATGCATTCTGACCCTAACAGTCCTTTCAGCCTGTAGGTAGGTATAGCCTTTAAAAAATATGTATGCTGGAGCAGATTCTCAGCTGGGTAGACTGGACGTTTGATTTGAATTGCTGCTACTTTGGTTTGTATTTCCATGTCTCTGTTTACAAGAAACAGTAAAGTTCCTTTATTTATCTGAGAGTAATAGGAAGCACGGGCTGCCCAAGTTCTCGTGAAGGTTTGTTCCTCTCTGTACAGCCCTCAGATGTCACCTTAAACACTGTCCCTGACAAGGCGTCAGGCGTATATGGATTTACCTGGATGCCCCTTGCATTGTTGTTGATGAGAACACCTTACAGGGAAATTCCTCCTGAGACAAAATTGTGTCTTTAGCACTGCTGGAGGACAGTGAGGAGGAATAAGGGTGCTACTACCAGCAATGGCTGAGGCAACGTGTGTCTACCGTAGTTTTTGATGGCCCTTCAGGGTCTATGTTAAAGGCCTTATTTGCTGCCTGTACCACCAGAAGAATATGGCCCGTGGCTGAGGCAGGGGCTGTGCTCTGGAGAGACGCAGCGAGGCTGCAGCCGGGCTGCAGAGCAGCCCTGCCACTGGTAAAACCGTGCGGGGAAAATGGACAAGAGACAACCGCAGTGCCTGCTCTGGCCGTGCATCAACTGCTGAAGAGGGAGAGCCAAGACCATCAAATCCCGGAGCGCCAGGGTGAATGACACGCACTAGTTCAGCCTTTGGAGAAGTAGCATGTATTCCTCTGTACAGCCATGCAGGTCAACTGGAGGAAAGCGGCATTTGGGCCTCAGATTGGTTTGCCTGGTGCTAGAGCACGGAGAGCATGGAGAGAAGCTAGAGCGAGGAAGGGAGATGAAACTTTCCCGCTGTCGTCAGCTGGCACCAGGACCTAGCATTCATCACTATGCAAAATAATATGGTCAAGTAGACAATTTCCACTGTTATGTGACCTGAAGAAAATTTCAATAACCACTCTCTTTTTAATATGATAAATCTTCATCTATTTTTACAGACTATAAAGAGCACAGAATTGTAGCACAGATTCCTACCTTGAGTATTTGCTGTTTACAAATCTGATTTCCTTTTGTTTCTGAGCATGCTATTCCAGCAGAGAATCCTTTGTAAATGCCTAATTGCTTTGTGGGCCACACACTATTTGATCCTGGTGGTCTATGAAGAACAATAAAAGTAGACTTACAATAGCCTTCTTTAAATCATGCTTGGCACTTGACCATGAACATGCATGTATTCTGAGGTTTCCATTTATTAAAAATCCAGCACTTTTTATTGAGCAAATTAATGGTTCAAAATCACAATGAAATACCACTATTACAGCTGATCTTACCTAGAAAAATATGGCACTAAACCTAACGAGAATGAACTGTTCTCTCTCCATTTTACATACGCTGCCGACATCCATATGTGGCGTTACAAAAACTGTCTTTGGCCTTTTTAGAAAAATCTTAATGTGTATTTAAATGAAAACATAAGTGGGCTACAATCCTCTGAAGTACTTTATTCAATTAACTCTTTTTTTTCTTTCCTCAGTAGAAAGATTTGAATTATTTTATATTGTTTTGCTCCCTGAAAGTCTCTAGTGTGATTACTATGATGATGCCATTTGTGCCACTCCGGGTACATTTATGTCGTATTTTTCATTTATAACTCCTTGATTCAGATTTTTATGATGAAACCATTAGGAGTCCAGTCCTGTAAAAAAGGCTTAGACCCAGGTCCTGGAAAAAAACATATACATATGCTTAACTTGACTGCTGAGAGTAGTCCTGGTAGCGAAGTTAAGTGTGGCTGTAAATGCAGTACTGTGGCTTTCTCTGTTTCAGTAGCCCTGCTAGCTGCAATGAGACAACCCAGCGCATAGAATTAAGGTTGGGCATATTGTGTAGGTCCAAGGCTGAAGTCTTCTCTGGGATGAAACTATAGGATCTTAGTTCAAATGCAGCTGATCTTAAGAAAAAAATGGAAGCAAATTGTTTCAGCTGTTATTATGTCACATAAATGAATGGTATAGGAATGGTGTGATATTAGATGCCTTTTTTAGCTTATGAAACTAAAAAAAATATTTTTAAATTAAATTTTGCAGGTCATTAGTCTTTAAAAGACAGAAAAGTGTTGAGGGCTATTTTGAAAATGCCAGATAACTAATATTTTTTCTAACTGGTCATTCATACACACATACACCCACAACCTAATTTTAAAAATAATAAATTTCATAACTGCTTACAGATTGTTCTGTATGTGCAGCAGCCAAATAGACATGAAATGCTGAAACAGATTTAATGGAGCAGTTGTAGTCTATTGGGGTTAAAAATCTCCTGTCTACAGGAATTTAAATATGCATTTAAATAATAGCCCATAATAACTCAAAGAACTCCTATGCTGTATAGAAGAAATAGAACAGTTGATAATAGAAAGTCAGCCAAGTTATCATAAAGATATTTGGGGAGCCCTGTAGCTTGCGGGTTCGTAGGGTAGGGAATGATGCCATGGACAGCAGTGGCCCTTACTTACCCCGGCTGTCCACTTGGCTGACAGAGAGGTGATTCAGCGGCCAGATTTCGAGCCTCTCGTTCACATTCCTTGGTGGTTATTCATTCACACAATGAGACCTATTAAAACCAAAGGGAGTCCTTGGGAGAATAGCGTTTCTTGCCTGTGGGCAATGGGTTCTTGATTTGACTCCAAGAAAGTAAGATGTAGCAACATTGCGCTGCCCAGCTGTGGTAAAGTGTTTTGGCAAATTGGCATAGAGTCTTGGCAAATGAGACATGCTGAAAGGCATCTGCTCCAGTACACAGCTTCCAAATTAGCACATGCTTTATCATCTCTGTTTACTGAACAAATGTAGCCAACAGGGGGTCATAATCCTTGCCAGCATTTTGGGATGCGGGTTTCGTGTGTTAACAGTCCCATTTGCTCGTGTTTTCTCCTTCTTACTATACTGTGTTATTTAATGACATCTGTGAGCTTCTATGTATTTTCTATACTCATACATTCAAGTCCTGAGCTTGCTAATGAACACTCACATAAACATCTCCTTGATTACAAAGGCAGTAGTCACAACAGTAAAGTTACTCAGGAGTTTAAACTCATGAAGAACTGTGCATGTAGGATTAGTGCCTTAATTTCATTTCCTTTTTTTGTTGTTTGTTTAATATTTCAAATTGATTTAAGTAGTTTTTGTCATTATGATTAAATACAGGTGAAGAGAAGCATTTTTGGATACTTATCTTCCTTTCATCTTTATTAAAGTTTTTCTTTTATTGAACTGGAAAAATATTAAACTTTTCACCTTAGACAGCAGGTTGAAGTATGACAGTGTAATCCAGATGGGAAACACAGGAAGACTTGGATAAAAGAAAATGAACTGCAAAGGGGCTCATGCTGACGAAGTTGACAATGCTGTAATACTACCTTCGACTCAGTCTCGAGCTGTTTGTTTTTGCAATGAACACAAGTTTCCATTATAACATTTGCCTGTATGAAAAACTGTGGCAAGACTTTGGTTTCCATGGTGACACTTCTCTTTTTCATACATATTTATCATTAAAAAGCAGGAAGCCCACCCTTTTCTATCTGAGAATGTTACTTTTAGCACTTAATAATTGAAGCCAAAGCTGATTTATTTTTTATGTCAGGGTGTCTTACACACATTCCTCTATCAGTGAAAACTCCTGCAGTATTACAGTCATTTATTATAAGTAGTTTATTCCATACATTACTTGAGGAAAACATTTCCAGGTTTTAAAACTGGAGAGTGGCCTGCTTTTCCTCCCACAGTTTCAATTGGCACCACAGGGTATCAGGGCTAAGCTTTCAAACTATTTCAGAGCACACACCGCTCTACACACAAAGCTTTTGGCTTCATTAATATGACATGCAAGAGACGCAACATTTCTGGTTCTTGCCAGTGACCAGAGAATACTTGGAAGAGTAAAATATTTTATGAAATTAACCTTTTTGGAAACAGAAATGCTCTGCCTTTACCTGGCTGGCAATCTTTTGCATTTACACAGCAGCATTGCTACTTTTTCCTCCTCCACAACAGAGGAGGAAGCTAATAAATAAGCTAGGATGGCCACTGTGTCAGTTTTCCTGTTCTTCAAAACCATACTTCAGCTGGCAATTTGCTAACATTTCTCAAGTGAAAAAAGTTAGAAACTCAATCCAAAACAATTTTTCCATTCTCAGGTTCCCAAGCTGATGCCTTTTATTAGCTGAGCTTTGTATGGTGGAAGAAAGATACCCTGGTGAAATATGTTGTCTAATTAGTTTTGAATCTAAAAGCACCAAGGATATGTGACATAATTAAATATACAAATGCTACTTGAACCTAAACAATTCTTACAAAAATTGAGGCAACATCAGAATGATACATTCAGAAATGTATTAAGCAGCGCTGAGCAAGGTCTGTACACTCTATATACTATCTGGAGGGGGTCAGTTACCTGAGGTGCCTTAGTGTGTCCTTAATATTTACAGTATTCTGGGTGTTTCCCAGCATAACTGAAAAAAGGATCCTGTAAATCCATTGCAAACTGGTGCCGTAAATCCAAGCCGAGATGTTTGGCCAAACTGGTGGAATAGACTGTGATTTGGGATACTGTCACCATGCAGTTATGGTGATGACTATGGTATAAAAATGCAGGTATTTTTTAACTTAATGGCTAGGAGTCATTACAGCATTGCTCAAAAGTCAACGAGCACTGTAAGTGCAATGCAACTGGAGATGAGTATCAGAAAAATGAGGATTAAGAAGTCCTTAGGAAGAGTTGTTACATGTGAAAAATCATGGATACTTCCATCACTGATGTCTTTCTGGCTTAAATCTAGACTACCCCGTGTGGGTGGCAGAGCTGAGCTGAGCGATGACCTAGCCACCACCAGCGTAAGAGCTGCAGTGCTGTGCACGGGGAGGGCTCCTCACCGCGATGGGAAGGGGCACGGCCAGCAGAGCAGGTTCTCCGGCCAAGGGCCTGTTTCACCACCTCACGTCAACTCCTTCAGACCTCTGGGGATGGCAGTTGCATCTGGATAAGAAGAAAGCAGCAATGCAATGCTGACACGTCCGCACTGCACTGATGGAACTGTGCTGCCTGCATGGAAGTGAAGGGAGATGAGACACCTTTGTTTTTCTCCTCAAACATCTCCTTCCAGGTGTAGGATGCTGGGGGAGACCTGCTCTCTGTGAGTGGCCTCTGTAAGGACCCTATCCCCTGATGGTGCAGCTCCTCTGAGAGACTGTGGTTTCCCCTTGTTTGGGGGATCAGATATTCTCATTTAAGAAATTTTTTTGTTTGTGATTTTTTAATTATTTTTGGGGGGGTGGCGGGGGAGCAGCTGAGCAGAATTTGTATACTGTTATGCATTTAAGAGTAAAGAAATAAAAGCTATTAGAAAAATAGGTCAGTCATTAGATTTACATTACAGTAAATGGACAGGTAGATAGCTAAATAGATGTACATATACATATATGTACTTCTCACCTACATTAGTGGCAATGTATTGGTGGGCAATGAAGCAGTAAGAAATATCAATAAACTTCTTAATATAGGACAGGCCAAACACAGGATTTTATATAGACAGATACATATGTATAAAAACTGTAGAATTTGTACATATATTTACATGTGAAGTCAGCAGCTGAGGTTTTTGAAAGCAGTATCTAAGTTAAATTTGATAAAACATTTTTGAACTATTCAATGTTCTTAGTTTAACTCTCTCCATCCTTTGTTTTCATATAATCCAATAAAGACAATTTTTTTTTTTTTTTTGTGGTAACTTGGTTGCTCACACCACATGCAGCTGGTTCAGCCCAGGCCTTGGTCTTCTCTTCTGGATTTATTTATCTTCCATTGTAGAGCAGAGGTGGTCTTTCATATATGCACTAATAATGTTTACATTTCTAAAATGGAACACAGACTTTCACTTGAGGTAAAAGATCACAAGGTCAGGGAAACTCAGAGATTAGATCTTCTGCCTAAGCAGACTGCAATGTAATAAAACGTTGGAGATCTTGATCGGTAACACTAATACCCTCCTTCAGAGCCAGAGGCCAAGGCCTTTTGTGCACCAGCATTTTTGTTAAAATTGCCTTCTAAAATTTCTTTTAATTACCCACTCACACCAGTGAAACCTCAGGCAACCTAACTAACAATTGGGAGCATCAGCGTATTTCGGTTTAGTGCTGTAGCCTCGGCATGATCCAGCCCTGGTAAAGAGGGATGCCAATCCGCCAGCTGCCCACTCACACCTCCTGCCCACTGCTAATGGAAGTGCATTGGTGGCAATGAAACAACAAGAACTGTTATTAAACTCACTAGTAGTATAGGCACGTCAAACACGTGATAGTGATTTTTAGTAGAACAAATGCACCTATCAACAGCTTCGAAATGAAGAAAGCAAAAGTCAACGTCTTGGAGACTGGCTGTTTGGGTAGCAACGTCCCTAAACAATTAAGTCTGACATGCTGCAGAAAATCTCTAGAGGTAGGTTAACTCATGAGTTTTGAATTAATTGGTGGTTACATTTAATTCATTCAGATATGGTGAGACTAAATTAGTAAAAAAGCTTGGGCTAATGTTCAAGCAGATTTTCCTAGGAAGACTTTTTGCCCTGCATAAACATTGAGCATCATCTCCATGATGTCCATGTCGTTTCCACAAGCAGTCCAAGTATACCTCTTGTTTTCCTCGCAGCCCCCATAGTGTGCTTTGGAATGGAAACTTGTAGGTCTTGCTTCGTCCAGTTTAGATTTGTGCCAGTGCCTAAGTCAAGAAGTTAAGTTTAACTTTCTCTGTTGGACTGCTGTTATCTGTAGTAGTATAAGACTATAAAAGCTGCAAAGTAAGTGGGAGAGGTAACATCTGTCATTAGAGAATTCAAGATAGTTGAAAGATACAAAGGATCTAGAATAATTTCTGCTATTTTTACTTGCTTGCTTTCAAAAAAACCCCGAACATGGAAATATAAAAAAAAAATTCAGTGGAAAAAGATTTGCCTAAATTGTGAACTTTTTGACTGAAATATTTAGACATTTGACCTGAAATACTGTTTCTAGTTTGTCAGCCGGAAACAAATGTTTGCTTTGGGCAATATCAATCTGCTTCATATTTTGAGTGCCTCATGGGAACGGTAGTTCTCAGACTCTTACACCCTCCTTGTTCCCTTGGTCATGCTTCACAGTCAGACCACTACTCCCATGGTCAGCAGTGGCCACTCCCTAGTAATGAATTACTGCAAAGCTCAAGGGAGAGAATATGTAAATTCCGCTACTTGCAAAAAACCCCTGTTGCTGGGCTTTGTGTAGGAACTTTTGTTGCAACGCTCAGAAAGGAAAACATTTCCTTTCCTGTGGTTAAGTCTGCAAAACTACTTGCCCGTTCCCCTGCAACTTCCCTCTCCCTCTTTGCAGAAAGATCCTTCTTTGTCTTGCAAGGTGCTGTGTGTGTGTTGTGTGGTCCCTTTATATCCCTAAAATCTAAAAGCACCTTTCTTTTGTACTGAAACACATGTAAGGGATACTGCGTGTGGATGTCCCAGCTGTATAACTCTATACGGATCACAGAGGTGTCATCCAAACTTGCAGCAATTTATTGGCTAAACAGGAGAAAGTGGCTTCTGTAAATGACAAATGAAATGGGGACTATTAACCTTCCTGGAACCAAGTCTGTGGGTACAGAATGTGTGTAGCCCACCAGAGATGAGCAAGATAGGATGGATGCCTGAGCAGAATCAGAGGCATTTGTTTAGTTGCAACCATGGTGAAAATGGAGCCAAAATCAGTCACTGCGAACACAGACAACTTCAGGCTAGAGTTCTGATTCCAGCCAGTTTCTAAAAATAACATGAAAGCTGTGGTGAAGACTGATAAAAGCTTGGAAATACCAAGCTACAGCTGGTCACCGGGCTTGATTCACTACTATATTAAAGCCCCTTTAAACATCTTTGGCAGGGCAAAGGGTCTTTAAAGTGAGTGTGAATTATATGGTTAAATACTTGCAGATGAGTTATCATAACTTGTGTTGCTGTATAGGGTTATGGAAATATATGTTGTCTAGTCCTGTTCTCCTGAGCCGTACAGGTCTAAGAAACTCACGTGTTTGCAGGATAGCTGCAGCTGGAATGCACAGACCGCAGCGTGGTGTGGGAGGCTCAAGCCCGAAACAAAAGCTCACACTTCTCAGTATAGGAGGTTGCAATATACCACATTATATCAACATTTAAATTAAATTATTTGTATTAAGTAAAAATTAAAAGTGTTTGTAACAAATTTAGCCCACATTCTATGTAGGTTTCTGTATCTGGCTACAATAATTGTACATATATAAGTAAAATTCAGGACATACATCATAGTCTTCAGAGAGCTCTTTTTTAAAGATGGTAAAAGCCTGAAGTTCACTCTGTAAATACCATCTAATTAAATGATTCCACCTTAGTTTTAAATCATTATGCAAAATGCCCAGACCATGTTTTTCTCTGGGTTCCACCTAATCCAGCTGAATCTGTTTTAAATAGCTATAATTGGTGATTTTCTAGATCAAGGGTCTTACTCAGATCAATGACAGTAGCTTGTGTATATTGATTACTAACCATGCCTATGAAAATATCATTTGTTACCTCGGGAATGATAGTGGAATGAACAAGCTAACTCCAAATTGGAAGGGGATCAATGTGTTGCATGTAGATAAAAAGAAGCATGTTACCTGAGAAAGCATCAATTTTTCATGGACTGTGGACAAAACACGAAAGAAAAAGGAATTCACTAGGTCAGACACTTAATTACCGAGGTCCTGTATTATTTTCTTGTAGCAAAAGAGGGAACCAAGTTCATTTTTCAGTCACAGAGAAGGAGGAAATTCTCTAAGCCATGCTGAAATATATGGGGCATATCCATTAAAAGTGAAGATACATGCTGTGGTATTACAATCATACTTAATGGTTTAGAAACAGAGACTAGTGTATCATCTTATAATAAGTACTCCTGGGCAGACATGCTAAGCCACCCAGGGGTGAACAGCTTATGCACATAAACATCCCAAATGTGTTCAGGCCTCCAGGAGAAGCTCACTTCTCCCCTTTTCCTCAGACATATGAAATTAGGAGTAAAGAATATCATATTTCAAAAATATACCAAATTCAGAAAGTATATCATATTAGAATCATATTCACAAACACGCTTCCTTGCAAGCACATATTGCAGAATATTTCTTCCCTTACTCCAGGCTTGCCACCGAGGTGGATTGGCAGATCATGGCAGATGAGCTTTTTTGCTGTAAATGTGCAATAAAAGAAAGATGCAGTCCACAGTTCAGCAGCACTTATTGCAGTTCCAGGGAGGATGGGATGTTCTACAAGGGAAAGGGACGTGAAGGACAAGGTTCAGGTTGTGCAGAGCTGCTCTGCTGAAGCGCAGAGCAACCCAGAGGCAGAGGACACGTGTTTGCCAAGCAGAGGAGCTGCAGACGTCCTGCAGCCACGACGGAGGATGATGCCCTATCTCTGCAGACAGGTCCATGCCGCCAGCTGGCTCCGGGCGGTCACTGGGAAAGCCCCCTCCTTGCTCTGTAGCGAAGGGGAGAGGAGGGAGGAGAGACCTCCTTCACCTGGGGAATGATCTGATGGAAACATCCCAAAGGCGAATTCTGTAGTGTTTTCGGACTGTGGCCTTTTGACTGGTCTTGGTTGTCCTTTCTGGTACGCAGATGGCAAACACCCTTGTGTTAGGCTATGCTACTAGACTCAGGAGAAGGTAACTCTTCCTTCTTTTGTGGCACTAATGTGAGTACTAGTATACGGGGACTTAGCCCAGCGCTGAAAATCACAATTCCCTGATGCACTCCAGACCTACCTAGTGGGATCTATAGGAAGTTACTCAAGTCTAAAGTAACACAATTTTTATGTGGTGCTTTAGTGTTGAGGAAAGATAATGCAGGTATTGTAATTGGCGAAGAAGAGTGGTGAACTGAAAGAGAGTCTAAATTGTTAGCTTGTTTTTCATTACTTTTCTACCTCACCTCCACCCTATGAAGTTTCCATAGCATTTCTTTCACACTGTAGTGGTGTGAAATGCATGGAATATACTGGCAAAAGCTCTGTTTTCTGATTTCAGCATGAGTATTCAATTTTTTTCCCCCTCTGAATAGAAAAGGGGAAGGGAAGGGAAGGGAAGGGAAGGGAAGGGAAGGGAAGGGAAGGGAAGGGAAGGGAAGGGAAGGGAAGGGAAAGGCTTTCCAGAGTGAAATTAGAAATATTGACTGTTCTCTGAGCCAAAGGTACAAGATAAAAAATAAAATCTTTTATTAATTCCACATTTTTATTTGCTCCTGTGATTTCGGGACCCCACTTGTGGTGTTTTAATTCATTTGGGAATTTGGCAATAATCAGCGAAATTATAGGTGTTATTAAAATCAAGAGAAATCACATAATTTTCAGTCATATTAGCTTGAAGTATTTCCACTCTATGAGCTGACATAATCCTGAACAGCCTGTACCTCTTCTCAGATTTGCTTTTGACAGTGACAGAGTAAATACAGAAAACAAATGAATACAGGTTTTCTACTTTATTAGGGAAGAGTACCATGTAGCCACAGAGTCTGCAGGTTATTCACTGCCACTTTAAATAAACAATCTTCCACAGCGTTACTCCCCTAAAATATTTTTGGGTGGATGAAACAAGTCAACAGCATTCATCCACTGATAGAAAAGCATGAGAAGTTGAAAACGTATGTACTACTGTGGCTCAGAGAATTTATAGTTTAAAGTAAACAAGTTAGCTCCAATGTTAATCCTTTATTTGTTTTTAAAAATTGAAGAAGGTCATAAAAACAACTTACAAAGAAGAATTTGGCATCTGGGCATACTGAAGGAGTGAGATCCTCATCAGAAAAGAAAGAAGTGTTGATATTAGTCAGCTAAACTGGATTCATGCTGTTTTCTGCTTCTGCTACTGTTTTTTTTCCTTTGCTTCCAAACATTAGACAAATACTAGCTTTCTGCTTTGTTTCAAGCAAGGTGATTAAATGTAGATGCTGGCTAGCTTGCAAAAAGGAAAGATTGTCTCAGAGAATTAGCACCCTTATTATATGGTTCAGATTTTAAATCAAAATTAACAAATAAGACTGTCACGCTATTGTATATGAACCATAGGGCAATTTTTACATGTATAAACACTGATTAGCATTTCACTTCAATTTGTTAATTTAATTAGGTATTTTCAGAAATTTTAAATATTGTTTGAGTAGAACTCCTGTATTTAAAGCTTTTATATGAAGGTCACATGGGCAAATCTTGTTTTGCCAGGTGGACTGTCTACAGTGTACAGAGTCTTGATAAAAACCAGCTGCAATTGCCTGATACTGGTTAAGACTCAAAAATCAGACTGTGCAAACAAATATATCTTGGCCCTAGATACTTGCCACATCTGCCAACAATTAGTTATATATCAGGACTAGAAAGGGGCACAGAATAAACAAGATCTGATTTCAGAATAAGCAAATAAACAAGGAGCTCTGCATCGTTATTCATCAAGTGGATGTGGAATTACCTAAGTTGTAGGCTTAGGTTCGGAGCTGTCAATCCTTGAGGTTTAGCTAAAAGTATTAGGTAACAAAAGATCTGATTGACAAATACTTTGCAGATGCTCTGGGAGCGCTTTATCCCACCTGCCTGCCTGCTCAGGAGTGCCACCCAAACTCCCAACCAGGGTGCTTCTGGGGGACACGTGCTGGGGGTGAACTGGCTGTGGGAGCAGAAAGAGCCATTTCTGAAGAGCTTCTTATCACGATTGTTAGTGTTCCTACAGATAGTCCTGTCATTATGCCACCGGTGTCCTGAGATATCCATCTGCTCAGAAATAGGCGAGAATCTAAACCAAATGGATACTAACATTTTGGACTGAAAGGCAGTTTTTAAACCAAATTGTTTTATGAGGGTTGAAGGAGGGAGGGAAGCTGAGACTCAGTGAAAATACTGAGGTTTCCTGGCTTGCAAAGTTAAGTTGCTGTGTAAAGGAACCATGAATCCTGACTCTCATCTTGCAGGCAAACTGTTCCAAGTTTTGAAGATTTTCCAAAACATTTTGACCTGTTTCTGGAGAGCATGAAAATGAAACAATGTTGAGTTTCTGTAACAATGAAGCATTTAATGACAATAAAATTGACAAATAATAGGCCACGTTTACTTTACTATCTAGACAAAGCAAGTCTTTCTGATATTGTGTTTCACTTGAAAGATTGTATTCAATTAAAGTCAAAGCAGGAAAGGAATTTTATTACCTGCATGTAATGTGGGATATGATATAATGACCTTCATTCAAACTCCCAATCATTAAAACTCTCTAACTGGTGACCAGGGAGGACTTCAAATTCAGTCCAACAGCTGCAAAATATGAATAAAAGCTATAACTTAATTGAATCAGTGATTCTAAATCTTAATACACAAATGGCATGAGAAAATCAGGCGTGTGGAAAAATAAGTTTTCGCTCTAATGTATTACATTTTATTTTGAATAATTCTTCAGCTGAGTTGTGCTGGGTAAAAGGTAGTAAGACACTGCGCACTGTCAGGTCTCTCTGATACCTCGATTTTATTCTCTCTAATGAATCCTCTGATGGTTGGCAACAGCAGTAACCCGCCAACAACAAAGAGCGAGCTACTGCTCTCTTGCGCAATGTAATTTCTATAGTGGACCAGGTCCAGAGCTCAATTATGCTGGAGCAAATCAAGAGTAAATATCCTTCTGAGGCCTGATCTGAATGGCATATGAGAAAAGGCATTTTTGTGTCTATGGAATGGGAATTAACAAGCATGGGTTTTTTCATTACTCGATTGATAATGGTCATATAATCACACATTCAAGGACCCTGATCACATATTCCACTGAAATCAGCTTCAAGACTTCCACTGATTCTGGCCAGCTTTCAGTCAGGCTTGCAGACAGCAAACAGGCGGAGGTGAGTAGAGTATAAGTTATTTTTCCTAAGCTTTGGGGAAATCAATTTTATTCAGAGTATCTCTGAATTAGGACACAGGCCTTAAAGGGGCCTCAAAAATAATTTCCTGTCCTTTTATACAATGTCAGAGTCAACACAGAAGCTCATAATGACCCATTTAGATTTTATGGGATAGCCAGGCTTAAGGGTTGCAATCATTTTGTTTTCTCATGGATCAGAAAGAAGAACATGTTCTGGTCAAAAATAATGCAGTCATGTCCAAAAGGAAAACTAAAAGCTTTCCTCAGAAACACAAGTTTCACAGAGGGGGATATGATACCTCTCCTCCACACCTCAGGTTGCTGTGTTCAAAGTTCAGAGCTCACAAGGAGATGAAACAGAGTAAAACCTGAATTCTTTACCTCACACTGCCTTAAAAACTCACATCTATACAATGGAATATTTCGTCTGAGTTAATTAAAAAACACTCTTTTCATCTTATTACCTATATTTAACCAACCCAGTTGAAAGTTGCTTAAAAAATCAGAAATTGAAAAGGAGCTCATTAAAAAGTGAATTAGCATTTCACTGATTTGAGTTTAATATGATTGCATTTATACAGTACAGAAAAATTACCACTTTCTTAGAAGTCATTTGTATACTTAACTGCTGTATGAATTCACCTTTGATGTAGTGGAATAGTATTTATATCAACTGTTAAGTATTATAAGGTAATTAGTCTTGCTCTGTTCTGCTTCTAAACAGTGAGTTATTAGATGCACATGGTATGATACAAGTCTTATGATTTGTGGCCCCAAAATCTCCATGAATCTATTGGGATATGTCTCTGTAGTGGCTTATCCTTATTCCAGGCATAGGATTACTTTAGGAAAACTCTTACAAACCTAATGCTGGTCTGACAGGACTCTAAAGCCTAGTTTTTCCCTCTAACCAGTCAAAGAATCTGGAAACTTTCTGCAAGAAGCTTGGCATGGTGTTTATTCTGGGAAAGATGTTGTGGCTGAGTGACAACATGCTCAGATGTCCCAATATGTGAATGCCCCAGGGAAGTTCTTCTCTGACTTGTCGTGTCCTAAAATAAAAGTATAGTAGGAAAAAGTAGAGTATAAATATATATTGCATATATCTAGAGGATATGTGATCAGCCTTGCGTTCCGGTCCTTCCTGATGCTTGCAAATTCAGAGGAATATTTTTAAACCACATTTCAGAGTCATCAACTCTTCTTTTGTTCAGGAATCCAAGTGGTGCTAGAGCAAAGTGCTCCAGACTGATGTAAACACGCCTTTTAAAGTGGAGCCAGGATTCTCCCTCGAGTCCTACTGTCTTTCATCGCAAGGCCACAACATCCTTCTGTACATTCAAAGTGAAGAAGGAAGGAAGGAAGGAAAGAAAGAAGAGAGGAATGCAAAGGGGGGATGAAAAGAGGGAGGGAGAGTGGAAGAGAAAGAGGGAGGGAGGCAAAGAAGAAGAAAACATTTCACAATACTTTTACTCTTTGTCTGAACTATTGGGAAAAGATTGAACAGATTCAGCAGATTCTCTTCTGGGATTCTCTAAAAATCTGTATTATTATGAATGACACAAGCAAAAAACAATTTCTAATACAGAGATGTATGCTTTTCCATTTGGACAGTATTTTGGTGGCTTCAAAGGATATTCCCCTTCATGTCTATGGTTAGGGACTTTGAAAAGTGCTCGACAGTGACCCTTAATCTTAGGTGAAGTTCATGCAGAAGAGCACACTTCCCAAATAATCTTCCAAATGCATGGTTTAGTCTTCATTTACAAGGCATTGAGACACTAGAAGCTGATCTCCATGTTCATTCATTTTTTGTTTCCCTTAAAGTGTAATCCAAATACTGCCAGATTTCATCTGAACCATATTCATTTTACCATGCGCCTACTTTATAAAGAAATGTGATTGGGAATGGTAACTTATTCCCACAAGCCATGCAAAAAATTGAATTTTTAAAAGCTGTCAATCCTCAGCAACATTTAGCCAGTTTCAGAAAGACAATTTACGGGGGAAAACCCCAAACTGTTACTTCTCATCTGAGCGAACATTTCCTTTTTCTTTCCAAGACCTATATTTTGAAAAGCAGGTAGAAGCATGATCAGCTGCAACTGCTATCATATTCTGTATTTTAGCAAAGTCTGGTGGTGTTTTAAACAGTTTCTGTCCCAGTCTTGCAAGAAGAAAAGAAAGTACCAGGGATATTATCTTACTAGACAACAAGTCTCCCTCCTAGATTCTGTAAAACTTCTAGCTAGGTACTTATGGCTCATATGTCTCTGAGCATCCCTTTTAGCTATTTAAAGAGAGGCAAAGATCCCCAATTTCTGTTACCCTTTTTTTCTCAGTCTTGAAATGGTTGATAATTTTTTGTGTCTGTGTGCATTATTCAGCTATGGATGCATACTTGTGTAAAATAGTGCATTCATTAAGGACAGCTGAATTGAAAAAGTATGTGCACTTTGTTCTAAAAAAAAAAATATCTTTATTTCCATGATTATTGTGAATGAATTCACAGGATCTTTCATGACCCCTTAGGAGCTCAGTTTCCAGGGTTTGCAAGCCTCTGTTTGTAGGATGAGAGCTTTATTTCTGAAGGGAAAAGAAGAATCTCTCAGATGACTATGGCCAAAGTCCTGGAGGAGTCTGTGACTATGAGGACGGGCATTTATCTTTGAATTTTTTCTTAGGATGGAGAGTGCCAGCATGCAGAGTAGATCACCAGCTGTGCTCACAGGGAACTGTCTTGCCTAAAAGATGGGCTGCTGCCTTCTGCAGCAGAGACCCTTCATGGAGAGACCCTGTCATTTTTTGCCTGGTTCTGATGGGTTAGAATAGCAAAGCCTATGGAGTTATTGTATGCCCTGTTCTATGGCAGGCTGAAACACGAGGTTTAACATGAGGTTCAAATTTCTAGTAATAAATGGGATGCGTGTGTATATATATAGAGAGAGAGATAAAAAACACAGTAAAAATCTCAATAGCCATCAGTGGTGAGTATTCCAAGATCAAGATTAACTAAGTCAAAGACATATTCCTTCAATAGTGAGATATGCTACAGGAGAAGAAAATGCTTGTGTCTTTCTATGAGTTTCTCTCTTGGTAACACTATCAGGCACAACAAGAAGAAAAAATCTCTGTGTAAAGAATGAAAAGCTTTCTCCCCCCTCTTTCTTCGCTCTCCAAACCATTTTTTCCTATTTAAATTTGGAAAAGCAAAGCTCTGAATACATTATAAAAGAAGGTGTTGAAAGAAGATTAATAAAATGTGTGTCATCTCTTTGCATTCATGGCTTCTATTACAGAGGGACCTGGAAAGACTGTAGTGCACACCTCTGTCATCTTTTCCCTAGACATAAAATAGTAAGGAAGGCATAGATTAGAACTGAACATGCTTTGATTCTTGTCACTCGCATACAAATGTATGTGGATGACATAGCACTGCTTAGAGTAAATCTGTTACAGAGATAACTCTCCTGTCTCATACTGATTTCAGTTCTACTTGTTACTGGTTTAGCAATAATAGATGTGTGTTAAATGGAAATAAGTCAAGGTCATGGTTTTGGAGCATTAGTGAAATTCATCAGCCTGAGTCCATCTTCCAATATCTTCTCTGATTTGTACTAAAACTTTTCTTTTTCAGATGACTTCTCTGAAGAATTCTTATAGCATTCCAGCAGTATATTCCTGTATGATATTCAGAGCCCCTTAATAGGGAAATTATAGTACCTGTCAAATTGATGTTCGAACACTACTGTGGTTCTGTGGGATAGTTTTCATTTGCTTTGTTATTTTTTATTTCCAAAGGGAAAGACATATTTGTATAAAGTTGAGCTAAAGATATTTATTATCACAGTATGTTATAGTAAAACAGCCAGAGTATATATAAAGACTGATTATTGGCTGAATATGTTGCAATCAATTTACATTCTCAGAATGAAACATCCTTTTTTCTCTTTTCAATTCTTTGTAAAGCCATTTGTAATAACCTTGTTTTCTGAAAAGCATATGCCGACAGTTACTAGTGTGGTAATGTATTACTAAAGTAACTAAGCTCAAAACCAGTCATCCAGTCATTTGTTTAGCTCTTTCTTCAGCTGTAGGCTACTTTATTTAGGACATGGATGGGAGCTGACTGCTGCGTCTGTGCATAACCAGCTCTCTGAAGTTGCCCACTTGCCTTTGGAAGCTTCATGGCTCTTTCAGCTTGGCTGAGCTGGAGGTAAAAATCTTTGCTGGTTGGTGCTTAGGCAGTGAAATGACTGTGTTTCACTAAGATGTGTTGAAGAAATAGTAATGGTCGATATTCCAAGTTCATTGCTTAAGTCAAAATGCTCCTGGTTCTGAATTCGCTTTTCTTGTTCCGGACCCGTCATCTCTTATATGTTGGATTTGGGACTCAGGAGGTTTCATTCTGCTCTTCAATCTCATTAGCATAAGTATGGAGTCATTTGACCAACCTGGAGCTTTATTTTGTAGATACAGGCTATTTAATTCTGTTTAATTCTTTTATTCTTCTAAAAGACATTAACAAGACTTCACATTTGAAAATTATACAAAATTAAGAGGTGTTGCAAGTAACTGTGAGGACAGAAAAATAATATGGGGGCCATGGAGGTTGGTAATATGCAGTGAAAATAAGTTCACATAGGTGAGAATCAAAACAGAAAAATGCAAAATAACACAGTATGAGACGAAGATAATACGAAACAGAGATATTCACCGGGAGGATAATGCTTGAAAAGTTGCCAGGTCACAAGGACCTGCTGTGAGATAGTACAGCAAACTGGTTGAACTTACAATGTGGCACAATGGAAAAAAAAAATCCAAAGTGTAGTTGTTGCAGTGAAACTGGTTTTGATAGAAGAAAATCCTTATTTGCCCTTTTGCGTCTGCAGAATATCTTGAGGCAAAGTCAATATCACTTGTTAACTATTTTATTCTATCCCAATTAAAACCTCAGATTTTCCACAAAAGAGGAACTTTTTAGTACTCTACATAAGGAAAGGAATAAAACACGTATCATTATTCTTCCTGCCAGCAGGTACAGCTACTGCTCTTCTGAGACTTTTTTAACTGCTTTGTTTGCTTATGCAATAAAGGTCTTATCAAGGATTGCTTGAAGACAAAAGTGCTAGTTTATCACTTTCTAAAGTCCACCCTGCATAAGCATAAAGCAGATTGTTTTTGCTGTATTATCTTGGTGTTCTGAACGTAAGGTGCAATATACAGCCAGCCCAGCATGATCCCTCTATAGTTTCTGTACAGTATCCAACAAATCTTGGAGATGACCTTATAGTACGGATTTATTAATTTGACTTTTTTCTTTGTTTTTTTTTTAACCCTAACAGGGAAAATGGTCTTGCCAACTGATTTAGTTTTGCCAGATCTGATCTGATTTACAGTTGCAATCAGATGAGATATTTTCCTGACAGAAGAAAAAGTGAATACTTCCCTTCAATATGATTCATTTGGGCCTGCAATGGAGAAGCAGAAATCGGGTCAGCAATAAAAAATGTCAAGCTGTTTCAAATACAGGAGTCTATGAAAGTAATGATCAAAATGAGGTCACTGAATTATCTGATTCTGAAAACAATTTTATCTGTCTGCATGGACTGGAGCTTGAGGGTCATAGATACTGAGATGAGAGCAGGAATGAATATGCCTGGAGACCATGAGAAGCACTTGAACTTGCAGCTGCTGTGATCTTTGATTTTGGAATATTCTCCTTGAAAGTGATACTTCAAAGATTGGCATCAGAACTTCTAACCAAAATGACTGATTGTTTCTTTGACAAAATTCTGTTTATTTCTCCTCCCACAGGCATTACTTCTGAGAATTTCTTTATGGGTCCTGTCAAGAATGCAGTTATTTGCGAGGCATCTGTGGGTGCTGTGTACTCCAGTTTGAGCACTCCCTGAGCAATGCTTTTTCTAGAGTATTAAATAGTCTGAAAAGCACCGTGAAAAAAAAATTGGATGTGAATTAAACACTCAAACCCCCACATTTTCATTCTTTTAATTCTTCATCAGTGCAAGTGAAAACGTCTGTCACAGCTGTCATGATTCAGGTACTCCATTATTTTTAAAATGGTGTGTGACTTCTGACATCGTGGCACTCCTGGGCTGCTATGAGTGGGTAGATGGAAGAGAACTTTTAACCACCTTTACTGAGTTTTAGCTGTTAACTAAACAGTGGGGTGACCCACTTTCCTTCTGCATCGTGAACTCAAGGACAACTGAGAAATCTCACTGACTGGTTTTGAGTTGTCCATAGTCCCACGTCATAGTGAAACACAGCTTTTCCCATTGGAGCAGTTCCTGTGTGCAGGGATGGTCTTCTTCAGAGGAGAGCAGTGGAAGAGGCTGGGGCAAGTGTTCCCAATACCACAGCCCCAGGTTTTCCACTCACTGCTGAAAGGCAGGGAAGCATGTGTTATGTATGGAGCTGCTGTGTATCTTCTCTGAATATGTCACCTTTTAAAATACAAAAGTACTTTCTGTACAGGAAGGAAAATATCTTGAGAAAGCACACAAGCTCACTGAACCAGGTCTTCCTGACTGTTCACCTTTTGGATCCTGCTTGTGTTCCTCAGCACAGTTGTGAATGATGTGCAAGTTAGCAAATCAGACCTTCAGAAAGTGAGTTGAAGGGAGTAATGACGCATGAATGAGCCACTGGCATGAACTTTTATAGTTACCATGGGTTAGTGGATATGCAGGTATTTGTTACCCTTTGGTAACTTGTTTGTATGTCTAGGAACTTCATCTTTCATTTGAACTATTTGAGTTTAAAGGTACTCCTCTGAGCTCCATATTATTATCTAAAACTAAGAGCAGAACTGGGGTCCCAATGCCTATTTAAATGTAGAATGTATTTGGTTTTGTTTTCTTTCCTCATGGGGACTGTAATAAGGTATTACTAATCCTTCAGATGGATCAGTGCAAATACAGGTGATCATTTCCCTGGACCAATAAAGTACCTATTTTAGGGTCCAGTTTGAAGCCAATTAAAAGGTCAAATCTGATTTTTCTTTCTTTTTTTTTTTTTATTTTTTTTATTTTATTAGTATAACTTTAATGACTAGTGGAGTGGTTCCTAATTTAAATGAGAAAGGAATGAAGCCAACAGTTCTGTTACAGAAAATGCATTTGAATCACCTGGCCTTGTTAGCCACTTTCTCTATTCTGACCCCCTTGCCTTCTAAACTGCTTGGCTTCACTCTAAGTCCTTCTTTCAACAGTCATGGCTTTGAGAAGAAAGATCAATCCAGACTTGCTTGCCAGGCTCCCTCAACTTTCATGGAATTGATTTGCGTTATCACATACCAGAACAGAAAAATAGGTAAATTGAATGTGTTATTAAGTGAGTAAAAAATGAAGTTTAAAATATTATTACTGGGCTACTTGCAGGTCACCTCCAAAGGACAGGAACAAGCACTTTAAGAAGGAGCACATGAAGTAGAGTGGATATCTTACTGATTATAAAGCCTTTTACTACAACACATTCTTCGTTTTTATTTAATTATCAGTGTGTTAAACAGCCTTAATTCCAGTGGAGGTGACCTACTGTTGGCAAAATTGAGGTTTTAGATTAAAGAACCACTTCCATCAATACTAAAAAACATAGTCATTGAAGATGTTGATATCTTCATAAAATCATTTCTGATACTTTTGTTATGGAAGACTTTTGACATACATCTTCTTAGAATTCTCTTTAAAATTTCTGTATTAAATTGTGCAATAATGTGAACATATTCAGATTAGAATAAACTATCCATGTGTGAAGATTTGTATACTGATAAGCAACATCCTAATTCTTCAATGAAAGGAAGTCAAAGCAGTCACTAGGGGAAAGCAGTGATAATAAGAAAAACTGCTAGAAACTTCTGTCCATTACTCCTTCCCTTCTCGCAAACCTATCCTAGGTGCAAATATAAAACTATTATCGATGTCACTCCCAAACTAAGTATCTGAAACAGTTGGTGACACCTATGTTCTAGCACCTGAATTGAGTTCCTAGCCAAAACAATCAGTGAAGCCTATTAGACACTTTACTGACCCTGCAACCTGCATTTGGGGAGATGAACCATTCTCCCGAATCCATTGGCTGCAATACCAGACGTCTACCAAGCTCACATAAGACCACCTTTCTGTGAAGACCACAATTTCAGTATCTTCATCCAGAAGATGGATCCCACTGAATCCCACCTGTCCTGGTTTTGGCTGGGATAGAGTTAATTTTCTTAGTAGCTGGTACAGTGTGTTTTGTATTTAGTGTGAGAATAATGTTGATAACACACTGATGTTTCAGTTGTTGTTAAGTAGTGCTTGTCTTAAGTTTCCAATGCTCTACCAGCAAGCAGGTGCACAAGAAGCTGGGAGGGAGCATGGCCAGGACAGCTGACCCGAACTAGCCAAAGGGATATTCCATACCTTAGCATATCACGCTCAGGATATAAACTGGGGGGAGTTGGCTGGGAGGGGCAGATCGCTGCTCGGGCATCAGTCAGTGGGTGGTGAGCAATTGCATTGTTCATTACTTGTCTTTTTCTTGCTTTTTGTTTTGGTTTGGTTTGTGGTTTTTTATTTAATTTAATTTTATTTTTAGTTAATTTTATTATATTCCTTTTCATTACAGATATTATTATTATTAATTATTATTAATTGTATTATTGTTAGTATTACATTTTAACTTACTTTAGTTATTAAATCATTCTTATCTCAACCCATGAGTTTCACTTCTTTTTTTCTGATTCTCCTCCCCATCCCACTGGGAAAGCGGGAGTAAGTGAGTGGCTGCATGGTACCTAGTTGCTGGCTGGGCTTAAGCCCTGACACCACCCTGGGGTTGAAATTCAATTGACTAAAGAGAGGGTGTCTCGCATCATTATAACTAATGTGGAGTTAAGCAGTTTCTCATCAGCAACTACTGATCTAGTGATCTGGAAAAGAACGGCTCTAGTGTGACTTTTGCCAGCCTTGAAGGTTTCAGATAATCCAGGGCATTTCAAACAGCAGGAGACACCTGCATGGTTGCAACTGTGATAAGTCTTACCAAAGACACACCTATGTCAGTGGGAGAGACATACAGACTTATACAGGAAACCATTACACTCCTGTAATTGCAGCTTCAGTTGAAAAACACAAAAAGCACAAAACCTGGTCATTTACAGATGGTTTCCAAGCTCACTCTCGACCCAGGTATACCTTGGGCTTGGTGTTTGCATCCAGCGGTAAGAGAGAGAACACAATTTCTCTGCCACCTCGCAGGCATACCAACATGCCATAAAAATATTGACCAGGTTTTTTAAATTCCAAAGGCTGTTAGAAGCCATCGACATTTACAGGCTGAGAATATGGTACGTTACTGTAATCTACTTTCTATTACCGAGATTTCTGCTTATGATACATAGGCTTCCCAACAACTCCACAAAACTGGGGCTGAAACTTCATCAAACAGCTTGTGTATGTGTCTTATTTTGTATGCTGATTAGCTTCATATTATGCTGTGTGAAATCTGCCACATCATATTAAGGGAGTATGTTAAAAGTGGTATACTTCTCCAGTCTTTCTGTTCGTAAAAGTACACTGCAGGAATCAATGGTATTCCCTTCAAGATTCCTAAAATTTCTAGCGTGTAGTCTGTGGATCTGACCTAGTTTCTTCTTTGCCAAGTAGAAGAGCCTAAAAATTCAGCTGGCTGGAAATTCATACCCCATTCAGGTAGGAATCCTGAAAGGATCCTTCCTCCTCTAAATATACCTAATAAGTGGTCTCATGAAAAAGGAAGAACCCATTCTTTCATTTCCTTCATTGAAAAAGAAAGAATTCCCTGAAGTGGCTTTAAGATTGTATGCCACTTCAACCCTCATATGGAGTCCACAGACAAAACTATAGGCCAGTTCTAGTCAAAGAAAACCTGTACTTGAAATAACAAAGCAAAAAAGAGTAAACTATACCTACCTACAGGTATAGTTACAGCAATTGAGACCCAAATTGTGTCAAGTTGGGTTTGGAACAGCATCCTTAAGGGGAGGGTCCAGGGATTTCAAAGGATATTAAATCAGAAATCTTCCTGAGGGTTTTCTATTGTTTGCATGAGTTCTCCATATAGAATTCTATAAAAGATAAAAAAGAAAAAATAAAAAGAAAAAAGGGAAAAATATGATTGCAGAAAATTTTTCAAAAAAATTATTTTTAATAGGCAGAGATTTCAGAGGAAGAATTAATTTGGTGAAAAGAACCGAAATAGTTTAAAGTTCAGAAAGTTTTGTAAAATTAGTTTGCTCTCTATTCTACATGCAGTGGAAAATACAGTAAGTGTGCATTCATTCTAATTAGTATTGTTTGTCACTGAGGGTTTTTTTTAGACAAAATGTATTATTCAAAAAAACCCCCTCAAATGTCAGTTTCTGACAAATAGACATCCTTCCCCAACCATTAAATATGAACATGCAGATCATAGTACCAAATAAGAATAGACATCTACTTTTTTATGTTTTCATGATACTTTGTACACCCAGCATATGATATATGGATTACTGTTACTACTAATAATCCTCGCAAAGTTGTTCAGGTGCTGCCTCTTAGTGTATACCTATGTATTGTACTCACAATTTGATAAAATTATTTAAAATAGATCTAGAAACTCAAGGTATAAAATTAAACTTTCATTTAATAAAATTTCATATGGTATGGTAATATTAAAAAAAATGGTAAAAAATTATAATCCTGTATCTATCAAGTAGAGTTAGCCAAAAGACTAACACAAGTTATCACAAAATAAGTTTAAAAAAAAAATCCTATTGCTTTCATTTGTTATCCTAAGCTTTATCTTTGGAATGCATTATTTCTTGTGTTTTCTATTTATGTCCCAATTCCTAAGTACTAGAAGAATTAAAATTTTGTTTTCCCCCAATGAACTATAGCCATCCTTTATACTACGTATTTTGAACTCTTAAATATTCTGTATTTTGATTGGATTGCCATTCCACCTTTGTCTGAAAGGTTATTGAGGCTGTCAACAAGAAAAGGACTAGAATTACCAGCCAATCAAATTACAGAATACTTAAAAGGTCAAAGTAGTACAGCACACTAACATAATTCACAGAATATATGAGGCATTAAAATCCTAATACCTCATTCTCGTAACAAAGGTTGTAATGAGAGCAAGAAATGGCACAACATGAATTCATTCACGTGACAGCGATTATAACAAGAACCTGAAATGCAATAAACTTAACCCATTCTTGCTGCTAAGCTAAGACTGTAACTTAGGTTCGTTTCAAGCTACCTTGAAAATTATTTGGAAGCTGAACATTAAGTAAGATACTGGGTAGTAAGTTTTGTTTATACGTGGCCTCAAATTAATTGTTAATCATAATTTTGAATGTTTTGTCTATGGCATATTACGTAAAAAAAAAACCCAACCCAAACCAGAAATTATTACTGGGTGATCTTTTAAATTTTGTTTGTTTGTTCAGCAAGGAATTTCTGGATATAACAAGTGGTGAAATGTTACATCTGTTTCTATTTTGCTAGTAATAAACTGAAGTTGTGTTGTCTATCCAACTACCCTATACGATAACAACACAGAAATGCCACTCACAAACGTAGGCATGGCAGATTTTTTGTAGAGTAAAATTCATGTGTTGCAAGGTTTCACAGGAACGAGGCTTGCTTTTATAGGAGTCTTTAGTATCTGTGTCATTGCAGTTATTAGAACATGTAAAATCTTAACAAGTCTTTTTTTCCTGATAGAACATTCAGCTTTAGATCACAAATCTTGTCAAGGCAAAGAAGGCTGGCAATGACAAGCAGCCCAACCCTTAACTTTCCTGCATTTTGGGGAGGAGAGCGTTACGGTAAAAAACATTTTTATTTTAAATTTCTTTTCCTCAGTGTAATGCATAGCATAATTCTTTAAGTAGTACTATCTACAGAGAGGAAATAAAAACAGATTTAACCTACAGACCTTTGGTTAACTTCTTCTTAAACTAAACAGAAAATATTACCTCATCTTGCTTGGATTAAAAGGAGAGAGGGGGAACTCCCCCCATCGCCACACATTCCCTTATTGAGAATCTCTTCTATATAAAAAGAAGAGTCTGCATATAAAAGACAATCCAGAGACATCTTTGAAGGTTCTCTTTCAAAGCATCTCTACTTCCCTGAGCATCTGGGGATTTCTGTTATTAATTGAAGTTAATTTTCTAGGATATCAGTTTGCCATGCACGTGGGAAAGATTGATAGCCTCTTCGATTCTCAAGAGTGTTGAAAATGACACTGTTCCATCACCGGGTGTCTTCACTTTTATCATCACAAATCAAATTATAAACATCGGGGCAACCTTGCTGGAATCTGGCTTCGGGAGATTTCCATAAGATTAATTAGGCGGCCAAAGCAAAGATGGTAAAATCTAAGGGGGGGAGGAGGCTGGGGGAAGGGGGGGAGAGAGGCACCATTCATTCCTTGTAGAATGGGAAGTCAATTCAACAATGGGTAATTAGCGTGGGCCATGGATTCTCAAAGGCACTGAGGACACTGGACTCTTTCTCTCACTCTGATGTTTAGTGCGGTATTGTGGACCCCTCATTTAATTAGTGCACTTTGATACCCACAGGAGCTTGAAGCTCCAGGGCATGCTAAACACAGACTGACACCAGCAAGCTTCTGCCTCCTTCCAGTCTAATTAGAGACACAATGAGCTGCAAAGACAATGTTTTACTCCAAGATTTCTTCTGCAGATACCTCTGGCAGGAAACAATCGTTTATTTTGTGTCTATATTGGTATTCAGATTAAATTGTTAGCATGCAAAAGATGAGCTAAGGGCACATATCTATTAAAAATGCTTAGCAGAGTTCAGAAATGATGGAAGCAATTTGTGGAAAAAAAAATGTATTTTCCCCTTTGGATTTTTTTTTTTTTGTTCTCTTTTCTAATTAGAAGTAAATGATTTGAGTAAGGAAACCAAAATAGGCTGGACTCCAAAGCATCTCTTATGAAACTATTTGTCCCCCTTTGCATTAATAATTTCTACCTCTCAGACAAGAGAATTTTTAACTTAACTGTTTGCAAAAGTGGAAGGGAGAAAAAAATAAAAAGAAAGAAACCAACAAGTACTTCTGTTCCAATTGTCTGTTGAAATGAACACCCACCTACCTGAACAAGTCATTGTGCAGAGAAAATGTTACTCAGATTTACAGCTCTTTAAAGAAGCAACCCCCAAAAGTTTGTGGCAGTGATTGTGTGTGTGAGTGTGGTATATATATATTTATTGGTATATATATATTTATAAAGTTACTTTTGATGGACAGTTCTATGCTGATTGGAAGAATATAAATATCCCAAGGGAAACTGCGTATTGAAAATTAATCTCAGCATACACAAAACACTTGTATGTGCTGCTTAACAATAGGCTGGAGAACCAGTACTCCTAAAAATTCAACATCTTCTATATTTATAGTATCATTATTTTCCTCTTTCTCTGGTAATTAGAAAGAAACAGACTAACATGTATCAATATGTTGACTCTTAGAATAGAATGGTACTCTGCTGGTTAAATTATGGTGATCTGGACAGATCTACAATATAATAAGTGGTTATAAGGTGAGAGGGAATGGATGTGAAAACATAGGAAAAGAAAACCTGAAAAAAAAAAAAATTTCTATTCAAATTTTAGGGCAAGGTCTACGAGTCTACCCAACTGTGGGCAGGTTGGGCTGAGGAGCAGGCAGGGGAGCAGTCTTAGCCTGTTTCCTGAGGTCAAGTGTAAGACCCTTGGTGCTGCTCTTACCTGTGCTTACTTTGATGACCCCTTGAAGACTGCTCCTGCTGCCTGGGGATCACAGGAGGGTTACAGAGGTCCTGCTACCCTCCTGTATTCCTCTGCAAAATCTGTTCCAACGAAGAGAGTCTTCACCAGCCCCACAAGCTGTAACCCTTTAGATATCAAAGCTGAGCTAAGAGCACATATCTATTAAAATGCCCAAAGAGTTATAGTGAATGGAGTTAGGTCCAGTTGCTGGCCGGTCACAAGTGGTGTTCCCCAGGGCTCAGTATTGGGGCCAGTTCTGTTTAATATCTTTATCAATGATCTGGATGAGGGGATTGAGTGCACCTGCAGTAAGTTTGCAGACAACACCAAGCTGGGTGGGATTGTTGATCTGCTTGAGAGTAGGAAGGTTCTATAGAGGGATCTGGATGAGGGGATTGAGTGCACCTGCAGTAAGTTTGCAGACAACACCAAGCTGGGTGGGATTGTTGATCTGCTTGAGAGTAGGAAGGTTCTATAGAGGGATCTGGACAGGCTGGATTGATGGGCCAAGGCCAACAGTATGAAGTTCAACAAGGCCAAGTGCCGGGTCCTGCACTTGGGTCACAACAACCCCGTGCAGCGCTACAGGCTGGGGGAAGAGTGGCTGGAAAGCTGCCGGGTGGAAAAGGACCTGGGGGTGCTGGTCAACAGCCAGCTGAATATGAGCCAGCGGTGTGCCCAGGTGGCCAGTAGCATCCTGGTTTGTACCAGAAATAGTGTGGCCAGCAGGAACAGGGAGGAGGTTGTTCCCCTGTACTGGGCACTGGTGAGGCCGCACCTTGAGTCCTGTGTTCGGTTTTGGGCCCCTCACTACAAGACAGACATTGAGGTGCTGGAGTGTGTCCAGAGAAGGGCAACCAAATTGGTGAAGGGTCTGGAGCACAGGTCTTATGAGGAGCGGCTGAGGGAGCTGGGGTTGTTTAGTCTGGAGAAAAGAAGGCTGAGGGGAGACCTTATCGCTCTCTACAACTACCTGAAAGGAGGTTGTAGCAAGGTGGGGGTTGGTCTCTTCTCCCAAGTAACAAGAGATAGGACGAGAGGAAATGGCCTCAAGTTGTATCAGGTTTAGATTGGATATTAGGAAAAATTTATTCACTGAAAGGGTTGTTAAGCATTGGAGCAGGCTGCCCAGGGAAGTGGTTGAGTCACCATCCCTGGAGGTATGTAAAAGATGTATGGATGTGGTAGACTTGGCAGTGCTAGGTTATTGGTTGGACTTGATGACCTTAAAGGTCTTTTCCAACCTAAACAATTCTATGATTCTATAATCAGCATGTCATAAAGTCTAGCAGAAGGGAAAAGCAGGCTCAGCCCTGACCTAAAAATTCCCAGCCAAATTTGGACAGATTTCTGGTCAGAATAACCAGAGCATTGAACAGAGATTTTGCCTCAGTTGGAACCCCCATCCCAAACTCAGAGGCTATATCTATACTAGTAAGCTAAATGTAAGGAACAAATTTACTATAAAACAGATATAGATATGTTTTTAACAGTCTGAACCACCAATATATTTGATTATAAAACTTGTAATGCTTACTTCCTTTTACAGATATTTAGCCGAAATACCTCAAGCAAGTTCGTGGTGACCCAATACTGCATGCTGAGGTAACATGGAAACCATATACCAAAGTGGAACACATAGAAATATTCCGGGAAAAGAGTTAAGTAAGCTTGGGTTTATGGTAGTAACTGCTATATTAAGTCCAGGTCACAGGCTTAAGTCGTGGCCTGCCATCACGCATGGCATTGACTTTTAGCAGAATCTCATGTACACTTTTGGCCTTTGCCACCTAGCATTTTCCCAGATATATCCAGACACTACCTGGGGAAGAGCACAGGTCAGAGACCACTCACAAAAGAGAGTACAAACAAGTTTACAGCATGTCTATCTTCTTCTCCATGGCACAGTCCTCCAACCCAACAGTCTTTGTACTCTCCAAACTCCCACACATTCTAATCCCACACATTAAGGTGCAAACAAATCATCGGTTTGGGGCTAAAAACCCACCAGTCAGCCAGGCTGCAGAGGAACACTCACATTATTTCATGAACTTTGAACTGAGGGAAACACTCCCCAAATAATCGTCGCGTCTTATGGCTATGACATTCGGTGACCCTGTAGGAGATCCAGAAGCTATGTAGTGGAAGTGGAGTCAGGGGGCATCACTTGGCCCAAGGACCTGCGGCTAGGCCCTGGTCCATGCTCTTTTCTCTTTCTGACTGAGCCATGGAGAGGACAGGACATGAGCTGTCCATTACAAGGCTTGTGAAAAATTATTACAGTTCCTAGTGAGGTTTGCTGTCTCTGTCACCTGACATACCTGTTCTCATATGGAAACAACCAGATAGGGTTTTTGTTGGACAGAGTTTAAGTGCATGTTACTTCTCATTTAATAGGTTTGCAACAGACACATGTTGTGCTCAGGACCACCTGGCTGGCTTACTGTTGCAGGAGGGAGTTCCCAAAGGATGTCACCAAAGATATAACCACATGAAAGCATTAATTTTCCTTTGAGATACCATTTCAATTTTCTTCTTTATTCTCAATCTACTTTGGTACTCCTGGCCCTGGAGAACTTGCAGCAGACAAGACTGAGGAGCTCTGGTATTAGGGGTGTGACTGACGAGCTTTAAGGGCCTTCCCAGAGGAGGCAAAACTGTGCTACTTCCAGTTGTCCGGCTCATAGACCAGGGTTTCACCCCAGAGAAGGTGGGGGTCACAGAAAGACTCGGAAGTGTGAAATAGGTAGGAAAGGGCAAATGAATTTCCCTTTCCACTGAACCCAGCATGAGGTGGGGTTGACAGCTGATGGCAGTAAATCCTTCTATACTCCAGAGCTTGTCTTTCAGAGCCTGAACTATGGACATAGGGCTACTAGGCAACATCTAGATTTGTTTTTTTTTTTAAAATGAGATTAAATTTTGCCACTCTGCTTCCATCTTTAAATGGAGAAAGAAATAGCAGTGACTATATGCAGTGGATGTCTTCTAGTAATAATCCTTTACTGTAGCTAGACTTACTTTAAAAGCATGATCTGTTCTCCCCAAGGCTACTTATTCCCTATCTGAAACATTAAAGTAACTGCTGAATAATTAGCCGTTGATACCTTGGAAATTAATGTTTAAAATGCGGAGGAAAAAAATAGTACATTTTCTTCAGGAAAAAAAAAATCAAGCTTTAAGTTGAAAAAAACTGCATAATCCTTTCAAATGTCCCCCACTTCCCAAGAAAACAAAACAGAGGATATTATTACTATTTACAATATATCCCAAGCTTTTTGTTATTTTTGGTGGATTTCTGAAAGCTATAAGGCAATTAATTAGGCAAGGACTAGGATTTCAATGTATTATTGTCCATATGCTGTTTTTTGATGTGATGACATGGGCCTGATATATAAAAACTACAACAGGTGGGGGGGAATAGAAGGGAATGGAGCAACTGAGCAATAATTAGGTTTTAAATATTTAATATTGTTGAGAAATAATTAGGTTTTCAAAAATGGACTTAGGTAGCAGTCAACAATGAAACCCAAGAAGCTTTCTCAGGTGCATGTGGGCTTTTCAGCCATTCATTCCTGTGTAATTAAAGCTGTCATTCTGAATACACCTGTCTGAAAGTAAATCAATGAAATCTTGTCTTCCTGAGTATACACAGCTTCAGAGCCTTTGCTGTTCCTTATTGGTTTACACAGTCACAGGAAAATTAAAACAACATATATAGTCAGAATCTGTAAAATCACCTCAAATTTCTGGTGCTGCTTCTTGGGAATACAGTAAACTATGGTGTGGGGACTGGAATGAGTAGCTGTGGTTGGAAGCTGGAACTTCATAAACTGGCTTTCTCACTAGAGAGAATCTTCAGGTAACTACATCCTCTGTGTCTATTAGTAAAAGCCAGCTCTGAAAACTCCAGCTCCTAAGCAGATGGATATCCCAGGAGCAGCGTGCTGGTTATTCCAACAACGTGCGCTTGCCAGCAGTAGCTGGAGTTGTGGAGGGAAAAGACCTTCTCATCACTTTGTACCACCATGTCTTTTTGGCAGGGATTTCCTTGATATATAGCTGTCCAATATGACTAACTAGGCTACGATCAGTAACTGGTTTATTTTCAAGACTTGATCAAAGATGACCATGGGCCAAAATCCAGGAACCCCTTAATTACATAAACTAGCTATTAAAAATGTTGTAAATCATCACTGAAAAAAGACTGACTGACCTGTGCTATGGGTCTGCTGCATTATTTTAGGTAATAGTAAGTCAATATCCAAAGAGCAGCACCAGCAAGAAGAACCAAAGAAAAAAGAGAAAAAGGCTCTCTTGCTCTTCTTGCTTGTTCCTTATTGTCTGCCTTATTTCCATTTGACTATTTTCTCTGCCACCCCTCTATCTGCTCCTTTTGTTTAGAAATTCATCTCATTCCCTCTTGAATTCAATGATGCTTCTTGCTTCAGGGGCCCTTTATAGTAATTTATTCCATACACTTCTAATCCTTCTGTGTAAAATAGTTTTGCCTTAGCATTTCTTTTCTTGTTCTCAACTTTCTAATTTTTAGATCATGTCTTCTAGCTTCTGTGGTCTTGCAAGTGTAAAGAGCTTGCTTGGATCAATTTTATCAGTCCTCTTCATAATTTTTAAAACTTCAATTGGGTTACATGAAGTCTCTTCTTTTCCACTGAGAATATGCTCAACTTTCTCACTCTTTCCTCATAACTTAAATCGTTGATATCTGGTATCATTTGTATAATTGCTCTACACTGCTCCCCTGAAGAGCAATTAAACCTTTACAAAGATATAGTGGCCAGCACTGTATAAATTACTCAAGGTAAGGGTCTGAAAAGTAAAAATTATTCTTAAATAAGAATAATTCTGATTCTCTTGACTTAGATGGAAATTCCTCTAGCATCACTATTCAAATTCCAATTCAATTTGCTATATTTTTAATTTCAGCTACATAATGGAATGAAAAATGATTAAAAATTATTTCCTATGTATAATAGGTAGAATGAAGGGGGAGAAACAGTTTGCTGCTATAAAGATGATATAGCAAGGAAAAAAAGGGGCCAAATTAGAGAACAAAAAAGTTATGACCCAACTGCATGTGACACTAAGGGCTCATATGCCCTTCCCAACCCTTCTAGGGGTCACCAACTCCCAAATGTTGTTCTAGGGGTAAAAATGAAAAAAAAAAAGAAGAAAAGTGGCAAAATTACAAAACCAGAGAAAGAGTACACTTCCAGAGCTTGGCACTCTCTGTACCCCATCCTGGTTGTCCAGTGCATTTCACCTTAGGTATAGAGACAAATAGTTGTGCTCAAACCTGGCTTTAGTCACTGCACTGACTCAAACTCCTTTCTCTTAGTAAGCAAGAGCAATACCTTTTCCTGTACGCATGCTTAGTACGTCACCTGTGACAGAAGCTGAATCTTTTAGACAACACAATGGCACACTTACGTGTTATTTATTTGTTGACTATAAATATAAGAATCTCGCTTTCACTAACCACACATGCTACAATGATGTCCCAAAGTAGGAGGTACATTTTAAAATGCTCATTCACAATTTTTTTCCTAAGTTAAATTTGTTTAAAGCTTTTTAAAACACCTCTGCTTATCACCATTTTCTAAAATATTGAATAAAAACTTATTTTTCAAAACCCTTCATTGACCCACATTTCTTTAGAACACTGGAGAGGCTGGATGGCCTTAAAGGACTGCACTCAAACATTTTATGCATTCATAAGCTCTTTATTACTTTCATATTTATGGGAAATAAAGAAAACTGATCTTTAAATGTGCTCCTCAGATGCCTGGAAACTGTTTCTGTAAAAATAGTAAGCCATTGACCAGCTAACAGTGTAGTACTGTGTATATTGCTGTTGTTCTAACAGCTCAACTGGCTCACTGAGATATTATTTTAGATAATGGCCCAAACAAGCAGTAGTATTGGCATCGATGTCTCGTGCCACTCGCAAATATGGGATGCTTTTTTATTAGCTTCAGGGGTGTGTTCTTGTATTCCTACAATCTAACGGACCAGATTTTATGCTACAGTAAATCAGCTTATCTCCAGGAGTGCAGAAAGGTATTTGTCATATAAAACTACCAAGGATCTTTGCTTCTAAATAAACCATATCTTGTCCAGATATATCTGTACAGAAACTACTCAAGTGAGAAGGATGGGCGCTCTGCCCTGTAATAGATTCTGGGCCAGGATCTGTAGGCTCCTTTATACAATCCTGCAAAGAAAGCAAAAAGCATTGTGGTGATCCTCCCAGAGAGATAAAAGGCTATGTGATGGAAGAATTCCCCAGAGAACAGTGAAAAGCTTTGCAAAACAATTCCCCGTGTAGTCCTCAACATTTCCCAAATGAATTGTTTCACTTAAAAATAGGAGAGATTCACTAAAACAAAGCTGTTTTCAGGAAACTCAGATCTTTATGGTAGGATGATGTTGTTACTATTTCTGTATCAACCACACTCTTAAATATTTACTGCTTTCCTATATGCAGTCCCATCTTCTATTTTCTTGTAATAAGTAATCTAGTTTCTTTATTAGCTGCAAATTATCTGTTACCCACAGGTTGCACACAGCCAACCTAGCTACATTGACAAAATTTCTCTTTCCCCCAAAAATCTTAATTAGTTTGTCACCTTACACTTGCCCTTATAAATGTCTCAGAGTTATCATGCAAACCAAGAATCTTTCCTCTTTAATGTCACTAATGCCTACCAACAGACATGATACTCTCTTACAGCATATTCTACATATATGCATCTGTTCTGTCACAGTTAACTGGAACTGTATTCCTGGCAGAAAAGCCAGGATAAGAAAGCATGTAAAAAAGTGTGTTTTCCAATGTGTCTCCACTTGCTGGGCTGTTCTTCCTCACTGCCATCTCTGCTGTCCACTCACAGTTCTGCGATTTGATGTGCTCTTTCAGCCAAGGTTTACCACAAGCTCTGCAGAGTCCTGTTCATGCTGCACATTTCCTTTTGCTTGTCATTCACTTTAACTCTCTCTCTTCACATACCTTGCTTATCTCTTTTTCCTCTTCCTCTTCCTCCTCTCTATAGGCTGTTCTCAGCTCGCTCCCATTGACCTCCTTGCTGCTTCTCATTTTCTGCATTTAAGACTAACCATGTTTCATTGATAAATCTCTTACACTCATTTATCCTCTTGAGGACCTCTGCTTCTCTCCCCAGCTCCTCCACATTCAACTTAAGATTCTTAATTGTTAAACATCCATCACATATACAGTCCTCTCTAAGTCCCTCATTGTTCACAGCTGAATGCAAACCACATCTCCAGCGACGGATGGCAGCACTATAGTCACTTTGGAATGCCCTGTTTTTCATACAAAAGCAGACACAAAGGTAAACTGATGGACACTTCCTGCTAGCACGATGCAACAACTTCATAGAAAATCATGCAAGTAAGAGAAAGACATGAGTCTGGTGGTTGATAACGACTATGGAGTGAGTGGCACAATACGCAGAAGGGAAGATACCAGTGACGTTCTTTGTTGGGTGCACAGCCCAGTTTAAGAATGCTCAGGTTAGCACTTA
Source organism: Aquila chrysaetos chrysaetos (assembly GCF_900496995.4). Taxonomy (NCBI): domain Eukaryota; kingdom Metazoa; phylum Chordata; class Aves; order Accipitriformes; family Accipitridae; genus Aquila; species Aquila chrysaetos. The sequence continues at coordinate 28,457,842 of NC_044008.1, forward strand.
AAGATAGAAAGAGACTTTCTGTAAAGCTCCGTAATGAACAACACAATGAAGACTTCCAATTCCATGCACCTGCACAAGCAACTCAAAACCAACTACACTCCCTGTGAAATCCTGTTGAGAGGAAACTGTTGGAAATCATGACCAGGTTCAACAGGAGAAAATTTAATTATAAGATTTGTGAATATTTTCTATTATTTGATGTATCTGAATTTTGGAATGTCTGAAGTTGGACCTGCATTTTTTTTCCCTAAAGTCCTGTGCTGACATAAAACATCACTTCTTAAGAATAGCTTTTGTTATATATGACGATGTCAAGATACATTGATGAGCTTTATCCATTAGAAGCCTTTCTCCTTACTTTCCTGGAAGACCTCATGGTATCGTAGCAGTATGTGCAGATGTATTGTTAAGATACATGTGCTAATTAAGAGGAATTACTGGCTTCTGTTCACACTCACCTGGAATACAGAATTGGCTCTTCTATTACTGTTTCCAAAGGTGGTGTTCTAATATTCCCTGTTGGTTGGAACACAGAAACTTTAACGTAGGTGGATCTACTCTGACCTAGGAAAATCTCCATCTGGCTACTTACTAAAACTTTACTGCCCTTTCCCAGTAGCTCACAGGGTAAGCCTAGGAGGGAATATCTGTTCTGTGAAATTTTCCTCCCCAAACCTAAAACTTTTTTCTTATTGTCCTTAATCTAGTATTTTTCTACTATAACTGTTTTCTCTTTTGACAGAAAAAATTAGACCTGTCAGTACTTAAAGTAATTTTATAAGTCATATATATTTTACCACTAATTTGTGTGTGGTGTCTTCATATTTTCCTACTCTGCTTTTTGTTAGTTGGTTCTATCATATTTTTATCAAGAATCTAAAGACTTACTCCTACTAACTGCTGCAAGTTGTTCTTTCAGTTTGGTACTGAGTTGTATTTGCTCATGACCCATAGTTAATATTACTTATTAATTCTGCATATTGGAATTGTGCCAAGAGGCCTCAGTAAGGATGAACGCAGTCGTGATGTACAACTGATGGTAACTGGTAACGCCTGCCCTCTAAAGAAGGGCTTAGTAGAGGAGAAAAGAGAAGAAACAGGGCTTCCAGAATAAAAAAGCAAAGTTTTGCCATGTAAAAAAGATGGTAACAGGGATGGGCAAGAAGTTGTCTCAGCTTTCACTTTCTCCTCTAGGTTATTCACAGCCGTATTGAACAATGTTGGTTCTAGTTCTGATCTCTGAAGTACCACTAATGAATAACTTCATCCCACTGAGAACTCAACATTTATTCCTACTCTTGCCTTCCCATTTTGAAAGCAGTTTTTAATCCATGGCAGTACTGTATTTCTAATGCCGTGGTTATCAAGTTTCTTAACTGACTCTTATGAGGTACTTTATCCAAAGGCTTTTGAGAATCAAATGTCAATTTGTTTTACTTGTTCAAATTTTAAGAGAGTGTTTAGAATTTGTAATGTTTTTATTACAATTTAGATGGTTTCATTACATTGCAGGCAAACTGAACTGCCTTATAGAGAGGTTTTTTTAAAAATTAAAAAGATATAATTGCTGTTAATTATTTTTATTTATTGTGACATATTACATCGAGGGAATGCCCTTTATCCCTTCAGCACATTTCTCATTCTCTGATATTTGCCTAGGACTAAATCATGAAACATTGTCAAAAGTAACTGAAATGGTGGTGAGAAGTGATATGAAAACTCAGTCAATGACAATGTCAACCTCTTGGTCTGCCAACACCTAGGAAATAAATGCAGTATGCTGATAGAAGAGACTAATATGGCAGATATTGCTGGGCTATCTGAAGCCTTTGAAATACAGACTAGCTTGTGTATGCTGCTAAGACATGACATCTTATTCAAAGAAGGGAAATTTATGTTACTAAAGTCTGTCTAGAACAATAAAGTTGTTGACATGAAGAATAAGAAGGACAAACTCTTGTGGAAAATAATTTGCTTTCTATACTATTTATTTTTAGAGTAATTTCTTCCCTATGCATCTTGTCCAACAAAAGTGCCCTGGAGTATTGAAATGAAAAATTTGGTCATAAGGGCTGTTTTTATTGTTATTCTTTTGAATGAATATGCTGTGCCTGTTGATCTGTTGTAGAGGATGAAAAGCATCTCAGATTTATACAGTCAAGAAAAATTTTAGAGTGTTTAAGTTCAAGTAACTAAGGTTCCTGGAAGAGAGAAATATAGATATTACCCTTTCAAACTGAGAGGGCTTATATCCACAGTAGTCATCCATTCTTTTTTCCTATGAATTAGGATTCCTGACACTCCTGATAGATAGATGGATTGGCTTGACTTTTTAACTTCTGTTGATTCCTACTTTTTCTTTCTTCCTTCCTTTCTTTCTCTCTCTTTCTTCTCACCCCTTTGTTCTTTCACTCTTTCTCTCTTTCTCACTTTCCTCCCTCTTTCTCACCTTCTCTCCTTCTCTCTGGCTGTTCCTCTCTTTTGCTCTCTTTCTCCCTTCCCTTCTTTCCTCCTTCACAGGGAGTATACTTGAGGTTTAATGTAGTTCTTCTATATTCCCAATTCAAAATATTAAAAAAAAACCCCAAACTATTTCAAAGAAGTTTGGGAAAGGTCTTTTTCACTGTGCTTTAAGACTTAGTGAAATCTCCCCCACACACACCCCTCCAGTTTTTCCCCTTTCAGACCATTCCACTGTTCTTGGAGGAGATATTTCACAAGATCCATGTTAAATATTAGAAATACTTTGCTGCTTCACTTAACACTCACTCTTTCATTTGATGAGCTTTCCTGCTGGCATGAAAAATTACAGTTAACTGTGTGGTAATATGTCATTCTTGTTAAGACATAACATAACCTTGAATACTGTGTTCAGTTTTGGGCCCATCACTGCAAGACAGACATTGAGGTGCTGGAGCGTGTCCAGAGAAGGGCAACGAAGGTGGTGAGGGGCCTGGAGCACCAGTCTTATGAGGAGCGGCTGAGGGAGCTGGGGCTGTTTAGCCTGGAGAAGAGGAGGCTGAGGGGAGACCTTATCGCTCTCTACAACTACCTGAAGGGGGGTTGTAGTGAGGTGGGTGCTGGTCTCTTCTGTCAGGTGGCTGGAGATAGGACGAGAGGAAAAGGCCTCAAGTTGCAGCAGGGGAGGTTTAGAATGGATATTAGGAAAAATTTCTTCACCAAAAGGGTTGTCAAGCACTGGAACAGGCTGCCCAGGGAAGTGGTTGAGTCACCGTCCCTGGAGGTATTTAAAAGATGTGTGGATGTGGTGCTTAGGGACATGGTTTAGTGGTGGGCTTGGCAGTGCTACGTTAATGGTTGGTCTTGATGATCTTACAGATCTTTTCCAACCTAAATGATTCTGTGATTGTATGATTTTTGAGAAGCCATGTTTTTAAATGGATTTAAGTGTCTAAATATTTCAGTAGACCATACAAGAATTTCCAAAATTATAAAAACAGCACTTAAACTTCTCGTTATTTAGATGCCTTTGAAAATATTTCCCAATGCTTTTAATTAAGTATCAGAACCATCATAGGCTTTTGAACTTCCACTTGGGTTATTCCTTTCTCCTAAGTCTTCTTCCAGGTCACGTTAGCGCTGCACAATAACTACCTACTACGCTTTTTCATATGCTCCCATGAGGTCTATCTCTGTAGCATAGTATGGATTTTTAAGTATATAAGAATATACACTTTTTTAATAAGGCAGCTTGTCAGTTCTGATTCCAATGTGACTATGCAAGAGAAGTCTGACCTCTTTAAGTACAACATCTGCACATTTGAATTTTCAGAAAATTTGTATTATTACATTAAACTTACTTAATAGGTGACAAGAACTGAATTTTGATTTGAGAAATATTTTCTTATTTACATGATACACTATTTATATTACAACAATGCTGGGTCTTTTTTGTTTGGTCATTGTGCATATGTGTCACAAGATCTATGTTCTCATAAGGTTATGCTCTAAAAAGAAAAAACCTGACCGTGTAAGAGCTGGAAGAATCATCATCCCTATTTCACTAAAAATAGGGTCCTTGGACACATTCAACAGTTTGCCACGGTCAAGTAGAGTAAACTGTGCTAGGCACTGATCTCAGGTGTCTACTGTTGGTTATGCTTAATACGTTAGTAGCCTTTCCCTCATTATTCCTTGGATTTTGTTGGAGGATGAAACCAATTGGCTGCTGAGAAAGCAGACCCGAGACCCACCATGAGGAGCTCTGCACCATAAGGCCAGACGTAATGCTATGCCATAAACACAGCAGAACACAAAGGAATCGTTAGCAAATTTAGCACTCTAGGTCTGAACAACTTTGGCGTCAGACCTGTTTGAGGTCTGGCTGATTAATATGCTTCTTTGGCATGACAAATAACACTTCCAAGATCAAATCGGGAATTATTTTAAGCTGGCTTATGCTCAAAGCCTCTTGATCAGGCACCATAGCTCCTTTTTTGCCTTTGCTTGATACGTATACTGACTTCGCACACATAAAACACTGAGACGTCCATTGATTTCAGTGAGGGCTGCACACCTCAGCATACAGCTTAGGAGAAGGGCAATGTTCTCACCCAGATGTTTACCCACGCTTGGCTCTTTTGAGTTGAAAGAGCCTTACAGTGCTTGAATTGGTCAAATTGCTCCAGAGTCAGGGACCGTAGGACTCTGACTTGGAGTGTGAAGCACTCTCCTGTGTTGCAGAGACAGTGGCTTTAGAAAGAGCTAAACAGAGATTCTGCACCTGACACAGAGCCACAAAGCCCCAGTGAAACTCTCTCTTATGGAGAAAGTAGAGTGCTATAAATAAGCCAGTGGCAAGCTAGGGATTGTGACTTTATTATTGTGCTCAGGAGCTTAACAAAAATTCAGTTGCTTTTATTAATATAAAGTGTGATCCAGAATTAAAGCACCACCACCCAGTGCAGGTTTCATCCAGGAGATTCTGGGGCCTGCTGTCTTGGGTAATGCTCTGAAATTTTGAAATTGTCTCTGTGAATCTGCATCCCATTTACAAAGATGACTGAAAGCGCATAAGCATTTAGCACACACTGGTTTTTAGGGAAGAGAGGATTGCTCTGAATAAAACAGAAGAGAAAACCTTACAGCAACTTGGGGAACAATCACCTGTCATCTCAGAACAGGGCATATAATAGACAATCTGCTTCAAGCCCTCTGTCACTTCCCCCGAATTTAAATTCAAAGGGAAAATATAACAATGTTATTCCTTCTTGCTGCATAAAGACTTCTTTCTACTCATAACAAAAATAAGAAAAGATGGTTATTACATGTATTACTTTGGCAATTTTAATCTACACTTTCAATTTTTTCTTCCATATCTAGAGGGCTATTGTATGTCCAGTGGTTTCAACGTATATACCACTTAACATATAATGCAAGAAACATACATCGTGCCAAAATCATTTAGTTTTTATTACAACTTTTTCCTTCCAATTTTCTACTTATAATGAGTGCATAAAAGACCCCTTTTCACCCTATTGTTTTTAGTCTAAAAGCCACTTTATTCTTAATAAAAGGAATAATAAGTGCCAGTTGTAAAATACTCTGTCAATCACTCCAGCACTTACAATTGTGTAACACCTTTCTTTAGGACCTCTTAGAGTGCTTTAGAAAAGATAAAAACAAATAAAATAAAATTACAATTACATTTAAATGCAGAATTAAACTAATCAGTTTTAGATCACTTGAATTTTGTTACTGAAGGTTGAAAAGAGACAATGTGCCTCTGAACACCCTGCAAGTAGCTGAAAGCTGCAGTAGCCTTGTCCATGCTGATCTTTGAATGAGCTATTTCAGAAGACTGTCATTAAAAGCAGCCTGAATTGTAGCAGAAAACATCTTCTTTTGCTCTGATTCCCCATAGCTGATATTCTTCATCTTGCATTATATTCATTTTCCTGTTTTTCTGCTGCATATTGTTCCCCCTGTGTGCACTGGTGGTGGTGGGAGAATTATTTCTTGAGATAAAAAGGTAAAATTTGGACCCTTCAATAAATCCCATATTCAGGTTAATTGGAAGGGGTGAGGAGTGAAAACTAGGTGGGATGAAAGCTCAGTATGCTGGGACTAATGCTTAGCTTGTGTACTATGAATATTTAATTTAGGTTTTGAGATGACCGTGGTTTATAAATTCAGGAAAACAAAAAAATAAGTCGGACTAGACATTATCCAGTGACTGAAAATGCTGGCTGCCTTTTCAGTCACTAGTTAAACATGTCTGAGACACCTAAATTAGATATCTATAGGAAGTGTTCCCATGTCTTTTCAAAAGGATCAGTGCAGCTGGTTTTCTTATAGTCCATACTGTGGGTCCTCAGAAAGACACATCAGTGGTTCATGATGTGGTTACCTGTTTTTGCAGTTATTTTTAGTAGCGGGGGTCTCATTACAAGGAGGTCGTGATCCACGGGTTTATGAAACTATTTGTTAAAGGTAATGGGAAGGTGACTAAACATAGTCATACAGGTGACAAAACTACTTTTTTTTTTTTTACTAGCAGACAAATCAGCTTCTTGAGATATGCTGCTTTCTTTCTTCTCTAAGGGCTCCTTCAGATTATAAAGAAGAGACAATCACCTTAATTTAATGGGAAAAAACCTGGTGAAACAGATTATACCCATTTTCTTTCTCATGCCTTAAAGTTCAGCAAGTCTGAGGGGAATTTTTCAGCGCTCTTTCTATGAAACACATAAAACACAGAGGAAGGCTGTTAAAACTCACGCACTGTCGGAACAGAAGGAGGCCATCTAGTCAAATCCCATGAGCCAGCCCATGCAATGCCTGTTGTATGGTTGATCATCTGCAGTAACCATAAATAAATAAATAGGGAGCTGACAATATTCCGGGGATACCAATCTGCTACCAAAAAAGAATCAAATAGGGAGAATGAGAGCGGAGTCCAGCTGACTTGGGCTGCATGCCGTCTGAGATGTCCTAGGACTTTCTGTCTGATCTCCACTCTTCAAAATGGCACAGGTATTCCCTAGGTCCTGTGGAGAATTTGCCAGCCCCATAAGAACGTCTCAAACATCAAAAAGCAGCCGATCCCTATATTTAGGCAATGGAATGGTGCTATTGACTCATAGGAGTTTCTACCTGTAGATATCTACATTAAACAGCTCTGTTTAGGTATCTTGGTGCCACCTTGGGAGCGTAATTCAGTTGCATAAACAGAGATGTCTCGTGTCATTTGAGGATCCTTTGGGTGTCTGAGACATTCAGAGAGGGCTGGTATATGTGACATGGTGGATCCACACCCTTCTGGAGCTAGCTGGTGCAGGCCAGGCATGTTAACTTAGGCATTTTCAGATGGCACTCGAGGCCTATATTTACGCAACTGAAAGAAGTCCTACATCTCTATTGATTATGATGGCAACCTAGAAACCTAACTTCCACGCTGTAGGCACTGAGTGCTGATTTAAGTGTCCTAATCTCAAAAAGAACAAGAGTCCCAGTAGCAAAGACATACTATCAGGGAGAGAGGGCAGTGTGCTGGAGGAACGGCCATACGCAGCCTTCTGCGCCCCAGGAGGTGACCCTCCTGTGTCGCTGACAGGGCCTCCTTCAACAGCTTCTCCTCTCCTCAGCTGCACAGTCTCATTCCCACGTCATAACCTCTGCTATGCCAGCACAACCGGTTGTGAGGCTCTGAAGTAAATCAGAAAGGGAACCGATCCATTTCTGGTGGGTCATTTTTCACGGGGTGCAGGTCCCCGACTGTGCTCCCCATGCAGCTGTACAAACAGTGGTGCCAGCACGGGGAAGGGGAGGAGGGGGCGAACGAGTGGTGGGCAGCAGGAACCATGTCTAAGTAGGCTTAAGCAGCCCTGCCGCCGCGTGTGCAACCACAGCCTCAGTGGCTCTCAGGTCGTGCCTCTGCTCTAAATGATTTCCTTTTGAAACTTTCCTTTTGCCTGTTTACTTACTGAGGCAGATCAGTCACTTGGCACCTGTGTTTGCTTCCTGCAGTTCTGCTCCTGTTTTTTCTCATGGTCAGTGACTGAGCAGTACCATTACTCTGGCAGCAACAAAAAATTGTCATTGGAATTCCTCCAAAAAAGAGCCAGCTGATGCTCTCTATTTGGCATATGTCGGGGGTTCGCTGCTGTTGTTCTTTACCATCTTTTCTTTCTTTCAGACAGTTGGTGCTTAAGGTAGCTGTTGCATGGGGAATGCACACTCTCCCTGTTGTAAGGTTTCAGCACAGGGATGAAATCAACTTCTATCCTCCATGTAAATGGGCTCATCGTGTCATCAGTTCATTTTCATTATTTTCTTTGGCTTCTAAAAGAGACTAATTGTCCATACAGACATAGTCAGCCTGTAGGAAGATGCAGATTAATTTATGACTCATTGCAGTGGAGCTCTTGAAAACATATACAGGACTCTCAGAGCAGGAGTCAATGAGATTTAAACATATGCTTAAAAGTAAGCGTCCACGTAATTCCTTCATAAACAGGACATTAGTGAAAAGCACTAATGCATCAAAATTTTAATTCTTTCAGATCTTTTCTATACAAAATGTGATATCAAAACTTGCCTCAGAACTTAATGCACTACAATAGATAGGAAGCAAAATTTCCCACAGAAATACCATCTATTTTTAAAGTGGGGGAATTAAATGCTCTACAACCTCTTTAACCAGAAAAAAATTGAAAAGATCCACTCTTTAAGAACAGTTATTTAATATTGTAACATTCCTCTAAACTAATGTTTACTATTCCAAAAATACTTTAGAGCTGTCAAAGCACACATCTTAAAAGTATTCAGTCTGCAAGCTAACAGTCTGCTAATGTTTAAATAATAAATTTCTCTACTTTATGTACAGCAATCTTCAAGTTTGACTCCATATGAAATAAAGAAGGTAAAAGCTGATGAGAAAAGTCAGCTAGTGCAGAAGATAAGTAATGACTTGACAAGGAAAAGAAAAAATATATGTGATATAGACATAAAAACCCCCAAACTCAAAGTCCAAACCCTAGGATGCTTACTACAACAAAGAGCCAACATAATACTTTAAAGATGCATCGGTACTGTTTTTAACATAGAGACGTAAAAGATTATTTTCTTTAAAAAAATACTATATCATATTTGTAATTCTATACAACTTCACAGTATTAAGTAAAATTTTTAAAACTTAAAACATGCCATTTTTATTAATGGTCCATTTTAAAACCACCAAACATTTTGATGTCAATTACTAAAACAAGGTTTAACGCTGTCAAAAAGCATTACTGCTAAAAACAGTCATCTTCTCGGTGTTTTCATCTGCAAAGCATTACAGTTTATAAAACAATTTTAACTTGGAATACGTAAGTCTCTATATGAAGGTTTCCATATGTTAAAAATTTTATTTGTGTGTTTGATTTTAAATTGCTTTGAAAAACAGACAGTTGAGGTTTATAGAAAGGAATCTTTCTTTTAGGAAATAAATGTCTCAAAAGTACAGGGCACCAGCAGTAAAAACATTCTTACCACAAATCAGAAACACATTGAGAAGTGTTTGTCGAGTACACCTTCTGAAACCAGAATTTGTTTCTATTTGCTGGAAAATTGAAAAATCTGTTGTATCTTGGCATGCTTGTTTGGCCCTCTCCCAGGCTGTTCATGCAGCAGTGGCATTATTGTGCAATAAGGCTTTCAGGACTTGTAAAGCTTTCAAGTTTCTCTTCCATTTAATTTCTGAAATGCAATGTATCTGCCAATGGTCTGCATAGAACCAGCCGACACTGTTGTTTTATGAAGTGAAAAGCAAAAGTGTGTATTCCATGATATTTTATTTTTAATAAAATGTGAGGTATTTTTAAGAAATGAAGACAATTAATCAGTGTCTCAGCTTCTGCATGGCACCTAGCCAGAAGCCACCAAGCAGACAGCTGAAGTTTAGAGATTGTTTTTGCAAGGCTAATTTAAGGTGAACTTAGATGGATTCAAGATTTATAAGCACTACAAAGTCTCGACTGGAGCAAAGTTCAACTAAGTAATCCACAGCTCACTCTGCAGACAAAGTGCTGCAGCCGAAACTTCCCTGTGATTTAGTCTACAGTCAATGAGAATTTTCAAAACAGGCAGAAGGAGTGAGTTTCACTGTTTCACTTCAAAGGTCTCCTAATAACTGAGAGGATTATACTCTTTTAACCAGTTGAGAAGGTTAGATGATTTTGAGTGAGTAGCTTTACATCCATCAATAATTCTAAGTTGAAAGTTTAAAAATATCGTATGCATGTACATCCTTTAACTCCTTAAGGGTAGCAGCGCAACAATGCACCTGCTTTGTAACTGCATCCAAACTGCTAAATAAATGACAGCTGTTTTTAAATTGCTTTACTGAATTGAAGTTATTGGTAAGAAGATTAATTAAAATGCTTTACTGAAACATTTAGTAAAATCAAGATCCTTTAAACTGCTTCTAAGAGACTTCCTTCTTTCCCTGCTAAATAAATACATAATGCCCATTTAAAATCATTCTAATGTGCGCTGTGCAGACTTTGATGTTAGTACCTTTTACCTCTAGCATGCTAATGCCATATGTATATTTTATCAAATTAGAAAGGAGTTTCAAATGCTCAGTTCCAGTGACAAAGGTACTGCTGAAGTAAAAAAGCTGAGGATTGTCAAACTAAAATGAAAAAGGTACATGCAGGAAATGGCTATAAATTTCTTCTTTTTACAGGGGAAGACAGGAAATTATACATCATAATAGTAAAAGAACTATCCTTTATCATATCAAGTGGTTCTTCTTAAGTTCTTTTTGCTCACGTTTACCATTATTAGTGCAGTCAGAGAGCCCGGTTAATAAAGAATTACTTCTGCATTATATGATTGTACCTCAAATCTTCTGCAAAGAAGTCAGGGTAACACATGTGCTGTGAATTCTTAAAGAATGGCTGACAATTTATTGTGAGTTTTACATAGCCTATATTAGCATTAGCATTAGCCCACTGAACTATCCCTAAAATAATTTTAAAAAAACTCTAAAAAGACAGAGAGAGAATGAAGAAGTGAAGAAAAGGCCATATAGGATTGCACACACTGTATCAAAAATCCCATTAATATTATTATTAACAATAAAAACAACCATCACTGTATTAATGTCATGCCTAGGAGTCATAATACTTTTTGAATAAAATATCAGAGACAATTGGGAAAGGTAATTACAATTTTGATTGATAGAAGGACCACCCGTATCTTCTATCTACCCGGCAAGATGTAATACAAATGGACTTAATTTCTCAAATGGAAAGTTGAAGGGGTGGGAAACGAGTTAAATCTGCTATGATGACTTTTAGAAATGACTGAAAACAAGAAACATTTTCTCTTGGAATGTCTTAGACACAACTGCATCCTGCTTCAGCAGCAGCAGCTTGCTGAATAGTCTCACACACAGGAAATACGGAAAACCACTTCTGAAAAATGGGAAGTACGGTTTTAAAAATCAGAATATTAAAGATATCTGATGGAATATATCACCAGCTTTCCTTTCTTAGCCATTAAAAAGAATGGAAAGATGTTGATTTTTTGTTTGCTTTGTACATATAAGCTTTCAGGGCGCTGACTATCTTATTGACGTGTGTTAGGGAAAAGCTAATAAGATATTTGACTGAGAACTATGATCACATAGTAATTCAAATAAAACTTAAAAAGAACATAATGTCATTAGAAACTCATCTTTGCATTTCTTTAAGCACTCAAACCTACCCTTTAGCTTCTATACAAATTACATACTGGGAAGGTGAAAAAAGTTTTCATGTTCCTGCTTAGAAAAATGGTTTTGCGCTGTGCCATGGCTCCAAAAACGTGATCAGAGCTACATATTTGGAACAGCTTTGATAGTAATTGCATAAAAGATGTTTCCAAGTATTTATATTAAATATCTTTGTGCAATTAGACTTAGTGAAGTCATGCTCTGTTTTATTTGTTCCCTACTCGCTCCATGAATTTTGCATTTTTGACTTCTCTGTGTTCCTACCTAAGTGCTTAAGGTGCCTTTGTGGATTTTGCCCTTAATCTTCCATTGCTCCCAAGTTTTCCATAGCTCACCGAAACATCGCTGAAAAAATACATTAAAGATTGTGAGACACAATGGGTTGCAGCCTAAGTATTATGGGTACACAGTAGCCCTGGATGATTTCTGTTGAACTTATAGAGGATACAATTCAGTGAGATTAGGGAGATTTTTGCCTGGTTTGATGCTTTGCAGGACTGACACCTTTTCTTTTTGAAGTGTACCTGTTGTGCATTGAAGCTTAGAGTATGTTCCTCGGGGCCTGCCTTTTGGGGGATACATTTCATCCTGGAGAGGTTGCTCATATTTTAAATGTTTTTATAATTATATGTGTCTTCTTCCAGAACCTTTAAAGAGAATTTGAGTTTTCATTTTCCTTAATGATGTGCACAAAAATAAACCGAGTTGCTAGCTGGGTAAATGGGGTGTGTGCGGGAAACAACAACAAAGGCAAATAAAATTGGCTGGCTGAACAAATCTGGAAGTGGTGACTTAATACACATACCTTAGTGCATCATAGGGGCCGCTGGATGTATCTGTTTCATTTCGCTGCTATTTTCCACATGGTTATTTATTTGGTTTTCAGTTTAACCGGGACAAAACCAGCACTTCATGTACTGAGAAGTCAGCTACAAAGGCTGGGTCAGTTGTTGGTGCTGAAGGAGCTCTTCTGCACAGGACGTACAATGTGATGTGGCTCCTCGAGGGTGCACTTCAATCGCTCCCAGAGAGGGGAGTTTTAGGCTGGGTGAATGGGAGTCCCTGTGAGCAGCCCTCATACATTTTGCCCATCAGAAGAGTAGATAATGTGGTTTTTCATCTGAGATTTCTCAGGCATTCTAAGATGTTGCTTTTTTATCAGTAGGTGGTTCAGTCTGTTTGGTATTGCGGCTGCTTCGTTAACCAATGCCTGACTGCATCACACAAGTGCTGTGGGGTTTGTATTATTAACGCAGTCCTGCACTGCGCTAAGCAAGCCAGGCAGTGGGAATTGGTAATGCTGGGCGCTTCGTGGGACGTGCTCAGCACCTTCCAGTACTGAGCCCTAACTAATGGCCTGGAATTAAAGCAGCATATTAAATTTCACAGTCGTCTTCATAATCAGGTAGGGGGAAAGGTCATGATATATCCACCAAAGCTGCGACACCAGCAAAGCTCCATCTATATGTATGAAAAGCAACAAAATGTACTTTAAGAAATGTACTTTAAAAAATTGATCTAAGGACTGTAAAAGCACTCAAAAGTCTTTTTATATGCATTCTTTTACAAAAGTGGTTCTATAAAACATAAATAACTAAGAACATAATGTATATAATAATTTATCTATGGCATGTTAATCTGAAACAAGAAAGTTTGTCATCTTTTTAATGCAAATGAAACAGACAATCTTAATCTATGGGAGATGAATATTTCAATCCTTTCACCAGGAATTGAGATTATACTGTGGTATCAAGTCAGTGATAACTTCAATGCTCTAAATAATGTTCTTTCCATAAGAAACATTTTTATATTTAGAATGAATAGGTAGACAAATAATCAATTACAGGCATACGGTATGCACACTTCCCTGGTAATAATGTTATGTTTAAAATCTTCTGACAAAACAGTAGCAAGATTTTTTTCAGGTATTTAGGATTTTTTTCAGGTAATTTCTGTGATGAAAGTTCTACAGTCCTTATGTAGGCAAAGCTCTCACTGAAACCAATCAATGTGTTTTTAAAGAAAGATGTTACCAGGGTTTTAAATAGAACTATGTACCTTTATCCTCTTAAACCACCTCATTCCTTCTACAAGATGGGCAGTGCTCTGTTATATAGACTCAGCCTGGCGCAAGTGGCCCTTGCATACGATCCAGCTGCTGACCGGGATCAGGAATGGACTGAGTCATGGAGGAATTTGGCCCAATGTATGTAATGACAGTACAATCCTGATCAGCTGCACGTGTACTCATTTCAAGTTGCTGACTACGCTGCTGAAATACAGTATAGTATTTTGAGCTTTTAAGCTCTTTTCCAAATTTAATACCAATATTAGTCCTACTGAAATGAATGGGGAATGAGAAAAAGTATCAAGGTACCCTTTTTGAAAAACAGATCTCAATTCCTTTTATAATGTTCACCACCTTTTTTCACAGTGAACCATTAAAAAAAAAAAAATTAACAAGGGGCTATGAGCTTTTCCCACCCAAAATTGTTGAGTACTGTCAATATATTTGAAAATCTTTGAAATGTTATGAATGTTTTTCTCTCTAGCTTTTATCTCTTTCACCTGTCTCAAGCACTGTGGCTGCATTACATCAGGTGAGACTGATTTCACCTAGAGGGTTCACTGATGCTTGGGACAGCTGAGTATTTCATACCTGTCCATCTCTACAAACAATCCACAAAAATTTAAAACAGAAAGAAAACCCGCTGCTGCCATTCAGCAAGAAGTCTATTACGAATCCCTAGGTGGCATGGAAAGCATTTAGACTCATTTCATTCACATGTCAGGTAAAGACTTTCATTTAGAAGTGAGATGAATGCTGAATAATGGATCTTTTGAATAATGTAATTAAGAATTCATTAAAGCAACCCTTAAAATAAAATCTCCAAAATGCAATGCGTGTATATTTCCACCCTCTAATGTACTAGAGAATCAAATGAATGAATGGAACATAATATAATACTGATGTTTACAAAATTTTCACATTTAAATTAGATGAACTCTCAATATAATACAGTATATAATTTTAATGGCTTCTGAGTAGGAACAATTAGGATTCTTGAAAGAGATTGGTGTCCTTGTTAGGAGGAAAATGAACGCATCTAGACTAGTGATAATCTCTCTAAGTCTGGCTTTTGCAATATGTGTTTACTTGAAAACCTTGACTCCACTGAAGTCTATGGAAACTCTCACACTGATATTTTTTTTTCCTTCAACATTTGTACAACTGTTTTGAGTAAGCAAGGAAAAAAAAAAAAAAGCCGATATGGGCTTGTGCCCCAGCTTTCTGATTTCCAGCAAAGCAGCTCTCTCCTGTGAAATGTCCTCCAAGACTTTCTCTATTTGCTACTTATCCCACCCAGTCACTGAGGAGATTTTGTCTTAATTGCACACCAGACCGGAAAGCGCAGAATGAGCTCACAAGCTGCTATTCAAACAGTCACTGAGTTATACACCCAGCATCCATCTAGGGATGGCCCAACTAGGGAAAAAAAAGTCATCTGAATGCTCTGGGAGTGTATTTCCCAATCTTGTCAGTGGGAAATCTGGGATGAGAATTGCAGAGGGCAGGACCTCCATCCATGAGCAGGACAGTATCCAGCATTAGGATTTTGAAGCAAAAGCCTTGGCTTCTTTTCACGCTCAGCTTGAATTTGAAGGTGAACTTCGACTATTAGAGGGTAAAGACTTGATCCAATTTGTGCACATGGATATGTGCAGAGGGACAGGACTGGTTTCATGGGCCTTGACCTCTGGCATTCAAGAATAGGAGTGTCAAGGAAAAGATACATTTTTAAGGATTTAATGATGACAGAAGCCCTTGATTATGCATAAGCGACTAAAATCAGGCTGGAAGTTAAATGTCTGACTAAGAATCTAAGCACACAAGACATTTATGTCACTATTGAATGGCTTAGACTACATGCCTAGCTTTTACACAGCCAGGGTTAGTTAAGATGAATTTCATTTAGGTTTGTCTTCAAATGAGAAAAAAGGGTGATGAGTGGATTGAAGAAGCTGTTATGTTGACAGGAACAGTAGTACCCCAAGATAAAATGTGGAAGGATAACTTCCTTGACTACATTTAGTCTTATCTAATGCAAATGTCCTTCTGGTACTCAAATCACTTTTTGTTTTGTTGAAGAAAATGTAGTTTATAGAAAGCAGTGTCAGGTATGGCCAGGAGGACTTAATTCCCCTGTTCTTTGTTATGGATATGCGGCAAAATATTAGAGGTCCTCAACAACTCAGAGAATATTGACCTGCATTTTTAAGAGTGAAGTGTTATGGCCCAACATAAGTTTTCACCTATTCTCAGGCCCCATTTTGATAATCAGTCTCTACTGTACCACAATAAGAATATAATCACAATTTTACAGGCCCCAGACAATGGAGATGGTGACAATCCTTTACCCTACTCCTTTTTCTCTTTACAGAAATGTGTGCAGAGATGTGGGAGGCAAGTCCATCCTGCCATCAGTACTTGTAGTGATGCTGAATGAAAAACCTGCCACTTCAGCAACATCTGACTATTTTGTCCATCAAGTTTCTCAGACTTGAGAAGTCCCCATACAGACATGAAACATGGTCTCAATACACAGATCAACCAGGTAGCACAGATGCGGAAAAGAACAGAACAGAATTCATTTCAACATCCCACAGCCACATGTTTATTTTTAAAGAACCAAACTTGGCAAACAGAGATTTTATCACACTTGTTGCTGGAAAAAAACAAGAGGCTCCAAGTACACAAGGCTTTTTCTGGGCCTTCAGAAAAAAAGTCCCCCAAAATAAAACCAGCATCAGTTGAGATTATTACTGGGCTGCTTTACCATATGTTTCAATGGTAAATGGCTTCCAGAATGTTTTTGAAAGGCTCATTCGGTTGTTTACAAGGAAGATGGTTGTCAATCTCACAGGATGCAGATCAATGGAAGTTCTCAGTTGATGTACTGGTGTGTGAAGCTTTCTGAACCTTACTTTCCTCCATACCTTTAAGTTTATGTCATGTATCACTTGACTGGTTTAGCATTGACCCTTAAATTTAACATGACCTATTTTACCCACATTGCAAGAGACTAGGAGTGCGCACGGAAATTACAATTATATCCCAGATGATATGTAGACATTTCCAGCAGTCACTTTTAAGCTATTTTAACTCACTAGCTTGCGATTATCAGACCATATTCAGCTTTTCTGCCTGCACAGCCAGTCACTGAACTTCTCTTTGCCCCTGCTGCTTTCCTAGCAGAGCATGCAAGCATACTGCAATGCTAAATTCGCTACGTTTCGTAAAGCATCTTACGAAGTTATTCTATGGGAAGATACTACAGAAGCGGAAAGTGTTCTCATTGCAATGTCACTTTTGGTGGGCAGAACAATTGTGCACTGAGAAATTTGAGGGGAGGAGCAGAAGAGTCAGAAGGAAGGTAGACAGCTGCCAACACAACCACTTCCAAATTGCTCTTCTAAGTATGACAAAGCAGGTCATTTCTTTAAATCATTCCTCTCACAGAGAAGTCTCTGTCATTGCTATGGAAGAACCTTAAGGCTATTACATTGCTACGTAGGAACCTACAGCGCCTTCAGCTCAGACCACATGGGTCTAATGGATGATTCTGCCCTGGAGAGTCCATCGTTTCATTAGGAACTTAGGAAAAAGGCCGTATTCGATGGCAGTCCCCCAATGTCACTTGTAGTTAATCAATTGCCATATGTGCCAATCAGGCTAGGATGAGCTACAGGCAACTCTTTTTATTTATGGCTAAGAGACTGGGAATAGCCTATGCAGCTGGGAAGCCAAGCAGACCCAAGGATTTTCCACAAGCTGGCAGTCAAGAAGGCAATTTATTGAGGGAGAAACCCCAGAGCAAGAAATTAAAAAAAAATAAAATAAGGCAGTGATATGTTTTACATTACAGAATTTCTCTTGGTATGGGTATCAGCTTCTGAATATTTCAGCAACATTGCATCTCATCTCTCATCTACATATCCATTGAGAAGTGTTCAGCAGAAATTGCCCTTTGTTCTGCAGCACAGAATTAAACTGACTTGCAACTCACTGCCATACTTGGGCCCTGAAAATTGAATACACTTTGTGATGATTTTAGAATGGTCTAATTTTTACTCTTGTCAAACTAAACTGCAGGATTATCATGTGAAACTTTTTCAGATGTCCAGATTAATCACACAGGACAATCAATCTTTTATTCTACCCAATAGGGATAATCCATTTTAGGCATTTTTGAGGGTAAATAGGTTATTTAGCAATTGAATTCTATGACTTGTGACACTTGTTTTGAATTAGACATCATCTTGTCCTGGGAAACCACTAAAAATAAGATGCAGTGCTATCTCCTCCAGAGGCATCTACTTTTGCCTTCCGCTTGTGCATGTATATCTATGTATATATTTATGCTTACATATACATATCTTTATATATCTACATATACATAGCTATATAAAGGAATATATTCTTGCTTGTTTATTCATCTAGGGAATAGGAAGTATACAACACATTTGATATTGTCATGATGTTGTGATACAGAACAAGTTAGAACTAAGTGCTAAGAATGAGGCACCTCCAGCCATTCATCCCAGTGGTCATATCAGCACACTGTCAATTGCAAAAATAAAAGGTAAGTGGTGCTTGCATTTTAAATTGATCTTGCTCTAGAAATATGGATGACAGTTCCCATCATTAAATTAACGGGGTTCTACATAGACACCAAGTACTCCATACACTGAGGACTGAATCTTTAACTTTTAGGTTATACTCTATAATACAGTTATTATTAAACGAATGCTAAAATAATGGTGGGAACAGTTCCCTAAGTTTCTAAAGACTGTTTTAATTCCCCAGTAGCCCAGATTCCTCTTCCACAACTCTAGCCTGTGTTAAGAGACAGGAGACTGCCTGGCCTTGCCAAGTCATGGCTTGAATGCTTCTGAAAAGAGATTGAGGACTAAGGATATTTATATATTATCTGTTATGGAATTAGTTACTGTCTATGTACCATGTTCTAAAGAATAATCTGCGTGTTGTTTGACTGGCTGTTATGTTTCTGTTTTTTTTCTTTATTTAAATATATGCTAAGACTCACCGGAGCAAAGAAACCTATACCCATCTTTAAATTGCTTGTCCTGTGCAGTAAAAAATGTTACTTCAACCTTTTTACAGTTTAGAAATCACTGATAATTGTGAATCATCAAGTGCTAAGGTCTATTTCATCTGCATAAATAGTGCTATATTGAAAGATTGAGACCAACATATCACGTAAGTATGAACTGCTCTTAAAGCACATGAACAGTCCCATCATGGGAACAAACTATTCCAATGTTATTGTGTCTGTAAGTGCTGCCGGTTCATTGTGACAAAGACTCATGAATCACAATAGAGATTGTGGAACTTTTGCTGGATAATTAACACATCCCTAAAAATATCTTTGCTACATTTAAGGCCATTTTGCTCTCATTCAGCCAATATACTTTTAGTATAGGGAGTGTGTTCTATTGCAACAAGGTCCTTAAAGAACAAATGAAGAAATATTTAAATATTTGCTGCAGGTACCATGATGAGTATTGCCAAGGACACAAAATGGTTATTCCTACACAAGGGGCTGAAAACCCTAACAGTCTTACGAAACACTGTTTTCTCCTGACTTTTTTTCCCATAACCTCATTTTCTACCCCTTCTTCATTTCTCAGTTGTTGAAAGAAAAATACAAAAGAAATGTTCATATAGATAACCAGTAGGACGCCAGAAAGGGCCTTTTTCAGTCAGAAATGGTGTGGTGCCCTCTGGATAATCAATTGTCCCTGCAACACTTTAGGATTTTTCATGCACTGAGATGCAAACTGAGCAATTTCTTCATTTTTTTTTTCTCCCTATATAGTTTGTTAATACTGGAAAGGCAATTGGACAGTGGGGCCTCATCATTCTTGGCACTATTTCAAAAGCAACTTGAAATGCCCTGACAGCAGTTCTTCTCACAAAGTAACGTTAAGGTTGTGACACGGACCAACAAAAGGCTGACACACTGTCGTTAGCTTACCCTGTTGTGCTTAGGTAATGGTGGAGCCTCAGATCTGTGTGTGATGTTAGCATTATATGTTCTTCAATAACAAGGTGCCAGAGGATGAATTGAATGTAGAATGTCAGCTTTAACTTTGAATTTCTAAGTTTAGGCTAGCTTCTTTCTTTAATATTAAAGACTGACCCTACATTAATTATACAAAACCATCGATAATAAATGTATTAGTTCCTCAGAGATGGTTAGTATTTAAGTGTAATATTTTCAAAATATGTTCAGCAAAAATGCAGCAATAAAGTCACCAAAATGTTCTTTTACACAGTTATCCTCATGTATTAAAAATCCTGGCCATGAGCTGGCATCCACAATCAAATTTCCCACCTGTCCAGCAGTGTTCAAAACTGGGATTTTGTTCTAAATACATTTCTGGTTTTAACTAACCAAAACCCCACTATAAATTGTTTCCCTTATAAACTTCATGGGACAGTTAATCCAGATCTGGAATTCTGGGGCTGAGTTTCACCACAGCCATGGTACAATAATAAAAATAATTAGATGGAGTACAGCACAAGTAATACCCTCATATTTTTGTAAAATTGGCTAATATCAATCACTGTGTAAACTGCTCCTGCCTGTTAATGCTTAGCAGTTTCCAGTGTCTGTAAAAAGAGAACGCACATGTTTCTTTGTAAAGCCAAAGAAAAATTGGCTCCTCAAAGATAACAAATTCAGTATTTTTACACTCTCCAGTTACTTTAAATCAAAGTATTAACTGTGCTTCTCTTCTTACATTCCCCGTATTAGTGTGTAAAGTTGTTTTTTTTTTCCCCCAAACTCTTTAACTCTGTTATTTTTTGTGTAATTATATAAACATGCTCAAGAAATGCAATTTTGCAAGCTTTTAGCTGAATTGGTTGCTTTGAGACTAGGATCACATATAGACTTAAATTTTCTGGATTGGGTAATGATAGCTAAACATAGCACACCAGTGTGTTGTTTTTCAAAAAGCGGAAGGATGCCATTCATTTCACTGCCTAGTCTTAGGTGACTTAATAGTCATTTGAGGTCCTGTGTCTGGGAAGAAAAAGCTCAGATCTTTCAGAATCACTTTCTTGGAACCTTCCTTTCTTCTCATGTTAACATTACATTATGTGAATGAGGTATAAGCTTTAATTCCTGGAGTAGGTACTCATTGTTCAGAAAATTTGCGGGCAGAACAAGTAAAATTTGCTTTGTGAGCTCCCTGTGGGAACCAAATGACAAGCTCTGTCTTCTCCACAAGAGGAAATAGCTGGCATGGTATTATCCAGTTCCTGAGACAACATTTTTCACCCTTTCCTTTTATCTCTTTACCCCTTCCTCAGAAATCTTGCCCAATCTATAGCAAGCATCTTTCATCTTTGACTCTTGATCCTAAAGCAGTTGAGAATAAATGCTGTTAAAAAGAATATCACAGAGTATCCTGTAGGATTCAGTCCTTTAAGATAGGGTCATCCTGAGGGAGATGAGGGAATTTTCCTTTTCTCAGGGAAAGGAGAAGTTCGGTTGGAATTTGTCAAATATTGACACCTACAGCTGTGCAAGTCCTCTTCGGCTTCCTTTATAGTCAGTGGAGAGAAATTGGCACTTCTGGGGTGCAATTAATGTCATCCTTGGGTAGAGGTCTAAAGTAAGTGCAATGAATTCTCCCCTTCCATTGCCCCCTGGGACAAGTTCAGATTAATTCAAATCCCACCCGAAGTTAGGTGGATGATTTCTACCCTTAAAGTTACATAGTCTGCCCTAAAATCACCAGTGTAAGTAGAGACTTCTGAAGTTATCAGACATGCAAACTTTGCAAGAATTATTATTTTGCCTGTAAATAACCTTGAAGTCACATAAATTGTACCCTTTAACGGTACCAGTATTCAAAAATAGTTCCTCACATCACTTGGTCCCCTCAGATAACTGAGACAAAATCAGACATGGGTGTGGTGGCTAATCAGAAGCGTAACGGGGGTTATTAAGGTATATGAAGCACAACACAGGAGTTTGGGGAAAAGGACTGGTTGGGGAAAAGAAAATGAAAAAAGAAAAAGAAAGAAATATGGTCTCCTTTCCTTATATTCATTGCTGCTTATAGTCATCTCTGCTGAAGCACAGTCTTGCTTGTTTGTTTTAGAAATAACCCCTGGTTCGTGCATAAGAAAATATATTAAGTATTCTAAAAATGATTCCTTTTCTTCTCTGTGTAGCAGAGAGTCAGGGGTCAAATTCTCAGCTGCTGTAATCCCCATTGGAGTTATTCTCATTCATTATTGAAATGGGCTAGATCCTGGGCTCACGTAAGCTGGCGTAGCCGTATTGAAGTCAGTGGAAATGTGTTGATTTTTTAGTAGATGAAAACCCGGTCCTTGAAATGCAGTAATTTTGACTGAGCAGAGTGCTCCAGGCCAAATTATTTTGAGTATTTAGCAATGTCTGGCATTTTCTTTACGAGTCTATCTTATCGCCGTTTGGTGTACCTAAAAAGAAAAATCCCCACAGTAGTGTCATAACACTGAGTGGCAAAACAACAGCCTCAGTGTCTGCCTTTACTCTTTGCCCCAAACGATTTATATACTAGCCTGTTTGAGGATGATGTTTTGCCATACAAAACATCTCCTCTGTTGTTTAGTAACAGCAGCAGAGTCCCTGGCACAATTTTTTTTAATCTTTTTTAACATTAAGAGGCACTATAGTGCACAGATCATCTCAGTGGAATAATGCACTGGTGCAGAGGAGCACTAAATCAAATGATAAATTGAGTGTAACATCGATTATGTTAGCTATGCATAGAAATATATACATTTGATGGTCATTATGACACATGAATGTTCAAGACGAAAAGTGAAAAATACATTTCAAGTTCTGTATATGTGAAAAACTGACAATGATCTGTAATTTGCGTCTAGCATTAAATTCTATAAATCTGCTGGTGTTTTCAGCATTGAAAGCCTGATTCTAAATGGAAAGGTCATTATCATTATTAAGTTTTATAAGAAAATCAGTACGTGTACTAGTATCTATTTAATAACTGAGACATCATGAATGTCAGACTTAACACACTTTGCTGGGTGCTAATAACTCTTTAAGTGTACCCTTGACTCGAGTCGAAGGCAGTATTGGAATTTTTATATTATCTGAACTGCCTGGTAGCATTTAAAAGTACTTCCATAATAGCCAGGTAAAAATATAGTGACTTCACACAACTTTACCTAATTTTGCTCCTGTTTCAAAGGTTAAGCTAAACTCCTTGCTCCCCCCTTGTATAAGAACTGGATGTGCAGGCAGCTGAGTCACAACGGACCTGTCCTACTTAACCATTCCCTTGTTTTTATTGGAGCATATTGTGCTTCCTGAGGAAAGTATGTGTCAGTAATGACAACAAAATGAAGCCTTTTGTACCCAAAATAAGTGCCTGGCAAAACAATATTTGCATCAGTGTCAAAATTGCTTTTTGAAATGTCTTGGTGGAATGGTGCTATCTAAATATAAAATATGTATTTATGCAGCATTTTGAAACTTTTGTAATTCCTGCATTATATTATCTCTAATTCAAGTCCAGTGGTAAGCTGATACAGCTTGTTTCTTTTTCTATTATATATTTAAATTAAAAATTGGAAGATGTAGTTTCTATTAATGAGTTTTGTAGGGGTCTTTTAGTATTATGTCCCTAGGCGAGTTCCTTACTTGATATGAAGTCCTCATAAGAGGTGCTTGTGCACTTGATTAATTCATAAATGGTATTGAGGGCTGCATATTTGCACAATTCTTGTTAAATCATGGAAGTCTGTTATTTGTCTATACAATGTATTGCCAATTGTGATGCCCATATTATGCACCCAACCACACAACTCTACAAGTCCTATATTTTCCAAGTATTCTCATCCATGCAATGTTCATCTCCTATGGTAAAGGTCAAGGTGCCTTGGGAACATTTATACCAGTTCTGAAGCAAAATAGGCAGACAAAGAGAATACTCAGTTTGTTGAAAAAATAAGATCAACAAAAGCAAATGGGGAGCTAAAAATATCAGAAAGTTTCGTATCACTGAAGAGACCTTTCAGCAGCTAATACTAATTCAATGTTGATCTACATAAGATACGACAATACAAACGTATTGATATCTGTAGATGGTCACTCAGACTTTGGGATGGGAGGTAAGGCTAGTTACAAATGTCTATGAACGTTGCAATAATCGTTCCTGACTGATAAAATGCAAGTCTACTGGAAAAAAACCCAGTGAATACGAATCCAGAAGTTTCTTCCGACTAATTTGTGCACACTAGGAGCAGTGGTTTTTCAATGAAACCAAGAGCACTGACCAACTTGCCAGCATCAGTTGAGAATTCACCAGTGTTTGAGGGCTACAGTTAACAAACTGGTTTGCCAGGATATTCAGGGAAGGGAACAGAAATGGGCAAAACCACTGCTATAATACATGCCCCTGAAAGCCAGACTGTTGCTGGCTACGTATTGCAATATGAAACTGGACCTTATTTATTTCTGTGCAAACATGATGACAGTTGTTAACAAATTGTTTTGCTAAGCACACCATTCATTTGAAAGACACAGCTCGTTCCATATTGTTACTGTTGATACTACAGCAGGAGCTCTGTTGCCCTACATGCGTACAAAGGCATAAAAACACATGGACAGTCTTTTTCTTCAAGGTGGTAGGCCTTCAATTTTCTTTTCAATCAGGAACCAGAAGAAATTATCTGGCTTTCTAACCTCGTGGCCAGAGACCTTCACCTCAGAGAAGGATACCTCAGGTTCTCACTACTCATCTGCAAAATTCATCCACTTTATGTAAATATGTTTTTTTTTTTTAAAAATGAGGAAATGATTCTTAAGGCACAAAGAGAAAGCTAAGTTGCTGGGTTGATTACTAGGTTCTAAAGCTTTTTTTTTTTTTTTTATTTTATTTTTGGCCATTCACTTCTTTTTATGTTATTATGGGACAGGGAATTCAAGAAAATATGGCAGCACCCCAGCAGTATTTAAATGAAAGACAGAACCTTAGTATGGCCAAGACTTTGAGTCTGACCAATGGGTCAGACCACCCTGGAAGTATATTTCTAGATTATGCCATTTGTCTCTCCTTTTATGGTTAAAATGTTTAATTTTGAACTTGGTTTTAATCTGGGCTCACTTTTTTTTCCTGGTCTAAATAAGCACAGGAGAATTTCATAAAATGTAGGTTTCTTTCTATTCCACTTTTCAGCCACTTGTCAAACAATGGGATGTTCGATGTGGTCAGCTTGGTTGTAAACTGTGCTAAAAAAAGAAAAAAGTCCTGGCACTGACAGCACTATACTAAAAAAACCTGCATTAGATACTTTACTTTGAAGATCTAAAACATAAGCAAGATCAGGTAAAAAGTAAAAAGAAATAATAAAAAAAAGAAGCCAAAACTGATAAATGAAATTGAAGTAGATCCAACTCCTTGTGTTATCAGAAAATCTGAAAGTCACCTGAATTGTAGAGGCTACATTCAGGTAAAGCCTTAAGGATGGGCCTAACTTTGAGCTCGTGAACCACTGTATTAACTCAGGTGAGACCGCTCAATTGCTTGGAGACTCGCGTGTAATAAGGTACTTCACCGAATCAGGGCCATTGTGCAAGAAGAATACAGTGTCAGTGTATAACAACCATGCTCCCCAGGAAGGAACTTTTTTGTGTGAAAAAGAAGTGTTGTTATAGAGGCTGCGTACGATCGGGCTGCACAGTGTTCTTTGTTTCAACCCACTAGGGTGCTGTCTTTTCCCATATTATTATTATTGCATGCTCTGCAGTAATTTAACATCTCAGAAAGCTAATAGTTCTCCTTAAATTGTAGCCTGCATACCATTACAGCAGAGTGCAAAGTCTATTTGCCCATTACACATCCTATAGTGGGGTTTTTTGCAAATCAAAGAACATCAGTGGAAAAACACTTTATCCTCAATGTCTCAGAAGTACTGGATGAAGTTCAGCCTCTGAGGTATGCAAAGGAAAATCTCTTTGCAATTGATGGGTGATGCTTCTGCTTATATCAGTAATGAGGTACCAAATATAGTCTGTCGCATAAATAGCACCACAGATGCTTCAAAAACGGGCAGAGCACAGTCCCTGTTGCATCTGCTTTGTGCCACCTCACTAGCATAAAGAAACTTAAAGCACCTTTGTGTAGGAGTAGTAGTACACAATGAGGTGTATCTGGCACTGCGCTGTCAGCTTTACACCCCCACCAGAAAACAGCGTTTAATAGGGGAAATAGGCAAAGATGCTGCTTTACTGCTGTACTGCTACTTCTTAGAGCTACTGCGGTACAATTTATTTGTAAGGGAATGTGTGGAAAGCTACACTATGGTCTAAAGGGAGCTTACAGTTTGTTGTACACGCAGTGCTCTGTGATTCGGGAGTGCTCCAGTTACACGTGTCCGAGCGGTGCAGCAGGGACACTTGCTTTGGCTCTTCTGCTAATGCCATCTGACACGGTGCCCTGGGGGGGCCTGCTGGGAGGCTGGGTATTGCCGAACTCTTAAATGGTCAAGCTTCAGTTTTACATGTCACCATACGGATGGAAGATTAAGCAAAACGTAACAAGGCTTGCACTTAGAAAAATAAAAAGGAGCTGACATCCTGCTTAACTGCTTTCACAGAGATCCAACAGAGAAATGAGCACAAATTAGAAACTTATAGGGCAAAAGCAAAACTATGGTCTTAACATTGACAGAATCAGGCCATGATCCCACCCCAAATTTCCAACAAACCAGAAACTGTGGGAATGTAACACTGAATGATTATTCACATTACAATATAGGCCTGACATGAACACCAAGCAATCAAGACTGGTGGTCCGGAGAAGGGCTTCAGTGACTGCTCAAATCAGTTATCCAGGTGCTGTACTCTGGGGTCAGCACACAAAGAACCGTACTTCGAATACTATGAGCTATGTTTCTATAGGCTTTTGGAAAGTACTATGTGGTCTTGATGCAACTGGTAGCAAAAAAAAAAACCATCTCAT
Source organism: Aquila chrysaetos chrysaetos (assembly GCF_900496995.4). Classification (NCBI taxonomy): domain Eukaryota; kingdom Metazoa; phylum Chordata; class Aves; order Accipitriformes; family Accipitridae; genus Aquila; species Aquila chrysaetos. The sequence continues at coordinate 28,484,639 of NC_044008.1, forward strand.
GTCTTAAGTTTCAGTGGTCGTCCAGCCTATATTCCAGGTTAATTTGTCAGTTGTATGCTGAACTTCTTAACAGTCCTGAAATGTCCTTGAAAAAAAGTCACATCATAACTCCTCTGCTTAATTATGCTGCCATAGCTAAACTGTTCTGGTACCCGTGCTTGGGGTGCATCCAGGCTATTAATTTAGTGTGCTGTGGAGAGTTTTCTTGGTTCTAGTTTGCTTTGTACTTATACCTGGAGACTTGCAGTACGCACTAGAGACAGTGCTGGTAGACCCTGAGCGGTTTCCCTCTCGGTGGATGTGCAGCTGAAGCCGTGCCCAGGGGCAGCCCTCTAACGTGCCCCATTGCAATGTGGACACAAGACCCTCCAGCATCCAGCTCCCTGCGTGCGCACAGCGTGTTCCTGGGCCAGGCACGTTCCCTGAACACTCATCGCTGTAAAGGTATTATGCAGGCGTAGGGTCCTAGAGCCAGAACACATCTTGTTAAATCAAAGCCTAGGCCTTTCCTCTCTGCACTACACCGTATGACAACATAAACACGTGCATAAAGCCAGTTCAGGTTCCTCAGCACTTCAGTTTGCAACGTAGACAGCGTGGCTGAGTATGGGAATGGACTGGCAATTACCATCGTTGCTGTTAGAGCACCTCTGCCTGCAACTACCTAGTGCTTCCTCTTGGGAGGGGCGAGGGGGGAATCACATTCCCCTTCCAGTTGCCCTTTCCTACTTCGCCAGGCTACACAAACTTGCTGGTAACCAAAGTGAGTCTTCCTTTGCTCTCATCCTCACTGGCTAGCCCCTGATGGTTAAGACACAGGGGTTTAGTCTCAAACTCTGTCAATATTTTCTATGTAACTGATCAAGACAATGTGGCTGTGCTAATATTAGCAAATAATGGGGAGCAAAAGGAGCGGATCTCTAGAGTAAACCAGTTGATTCGCAAGACCTAAATTCTTCACTATACACACTTGCGTATTTTTTCCTTCAGATTAGCCCTAGTTTGGCTGCATGGATTGACTGCCCTTTTGTGGCCGGAGAACATTAGGTGTGCTCCTGGATGCATCTCGGGGTACCATGTTAAGCTGTATAGTCTTTGAAGGTACCTCACATGAATGGTAGTAGCCAGAATTTTGCTCTGTAGAAACTTTACTATCATTGCTGACACTCATCTTAATCTGGATGAGAGCTGTTGGGTTAGGCAGTCTGTAAATGCACAAAAATTTATCCCTTCATCCTCGGCTCTGAGCACCGTGGGGAATGGCAGCATCAGCACGAGGTGGCAACCAGCACTTAGACTAGAAGACTATGAATAGGAGACGTCGGTAATGCAAGTGGCAGCAGATAAATGGAATAGTGATCTCAAAATCCTTCTTTTCTCAGACAAAAATCTCCAGTTATCTCAGATCATTTGTTTTGACAACATTAAAAACTGGAAAAACTAAAACGGAAGGAGTGATTGTTAAGCTAAATATTTAAAGAAGTATCTTGCAGCTTCCCATGTGTATTTTCCTCTCCCACCAAACGTTCCCTGTTTCAGCCAGCTTTTGGCAACTCTCAGTTACCAGTACTGGATTACAGAAAGTCTAATCCAATGTGAATGATAATCCATCCCAAAATGCACAGATTTTTCAAGAAATAGTGGAGATGGAAATGTCCATATGACTGTATGTCTCGGAGTATAACCAGTCAGCCTGTTACGGAGTAAGATTAATTAGATAAACTTTGAATTTGTCCAGGAAAGCATTTAATTCTGAAGATGAGGCAAGAGACACAAAAATGTAGCAGCAAAATTCTTGGCTTTCCTAAAGTCAATGGGAGCTTTCAGAGGAGCCAGGACTTCGTCCTGTATGTTTTGTTTTTCTTCAGATGTCAGTTACCTGCATACAACATAAATATGATGTGGTCAGAGAAGTGTACAGTGAATGGCTGAAACAGTTAACAAAATCAATAAATGTGGGGAAAGTAGATGAAAACATAAACCAGACTGAGATATTTTTTCCAGACCAAGATTTTTAAGTCTTCTGTATTTTGTCATTTGTTAAACCACAAATAGTTATAAACAGAGCTGCAGTTCAGAGAGTCTTTGTTTCTAACATAAACAAGGTATAGGGCATAGCTCTGTATGTCAGCCAAACATGACTATAAGTTACAAAAATGATATATATGTATAAAAGAAGTGTCAGACCCTAATTGAAAAATTGTATTTGGACATGAATAAATATAAGGAACACACTTAACTCCAGAAAGGCAGTAAGTATTTAACAGAAAATAACCCAGATTAAATTAATGCATGCATTATCTGTGAAATTAATTTAATTCAATATACTGAAACTCAGAAACTGGGGAAGTTTGCATCATTTAGGTATCATTATTCATACTGGTGTGTCTGTCCTAGTTGAGAAAGCTTATACTTATAAAACCTATACTGAACATACGCAACTTTTAATTTAACTAGATGTAGGAGCAAAATAGCAGACTGTATAAAATTGGATTAAATATACAGCAGAATTTCTTTTTTTAACAGACAAGCTTTGCACAGTCATTAATAAGAATAATATTTTTCATCTAAAATGGCTGTATTTCTTAATAACCAGGTCACATCATAAAACCCCAAATCTGTAAAGTACTCATTTAAATACTGGTTTTTTTCACTTAATTTACTTTTTCCTAAAATAACATTTTCTGAACATCATGAACACTTACTTTCAAATCATTACTTTAAATTCTTTTACAGTTTGTTATTTAGAACTAAAAAGCAATAAAGCTCTTAGATAAGTATGTTAGACCTCAAGTGTTTTGATGCTACGGGCTCCTTTAGCTGCATACTGGGTCACAGCAGTCACTGCAGTAAACAATGTTCCAAACTTCCAAAGCCTGCAGAGGTCAGTATAGCAACAGCAACAAGAAATTATATAGCTTCACTGAATAGATTAGCAGTCACAAATATTTATTGTTAAAACACAAAAATGATGTATCGTGTTGGCTGTTACCGTAACTGTGGGACTGCTATGGCATGTGATGGTGATTCCTGCAAACCTCATATAATATCGCAGATACTAAAAGTTTTAAAGACATTTTTGCATTTGCATTTGTTAATTATAAAAGGGTTAACTATATTTTTCTTGAGAGTGTTTGAGAAAAGTTGGATGGGCATTATGGAAAACTTAAGCACACTCTTCGGAAGCTGTCTTCTCGGTGTTGCCCTGTCAATGACCTCCGCTGTGACATTGAAGGAATACCCTCCGTGTGGGTGAGAAGTAATTTGCTTCAATAGCTCTTCTGCCCCAGACATGTATAAAAAGGAGACTGTAAACATACACCCCGTGTTTGATTTGGTGCTGACGGAGCTGACACCATCAAAGTCATTTGGAGCAGAACTTTTAGATGTTTGTGACAAACTAGACCAGGACGAATGAGCCAAACAGTAAATGTTAAGCTCCAAGCTCAGGGCAATGAAATCTCCAAAACTGAAAGAAAGTGACAGATAAATAGTGCTAATCAGGCCCTTGAACAATACCATATTAATTTCTTTTACCCTCTTGGCCGGCTTTTCATGACCTGCCTGCTCATGGCACTAAAAAGCAGTTACATTAGTGTTTCACTGCACATTCTCAATTGTATATTAAAGAATAGGCAGATGTTCAGACATGACCTTGGGGCCTGCAGAGAAAGATTTTGAGAGACACCAATTGGGCTTAGACATGTATGATTTGCTTCCTTCAATGCATTCCACTTAGGCAGGCAAAAGTAGATACATGATACTCACACCACAAAATTCCCCCTCCCCAAAAAAGCTGTTTATAAATAAAACATTTTTCTTCAGAAGCCTGCAAAAGTTCAGGGCCAGCTTTTTGTCTTATCAAAACACAGTGTGTATTCTTGTTTCAGCTGTCCACCATAACATTAGTTTTGCAAGGCGGACACTGAGATGTTAAAGGTGGTTCTGCATTCATTTTTTTCCTTTCCCTATGGACATTCATATAATGCAGGTCTTCATATCTTTACGCCTTCACTGTTTCTCAAAAGAAAATGTGAATTGCTAAAAACTGAGAAACTTTAGCAAAAACATCTGAAACAGAGAAACCATCCTGAATATGAGTGATGGGTCAGATGCTCTGCTGCTTCTATTTATGCATCTCTACTTGAACTTAAAGAAAATTGCACACAGATCTGTGACAGTGGGAGGATTATATTTGAACTCTCTTGGCCTTAAGAGACACATTCTGAAGTGCACATTTCTCTATCTATGCATATATACAATTACATAGAAATTAAATAGAGTTGATGCCTGCATAAGTCCAAGGTGGTGAAGCAAAATGATAAATGATGCAATGTGTCTAATTTCACTTACTGTCTCTGCAAATCTACCTTGTACTACTAAAGATTCATCAAATTAGTAGCGCTCACATACATGTTGGTTGCCCTCGGGTTTTCGTTGTAATGTTCTGCTGCGTAAGAAAGCCATGGGTTTGGGTATCCAAAGCGTCGAGAAGATTTAATGTAGCCTCATCAACTCCCAATCAAAAACTATCCCTGAGAAGCTGGTAAGACCCAGTTGTAAGAAATTTAATGGGTGGGAGAGAGATCACAGAGAAAAAGTTTAAATGTATATTAAATCCCAACTTCTACTGAAAAGGCTTGCTGCCCGTAGCAGCAGTAGCATGATACTGAATCACGTACCTGCTTCCTGCGCTTCCTGCAAAACTGCAACTAAGGATTTCTTTCTCTGCCACACTCAGAATTATCTTTATGAGAAAGACAAAGAAATACAGTTCACAACCTGTCTCCTGATATCTTAAGTATTGACATGGAGCGTTTCCCCTATATATTTTCAAAAGAATTGTATTTTGCCACTTAAAAGAGGAGACAGGAATGTGTAAACTATATGTTAATGCTTTAAAAAAATCCCTCACGGTTCTTGACTTAAGTCAATGTAGTCAAATAGTAGAGGAAGTTTAAATAGACCAATTCACAGACTTTTATTTTTGAATATTATGTGTACTGAAGTCAAAAGCAAAAACTTTTCTAAAATAATCATAAACTAGCTTCCTCTTTGATATTCTGTTCATGCATGGCAGATCTCCGACCAGCTAAAGTAACAGCATAGATAAAGGAATTTTGGTCTGAACCTGGAATAAAGTACAGTGACTTGAAATTCAAACAAGAAAGGTAAAGGTGAACAGGCTAGAGCTGGTAATATAGATCTTATCCTCACAGCCTTGCTTCTTATTCATTTATTTCCCCCTGTGCAGAACGGATGCAGAGTGGAGATGAAGGAGATCATCTGAGCAGAAGCGCTTCGTCCTCACTTTGCACAGACATGCATGACTGTTCCGAGTTCTAATTAATTAAACTCAGTCCTGTAAAACAAATGAGACTTAAAACATTTGTGATTTCAGTAGGTTCAGAGTAACTGCAGAAGAGAACATCAAAACCTTATTTCCCTATTCATCATCATCATCACTGTATTTCTCCCACCATCAATGGCTTACATCAAACATCAGAGGACTGATAATTCCTGTCGGTTTGTTTTTCAGGCCTTTTTCATTCCCTAAACATTATCAGTAATATTGTAATTTTTAAGTGAGTCTTCCAATTGTCCCTTACATCTCCTCTGAAACTCAGGATTCATGGCGAGGGGCAGAATCCTCTAGAAAATCTACAACCCCAAAAGCGCATCTTCATTTCATTTAGAGAAAAGTATATTTGCTGAGTCAGCAATGAAAGACTGAACAGTTGGTAATGCAAGGCTGGGACAGGTACACTCAAGTGTTTTCAAGAAATAGCAGATCTACCCTAACACAGCGGTGGCTGCCCACTACTGAAAAAAATACTGCATTCAGCCCGTCCTCAGGGAGTCTGTAGCAGAAATCCCACTGGCTTCAGAAGAAGCAGGATAGGATGAGAGAACACTTTCTCCCGTTCCCTGGAAAGATCTTTGGCAGAAGACAAACTTAAACTCAGCATATAGCCTTGCTTCTTCCTAATACTTGCCAAAATAATCTCCCCTTCGCACACCTCCCTGCTTTTATCTCTTAAATATCGCTAATATAATAATATCCCTTGAGAATCTGCCAACAAAACAAAGTGACAAAAACAGCCAATGGAGGCAATAGGTGCTGTTAATATAATCAACAGTCAGATATATTCAGTACTTCTCAGTCTCTACACAGAAACAGTGTGTGACCCCCATGGACATTTGGCTAACTAGAACTCTTTAATAAAATCAAATACCTGTGCAACGGGTACATGCAGCTGTATGTGTAGCACCCTGGGCCGCACAGCAGAAATCATCATACTCTCGGTATTATAGAGAAGGTGAACATTTGCTGCACTATACGGAAGACATCCTCATTATATATAATTAGAAAACTTATTTTCCCCCTGCTGCCCTAATTTGTTTTTTTTTCCTTCATTTTTAAAATTCTCCATTGGCTTTAATTAGCTTCTCTCTGAAATCACCAACCAGGTGAAATTAGAGCACTTTTTAAGTTTAAAAATTGTAGTTGGATTTTTTCAAACTTTTTTTTTAAAGTTGAGCTTTATTCCCTGAGGCCAAATCCTCCCTGCTCTTACTCATGAGAGTAGTTCTGTGCACTTCAGTGAGGAAGCTTTTCAGAGGAAGGCGGGTTTTGGCCCTATCGGGATGTACCAAAGCTCTTCTAAATATAGATGTAAGATATATGAGGCAAATCCTCACTGAGGGAAATCAGCAGTGTTCATCATCAGTCAATGAAGCGCTTGCCATGTACAAGCACTGAAGATTTTTCCGTGTGTTTTCAGTCTTCACAAGTCTTCACCAAATATTTATCACATGCAAAATGCTACATTTTTGCTAATGACATTTCTATTCCTTCGTTTAAAAACTCATCATTGTATAATCAATACCAGTGACTCGGTCCTCGCTACTATGACAGGAACAAATTTTACCTAAGAGGAATCATCTGTGTGGTCTACATGACATGACGTATCCTTAAGTGTTTCATTGTTAATTAAGAAATTAAGAAGCAAGCTGTTTAAGAAATATGATAAAAGATATCACTAGCTGCAAAATAATACGGCTCTGAGCTTTAAAATGTTCTACTGGAGCTCTGGAGCTGGAGACAGTCATGTCCTTGTGATATTTCAGTGACAATTTCTATTTTAAGTGTCAAAAACAACTCAGCTATCTGGAGCAAGTAGTGTAGTATTCTCTCCTTTTAATATTCTAATCGTGAGGTGTAAAGTGAAATGGTTGCACAGTGTAATGGTGGTAAAGAAGCTGAGTGTCAATGAGACGGGAAAGGTGACAGACACGGAATGAGTCCCCAAGGTGCTCTCCAAGTGCATTGGATAAAGATTCCCCTGGGAAATTTTTCTCATTAGTTCTCAGACACAGTTCAGTAATTCAATAGCACCAGGTTACCATTAGTCACAAGACCAAAATATGTTACTTTCCATGCTTTGGCTCCTTGATTTGTATATGTCATTTTACAAGAGAAAATTATGAGATTGTCTATCATCCAAAGTAAGTTCGTATGTTGTTTACATACCTGAGGATGATCCATGACAAGACTTTGACAATCCTATTACAAAAGAGCATACAAATTAAACAGAAAACAGACGCTTTTTTGATATTTGAAACTGCATTAATGAATGATTGCATTGTACAAACATGAGAGAGACATTGCAGATTGATTTTCTACACTAGTATCTGAAAAATTAATTATAGTTTGAGAGGCAAACCTAAAATTATCAACAAGTAAAAAATGAAAAAAAAAAAAAAAACCCCTAGATTGTTTCTGTGGATATTGCCAGGTTAAAATAATTTTTCTGTGCTTAAAGATGAAATGTGTATGTATTCAGTTAATATGATGGGGAAAAGTAGCTAAAAAGTTTGATGGTTAGCTAATTTTATGTGTAATTACTCTGTGAAAATGTTAAACTGAATAGGTTATTCTCGACATTTTTTTTTCTATGCAATAAAAAATGTACTTACTTCTATGCTATCAAAGTTAACTGCACTCCCACTCAGCACTCGAAGGGATAATGGCTGGAGGTGTTGTCTCTCTCATTACCCACCAGGGTGGAAAGAAAGGAGTATCCATCCCCAGTGGTCATTTAAAACCTCGTTGTTATATTAAAAAAGTAGCGGTGACAAAATCCAGAAAACATGAAAATTAGACACACAAACATAACAAGTTATTATATGTTTTACCTGTGCAGAGGATTAGTTTATCTTTTTATGTATCCATGCATGTGCTCCAGAACGTTCCAATTTAGTTTTCACTCCTGTTTAATGTATTTAGCACTCATCACTGCACCTTGCACTCATATTTAAGAGACAGAAGCTACAGATAATTACTCTGCCTAAAGTAGTTCAGGAAAGTACAGACATTTCAGCTTTTCAGAAAAAAGGGATGCATTCTCTGTAAGCTTTTTAATTTTATTTGATTTTGTTTTATGGAGTGTGGGGCTGTTGGGTGTCATGCCCCCCCCCCCCCCCCCCCTTATGAAACATGTACAACATTTAATATAAGAAACAAAAAATGTTTGCATCTAATTGTCTGTCTTCAACAAAAAATATTGAAATCTGTCAGTCAATAGGTGCTTCATTTTCAACCCGTCAGCCTGGTGAGAGCTTGATCTTTTATTGCAGTCAGATCAAAATCATGCACCTGAGGTGTCTCATTTAGCCTACAAAATCAACTTATTAGTAGAATTCCTTAACAAGAGGAATTATATCCCCAACAAAATTATGTCTCCTGCAGTAAATAGGACTCACTGTTTTATGACTAGATTCTGATATGCTTATCGTTGTACTGCAAAAAGGCCATATGTTAAGTGCTGTGGTATCTGTGCCAAATAAATCATCGAGAGCCAGTTCCTATTAATCTTACTCACGTATGTTATTGCACTGAAGTTGGATGTTTTACTCCCATGATTAAGGTGAGAATGGTTCTTCAGAATGGCGGTTTTCTAGAAGTGTGAACTCACCTGTTTCATGTATATTATTTTCTTCAAAGCTGTACACTGCAGTCTCCAAATAAAGCTCTTTTAATTGAAAATGTTTCCATAACTCTTTAACACTAAGCTATCTCCAAACTAATGATCAGGCTCCAAATAAATATGCCAAATACTTATGGTATTATTTATGTGCTATACACAAGCTCATCATTGACTTATGAATTGTAAATATTTATAAGTGGCTCATATTAAAGTAGTTGTCAACTGCAGCTACAGTACTTCACCTTCTGTCACTCCCAGGTATCAAGGGGGCTGATTCAATCTCTCTCTTGTCAGGCTACCTTTCTTCTCCTGAATACCCAAATCCCTAAACACAACAAAATATAAATGAATGAAAAGTGCTAATGATGCATCATTACCAAGAGGTATCAAGTTTTTTAAGGTCCTTTGCTGACTAAATTTTAAATTAGCACAATTATTCAGAGCATTCCCCAAGGCACCATTCATTATGCTTAGCCGCTGAGCAGAGGCACACTGCAAACGAAATATATATTACTGTCCACATGTCTGTCTGCCTTCCTGGAGTAGGAACACATGTAATATCTACTTGAAATGGACAAACTCAGAATTCATCGTATAAAATGTTTTTGTGTATTGAAAGACATACAAGTGTGCATATATTTTAGCACTGGTGATATTACTGAATTTCTATTAGTTCTCTCTTACCTAAAATGTATTTATTATCCTCAAAGATCCTGAATAACATGGACAGGCACTTAGAGACTGAGTATTTTATTTAAAAAGTTGTTTCATCTACTTCCTAACACAGCAATTTTAATTTCTAATTAAATGCAAAGACAGCTGAAGCCGGGAGCTAGAATGCCTCTGATACTGCCTAAGCCTTCCAGAAGCTTAGGGTGCACAGTGGATTCATTATTCCTTTGGCCTTGTCATCAGCAAACAGGTCTGAGTGGACACTTCCCTGCTAAATGTATTGGGCAGCCTGGATATCAGAACTTTTAGAATTCCCAGTAGTAATGACCTGTGTTACATCTACCACGTATGTCAAAATTTGCCGGAATTTGCTTTTTTTCGTGCCGTAAATGAAGAGTCTGAGGCCCTTGCTCATTAGGATATTTAATAGTTCTCTGAAGGATAAGAAAGGTAACACTGACATGACAGATCCTTCTTGGATTGTCCGCAAAGTAGATCAATTCGATGCACGCGGCAATATGCACGGTGCTGTTCCTTGTAAAACACTGGTGGTATTTTTTAGAAGAACAACAAAACAACCAGTCCTTATACCCACATTACAAGTAAGAAAGAAATGAGGAAAAAGGTGGGACTGCCTACATGCAAGTGATATACACATGGGCTCACCAAACTACACAGTTGGCAGGTCTTCCATTAAAACGCAGTGCCCATTTGTCCTCACGCAGATGAGAATAGGTATATTTGTAAGAGAAAATTGTTTCTGTATGTATCTAGCTGTGAAGTCCTGAGCTGCTTTTTTAGGCCAATGACATCACCACACACAAGTTGGGCCCCACGGCACAGATGTGCTTTCATGTGCAGTGATATCACTTTCACTAAAACACTGAAGGCATGACTTTCAAGCAGTTTTAAAATTCAGATCAGTTCTGCTCATATTTAATCTAGACGTGTTGGTTTAACACCAAGCCAAGCCAGACCTTTTAATGTTCAGTGGCCATGATATAAAATTCTTCACCGTGTTGCACCAATAAATTCAGAAGTGCAGTGTAATTTGCTATAGTCACAGTGACTGTTGTGAAATTTAAGCAAGAGTTTAAAGCAACCCTTCATTTTGCGTCTTACCGCAGTACTTCAGCTCTTTGGACAACGTTTTTTTTTCCCCCCAAAACAATTAACTGCGAGGACAGGATAACTTACTGCCGCTTGTTTTGGTCAGGTGGAGATTAGATTAAAGGGAGGCTGCAAAACGCGATCGGACTCTTCCTGAATTAGGAACAGTTTCGCTGTGGAGTTATTTAGGAGTTCTTTAAAACAAACAATGGGAAGAAAGTGCCACTTGACACTGACAGCAAGTATCTCTGTTCATTTTGCATCGTCAATAGCTCCAGTGGTAGCACTATTCTTTTGACAGCTAAAAGCAGATGTGTGGGTTAAGTATGGGAGCAATTCAAATGTCCATAGTAAACTGCAGGGGGGCAGAGAGAGCTCAGAGAGCAGCAGCTTTAAAGTAATTGACTAATACAGTAAGGATATTAAAGTCATTTAGTGCCAAAAGGGAACACACTGATCCTTGACCCTGAGCCACTTTGGAGTAATCTAGTATTCAATCCAGCGTGTAATGACTGCCAGGCCTGTCAATCCTCCGGGCTCTCCAGTCAAATGCCTGTGGCTACTATTGGCTTATGGTAAAAGGACAAAAATGCAAGGAAATGCCTCTCAATCAGGCTATGATGTGATAATGTTATTGCTCCAATGTATTCTATATTGTCCCTGCATAGTTTAATCTGTTGAGATCCATGTCAAAAATTGCCCTTGTTCCCCAGAGGTCTTTACTCAACCTTTTAGTAATACAAGTGGATTTGAAAGGAGAGGGGTAACTCACTTGATGAATTGTTTCCAGTTAATATAAAAAATAAGAGGTCAACTGTGGCTTAAAGGCTAACTGTGGAAGGTATAAATTAGAATAAGCGTGCTAGTAATCTGATTAGTAAAGCCTTGCTCTTCATTTACCCCAGTGGGTAAAATATTTTACAATAAATAATATTGACACAGAAATTTATTTACATGGGTGACACAATTCCTACGAAGTTTAGATGCTGAGAGGACTTTCGACTGGGAAGCAATAAGAACAAAAGGCTCACTTGCTTCTGTCACTTCGTGTCCTTAAAACTTCTGCAGCTACTGGGAATCTTGTATTTTAAATTAGGCACCTCACATTTGAAAAATATAATTATTGCTACAGGCTGAGTAGTCCACTTGAGCTTGAAAGAAGGAAATTGCCATTTTTTGTTATTTTGATTTTGCTAATTAAAACAGGGAAAACTGACCCACATAGATTCTCTAAAGTTAAAAAGTCAAAATGGGATAATAATTATGCAAATTTCAATGCATTGCTGTAAAAAGGATCTTTATATTTCATTATACTATCTCCACTATTTCCCGACCCTGCTTCACATGTGCTGTACATAAACTTTGGGAAGGGAGAAAATCAGGTGATAGTGATGCTCCCATTATTTTTAGAGAACCGGGAGGTTATGTAACAGGCACTTTGCCTAATTTTGTTCTGTATGATTCCACAAAGCTCTCCACAGGGATGATACAGTACAAAAAGGAAAGAAAGAGAGAACATCTCCTGAGAAATATCTTGCTTATAACTTTGAAATAACTTCAGTGTCAAAAACAAATGACTTTCTCCAAAATTCTGCCTGTCCTCTCTCAGTTCAGTGCCCCAAAGTCATTATTCAATGTAAGGTTCTATTTATAAAACCATTTTCCAGCCTGTACATACTCTTTACACTTGAAAAATTATGGTTTTGTGGACAGTTTTAGGGGGTGAATCAGAGAAAGAGGAAAATTGTCCTTTTGTGCTCACTGAATTCCCCGGCCATGAGGGTGGAAGCACATGCAATGCAAACTGTGATCCCATCAGGAGACGGCTGGCTGTGTTCCAGCAGATCTCTTCACAGGCGGTTTTATCACAAGCTGGTGTTTTCACAGGAAAAAAAAAAAAAAAAAAAGAAAGTCTACAAGCAAGCTAACCTGAAGCAGGACATGACAAAAGTGTCGTGTTATTGCCCTGTAACAGAGCAATTAGTGAGCGTCAGTGGTCAGTGCCACATAAACGGCTATAGCCTACAGTTTGGCCAAGCAGGCTCTTTCCAGGGTCCCACAGGAACAAGTTCCCTCTTTGCTTGGGAAGATCTTGATATGGTGGTGACAGACCAAAAACTGTGCTCACCACTACCTACGTTCTCTCTGAGCACTCGCTCACATCACTCTTCCTCCCAGATTGCTGTGTCTCTCTCCCCCTTAAGTGACAGTACTTACATCAGCGTGGGCACCCAAGGAATAATTCACCTGAGGTAAATTCAGCTGGATGATTTAAATTAATTACTCTCCTTTACACCTCCAAAAGGAGGGTGCGGCACGAACCCCCGTGGACTTGTGCCCACCTCAGCAGTGCAAGCGGTGCGACAGCAGCACCGACCAGCTGGTGTAGAAGATGCTTGAACCAGTGTCCATCCTGCGGGAGAAAAGGGAGCGTACGGTCACCGTTACCCATCTGGGACTCACGGCCCCCGTCTTTTCCAGGTTCAGCTTCCTCCTGCTGTGGCAGTGGCAGTTGCAGCACACAACATGAAGGCGCAAATTATTTGGGGACGGAAGAAACAGAAGAGACACAAGTACAGGACAGTCTCTTGTGACATGACACACTCACTGCCAGGCAGCTGTCTCTTTCTTGCTGTTCTCTTCCCCTCTGCCGCACCTGTAAGGGCTGGTGGTCTTGTCCTTCGCCCATCCTCACCAGGAGCGATGTCTTCCTCTTCTTCACTGCTATTGGGGGAGCAGAGGTGGATGACATCTTCCACAGCTTCTCAGCATGAGTGGGGATTGAGAAGGTCTGCTCCCTTTGCAGTGTTTGGTGAGGCAACCTAGGTAGCAGTAAGCAAGTTTTCATGGTCCCTCCTTTCTTTTGCCCTCCAAAAGAGCTGTGCCTGGTTTCAACATGAAAGCGTGGGAAACTCATTTTAAAAAGGGTGAAGTTGTGCAAATGGGGAAGGAAACGCTTATCAGAAAAAATGCCGAGGACCTTTGCTCTGACATTCACAGGGTAAATGTAGCCAGGTATGAAACTCCTTTTTTTTGGAGAGAACTGTGTTCTGTGTGTATTTTCACTGGCAACTCACCATCATGACCTCAATCCATTGACCATTTCCCTGTCACTCAAGGGGTCTGGAGTGCCTGGGAGGTGCTCAGGATGGTGATCTTTAGAGAAATATTTCATGAGGTATGCTTTTAAATCACAAGAAGAGGGGGGGAAAACTTTTAGAAAATGCAAGAAAATTCCTGCTGTTCCTTAACCTACTTGAAACCAAAAATGCCTTAGAGCTAATAGGTCAGGCATTGCTGAAACGCCCACAAACCGTTTCAGAATGCAGGTATCTCAGCTCTAATACATCTTCCTTTGTGTCTGTTCCAAGATGATTGTGTTTTTATTTAAATTCCAGACTTTAAGTGCAAGTCTAAAAGCCACCTGGACCCCTAAGGGTCTGGATGTTTTTTAAGTGAATCTGTACTCATACCCCCTGCTGTGTCCCTCTTATTAAATTAGTGTCGTTTTGCAGCCTGTGAGAAGAAGAAAACTTGTCTTTTGCACTCGCCTTTTAGGAGCATTTGAAACCATTAGTACCATTTTGTAAACAGATTTTGAGATGACAGTGCAATCTTTTCAAAGCAGGGCTTCAAACGCAGACACACACACACAAATGCATGCATGCACGCATTCCACTTTTATGACTTTGGAATAAAAATGCAAATGAATTTATTAGCTTAAGCATGGCACCAAATAGAAATTTATGCACATACATTTAAAAAACAGACCCCTTGAAAATAAAGCAGTTGCAGCCTATTAATTTTCTTCTTTGACAGTTTTTAAAATTCCCCTAAAAAAATGAAACAGCATGAATACTGTCAATATATCACAACAGCCACATTAGGTTTTGTGATATACATCATAATATAAAGAGCACTATTAGAGCACAACCTGGGAACCATTAAATCATTCTAAATCACTGTTACATTCCATTAGTGTCAATGGTGAAACCACATAATAGGCTTTATTACAAACTTCACCTTGGTAGGCCATTGTCTCTAATAACCACTTCTCTATGATGTGGTATCATACCCAGAAATCCAGGGAGATAATAAAGGCTCCCTTATTTCTTTTTTATTGGATGGGTAAAGTTAAATTTAGCTGTAAGTAAAAAAAAAATCTTGAAGCTTTGTTCACTAACTGTGAGTTGCTGCTATTTGGACAAAAAAAAAATTAGGCAGACTTGGGAGAACAGTTTGAAATAAATTTGAATCCTGGTAAATGCTTGAGGCCAAGGTAAGATAGGCAGTCCCAGCAATTACGATGTCATTTTTGAAATGCAGCTTAGTGCATTTATGCCCTTCTTTACACTTTTGTTCAGATACAAAGCATTGATTATAGAAACATTATAGGAATTAAATCTGTGTTCTCGTCTCTTCAACCCCTATATATGCAGTATCCATTAGAAAAGGAAGAAAAGGACAGCGAAAGAAAGAAAAGAAGGAAGGAAAAGAAAGAAAGAAACAGAGGAGGAAAGAAAAATAAAGTGAAGAAGGAAAGAGGGAAAGAAGGAAAGAAAGAAGAAAGAAAGAGTAAGAAAGAGAGAAAGTCTGTCCATGCCAGTGTTTTCTTCCTTCCTGAATTTTTAGAAATGTTTCAGGAGAAACTAGTGTACATGATTAGGGATCCTTTTCTCCATCTTGCAGGGCTAAACCTTGCTCACCGTGCTACTCATGATAACACAGATCAACTCGGCGGACTGTAATGTGGTCATTCGAGATTAGCACAAAGAACCTCCCTGTTTTGGGGAGCTGGGGGTACTCAGTGCTGCCTGGGTGCGGGTCTGTAAGCAGCTGTGGAGGAATCCTGCCCCTCTGAAACTCATTAGACTTCGGTTTTAACTGGGGCAAGACTTCAACCTCAAGTTTTGGAAATTATTTCACACAGATGCCTTGTATTTCCTGTAAGAACATTGATGAATTTTGATGAATTAGTAAGTCTCCATCATCACAACTTTTCTGCTTAGTCGTCTTGCAGAAGCAGACTTGTGACTTTGCACAACACTGCAGCCTCCCGCCATCATTATTCAGATATTGGTGTGTCTGAAAACATTTCTTATGGTGACGTCTAATGTATAGTGCCTGTCTTTATAACTCTTCCATGTGAGTTCAGTACAAGAGTTGGAGTAACTGGAAGGTAGATGTGAAGAGACAGGTGAATACACCAGCCTCATACTGCAGCTGAGTTAATGAACTGTATCCCCTTGTCCACCTGACTGAGTTCTAGGGGCTGATGGCATTTTATCCTTAAATTTTCCTGTAGGGGATGATTAGGGATGGGTGTAAATAAGAACTGGTCCTTACATCACAAAAAGTGAAAGTAAAAGGTTTTTACAAAGTCAAAAGTCCTTTCAGATTGGATCAGTTGTTATCAAAAAGAAAATATCCCCCCTCCAATGAAATAACCTGCAATAAAATGAACTAAAATAACCAGCAATAGCCTCTGTTAACCCAATAAAACAAAAACATTTTTCTTTATTCCACCTATTCTAGAATTTAACCAATTCCTCTGACCAAATCCTCCTTTGTCCTTTATTTCATTCCTTCCTTTCCTGCATCCTGGGTTTTTCTGCATCTCACTCAAATGCTCTTGTTTTAAAACGATTACCTGTTTCAGCGTTCTCTGGTATGTCCAATATCTTTGTGGCATTTTTGCACTTACCTTTTCCTTCTAAATGGCAAATTTTTGTAGCAGCTGATAGAGATTGCAAGTGCCTTGCATATATTGGGAACAACAGTCAAGGTTTGTGTTGTGTTTCCTTATACTGATTCCTGTTAAACGTCAGATCACTACTTTCAACATTAATTTTAACTTCCACTAGATCATTCTGACTTTCTGATCAGAATAATATCTTGCAATGCATGAAATACTGGTTTAGAAGTGTGAATCTGGTTTCTTTGTCTACATAGTATGAATTTACCAATCTCCCAGGCAAACTGTACTGAGAGCTACAGAAATCCCGTATCTCCAGTGTGTAAGATCTGACGTTAGAATGTAAAACTCACTCTGAACTTGGAATATCCCCAAAGGTAGACAGATCAGTCGCTGGAAACAAAGGAAAAACTGTGTGAGGAAGGGGGACTATAAAAGGATAAAAAGGTATGTCGAAGGAGATAAAAATGACAGTAATTCTGGGTGGCACAGAATGATTAATTACAGATTTACTAATAAACCATAGTGACTGGACTTGCATTCATTTACTTCATTTAGGGTAACCTGAGTCCAAGGTCACATTCTTCAGCTGTGGATGAAGTCAGATGTGGTTAAAAGAGGGACAGAAAGGTGGGGAGAGGAAGCGGAAGATGTCAGCAGACATCTAGGATATACACATAGTCTTTTGGATACTTTTATTGAAGTCTAAGCCTCCTTCAATATTGCTTGTTTACAGTTTGGCATGGCAGACACCAGCCCTGTTCTCAAAGTCAGCATTGTATATCCTGCCCCTCTTACTGGTGTTTCTCATAACTTGAAAAACGCTAGTGGTTTGTTCCATTGTCTAAAATGAGCCATAAGAAAAGGTTAACAAGACACTCATGGGAACAATAATGAATAAAAATAAAAAATATGGGAAGCAGAACTTTGCCTATCAGGCTTTCTAAGGGCTTACAAGAGAGAATGCATGAACCTTGTTTTAATTTGTCCGTACCAAAAGAAAGCATTTTAGCTAAAATATCACCCTCGACTTTGTTTTCTATTTCCAGTGTACATTGTAACTTTTTTTTACTGTAACTGTTTACAATACCATTGGTGTTGACAAAGATGTGAGCAATTTCTGATGTTTGAACAAGATAATCTGCGAAAGCTTGAGCTCCTTCTTGAGCTCCTTACTTTTTTATTCCAGCTTTTCTTTCTCTCTGTTTTGTTGTGTTTTGTTTTGTTTTGTTTTGTTTTCTTTTGAAACTAATATGTTCTAGGCAGTTAAATATTTAGAAAGGCTAATTTTGGGGTGTATGCAACATGTAAACCCAACACAAGGGCAATAGTGGCAGTGTGCTTAGCCCTGGCTTTAATTTTCCTGTGGTGTTAATTTGGCACGTGAGGCAACTTTCCCCTCTTGAGAAGTGTCAAAATATATCGTGTATTACTATCAAACTTAAAATAAATTCATCACTAATTTTAAGAAAGGGTTGACTCAATACTTTAGATGATTAACGCAGAACACTAGCTATAGCTTGTTACCATGTGCAGCACCCAGCTTATACACCATATTTAAACAGCAAGAAGCCAAATAAGGAGTAAAACTTTCATTTTCTACCTTTTTTTTTTTTTTTCTTCAGTACTGTGATGTAAGCTGGTCCTTCGGACGGTTTCTTTCATTCCTGGCATTACATGGTGGAATGATGGACAGATTTGCCCTCTTCAGGTCAGCTCATAACCCCCTTCCTTTTCGCCTCCCTCCTCCAAAATGTTGCCACTGAGAAGTGTGTATGACACTCAAATAACAGTCCCCACTCAGTACATGCAGGGGTGGCAAAGAGTGACCATAAAACATCTGCAAGATGTGAGTGCTCCCAGGAAGAGGATTATGGATGTTGAGTATCTCATGCTATTGCACCTAGTGACAAAATACTGCTTATGCTCTGACTGAGCAACATAAACATTTATTAACATCCTTACTCCTATGCTTTTCTGTTTTTCTGGTAGATTGTGATGCAAAGGATACAATCCCTGGTGGAAATAGAGTCACTATTTCTTCTCTCATAATTTCTGTCTTCTCTCCGTGCTCTTAGAGAGTGTTGCTCAGAGAATAGCCTGTAGTCTGTGGACATGTCTTTAATACCAGTTAAAATAATTCTCAAATGTCATTTAAGTCAGCAAAATAGGCTGGACTAAAATGGATCCAGGACTGAAGCAGCACACAATAAAACTATTTGTATCCTTTTCCTTGGGCCTCACTAACCATTCAGCTAGCAGGGCTGAGGATCCTTGCTCCTGTTTCTTATTTGCAGTTGCTAAAAAAAACATCACCTACTAAGTGTTCTGTATCAAACATGCTGGCCTGGCAGACTAAGGAATTAAAAAAAGGAAATGTTTCTTTGGAAATCAGTGCATGATACTATGTCCGTGCAGTGCAGCCCAGGAAAAGAAGCAGTAAGATTCTAATGATGGATCTTTTTTACAGAAATATTTGAGAGCTTGGTGTGTTATGAAATATATGCAAGCATTTGGTGCTGCATGGTTTATAATGCCCTGAAGCAAGTTGTAAGCCTTATCAGCATCTGGGAAGATCAGAACTTTCCGTTTGGGTTTTGATTAATCAAATATATTATGAAATCTTTGCTATGCCTGATTTTTGAGAGAGTCTATTTTTGATATTAATATGTCTCTGCAGATTAGATACAGATCAGTTGTTTCATGAAAATAATTCTCTTATCTTTTTTCTCTTGTACAAAAAATTATGTTTTTTAAAATAAAAACCATCAGATAAATATTTAAACACAGATTTCCTTCATGTGGGTGTCTCTTCCATGCTATTTCACTTATAAGTCTTTGTACAAATGAGACACTTTGAAATGTAGGACGTTTAAGAGTCTCTAACTTTTGAAACAATCACTAGAGGCCTGCAGACTGCTTCCTAGGAGGAGACAGCCAGTTATATTTCATTCAGCGTCTTTATGGCTGTGTGTTAGAAGCCTGAGTGCTAAACCACGAATCTTATCCTATTAACCCAGTCATATAACCTTGAGCTATCCAGACTTGCAGATGACAACACACAGTACCTCTAACAGGTATATTAGCCAGGGTGCGAGCTTTTTATCAGGTACAATTAATGTTTGGAAGTACCTGCATTAAACAGAGGAGTATGCGTAGTTTGACTCAAAAGCATCTACAGTAAATTTTCCAGTGTTAGAATAATAATATCAGTCACTTCTACCACTGTATTAAGGGTCTGTCGGTAATTACATTGTAATCCTCTTTCATCCCTTTGGATAGGGCTAATGAACTTTTCTTTTTATTTCACTAAACTGGAGAAAATTGATGTTTTAATGTTATAAATGTGCATATCAAAAAGTACTGTCAAAATGAGTTGTCTCAAGTATTTTTCTGCTCTCTCTGGCTACTCATGATAGCTCAATAATTTATTTGTTTTAAAACAAAAAACTTGTGCACAAATGACTCTTTAGATAAAAATGGACAGTCAAGATTATTTAATATTTTAACTTGAAGAAGGACACAGCTTTCCTCTTCAGAAAGCAGATCTACTACACAAATGCAACCTTTTTCAAGGAAAATGGCAAAGCTCTTTACCAAAGCTAGAGGTCCAATCCTGCCAGCCGCTGAGCAGCCTGAGCTCCAGCTGAAGCTGGCTGGCAGGGACCCAGCACCTTCCAGGATCAAGTCCATAACGCATAAGCACACCAGCTACTTTGATACCAGCGACCTTAAACGTTTTGGTCTATGGTGTCAATGATCCATGAACTAAGACAGATTTACTGTACACAAGTGACAGTAGCGGTTTAAGAAGAATAAGTAAGGAAGTTGTGTCAGCCTTCGCTTTGACTCTCCTTGCTCACAATATGTACCTTAAACCCTGGGTTTACCTATATACCCCAAGTTCTGGGTTTTTCTGTTGAGATCTCTTTTGTTTCTCTGTGTATAATCTAGCTTTGCAAAATTTCTTCCCGACAAGTAATAATTTTGCTGAGTAAACGATCAGTAGTTTAGTAAGCATAATAATTGTACTGACAGGTTTACAAAATCACTAGTACACTCCCTGCTATGTGAATATTTAGAAGAAGTCTATTTAGGACATACACGTGGCCTGAGGCTTCTGGATCAGTTGTGTGCAATGTCCCACATCCGTGCATGCGCAGAGATCAGCAACCTGGGGAGAGCAGTTGGATGCCCCTGGTTCTTGGTCCGCAAGCCTGGCACATGGCCCAGAAAGCATTAGACATACTACTCTCTTCTTGTGCCACGTTCTTCTTTTTCATGTCGTGCATCTTAAAAGTTACTTTTTTTTTTTTTTTTTTAAATTCTACACGGCAGCCATTTTCATTGCCTTTCTGTGAGCAGAGAGCTTCCTAAGCAAACGGAAATTTTTTCTGCTTTGCTCCAGTCATGCTAGGGTCCTCTTGCTCCCTAGGGGACACGGGAGCGGTGCAAGAGCGCTTTCATACCTGGAATTGTGTGGTCACTTCCATGCAGAGCTCAAATTCAGCAACACTTCTCCGTGGGGACTGCCTGCCGCTCTGGGCTGGCTCCTGCCGAGCGCTGAGAGCCCCAGTGGGGGTTTGGGAGGGGGTGCTCCTCTACGCAAACCACATCTGGCCTCCTCCACGCTCCGTTCCTGAGTCTCCCCCTCAACCACTACCCTGCTTACCACTATCCTGCTTTTTCTCTCCCATCCATGTAAATACTGCACACACACCCATGCACAGAGACATGCGGTGCCATGTAAATGAGTGGATAGCCTGGAGGTAAATGCCTGCTCTTAGAGCATTTTTTAAGATATTGTTAATGGCATCCAGTGTACACATTGTAAATCCGTGTTTATGCAGGCAACAAATGTACAAATGCATATTCCTTTTCTGTACGCTGAAAGAAAAGCAGATAATTTTGTGACACAGAGTTGGCAGACAGATAAACAGCCCCAATTTAAAAATATATAAGATGATGAATAGGGTTTCAGAAATGAACCATAGTTTATCTTGTTAATTCTTACTGTGTCTGAGTAGTGATGAAAGGAACAGTGCCAGAACTCAAGGATATGATGAATAAGAAAGAGCAAAATGACAACCAAAGGCCCTGGTGACCAGAAAACAAGCTACAGTTTGTCCCCCAGAGAGAGACAGTGATGGGTTGAACTTGCCATTAGAGGGAAGATTAAGTGTCCTTGGTTCCTCAGTTAGTTAATTATACACTCAAATCTTCCCAGTATATCACATAAGCCAGGCGTTTTGCTTTTGAATATCTGTATACTGACTACTTGGATTGCTTATTGGTTATTTCTCTTGACAACTCAAACCTGAACATTAAATCCCATTGGCAACAACTATCTGTCAAGAGCAAAAAAAATAAGATTTGTGTATTTAGTTTTCATTATAGAAGTGCTTGTAGTTGAAAAAATATGTACCTGTCAAGTTTTCGACATCTCGCTGGGGATGCAAGCAATGCTGTTGTGATTTCAAAACCTGGCTGACAAATTCACGTTCCAGTAGTAAAGACAAATCAAGGTTTTTTCCCTTTTTTTCTTTTTTTTTTCTTTTTGCTTTTTTCACCGCTTTGACAGTCATACATAACAATTTGAGACCTAAGTGGCACTTTGATGCACTATTCCATTATTAAGTGGTATAGTCACTATAGAATAGATGACGGGCCTGTACTCAAGGCATTGTGAATTAAACAGCTTTCAACAATGGGGGAAATTGAATGGCCTAAAGAATTCTGAAACATAAAAAAATAATGATTAAAAATGTGTTTCAGAATCAGCAAGGCATATAATTTAAAATAATGTCAGGTACTGAAATTCAAACTAAAGAAAACAAGGTATATTTTAGAAGAATCTTTAAAGTTCAGAGGAAACATTAAATAATTAGCAAACATCACTAAACCCACAATTATGAATTTTAAATATGACTCACTGATGAATCTTAGCAAATTAGCATGACATAAAAAATCCTTCCTAAAATTTAAGATATGAAGACATAAAGCCTTTTTCATGTGACAGTACTTTGACAATATATTAATTGACTAGTTTTGTACTGGCATTTCCTTGTGCCTAAAGGTAGAGATTTCAACTAAAGTAACATTGACTTAAAGTACTTAAATTAATTCTTTTGTCAATAACTATACAGCTAATCAATACACCTGGAATTAAACAACAGTTTTTGGCCAGAAGGCATGCTAATCCCCAGTCTCTTTTTGTTACAATTCATTAATCATTCAGCCACTCCCAATAAAAGATTTCCCTGTTTGAATCAGAAAGTTTGATACACCAAACAGACCACAGTGGCAAGTAGAATAAGGAAAACCAAAGAAAGGTTTCCAAAATGACTGTTTTACTGAGAAAATAAAAATTCAAAAGCTACATTGATAACAATTCATGTTATATTTTTAGTTAATAAAATGTAAGTAGATATTTTTTCCTATTAAGATAAAAAACAAAAATGTAATACTTGTTATACCCCAGAGCATAATTGGTCATATATTATCTTTTGTTTTTCAGATTATTAAAGGCTAAGAAATTACTTTTCAAACATTGATCCAGTGAGATTACTGGGAAAAAAAGACACCAAGCAATGAAAATTCTATTAATCCACAAAGTTCTAAAATATTTGCTACAATACTTATCTCTCTGCAGTTCTGACAACTATATCAAACTGATCTCTATCTCCGAATAGGATGTGGATTACAATTTCAGTGCTTAGTACTCCAAATCTTTTTTTTTTTTCCCCCTTATTCTGCACTAGAAAGACAAAATTGAATTATTCCTTTATCCTTTTCAACTGGTAATCCTACAAAGCATGTAAAGCCACATTAGGAATGTAGTGTACTTTATAAGATGGCATAGGGTATGGCTCATATCTGCGATCCAAAAAAAAAAAAAAAACAAAAAAAAAACCAAACCTTCCGATTTGGGTATGATATGTTAAAAGATAAAGCTGATTTGAGCGAGTTACTAAAAAAGATTTCATCAATATCCTACTTTTTCATTCCGAGGCACTAAGGGAGCAAAAAAGAAACGTAATTATGAGAAATAAAATAAGGATTTTTTTAGTTACAATTCCTGGCCCTTCACTGATTGCAGTAAATTATAAATTATGCAGTCAATGTAGGCCAACAAAAGAAGACATCTTCAAATCTCAGTCAAAGGTAATTACTTAAGTCGGCTGAATGTTCCCTTTTCATAGAGTGTGATCTCTCTTTGACAGCTCACACTGACAGATGACCTTCTCAGCGACGTTCTTATCCTTCGGATCATGAGCAGTGTGCCTCTCTCCCTGAATATCTCTATATATTTGTGACACTAAGCTTTCAAATACAGCTATTGACAAATCAGAACATCAGTCTAAGTGCTGGTCTTCCTATCACTCACAATAAAGTAGCTATCACTTGTGGTGTTGTAGAGCAAGCACATCTCTGAAAAATGAGTTCTCACCAAGTGCTAATTTGACACAGCTCGCTTGCCTTCCCATAATTGCTCTGTCATTGTCAGTTGGCAGTTCGGGCTCATTCCTGGAAGCTGTGCCGTACAATTGGATACAATTACTCCCATTTACCACCACTATTATGCCACTGATGTTGCCCAGTCCGCATATTGACATGCCTCATTAAACCTGGATGCAGGCCATTAATGAACATTGTTAGCATTTCTCTTAAACTTTTTGCCTCTAATAAACAGTCAGTGTTCCATGAAGGAGCACTGCCATCCTTGTGATATGATATTTATTATCTTATGGGGGAAGGGGACTCTGCAAATGGAAACTATCCAGATGCTGTGAGAGAGATATATGGTTAGATCAGCGGAGAATAGCCCCGATCAGGAGCACCTTTTCCGTCAGGGGCATCCTACCATTAACCAAGTGACCTCTCCTATCCAAGAGAAGACAGGAAGGATAAACACGATAACCTCGGGGCGGCCCAGTCTCCGCAGGTTTCCCAAGGTTGCCCCAGCTCCCGCAGGTCCCCTCAGCCCCCTCCTACCCCCAGGTGGTGCTGCGGGACGCGGCAAAGAGCATTTTGCCCTGGGTCCTCAATCCATTATGTCCAGCCACTCCGATGCGCATTTTTATTCAGAGATAATTATGTGTTGATCAGAGAAGTCAGCGGCTGTCACCCATATGGCAGGCACACCTGCAGTGTGACATAGGTGGTAACGATGGCATGCTCTTGAGCTGTCATGACAGGGACAGGGACTTTATTATGTATATGTCACCATTTCTCTTAGGGAAATTATCCTTTTCCGCACAATGACAATAATGAACCTTACAACACTTTCATAAACCCTGTTTCCAGGCCCTTTCCTTGACCTTCATTAAAACTCTGCCTAGAAAATTCAGTGCTTTATGAACAAAATGCAAACTTTCCAAGCAAATGTAAGTGAGCTTTTGGAGTTTCTTTTCAACCGCTTTACACCGTGTGGCCACTTGAACAGTCAGTGACCCTGCAGAGCACATCCTGCTCCTTCAGCAGGGCAACGACCACGTATAGAAAGACTAGAACAAGGACTAACTAGCTTTTAAGTGCTAGAAATCTGGCTGCATCTTAGACAGTTTTGCACTGAAAAACAGGTTTACAGGAGAAATTTTGTCTCTTTGAGTGTTAAAGGGAACCCTTCTGTCCAATATAACATAGCATAACATAACATAGCATAGCATAGCATAGCTTAAAATAGCATAAAATAGCACAGCATAGCATAGCATAGAAATTTCAGTTGGAAGGGACCTACAGCGATCAGCCAGTCCAACTGCCTGACCACTTCGGGCCGACCAAAAGCTAAAGCACGTTGTTAAGGGCATTGTCCAAATGCCTCTTACAACACCGACAGGCTTGGGACATGGACCACCTCTCTAGGAGGCCTGTTCCAGTGTAATATAATATAGAAATACATTATCCTAGAAATACTCTCTCTCTATTCTTCACTTTCTTTGCTTCATTCTTTACATATTTCCTTCTGCTGTTTGGTTCATGGCACAACAGAAAGTCTCTGTGGAACTGATACCAAAGAAGAACAGACAGAAAGGCATTTTGTATCCAGAGAGAAGGAAGAAGAAAGAAAGGGAAGTGAGATTATGCTGTTTCTTACAGGCATCTGCAAAAGCCCTATCTGAGTATCAAAAGGGGAAACTGAAAAACTCCCATAATAACGTCTATTATTTAGGTCGGGGTTTTTTTTTTTTTTTAATGCAGACCATTCTAATTACAGTGTTCTCAGTTAAAAATTAAAGATCGAGGCATTAGAAAAATGTAAAGCAAATTGATGTTGTCAGTGTCTTTTTTATAGCTAGCTTTTCTTTTTTTAAAGCCTCAAAAGTTTGAATATGCAGTTTAAGTTGACATTCTTCACCTTTGGGTTATCCGTCATACAGATATTCGTGTGTGAGTGCATGTGTGTAATATGCCTGCTTGCTGTGCTTGTGCTTAACATATTTCTCCCATTTTGATACATTCAAATCAAATTTCTGCAACATTATTTCAGTAGCAATAGAGCACTTCAGAGTAGAAGTCATTTCTTACATGTGAATGCTGTCTATCTGTCTAGAGAGAATTGAGGGACCAGGGAATTTAGCTTCAATTTACATTTTAACTTTAAATGGCTTTAGCAAAAGTTGCTAGCAGAAAAAATGTAAAATTTGGGACAGCTGCAAACTTATGAACTTTCTTAGTCTCTTTTAAATGTAAATATTGTACTGTTGAAAGTGCTTGTGGGACATGTACATGAATTCTGGAATAACATGCCCTTTGGTTCAGCTGTGGTCTAAATAACCCTGTAGAATGCAGAAGTGTATTAAAAATATCTGAAAACTTTGACTGAATAAGCCCATTTTTATACTTGGTAGCTTACTATTTTGTTCACATTGATTTGAATAATTTTCTCCATGATGACCTCAAATTACTTTGACAAATATTAGGGCTAGGAGATGAATTTGAAGTTCTCAGATGTATTTCTAAGGAGTTATAGTTTATTTAATCAGTTCACCACCACAGTTACAAATAATAATAATATCATAATGCTACATTTAAAAATGGAAACATACAATAGTTCATCAGCCACTAAAGTCCTTAAGCTTCCTGTTGGTATCCTGGTCAATATTTTAAGAGGCTGTAGAATTATTGCACTCTCACTGGAGACAAGCAAATAAGTGGAGTATCACAGGCAACTGAAAATTCATTGGAATGTAGGTCATCCAAAAATAATTACCAGAGCTGAAACTGCTCAGGATATAAAGTTAACTGTTTTGAGAAACAAAAAAGGACATGTTAAACAAGAGTGGTCAAATTTCTATTTACATCCAGAAATAGCATCACAAATTGCCTAGTGCTATCTACCAGTGGACTGCCCTGTGTTATACTGCCCAACATACATGCATCACTGACAAATGAATATATACAAGCTCTCCCATCTTCCATTCAAACATTAACTGAACCCCATTTAATTCATTAGAAATAATCAGATTGCAGAACAGAATAATATAGTTGCTGAAAGTATGATTTGCATCAGGTTAAGGTAGTACGCATAGCTTCTTGAGTATCTTAGATATGGATGCAATATTAAAAACAGGCAGCGATGCAGTAATATAACACAACTTTTTTCCAAGCTTTTTTTTGAGATGGGAGTAGAATATTTGCTATCTGGGAGGCAAAGGGTTTTGTCTTGTGATGATATAATGCTGCCTTTTCTGAATCTGATCACTGTTCTTCAGTCTTTATGAGGGGAAAAAAACCCACAACTATCTAGGATAAGGTAAGGTCAAAAGATAAGAAAAAATAAATGAAATAGTGTATTTTTCTTCCTGTGTGAATAGGAATGTATGACATGACAAGAGCCATATGGGTCACAAGGTCTCGTCCTGCATGTAGCAGACCATGACACAATAAATAAACCAAGAGTATTTCTACTTTAACTTTTCCTGTGAGACACACAGCACCCATCCATCTCCTAAGCACATATGAACTGCTGAGTGCAAAAAAATCCAAGTACCTCAAAACTTCAGAGTGTCAAAAGAAAAGAAGAAAAGCAACCAAGGAAACCATTACTGCTTTTGATTCCTACAATGGTAAGGAATTTGTTACGAGGTCCTACGTAGTAAATCCATGTGAAAAACTGCTGGATATACATTTTGATATGCATTCTGTTCTATGGCAGCAGCAGGATACCTTCATCTGAATAGCTGATGAAGTTTTATATTCACCAACTTCCATGTATCCATTCATTATGTTACAGAGGATGCTGATGACTAGCCTGAGAAGAGGAAAGCAAAAGTAAAAGAAAATGCACCAGTGAATCATTGCCAAGGCTTTTTTTTTAAAACTACTGTCTCATATTATTAATTTTTTTTTTAATAAAAGAAAGGAAGAATTACCGACAATGGTGCTGTTGTACTTACAAAGATTTCCATGCAGTCCCTGTACTTAGAGGTTCCTCCGGCATCGGTGGCAGCTCCAAACAGTCTAACTTTACAGAGTAAGGTAAGTGAGGGAGAAGTTAAGAATGCTTATTGGAAATATAGTCTCCAAACTAGTACTGATTGATCGTACAGGCAATAAATAAACTAGTAAATAAATAAAAAGAAAACTGCTACAGCTATGTCTTCTGGTGCCAGGGAGAGCAGGCTAGCATAGGTTATTGTGCTATTGAGGTATTTCCAACACAAATCAACATTAGAAACAAAAAAACATCAAGAAATGTACGTATCTTCATCCAGATTCTCTCTGTTGTTTGTTCTGCTCAGGTAGTCTCCTGTTTCTTTTCCAGATAAATTCTATTCAGGGACAGCACTTTCAGTCTCCCAAATAGCATGTTGCACACTTCATTAGGAACTTCTAAATCAGACAGGAGGAAGATCTGGGGGAAAACACACCGGCCAGTTACCAGAGGAAAAGGAAAAGAACCACTCTCAGAAGTGTCCTTGAGCAACAAACGCAGTGACAGCTAGGCTCCTGCACTTTAAAAGCTGGTACACCATGATGGTGGATGCTGAAGTCTATTAGCAGGGTTTCAGTTCCTAATGCAACAGCTGCTATGAGGAAGATACTAGGGTAGACTATCAACAGGAGCTCAGGTAATTAATGAAATTGCAACCAAGCTTGCTTTTGATTAGAGAGAACAAATCACAGAGTTCTGTGAATTTGTGTAATTACAGCAATACATATCCTGGGTTTGCTTCTTCTACTCCTCCAGATCCAGCAGAAATTTATTTGTAAAAGAAGAAAGTTTACCAGAACAAGCCCTGCAACATGCACTTACTTCCTTTGGCAAACCAAACATGTGACAAACATAATTCACATTTCAGTTCTCCACAAGGTGGGATAGGATAGGATAGGATAGGATAGGATAGGATAGGATAGGATAGGATAGGATAGGATAGGATAGGAGGTTTATACACAAGGATTCAGGTGAAGCCAGTGGGAGCACTTCTGAGGAGACTGGATTGGAATGAAGGTGATGAGGGAGGGACAACCTGGCTAAATGAAAGATTTTCAGCACGTGGGCAGAGAGCTTCTACATGGAAAAATGGACTGCATTTGCACAGTCAGCAGAAGGTGTCAGATAATGGGTGATCTGGCAAGGATATGTATACAGAAATGGGACAGGCTGAGGGCAGTCAGTAATGCAGAGAAAGGATTGGGGATTCAGATGGCCTGGACTAGCAGCTCTTGGGAGGGGATGGCTCAGAAGAGCAAGCTAGCTGTGGTTTGGTGAAAAGAATGAATATATGTGGAAAAGAAAATGGCTGTGAGCAAGCAAATGTAGACTGAGTGATAGCAACTTGTGAGTAGGAGTGTATGCAGATTGTGAAAGGAAGAGGGGGAAGAGGAAGAGGCAGGGAAAGATAAAATCATAAAGAAAGAACAGAGGAAGTAAGAAGACAGGCTTTGATCTACCTTCTTTGTTACTTTAAAGTGGATTCTCTTTCTCCATTATGCAAGGGAAAAACTGATGGAAGAAGACCATTTTCTTCTTTCTCCTTCATTGTCCCACTCCAGAATATATCTCTGTGTCTCCAGATATTATAGTAATGAGCGTACTATAAAAACTGAAATAGATCGACAAGTATTGTCCCATATTTTGGCTTTGAAATCTGGCTACCTTTCAGGAGAACGACATCATATTAAAGAATGTCTGCAACCCTACCACTTGGGTGGGGCACCATCTGCTATGCTTCACACATAGGATTGACCTCAGAATCCCACTCTGCCTTTACTGAGTGCTACTATTGAGTGTCAGAGTACAACATAGCAATACAGAAAGTAAATAACATGCAGAAAAGAATAGTATCAATCAAGAAAATAAAACTTGAAATATGCATTTACATAGTTCTCTATGAGTAGATGCAAACAGTATCTGTCAATCTTTACTCACCTTTTAAAACTTCAGGTGGCAAACAGCCCATAAAATGTGTGGGTGAATGTTACCTTATGGAGAGAAATTTTTCCTCAAAGAAATGAATGCTTTTTGTTCTGGCTTTCAAGTGTATGTCGTGCAATAGATTTCATGTTGCTCAAAGTTAGTGATCCATGACACATTCATTTAGAAACCCAAGGCTATTACGTGTGTTAAATAAATAATATTTGTATATCAGGATATTAGTGTGCATGTATTGTACATTTGTATATTGTAAATGAATTTGTATTTTTGGCATGTGGGATCATTTTGGTAAATTTCTTCTAATACAAAATAGACAACTCCTGTATAAGTAACCAGAGGCCACCGGGAGGATCAATAGGCCTACGTGCACATAAATCCACAGCATCCCTGTACAAGGATGGGCACCTATGGTTCTGTCAAAAAATGAAATGGATCTCATTTTTTCATAAGAGATGATGGAAGTCTAAGAAGTATTATACCAATAAGTCTTTAATGTAAAACCTGGGAATGGGCCACATTCTCAGTTGCAGCCTTTTGGTACTTTTCCTATGTAGCGACTTTATAGTCTTGGCCCAAATTTTAGTTGTTCAGTAGTTTATGGTTTTAATTTATGCCATTGATGGCAAGACTTGAGGGCCTTGACTTTTCAAAAGCCAGAACTTTTGGGGAAAAGAAACACAACCGAACACATCAGGGGTTTTTCTAAGCATGAACAAAGTGCTTATTTTTTCCCTTCTTTTTCCTTTTCTCCCCCCTTCTTTTTCATTTTTTTCCCCTTCTTAGAAACAGTGCAAAAGTTTCAACCAAAATATGTTGGAGGAGATACACAAGGGAAACAATCTGTCCAAATTTGGTAAACTTATCAATTGTTTCAATAGTTTAAAAGAATGGTCATATGTTTATAGCTTGACACTACAATAAGCCTTTTATTAATCTGGATCTTTAATATGATATGAGAAAAAAGCTACTGTAACAGCCATATGAAGGAATTATTTTACAACTTTAAATAATTTGATCAAAGAACAACATCAGCAGTAAATTAAAGTCTTAATTTTACAAGCTCTTACCCACCAATGTAGGTCATCCTAATGGCATTAAGCTTTTGGGGAGCCACAGGAGTATGAGCTATAGACATAATGAATCAGATCCTTAGCCAGGACAAATTAGCAGAGCAGTATTCGTTTAGACTGGCTGATTAGTCAGATCAGAAACTGAAAAACCAAAAAAGCTGATCAAGCTTCCAAGTGAGATTCTGTGCAGTATTGCTTCATTCGAAGCATGTCTTCATCATGAAATGGAGCCACATGTGGGGACGCCTGAGGTAAGAGGGATTTGGACGGAGGGTCCATGGGAGGATGTACAATGTTGTGCTGGTTTCCAGCTTCATGCCAGATGTAGGCTGTCAGAATTTATGTGACTGTAGTCATCCCTCATCCAGCCCCGAGCTGGCTCAAGTCCAGCCAGCGCTGAGCAGCTCTGACCCACGCTTTCCCAGACTTCTGGCCTCTCTCTGGCAGGAGCGTTGGAGGGTCTGTACACCCCAGGAGGTTGGTGGTTCCTCTGTCCACGAAGCTCACTGCGGTTTCAGCGCCTCAGAGGCAAAGCTAGCTGGACTCCATGGGAATCTTTCTGTTCACCTCCCTGTGCTTCAGTCTCATCTTTAGTAACTAGGTAGGGATTGTTCTGCAGTTTTCTTCTACAGTAAAAAAAAATAATCCCCAAATAATTTAGTTTTAATGGCATGGCAGTCTGATCTTCATGATAGTTTACTACTTTGAATGATTTTACCAGGTATTTTTCATATATGTACAAAGATATATATGTATATATTTGCATGTAGAGTCTGACTTGTTAATGTATTTTACGAATTGTTTCATTTACAGTTTAGCTTATTCCTGTATTTATTTTCAAACAGAATTCAGAAACTTCTTTAAACGGCTATAATTCTATTGCAATGGTAGATTTTTCTGCAACGAATACTTGTCACTACCACCAATACCTATTTAAAATACCCAACCTAAAGAAATGGACTCATTCATTTGTGTTCCCAAGCAAAATATTTTTTGCAAAAGTTAGCATTAATACTGTATTATTTATTACATGTGTGCTGTCATACTTGAGGACGCAGTAACCCTCTGGATATATTACAAATTAAATGAACTCTGCTGAAGAAAAAATAAAACAGCAAATGGAGAGACATGGAGCCTGAAGCCATGAGATGTTCATCAGCAGAGTCTGAGTCAACAGTTTCCTAGTTAACTTTCAGAAGCATAGTGTCCTCCTAGGTGTACATACCCTGCTGATCTTAAACAGAGCCCCTATTCATGACCAAAATAACTGCACAGGGCAGTGGAGTTTCTGTTGTATTTGGATTTCAAGACAGGAATGCTGCTATCTGATAATAAATACAACAGAAGTTCTTTGTTTCTGCAGAGACTGCAAATTATGAAGGGCTCTGTTACTGATCTGCTCAGTGTTATTGTTTAGAGATCTAAAATGTACATTGATTAGTCTTTAATGGCTTCTGTATTTACATTTCCCTGCAGAGATTCATTTAGTTGGAAATGCTGAAGACATTTGTGCCTGATGTTGCATAATTTTTGTTTTCCTGAAACGTACCACCCTGCTTATTTTTGTGAAACAAGTGCTCATTTTCTGAGGCTGTGAGTCACTTGAACAAAACATTTGCTTTACAATATCAGCTCAAATGGGTTTCGCCATAGTCACAGTGCATAGTGAAGGATGGCAGTTTCCAACAGTCTAACAGCCCCAAATACTTCTCAGTTACCAGAGACCTCAGCCTGTTCTCACTGGACTCAATTATGTATTATAGAAAAGGTAAGTAAACAAAGCTTTGGCCTACAGATAAACTAGTTATTCCTGCAAATGATCCAATGACTCTAATGAAGACATAGCCTCCAGTCTTTGCATGGATGGCAGACAGCGTGGATAAGACTCTCCCTCTAACTTCAGCTGAGTGATTAGACACCCAAAGCATGGTCATTAGATGGTAATTTAAGAATTCCCCCAATCTTCCCAGCCTCCTGCTGCCCCTCCAGAAAGCCGTAGGACTCCTATCAGACTTGTTCCACACCTGTTAGCTCCACGCAGGTGTTCCAGATGCGCTATAACACCTACCCAGAATCCCTCTACAGCTAAGCTAACCACCATTCACAATCAGAGGAAAGAAATAAGTACTTTTGTGCTATAATCCATCGTCCTATTATATATGCTTAATCTAGGACAGCAAAACAGTACTGCGAGGGAAGACTCCATTGAGATGGATTTGGTTGACTTGTTCTCGTGGCAGCAACATCTGGACAGATGAGTCCCACACCCCATTTCTAATACTCTCCTGAAAGGTGTTACCACTACTGAGAATACCTACACCACAGCCAACACTCTTGTTTCTAGAAGTGTTGGTTTCTGTTAAGTCATGCCCCTTTTCAGGTTGCGAAAATGGCGGTGGTAACACCGATCTCAAGCCTAAACTCTCTGCTGTTATAATCAGAGCACTTTCAAAATTTTAATTTAATAACTATCACAGAACTTCTCTGACAAGGAATACTACATCTGAATAATTATTTCCATTTTGCTGCTAATCACTAGTGAGTGCAAGGGGATACAGAGCATTCCATAAATTTTTGAAAATGTGATACCTGCCAAAGTGTCTGGGGTTTTTTGTGCATTGATCTGTAGCAGGAAAAGAAAGAATTCCTTCTTGTCTAGCCCGCCAAGTGCTACTACTATATTTTTGTAACAATAACCTTACTGTAAATGAGGTTTTCATACCTCCGCACTCATAAGCAGGCAATGACCAGTGCTCTGATTTCACCAACCAGATAACTGAGATGTCACACAAGGTCTCAGAATTTGGAGTAGCTCCTAAATTTCTTGTATGATAGACTGAAATGTAAACCACTTCATACTGCTTTTCAAAAACCTCTGCCAATTATAAGTGTTTGACTAAGCTGTCTTTAAGTACTGTTTCAGACTTAGATCAACATTCCCCTTGTGGGGCAGAAATTTCAGCACCTCATTGCTGTCTTCTGAACAGCTGCGAACCACAGAACAAATGCACATTGTTTCCTCCTCTAGAGAGCCATCTGCCTGATGGATAATACCTCGTGTCTGCTACTTCTCTGAGTCCAGCGGCCAAAACCTTTGCCGTGGGTTGGAAGATCTTATCTTCATACCCCAGTGACAAGGCAGGCAGAAGAAATAAATGTTCTCACAATTAGACCATATTGAAATTTTTTCACATAAAAGGCTAGAACAAGGCTTTCCCGGTAGCTCTGCTTCTGGTATCTCAGTAATTTTAAATGTTTGAATTTAATGACACTTTAATCTTGTTTTGGTAACTATGTATGTGTGGATGTGAGGCTCCCACTCAAGACACTTTTTTTGCCTGTAGAAGTTACCAGGAAGTTCTGTCACTGCTGCCCTGAATGTCTCTCACCTATGTCTCTATTTCTTGCATACGTTTGTTCAACCTTTTGTTAAGTTGTTCAGATTAAGGTTTGTGTTTCTATCACTCTGATAGCACTTAGCACATCTAAACTGTGAAACATCAGAACTTCTCCAATATAAGCAATATATCATGCATTTATTTTCATGTATTAAAGTACATGGCAGTGAGCTCAGTTTTAAAAAATAAGATGAGCATTAACAACAGATGGCATACTCTCATAATGCTTTAATTCCTTCATGTTTTTTTTTCCTCAGTTTGGATCTTTCAGTCCAACACTTACTGTCACACTAACAGTGTGTAGTGCTGTGTCTCAGGATGGGAGCTGTATTATTTTAATAATACTCGTAAGTACTGTATCATGCAATCACTGTAGACCGAAGAGCTTTTGAACAAAGAATTCTCTCTTTGTGCAACAGTTAGAAAAATAAAGATTGTTGTTGTAGGTGGAGTTTGGGGATGTTCCCATATTATAGGTACAGAATACTAATATTACTGATGGGGTTGCCAAACTGAAATGTAAAGAAAGTCACCTTTCTTCTCCATAAATTATTTTCATTAAAAACCACGCTGAACATGTTTTTTACAAATACTTTGCTGCTCCAAAAACGTTTCAGATTTCTAGGTGCCAGGTAGGGGGCACTTCATGCCAGAGAGATTTTTAAACTGGAGTCTTATAGACAGTAATTAGTTAACATCTTTTTAATAATGAATTAATGGGCAGTAAAAGCATTGTAATTCCAGTATGTACAGAACCTTGTATTCAAAGGCAGAGGTTCAGTGAGAGTTGTTCTGCGACCTTTGTGGTGCCAGTAAAGGTTGGGTTCAGTGCAGGCAACGTCCAATCAGTCTTTCAAGGTTAACTACACATGCCAGGCTGGGAAATGAAACAATTACTAACAAATTTTATAGGTATATTCTGTCAAATTTAAAAGGCAATCAGAAGTCTAAATGAAAATTATGCCTGAGGAAAGCAAAAAAAAAAAAAAAAGAAAGAAAGAAGGAAAGAAATGAGGAAGGGCTTTTTTTTTTTTTGCTTTCAGTCTTCATTCTGAACTAGGCACTGAAAATATTGGTGAAACTAAAAAAGGCATGTGGGAGACACTCCACACTGTTGGAGGGAAAAACCCACAATGGAAAGGGCAGGAGTGCTCGGGAAGGATGACATCAGTAATCATCTGGGCAACACTGGCACAGTGAGTGTGAATGATTCATTATACTGTAATTAACTTTTAATTAACTTTACCCTGCTTTCCTTATTTTAGAAAATTAAATAAACTTCATTTTATGGTACTCGCTAAACCAATGAGCAGAAGCTAGAGTTCTGCTCTAATTAAACTAAGCAATATGGCAAAACTGTGTGTAAAGCATAATGAAGAAATGTTTCTTTGCAACTGGAGCCATTTCTTATGTTTTGTAACACTTTCATTGATATTTTTTCAAATATTTCCCATTAGCTGCAATACACTGAAGTCCCACAAAATATTTTTTCATAGTCTTGCATTTTTCAGGATAAACAGCAAAGGTGTTTCTTACATAACTAAACGATTTCCCAAAATACAAGGTCTATTCATTTTTCATTCCCCTCTCCCCCATGTAATTGTAAACACACTCA
The DNA here is from genome assembly GCF_900496995.4 of Aquila chrysaetos chrysaetos. Taxonomy (NCBI): domain Eukaryota; kingdom Metazoa; phylum Chordata; class Aves; order Accipitriformes; family Accipitridae; genus Aquila; species Aquila chrysaetos. Next base: position 28,520,570 of record NC_044008.1, read on the forward strand.
AAGAAATAATAACAACCAGAACATAAAGTTGAAAAGAGCAAATCTAAAGTTGCTGTTTAAAAGGTTTGGGAGTAAAAAAAATCTCATATTGCTGTTAGCAAATTAAGGAAAATTATATTTCTGCCTGTTTGTGGCCTGATTCTCAGTCAACAAATTTCACCCAGTGGATCCTTTGAGATCCTTCAAAATTGTGTTTTTGCATCTGGGAGCAAAATGGGCTAGAGTCTTCGGTTGAAATCCTGTCACATTGGAGTCAGCGGAATTTTGCCATTGACTTCAACTCTAAGTGAGCAGGGATACAAGCTATTAAAACAGATTGAAACATGATCTTTTCCCACTTTAAGAAAAAATCTCCTTAATTAGAAATCAATTTTGTTTCACTGAATGTATTCAGTTTTGAAAATGTCACTGAATGACTGCATACAGGGTGAAGTTCCCAAAGAGAAGTTGAGACTAGCCTCTAGCCTGCATCAAGATCAGCACTCAGCTTTGGCTGTCCCAAAAAACCTCCCCATCTCTAAGCTTGTGAATATTTTTGAAAACTCTGTCCTTTTTTTTCTGCCTCAAAATCTCAAATAAATGAAAATAAAAATAAATTCTTAGGAATAAGATAATCCCTGTTTTCAGGCCAGGTCTACCATCTAGATTTCTACAGACTATCATCTGAATCTACTTTGCTGTATGTTAAGTAAAGATCTAGCTGTCTAGCTATGCCTGTGAAAGTGAAACCTTTGCTATATCTGTTTTGCAACTGGTGGTGGGAGAAAGTCCTTTCCTTTTCTTATTGATTTTCCTACTCCACCCGTGTGCAGGACTGCTTCTTGCTCCAGTTACCTATAACAAATCAGCACTGCGGTGTGCCTGGATTCCTTCTCTGCTCTTCCCATCTGCCTGCCATGCTGGTCCTCTCTGCAGGCATAATTGTAATGAAATTATATAGCCTGTTTCATATGCCTGGGCAAAGTAGATAATCTTCTGATCTCAAATCCAACTAAGACAGAGGTAGGAGGAGTACAAGGGAAGAAGAGAATATTAAAAATTGGGGAAGGAAGGCAAAGTAGTAAAGTCAGAGCAATTCAGAGGAAGAAAATGGCGTTCGAAAGAAGCAATGGGAACAGGAAGAAAACATACTTATTTCTGTGGAGTATGAGCTGACCCATAAGAGAAGCGGATGCTCAAATAGCAGGTGGAACACAGACATAGGGGAGAGAAAGAGAAATTCTTGCTGATGGTGAAGTCCTTGGTTTTCATTTCATTTGCAAGGAAAAAGATGGCAATGATATGTGAAAGAAAAGGCACAAGTCATTGGTGACCTGCTGCTTATTTTTTCAACATCTTCACTCGCTATCAGCTACTCGAGGAAGGGAAAATCACACCATTCAACAAGTGAAATAAAAAAGTTCAATCTGACATCTGTATTATAACTGTTCAGTGATGACATTTGCAGTGAGATAAAAAAGCAAATGCACTTTAGTAACATGCTTTTATTTACAAATTAAAAAAAAATAATGAAAACAGCCCTTTCTACATGTTTACCTATATATTCTTTCTTCTCCTTGGGGATGTTGGGCTTGAATTTCTATTTATCAGCTCTGCATTTCTTTCTGTATTACTCTGATGTATAGATTAACCTGTCAGACCTAACCCAAAGGCCTTGACCTCTACCCTTCTTTAGGTACTTCTTCAGGATTTTCTTCTGCAATGGAATCTACACAAAATCTGTGGTGGAGAGGTTGTGGTGCAGTTAGGGAGAGCTAATTTTAATTAATTAATCAATTAATTAATGCTTTGGAACATTCGAGTTCTATAATGGCTCCCTAAGTAACCTCATTATCTTATTTTCATTACCCTCCTCTTGTCTATTCCCTTCTTTCTTTTTGTGTCAGACTTGCTTGCTGCATCTTGTTTTAAATTAGATTCTTCAGGGCAGGGACACTGTCAGACCTGGTTTGTACGGTAGCAGGCGTGTTTGGGCCTCATCCTGAATGGAGCTTTTGGACACAACTGTAATTAATTATCATTTACAGCTGAGCCATGGTGATGTTAAATGCCTTGTTCAAGGTGTCAAAGCAAGTCAGCAGCACAGTTGCAAATGAAACCCAGATGGCATCTTTCTCTGCTCTAACTGCAAGACCACTGCTTGTTCTGTGGGACTGCTATGCTGAAATAAATGTTCAAAGATATTACAAAATTTTCCCAAGAAGAAGGACGGTATTTTTGATTTCCCCAGGCTTCTTAGAGAAAAAGGCCTCAGATACCTTTTATGTTAAAATACAGATCTCCTTTTTTAATCTATAATTTCAGAAGCCTCTGGTTGCCATAAAATGACTTCTTGCCTATTCTCAATAAAATCTCTTTGCTTTATTCTATCCAAACAAATTTCAGTACAGAGTGGAAATGCAAAAGATTTAGAAGATTGGGGAGAATGTAATATAATGATTGGGCCCTGCAGAGGGGCCTAGCAGTTGCTAGAGTAGGTATATTGTACTGTAGGGGTATCACAGGCAAGAGTGGTTGCTCGTAGATACATCTTTGCAACAATTGAGACAATAATCACTCATGCAGGACATGCCTCATTCAGGAACTGATTCTTAGCTGTTAGTCGTTTAGTTCTTTTACACCTTCAAGAGCTTAAAACTATATGATAAATATTCAGCCAAAGATAGAAATCCTCCATATTTCAGCTCTGGATTCACTGACTTATGTAGCTGAATCAGTTAAACTGTAGTCTTTCCAAACCATGGGCTACTAACTGCCATGATCAGATCTTTTTTATTGTTTCTACTGTCAACAACAAGCTCGAGACAGTGACATTGCTATAGTGTTTTTACTAATTAGTTGACAGGAGACATACTTGCCAAAGGCTTATCAACAAATAAGAATATATATGAAAATGGCTGTTGCTTATGTGCATCTGCATGAGTGAGTGTCATGCAGTGTGCTTTTTCAGAGATGGGGCAGAAATGTTCTTGGATCAAACCAGCTCTGGAAAAGAAACATTATTTAAAACAATGCTTTCAAGCCAATTTTAGGAAAACCATAAAGGCTTTATAAGAGTACCTAAGTATCAGTGGATCTTAGATTATAAAATAATAAAGAACCTATCCAAACACAAGATATCAAATCCTTGTATAAACCAGTCTGAGTCATATGAATAAAATTAATTGTGAAGCTAAAATTCAGATGCAGAAATTGTATCTAATGCCTACAATGACAATGAAAGAAATATAGACATTCAAATTTGCAGTTTAAAAAACAAAAAAAACCCAAAACCTTGCTCAGTAATTTGCAGATATCTAAACTCACCAGGTATCTCCTTTAGGGTTCTGAGGTTTCCTAGATACCAGTGTTTCTCCAGTGTGCATGCCCAGAGCCACTCTGCCCTGCACAGCTGCAACGCTCCTGCCTCCTCCCTAAGTGTTGGTCTGTCTTATCCAGCATGACATGTTCCAGTGCTAATATACCTGAAAGTTAGATAACTAAGGTGTCTAAGATAGGTATCTAAGGCTGTGGCTACACAAGTCTTTTAGTCGAAAATGGGAGTGCATTTTTGAAGATAATCTCACAGTTATCCCCACGCAGCGCACTTTGGTTGGCATCATGGGGTAGCTTTGGAGCATGTGAGCTGCATTCCATTCAAATGAAAATAAATCAGAATACGTGCTTTAGGAGTACACCTAGATTTATACATCTGAAGTTGGATGAAGTTAATGGTTTGTAAACTACAGTTTACTCTTGCCTCATCGGCTTGGAGTATGTGCATTTGAGTCTTCCGCACTTGAATGCTTAGATCTGCCAAGAATGCCTTTTTGAGCCTAATCTGACTCTTCTAATATTCTCTGACATGGTCAGGCTGCTAAAAAAATCCACTTTTTCTTTTTTCAAACACAGCTGCTACTTGCATACTAACAAAACTATTTCTGCTTTGTTTTTTTGTTTGGGGTTTGGGTGTTGGTTTTTTATTTGGTTGGGTTTTTTTCATGATAGCTGAGGGAACAGATTTCAGAAACCAGCATTCCCACTGCTATGTTTTAGCTAACTCATTACAGGAATAATGTTCTTCTAGGCAGGTTCTCCTGCTGAAACTGGAAGGAATTTACCCCGGCTATATCATGGCAATGAATACATTCCTAGTTCCAAACAAAATTAATTTCTGTTGAAAAAATCACGTCTGTCCAATAGTTAGCCTTACTGAACAGACTCCACAGCTTGACATAGATTTTTAACTTCAGTGCTGGAAACCACCAACTCTCATTGCCTTCTCAGTATTGACTCTCTCCTTGCTCTTATTTCACAGGGCCATTTCATATATTAAATTCTTTTGGTTTTCTAGTTCATTAGATAACATTTCTACTTACAGAACCTCAAACACAACCCAACTTCAACTCAGTTTTTTATGGCCCCTTTTCTTTTACTGATCACAGCCTTTTCCTAATATTCATCTAAACATCTTCAGCCTTATTTTTAGGTCATTTTTCTTTATCCTAACTATTTCTTTAACTTGTGAACACCTACATCCCTTCTTTATAATCTTTCTTTGAAGCTATTTATAGATACTGTCATGTCCTACATTAATTTTCCCTATTCTAAACTATATAAACCTAGACTCCTCATCTCTTTACTTAGATCTTTTTGTCCAGTGCAATGCTCTTGTTGTCACTGTTTGCAATATTTTTTGCATTTCACATGTAGATTTGTTTACTTTTACATTAAAATTTATGTGAAACTTCCTCTTGTTGTGGGTTGACCCTGGCTGGATGCCAGGTGCTTATCAAGCCACTTTATCACTCCCCCTCCAGGGGAGAGAAAATATAGCGAAAGGCTCGTGGGTCGAGATAAAGACAGGGATATCACTCAGCAATTACTGTCATGGACAAAACAGACTCAACTTGGGAAAATTAATTTAATTTGTTACCAATCAAATCCGAGAAGGGTAATGAGAAATTAAACCAAATCTTAAAACCACCTTCCCCCCACCCAATCCTTCTTCCCAGGCTTAACTTTACTCCCAATTTTTCTCTAACTCCTCCCCATCAGTGGTGCAGAGGGATGGGGAAAGGAGGTTGAGGTAAGTCCATCACCCGTTGTCTCTGCCGCTCCTTCCTCCTCAGGGGGAAGACTCCTCGCTGATCCCCTGCTCCACCGTGGGGTCCCTCCCACGGGATACAGTCCTTCATGAACTTCTCCAACATGAGTCGTTCCCATGGGCTGCAGTTCTTCACGAACTGCTCCAGTGTGGGTCCCTTCCAAGGGCTGCAGTCCTTCAGGCACAGACTGCTCCAGCGTGGGGCAAGTGCTGCCAGCAAACCTGCTCCAGCGCGGGCTTCCCACGGGGTCCCAGCCTGCTTCAGGCATCCCCCTGCTCTGGCGTGGGGTCCTCCCCGGGCTGCAGGTGGAGATCTGCTCCCCCGTGGACCTCCCTGGGCTGCAGGGGGACAGCCTGCCTCACCATGGTCTTCCCCACGGGCTGCAGGGGAATCTCTGCTCCGGCGCCTGGAGCACCTCCTGCCCTCCTTCTGCACTGACCTGGGGGGCTGCGGGGCTGTTGCTCTCTCATATATTCTCACTCCTCTCTCCTGGCTGCTGTTGTGCAGCAGTTTTTTCCCCTTCTTAAATACATTCTCCCAGAGGCACTACCACCGTCGCTGATGGGCTCGGCCTTGGCCAGCGGCGAGTCCGTCTCGGAGCCGGCTGGCATTGGCTCTGTCGGACATGGGGGAAGCTTCTAGCAGCTTCTCACAGAAACCACCCCTGTAGCACCCCTCCCCCTACTGAAACCATGCCATGCAAACCCAATACACTTCTCAACCATTTTTAAAAAAATTTAAATCGTTTTGGATTTCAATGCTCCATCTCATAGGCTAATACTTATCTGAAAGACCACAGAGAATGGAAAAACCTAGATGGTATATATATAATACTCCTTCCAATCCTTAAGTGATTTCCAGAAAGTTACAAACAGGTAAATCTGTCCATAGATCATGGTAATTTGATTCTAGTATTTTTTTACCTAGATTTCTGAGGAATGGATGTTATCCCATCAGGTTCCACATGTCTGCACTCCTGTGTCTGTCTGCTCCTCTCCAGTAATTCTCTAATCTGCTGGCAATTTCAGTTTCAGCCACATTTGAGAAAGGAGTAGAATCCTGAGAAGTATATGATTTCTATATGATTGATGAAAATGAGTGATTGGGTAGAAAAGATGGGGAGAGTTACTAACAATATCTTCACAGAGAAGACAGCTTTACAGTAAGAGAGCACAGTTTTATTAGACACCAGAGAATCTAGTCTGCATTGGTGATTCCTCTCTCACACAGGTTCCCTAATATTCGATAAGTCAAAACCCATAAATGAAGTTTTTCCAATGCCTAATTTTCTTAATGGCAGCTCTTCCCTGTGGATTCTCTATGGCGTAATAAGGCATGAGTTCGTGCTGCAATCTTAGTATAATTCAGGTAAGAATTATCAATCAACCATAAGACACAAATCCATTTGCAATCAACCTATTTATTAATTCTTTTGATGCTTGTTGTATGTATTTGTCACCCTTGTTCTCTCTTAGATTTGCTACTTTTCAGACAGCTGTCATCTACTCCTTTTTTGTAGTCTCCTTTGATTGATGACTATATTCACTCTCCCCTCAAAGGAAACTTTGCTTCAGACACATTGGCCCTACATTTTCCGTGTTGTGCTGACATTTGGAACAGACTTCAACTGTTTGCTCCTGTTTGGTATCATGTCTGTTCCAGCTCCCCAGTTCATGCCCCACTTGTTGTTCCACACTAATTAGCACAAGAAGTGCTCACTAAAATTAAAGAGGTATTTGCTTTGTAAAGAAGCTGGACACTTATGCTACTTCAAACCTGACTGTTGCTCACCTTCCGCCTTTAGTTTCCACTTTTGGGTGTGCTAGATATAATTTAAATCCTTTTTGCAAGTAGATACAGTCCCTCCTGCTTTGATGTGGAAACTGCTTTTTCCATGATGGAAATTGCAGTGTGAGTTAAACAGCCAAACCCTCTGCATTGGATGGCAAATGGGATTGCTGAAAATTTTCATGTTTGGAGCTAGACTGGCCAATGAAAATAACTCAAGACATGTGTTTTGGCTTAAGTCAACACTCTCTCAGGGACTCAGAGCTAGATTCACCAAAGGACACTGGCACTGACTGCCACTGTAGGTACCTAACTCCAGGTTGAATTCTCAGATTGCTTGCTAAGGTTTAACACTTAAGGCTCAGGCTGCTGAGGTTATCACCTGTAAATTTCTTCATGGATCCAAGGACTGGCTGATGGATATGCTTAGGAGAACTTACATCCTGGCAATCCATTTTCCTTTTCATTTTTTTAAATTAGAAGAGCTTTCTACCCAGCGTGCTGTCTACAGTGATTTCAGCACCAGTCTGCATTAAAGCTCTGGATCCTTAACTTGGAGCCCAGTATTTCAGTATATGTAACAGAGTACTTAAAAGACTAAGAGCTGCGATGTGGAACATCAGTCTCCTGTGAGGATTTAACTCTGAGTGCTAAACAGAAAGATGCCCAAGAGTGACATCTGCGATGGCATTTGGGTACTTTCCAGACGTGAAAACATTACTGAACGATCCCCACAGGATCCTTCTATCTGTTCTTTCAGCATCCTATACATTTGCCTACATTTAGAAGTGTCTTCCTGCACATGCACTGATGGGATATGTGGAGCTTTGTTGATCAAGCTCTTCATACAGCTGCGTAGCACTTAGACATGGAGTTATGGAGCCTTACAAAACCCAAGTACCCCTATGGCCCATACCCTCTGTATAGCTACACTTTGTGTCTTCACAGCTGACACTTTGAAGGTTTTAGGTTAAGCCATACCTACCCCAGCTGCACAATGGGACTGAAAAACGGACAAAAAAATCAAACAAAAATCCATTCTTGAAACATAACAAATTATCATTACTTAAGAAAGCCATAGTAACTATTCACCTATGAGTTTAACTAGCTCATATCACAAAATAATTCAAAGTGTTTTAAACTTTAGTGAGAACTGACAGTGTCAATTGTGACTTTGTTGTTATATCAGCTGCAACGACTCAGTCTTGTTCTAGCACGTGCTCCTTCCCTTGGGTATGTCATTGTGCACCTATCCCATACCTATCCTTTATGAAGTGATTTCCCAAGTCCACATCAGGTGCCTGAATTCAGAGTTTGATGCTAAAAATAATATCCACAACCACAGGACTACTGAGGAAGAGGAGGACCAACAAACAGCAAGGGACCAAAGCTAAGCCAGCTAATAGGAAATATGGTTGTATGTGGAGTGCCACCACCCTGTCGGCTTAGGCACTGACTCCAGAGTTTATGTGAGATTGGCAGTCACAGCCTGAAGTTCTCCGCCTGCCCCAAAGCACAGTTTTCCACTGGGTGGCAAACTTACACAGCAATTTCTTGTGAGAGCAGGACTGCAGATGGTAGTACAGCCCTTAGAATTTTATGTAATCTTCCTTGCACCTGTAACATCATTTATTGCTGCTCTGATCTCACCTCCCCTCCACTGCCCATATTTTTCATAAGAAATGTCTATGGTCACTGTGCATTTTGTTATGCTCAAACATTTTCAAGGGTTTCTCTGAATTGGGCCAACAGGGAGTTTGGTGGACTCCGATTTATTATTTATTCATTAATTTTGAATTTTAAATCAGCATTATGGACCAACATATTTAGCCCATCCAAGTTAGCCACAGTTCTGCACATGGGCAGTTGTAATACTTAAGGTATAAACACTAATTTTCTGACTAACACCTAGCAGTCTAATCATTTTCAGGAGTAACAATTTTTAATAGTTCTCGGTTTGGATGTAAATGCCTAAATTCTTCATAAATCACACTTCAGGTGCTTACCTTTTTTTTTTGATCTACATGCATCAGAAACCTGATAATTCTGTCATACTTTTATTGCTGAGAGCCAATAACTTGCTTTTGAATAGGTGCTGCACTGCCCCAACATATCTGTTTTCCTGTACCTAGCCGTCTCCTTGGGAATTTGACAGATATCAGGTTACAAGCAGGGTGAGAGCATACCTCCAGTATTAGGTCCAAAAGGAACTCTTCTCTGTATTTAAAAAATACCCACTCATGGGTATCCTGGATTTCAAATTGAAATAGACGTTCAAGCAAATTGTTAGGCAGCATCAATGTTTTGTCTGAACACAGGAACACGGAATCAATACTTGGAAAATCCTCTTAGCAGAAATGTGTTTATAAGTACTTTGGTACTGCAACAGTGGGGGCAAGGGAGAAGGATTTGTTGGCGTGTCACCTTTAACTTTGAAAATATCTCTTACAACTGCATAATGGACAAGACCACTCTCTTTAATCCCTTTAAAAATTTGCCTTTGATGCCCAAGCACAATTAGCGAATCTTCTGTACTTTCCATGGCTGAGCTAACAAAGTCGTCATTAGAAATAAGATGGATTCCAGTAGTGACCACAGTGATGCTGCCTGGCACTCCTAGATAATGCTCTCCCCTGAGAAGCCTTACCCTAGTAATTATTTTCTTCTCCCTTTTGTCAACCTATTTGAAATCTATCACTTTTAATGAGTATTTATCTCCAAGTCAGTAAATCTGTATTAGGTAGCACTTTGTGTAATGTCTTATTTCAGTCCATTATCCATGGTACTCTGTCGTATCTATGCAGGCTTCGTTCCTACGACTTGTTCCATGTTGAGTGAACCCTTTGCTCATGCAGAGCCCCTTGGACTCCAGCACCATTCCATATGGACCTAAGACTCTGTCCACATGGACAAATGGTGAGATCTGGATCAGTAATTACAATATAGAAAGTGGTTAGATTTTTTTAAAGCATTGACTATTTTTAATAGGCTTACTTTTAAATATTAATTGGAATCTCCCTAAATATTTGCATATTGATTCTCTTGTATGCCTGAATATTATGCCTAGAATATATGCATCCTATTTAATTTTGTCTAATAGTAGCTAGGAAGCAGAGAAGTTATTACAGGACACATTAAGAGAGACCATTATCAAAGGTGGACAAGTCAGTGAACTGCAACTTGCAGGGTCAAGTACTGGCCCTACAATTAGAATCTGCATATTTTTACTAGTGTTAACAAAGCTTATGACTAATTTTATCCTTTCAAATTATCTAGCCCCAGTCAGAACAGGGAGCTTGTTGTTCTTGGTACAATACAGATGAGGAAACAGCCCTTCTCAACAGGCTCAAGCTCACTCACAAGTACCATGTGGTCAATTCATTAATTTGGCAGAGATGCCAGGTAGGGAAGCTCTACAGCCGAGAAAAGGCTGCCTCCTTAGAAAAAAAAGCCCTTACTGAACCAAGGCTGAAACTCTGGGACAATGACCAAGCCTTTTGATTTGTTGACAAGAACTATCTTAGCAGCTCCTGACATAAGTGGAGTTCGCTTCTGGTTTCAGTCAACAAGGAGCGTGCTCCAGGAAGGTAGTCAACTCTGGTGGTGACAAATGGAACCCATGAAGGAACACTGCAAGAATCACTGCGAGACATACACGTTCCTCCCTGCGAGGGATGGCCAGCCAAAGATCATAACCCCTGTAGATCAACAGCAGGCAGCGCAATGACCTTCAGAGTGAGGAAAAGAAAAACACGGGGGCAATGGTTTTTCATCTCTAATTGCTTAGGGCATATTTGGGAAAAGTCCATGTAAGGAAGATCATCTGTCTTCTCTGCTTTGCCATAATCCACACATGGATACAATTGTATTCACGCAGCAGGTTGCAAGAATGAGCCTGTAAATATATTTAGTAAGTTACAGGCAGACATAAACTAAAACCATGTGTATTTGCTTTTAAGGCAATCAGCTTCAGTAGTGTTGTCAGCACCTCTGAGAGCCCGCCCCAGGTGTAGACGACCTTATTCTCTATAAACACGTTCAGTGAAATAATTCTGATGTTATCCATTTATGAGGATGTTAAGAAGTATGACACCACCCAGTTCTTAGGTGTTCACTGAGGAATTTTTGGAACCCGATTACACAGCAAGTGCTTTCACTGGAAAATCTTGAAGCAATTTTTGTAGGATAAATTTAGGTGCTGTGTTATAAGTGAAGGTTTATTCATGAAGCGACACTTTCAGCTACAAGCAGTAAGCAAGTTCAAAGATTTTTCACTGCTTCAGATGTCAAAATAAAGCCTTACTAGGACAGGCACTGGCTTCCGTATGGCAGGAAACTTCATCCTGGAAAAATCAGAGCTGAGAACTAGCAAACTGGCCTCAAATCCTCAAAAGTAGTTTCGGCAACATGAAAGCCCATAGCCTTCATATGGGTTACACTTCTACAGATATCAGTAGACAACACTGAGAAAGGTTCTGGTTCATGAAGCAATCAAGGGAAAGTTTCATTTCAGGAAGGACATAGACATCTACATTTGCCAAGCAATCAAGGGAAAGTTTCATTTCAGGAAGGACATAGACATCTACATTTGCCAAAGCATTTCACAAGATCCCTTCTCACTGATAGAGGTTTATTAGTATCTAACGGCACATGTCCTTTTTTTAACAATTGTTTTTAAGCATATAATGTTCTGCAATTGCAAATGGCCCAGAGGAACCCAGATCTTGCCTGTACTAAATGGTTTGGTTATGTCTTACAAATTGACCACATATTTCATGTAGAAGGATACTTCCTCTTAAAAAGGGGAAAGACTGAACTTCATTCTCATTTTTTACTGTGGACTTATCTTTGCCACAGAAATATGTCATTACCCTTTGTCACAGGCAAAACAATCTTGACTCTGGGAATTTTAATTGATTTAATTTATTGACAAGAAACACAAACTTTGCATTATTGAATTGGATATTGAGAAAAAAGATGACATAAATAAAGAAACACTTAAGTAAACACCTTCCCTTCCCTTTCAGCAGGCTCAACTTCACTCAAACTCCCCTCCTCCTCCCTTCCCAGCCTCAGTTCCCCTTATTTTCTCCGTGCGTTACATTTAGTCTATCTCATGTAGTGAGATAGACTTGGTGAGGTGTTGAGGGGTAGAGGAGGTTGGAGGCACTGTGTGATGGCTGCTTTCAGCAGATCCTTGCTTCTAACTGATGATGCTCTGCTCCAGCATGGGTTGCCCAGGGCTGCAGTCCCTCAGGGCTGTCCCTTCCCCAGCATAGGCCACCGATAGCTGCAATGCCTCAGGGGTTTCCCTGCCATGGCATGAGTTACCTGTGGGCCTCAGTCCCTCAGAGGTGACCTTCTCTGGCACAGAGCTCCTCCTTCCAAGAGTGCACCTTGAGCTGTGTCTCCAGCAATGTCTCTTTCCATGCATCTCCTCCATTTCTTCTTCCGCACAACAGCACACGGTATTTCTTAAACATGTTTTAGCAGAGACACCATGTGCTCCCGTGACTGGCTGAATTTTTGGCATGCGATGGAGTGCTAGCACTTGTTTCGGGGCAGCTGGACCCAGCTGTGGACAGCACGAGGCAGTTTGTGGCCTACTCCCACAGAGGTCACTCTGCAGCCCCTAGTCAAAACCCTGCAACTACTGCCCAGTACTCCAATAAAGAAGGTATACATTTTTTAAAAGAACATTTTACAAAGTTAGGAAAACTTGAAGAGAAGGGGTGAGAGGAGACATGTGAAAAATGTGGAGAAAACAAGACTTTAAGGATGAGGTTTTGATCAAGGGTCTTGAAGATCAGGATGATACCAAGTAAGCACCTAAATGAAGCTCCAGTTTGGTGAACAGAAGACCTGAACCACAGTCACAGCTCAAATGATGAGCTGTGGACAAAGAAACATACAGCTAAGGATTCAATGGATTAACAGTGTGTAAGCTGAGGTTACTTGAAATTGTGGTGCACCAAACCATTATTCTTTATTTCCAGCCTCCTTGGTGCTATGCATTTCACTCCACAGATGAAGGGTTACATTCTCAAGAAGGGCTTAACACTGTGACATCCAATTTTCAAACAAAATGCCAGCCAGTTACCTCTCCTTATTCCCCAAGCCACGTTACGCTGTATGCCAATGGAAGAAAACTGAACCAGAAGCTAGACGGTAGGAAACAAGTGAGAAGAGTAGTGGAGCTGAAGGGATTTTCCTTTTTTATAAGATGTCTGTTTGCTCACAACTTTCTTAGCTGTGAACTGTCTCCTGCAGTGAAGTACTTAAATGATGTAATTTCTTTTTCACAAAAAGATAAAAGAACATAAACAAAATACAAGGACCCAGTTTAGTATCACTCGATGATGAGGGCGTGCAGCCAAGAGACCTGTTCTCAAAACCTTATTTCATCTGAGCTTACATTCTTCATGAAAGACATAACCACAAGGCTATCTGCAAGTCAGAAGTTCACATCTCACCCTATCACTTGCAGTTGCTCTTCTATTAAAAATATCAAGATGGGGGATTAGATAAGAGAGAATATTTTTAAAGTCAGTATCATCCCTTGGTTAGGGTACTCTTCCACTTCAGGAAAGATCTCATGTTAAATCACAGCTTGTAGAAGGTAAAGGAGGAAGAAGAATTTAAATACTTGCCTGATTTAAATCTATACTTTGCAATCTCTCATTGAAGGGGAAGGAGAATCTCACTGCCTTTTGTCGGATAGACATGCTCTGAAAATGGTTATTGTGATGGATCTGTCAAGTAAAAAAGGTGGAGGAGCACATGATTTGTGAATCTCCTGTGAACCTAAGCATGAATTGGAGCTTCAGGAAATTCAGCACTGCCTAGGCAAAAGACGTTTTGCTCATACACACTTATCGAAACTTGGATACCTAAAGGGCTTCACTGGAGAAAACTTAGTCTGTCATAGACACCTGCTGAATTGAGGGAATTTTAAGTGCTAATGATGACCAAGTATTAAACTACATGCCTAGAGACTCATTAAGGCCTCTAAATCACTCTTGCAAATCTACCCCAAAGTGCTAGGTACAACAGGCAGCCATAACGTACAAGTAAAATCGAGTTTTTAAGGGAGCTAGTATATAGACAGAAAAGGGATTACTTAGTGAAGAAGACAGATCGAGTGAACGATTGAATGACATTTACTAAACAGGAGAGGAAAGTGATAGGGAAAAGGGACAGCTGTAATGAACACAAACATGTAGTAGATAGAGGAATGGTGTGCTAGATTTAAAGGACATCTGGTGTAAGGGACAGCTGAAGTGTATGAGTGACATGCCCTAGATATAAGGTTGGAAGTGCTGTGCATGAATGACAGCTGGCTTAGCTATCATGGGTGACATGTCCTCCACAGAGGAATAGAGTGCTGGATACAAGTGACAGCTAGTGTGTACTTTATGAGTGAAATATCTTTGTTACAGCAGGCAAATATGAGGAAAAATTAGCTGGAGTGCCTGAGCAACATGCTCCTGACCAAAGAAGGAAAAGTTAGATGCAACACAAAGCTGCAATGCCTAGGTAACGTGACCTAGAAGGGGAAGAGAACAGTAAGTGGGACAAGTGCAATAGGACCAGATTGGATTAAATAACCCTGGTGGGAAGGAGATGTCATAAGTGTAATATATGACTGGAGTGTTCAACTGATACGCCACTGGCTGAAAGTTCTGTCTGTGGTACTGGCAGCTGGCTGTGGCCAACATTATGTAGCCATAGTCCTTGATCTTTCTGGCATTTCCCTGAAGTGGGTCAAATTTTCTGTGTAGACCATCAAGGGGATTTGTACAATAAACACATTAGTAGACTGTTCCTGCTGGCATCATAAGGAGAGCATTTTTAATAGTGTCATTGTATTTTGTCCTTATTTAGACAATTAACGTAAAATGTCACTGAGACATGCTGAAGTGGTCCACTCTGCACTTTTTGTAAGTCATCTCTCAACTGATTTTTTTTTTTTTTAATGGGTGATATGGTACTACAAAGGTAGATCTGTGAAGACACTAGTTTTCAGTCTTTGGGGATTTTTCATATCAATTCCCTCACTCAACAGCAGACTTCTGAAGACGCCTACATACTCTCTAGCTGCTATGTGATCGTGAGGCAGGAAACCCTGGTCATAATCAGAGTTACTGGAAAACAATCCTTATTTTTCTGAGACACTCTCTTTCTCTCTCTCTTTACGTGTCTGTCCAGTCTGTATAAGCCCACAGGTACTTAAGTTCTCTGGTGGTATATTTTATATATCCATATATCCAAGATTGCATACATATGTACAGGTTTTTGTGTATCATTACTGCAACAGTCATGATAAACTATAGGACAATTTGCCATACTGTGAATTATTATAGATTATCACAATCAGCAAAAGATGTTACAAGTTCAAAAATCATCAGTCAAGGATCCAGACTCATGAGCTAGGCTTAAAATTTGTGGGATGTAAACAACAAACAAATACAAAATGAGGCTACTTTTCATTCATCCAGCTGTGAGGGTATTCTCAGGCTTGCAGTCTTCATGCTGCCTTCTACCCTGTAAGGACTAGAAACTTTTTTCCTTTTAATGAAAACACTAAGCCCCAGTGAATTGCATGACTTCAGGAGCCAGGGATTAAGAAAAATATGAGATATCATGAGACGTACAATAAAATCCCTATGATAGAATCACCTTAACTGGCAATAGTGAGGTGGAAGGCCAACTTTAATTTAACCTTGGAGTGTGATGCAACACAGTCCCACAATGCAGGTCACATCTGTGAGGCAGAACCTAGCTCTCAAGGATACTCAAGTTCTCTTTTATTGAATATTCTTCATAAGTATATTGCAGCTTTGGCCTCTGTGCAGACTTATGAAAACAAATACTGTGAAGTATAACATTGTAGAGTGCTGTGTAGGAACAGACAGGTTTTTAAATGCTTAATCAACCAGTCTATCCACACAAATTTCACCCAACACTGTTACTGGTGACCATCTTATACACTTATTAAAAGAATGATGCTTGTTCTTACAGCTTGGAATAGCTTTTATCTTGAACTGAATAGACTCTTTGAATCTAAGGCTCAGGTGTAGCGGAGTAAATGAAGGCCTGCCTGTTTTCTCCCAAGTGGACAGGAAATGGCCAGATCCTGGGCTGCCTGCCTACATCCACATATTTGGTGATCAGAATAGCTAAGTAAGAATGAAGCGGTAGTGGCTTTTTGTTGGCATAGTTATCAAAGGGCTCTTTGGAGCTGAAAGACGCCTGCGAGCAGCAGGATGTGCTCCACAGCTGCCAGGCAGGTAAGCATGCAACGGGCTTGTATTTAGTAATGGGTAGCACCAATTTATCTGTAAACCTCAAGCTCTCCAGGGGCTCTGGGCAGTGGAAGCTTGCAGTGCATCATGCTTCTTTGAATTTCTAAAGCAAACAATAATCAGCCTGAGTGGTAAGAAAGCCCAGCAGAAAAGCTGCCATTCTAAATGTGAAGATAAAAAACCATGGGTATAAATGAGGCAATGCAGGGAAGGAAATACATTTTACTGAGACCTAAACAAACCTACAAGTCCAGTTTAGGAAATGAGAAAGAAGCCAGCTGTCTTTCAGTTTGCTCAGGGCACTTGGACGGGGCCAGTCCGTCAAAGTCGTATAGGTGTACAGATACAGGATCTGAAGAAAAGCCACTTAGGTTACCGAGTTGTGTCTTCTATCTGACAACAAGCATATCGGGTAGTTGTGTTTCATTAATTTCTCAAAACACATCTTGAAACAGGATAGGGATTTTTACTCCCAAATGTGATACTGGGAAGCTGTTCTACGATCTCATTCTTCTTCTGGTTTGGCTTTTTTTTTTTCTCCTTTCGAGCCTGAGTTTGTTCCTGAAATCTTTATACCCAGGTATTGTTGTGCTGACATTTAGTTCTCTTCTTCCTTCCCAAAGCTGCTCCCAACATGCATTTACATCCTCCTTCAATTTTATTTTGTCAGATTATGCCAGCTAAATTCTTTTCATCTCCGCTGGTAACAGAGACCCTCCTCATCCTTGATCTTTCTATTGACCCTTTTCTGCTTTTTCCAATTTGTATGGATCTCTGCAAAACAACAGTGACCAAAACTATGTATTGAGCCATCCTACAATCACCATTGGAGTTTCACTCTCACAGC